>NW_028123914.1:0-600000 GCF_965194805.1 Balaenoptera borealis | reverse complement strand
AAGAGATTAGACACTTGGACAAGATAAGGAACACACCCATTATAAAGAAATCACATTAGGATTCTCTTTTTAAGCTGTTCCTTAAAACACTAGTGCTTAGGAAATCTATTGGAGGCAGAAGCAGTCAGGGGTAGCCTAGGGTTAGGGTTAGGCTTAGGGTTAGGGTTAGGGTACGGCTTAGGGTACGGGTTCGAGGAGGGGTTCGGGTATGGCGTAGGGTATGGGTTAGGGTTTGGGTTATGGTTAGTTTTAGGGTTAGGGCTCGGTTTAGGGTATGGGTTAGGATTAGGGTACGTGTTAGGGTTAGGGTAGGGGTTAGGGTTAGGGTACGCGTTAGGGTTAGGGTAGTTAGTAAACCTATCCCACTCTCTAGATACCCCTTAGCACGTAAAGGAATATTATTTGGGGGTCCAGCCATGGAGAAGTGTTTAGACACTAGGAAAAGATTAGGAACACACCCATTATAAAGAAATCACATTAGGATTCTCTTTTTAAGCTGTTCCTTAAAACACTAGTGCTTAGAAAATCTATTGGAGGCAAAAGCATTCAAGGGTAGCCTAGGGTTAGGGTTAGGCTTAGGGTTAGGGTTAGGGTACGGCTTAGAGTTCGGGTTCGGGGAGGGTTCGGGTACGGCGTAGGTTATGGCTTAGGGTTAGGGTTCGGGTTAGTGTTAGGGTTAGGGCTCGGCTTAGGGTATGGGTTAGGATTAGGCTACGTGTTAGGGTTAGGGTAGGGGTTAGGGTCAGGGTACGTGTTAGGGTTAGGGTAGTTATTAAACCTATCCCACTCTCTAGACACCCCTTAGCATGTAAAGGAATATTATTTGGGGGTCCAGCCATAGAGAATAGTTTAGACACTAGGATAAGATAAGGAACACACCAATTATAAAGAAATCACGTTAGGATTCTCTGTTTAAGCTGTTCCTTAAAACACTAGTGCTTAGGAAATCTATTGGAGGCAAAAGCACTCAGGGGTAGCCTAGGGTTACGGTTAGGCTTAGGGTTGGGGTTAGGGTACGGCTTAGGGTACGGGTTCGAGAAGGGGTTCGGGTATGACGTAGGGTATGGGTTAGGGTTAGTGTTATGGTTAGTGTTAGGGTTAGGGCTCGGTTTAGGGTACGGGTTAGGATTAGGGTACGTGTTAGGGTTAGGTTATGGGTTAGGGTTAGGGTACGCGTTAGGGTTAGGGTAGTTATTAAACCTATCCCACTCTCTAGATACCCCTTAGCACGTAAAGGAATATTATTTGGGGGTCCAGCCATGGAGAAGAGTTTAGACACTAGGATAAGATAAGAAACACACCCATTATACAGAAATCACATTAGGATTCTCTTTTTAAGCTGTTCCTTAAAACACTAGTGCTTCGGAAATCTATTGGAGGCAGAAGCAGTCAAGGGTAGCCTAGGGTTAGTGTTAGGCTTAGGTTTAGGCTTAGGGTACGGCTGAGGGTACGGGTTCGGTGAGGGGTTCGGGTACGGCGTATGGTATGGGTTAGTGTTAGGGTTAGGGTTAGTTTTAGATTTAGGGCTCGTTTTAGGGTACGGGTTAGGATTAGGGTACTTGTTAGGGTTAGGGTAGGGGTTAGGGTTAGGGTACGCGTTAGGGTTAGGGTAGTTATTAAACCTATCGCACTCTCTAGACACCCCTTATCACGTAAAGGAATATTATTTGGGGGTCCAGCCATGGAGAAGAGTTTAGACACTAGGATAAGATAAGGAACACACCCATTATAAAGAAATCACATTAGGATTCTCTTTTTAAGCTGTTCCTTAAAACACTAGTGCTTAGGAAATCTATTGGAGGCAGAAGCAATCAAGGGTAGCCTACGGTTAGGGTTAGGCTTAGGGTTAGGGTTAGGGTACGGCTTAGGGTTCGGGTTCGGTGAGGGGTTCGGGTACGGCGTAGGGTATGGGTTAGGGTTAGGGTTAGGGTTAGTGTTAGGGTTAGGGCTCGGTTTAGGGTACGGGTTAGGATTAGGGTATGTGTTAGGGTTAGGGTAGGGGTTAGGGTTAGGGTACGCGTTAGGGTTAGGGTAGTTATTAAACCTATCCCACTCTCTAGGTACCCCTTAGTATGCAAAGGAATATTATTTGGGGTTCCAGCCATGGAGAAGAGTTTAGACACTAGGATAAGATCAGGAACACACCCATTATAAAGAAATCACATTAGGATTCTCTTTTTAAGCTGTTCCTTAAAACACTAGTGCTTAGGAAATGTATTGGAGGCAGAAGCACTCAAGGGTAGCCTAGGGTTAGGGTTAGGCTTAGGGTTAGGGTTAGGGTACGGCTTAGGGTTCGGGTTCGGGGAGGGGTTCGGGTACGGCGTAGGGTATGGGTTAGGGTTAGGGTTCGGGTTAGTGTTAGGGTTAGGGCTCGGTTTAGGGTACGGGTTAGGATTAGGGTACATGTTAGGGTTAGGGTAGGGGTTAGGGTTAGGGTACGCGTTAGGGTTAGGGTAGTTATTAAACCTATCCCACTCTCTAGGTACCCCTTAGTATGCAAAGGAATATTATTTCGGGGTCCAGCCATGGAGAAGAGTTTAGACACTAGGATAAGATAAGAAACATACCCATTATAAAGAAATCACATTAGGATTCTCTTTTTAAGCTGTTCCTTAAAACACTAGTGCTTAGGAAATCTATTGGAGGCAGAAACAGTCATGGGTAGCTTATGGTTAGGGTTACGCTTAGGGTTAGGGTTAGGGTACGGCTTAGGGTACGGTTTCGGGGAGGGGTTCGGGTACGGCATACGGTATGGGTTAGGGTTAGGGTTAGGGTTAGTGTTAGGGTTAGGGCTCGGTTTAGGATATGGGTTAGGATTAGGGTACGTGTTAGGGTTAGGGTAGGGGTTAGGGTTAGGGTACGCGTTAGGGTTAGGGTAGTTATTAAACCTATCCCACTCTCTAGATACCCCTTAGCACGTAAAGGAATATTATTTGGGGGTCCAGCCATGGAGAAGAGTTTAGACACTAGGATAAGATAAGGAACACACCCATTATAAAGAAATCACATTAGGATTCTCTTTTTAAGCTGTTCCTTAAAACACTAGTGCTTAGGAAATCTATTGGAGGCAGAAGCAGTCAGGGGTAGCCTAGGCTTAGGGTTAGGCTTAGGGTTAGGGTTAGTGTACGGCCTAGGGTACGGGTTCGAGGAGGGGTTCGGGTATGGCGTAGGGTATGGGTTAGGGTTAGTGTTATGGTTAGTGTTAGGGTTAGGGCTCGGTTTAGGGTACGGGTTAGGATTAGGGTGCGTGTTAGGGTTAGGTTATGGGTTAGGGTTAGGGTACGCGTTAGGGTTAGGGTAGTTATTAAACCTATCCCACTCTGTAGATACCCCTTAGCACGTAAAGGAGTATTATTTGGGGGTCCAGCCATGGAGAAGAGTTTAGACACAAGGATAAGATAAGGAACACACCCATTATAAAGAAATCACATTAGGATTCTCTTTTAAAGCTGTTCCTTAAAACACTAGTGCTTAGGGAATCTATTGGAGGCAGAAGCAGTCAAGGGTAGCCTAGGGTTAGGGTTAGGCTTAGGGTTAGGGTTAGGGTACAGCTTAGGGTACAGGTTCGGGGTGGGGTTCGGGTACGGCGTAGGGTATGGGTTAAGGTTAGGGTTCGGGTTAGTGTTAGGGTTAGGGCTCGGTTTAGGGTACGGGTTAGGATTAGGGTACGTGTTAGGGTTAGGGTAGGGGTTAGGGTTAGGGTACGCGCTAGGGTTAGGGTAGTTATTAAACCTATCCCACTCTCTAGATACCCCTTAGCACGTAAAGGAATATTATTTGGGGGTCCAGCCATGGAGAAGAGTTTAGACACTAGGATAAGATAAGGAACACACCCATTATAAAGAAATCACGTTAGGATTCTATTTTTAAGCTGTTCCTTAAAACACTAGTGCTTAGGAAATCTATTGGAGGCAAAAGCAGTCAGGGGTAGCCTAGGGTTAGGGTTAGGTTAGGGCTTAGGGTACGGGTTCGAGGAGGGGTTCGGGTACGGCGTAGGGTATGGGTTAGGGTTAGGGTTATGGTTAGTGTTTGGGTTAGGGCTCGGATTAGGGTACGGGTTAGGATTAGGGTACGTGTTAGGGTTAGGGTAGGGGTTAGGGTTAGGGTACGCGTTAGGGTTAGCGTAGTTATTAAACCTATCCCACTATCTAGATACCCCTTAGCACGTAAAGGAATATTATTTGGGGGTCCAGCCATGGAGAAGAGTTTAGACACTAGGAGAAGATAAGAAACACACCCATTATAAAGAAATCACATTAGGACTCTCTTTTTAAGCTGTTCCTTAAAACACTAGTGCTTAGGAAATCTATTGGAGGCAGAAGCAGTCAAGGGTAGCCTAGGGTTAGGGTTAAGCTTAGGGTTAGGGTTAGGGTACGGGTTCGGGGAGGGGTTCGGGTACGGCGTAGGGTATGGGTTAGGGTTAGGGTTCGGTTTAGTGTTAGGGTTAGGGCTCGGTTTAGGGTACGGGTTAGGATTAGGGTACGTGTTAGGGTTAGGGGAGGGGTTAGGGTTAGGGTACGCGTTAGGGTTAGCGTAGTTAATAAACCTATCCCACTCTCTAGATACCCCTTAGCACGTAAAGGAATATTATTTGGGGGTCCAGCCATGGAGAAGAGTTTAGACACTAGGATAAGATAAGGAACACACCCATTATAAAGAAATCACGTTAGGATTCTCTTTTTAAGCTGGTCATTAAAACACTAGTGCTTAGGAAATCTATTGGAGGCAGAAGCAGTCAAGGGTAGCCTATGGTTAGGGTTACGCTTAGGGTTAGGGTTAGGGTACGGCTTAGGGTACGGGTTCGGGGAGGGGTTAGTGTTAGGGTTAGGGTTAGGGTTAGGGTTAGGGTACGGCTTAGGGTACGGGTTCGAGGAGGGGTTCGGTTATGGCGTAGGGTATGGGTTAAGGTTATGGTTATGGTTAGTGTTAGGGTTAGGGCTCGGTTTAGGGTACGGGTTAGGATTAGGGTACGTGTTAGGGTTAGGGTAGGGGTTAGGGTTAGCGTACGCGTTAGGATTAGGGTAGTTATTAAACCTATCCCACTCTCCAGATACCCCTTAGCACGTAAAGGAATATTATTTGGGGGTCCAGCCATGGAGAAGAGTTTAGACACTAGGAAAAGATAAGGAACACACCCATTATAAAGAAATCACATTAGGATTCCCTTTTTAAGCTGTTCCTTAAAACACTAGTGCTTAGGAAATCTATTGGAGGCAGAAGTATTCAAGGGTTGCCTTGGGTTAGGGTTAGGCTTAGGGTTAGTGTTAGGGTACGGCTTAGGGTACGGGTTTGGGGAGGGGTTCGGGTACGGCGTGGGGTATGGGTTAGTGTTAGGGTTCGGGTTAGTGTTAGGGTTAGTGCTCGCTTTAGGGTACGGGTTAGGATTAGGGTACGTGTTAGGGATAGGGTAGGGGTTAGGGTTAGGGTACGCGTTAGGGTTAGGGTAGTTATTAAACCTATCCCACTCTCTAGATACCCCTTAGCACGTTAAGGAATATTATTTGGGGGTCCAGCCATGGAGAAGAGTTTAGACACTAGGATAAGATAAGGAACACACCCATTATAAAGAAATCACGTTAGGATTCTCTTTTTAAGCTGTTCCTTAAAACACTAGTGCTTAGGAAATCTATTGGAGGCAGAAGCAGTCAGGGGTAGCCTAGGGTTAGGGTTAGGCTTAGGGTTAGGGTTAGGGTACGGCTTAGGGTACGGGTTCGAGGAGGGGTTCGGGTATGGCGTACGGTTGGGTTAGGGTTAGGGTTAGGGTTAGGGCTCGCTTTAGGGTTAGGGTTAGGGTTAGGGTTAGGGTTAGGGTACGGCTTATGGTACGGGTTCGGGGAGGTGTTCGGGTACGGCGCAGGGTATGGGTTAGGGTTAGGGTTCGGGTTTGTGTTAGGGTTAGGGCTCGGTTTAGGGTACGGGTTAGGATTAGGGTACGTGTTAGGGGTAGGGTAGTGGTTAGGGTTAGGTTACGCGTTAGGGTTAGGGTAGTTATTAAACCTATCCCACTCTCTAGGTACCCCTTAGTATGCAAAGGAATATTATTTGGGGGACCAGCCATGGAGAAGAGATTAGACACTTGGACAAGATAAGGAACACACCCATTATAAAGAAATCACATTAGGATTCTCTTTTTAAGCTGTTCCTTAAAACACTAGTGCTTAGGAAATCTATTGGAGGCAGAAGCAGTCAGGGGTAGCCTAGGGTTAGGGTTAGGCTTAGGGTTAGGGTTAGGGTACGGCTTAGGGTACGGGTTCGAGGAGGGGTTCGGGTATGGCGTAGGGTATGGGTTAGGGTTTGGGTTATGGTTAGTTTTAGGGTTAGGGCTCGGTTTAGGGTATGGGTTAGGATTAGGGTACGTGTTAGGGTTAGGGTAGGGGTTAGGGTTAGGGTACGCGTTAGGGTTAGGGTAGTTAGTAAACCTATCCCACTCTCTAGATACCCCTTAGCACGTAAAGGAATATTATTTGGGGGTCCAGCCATGGAGAAGTGTTTAGACACTAGGAAAAGATTAGGAACACACCCATTATAAAGAAATCACATTAGGATTCTCTTTTTAAGCTGTTCCTTAAAACACTAGTGCTTAGAAAATCTATTGGAGGCAAAAGCATTCAAGGGTAGCCTAGGGTTAGGGTTAGGCTTAGGGTTAGGGTTAGGGTACGGCTTAGAGTTCGGGTTCGGGGAGGGTTCGGGTACGGCGTAGGGTATGGGTTAGGGTTAGGGTTCGGGTTAGTGTTAGGGTTAGGGCTCGGCTTAGGGTATGGGTTAGGAATAGGCTACGTGTTAGGGTTAGGGTAGGGGTTAGGGTCAGGGTACGTGTTAGGGTTAGGGTAGTTATTAAACCTATCCCACTCTCTAGACACCCCTTAGCATGTAAAGGAATATTATTTGGGGGTCCAGCCATAGAGAATAGTTTAGACACTAGGATAAGATAAGGAACACACCCATTATAAAGAAATCACGTTAGGATTCTCTGTTTAAGCTGTTCCTTAAAACACTAGTCCTTAGGAAATCTATTGGAGGCAAAAGCACTCAGGGGTAGCCTAGGGTTACGGTTAGGCTTAGGGTTGGGGTTAGGGTACGGCTTAGGGTACGGGTTCGAGAAGGGGTTCGGGTATGACGTAGGGTATGGGTTAGGGTTAGTGTTATGGTTAGTGTTAGGGTTAGGGCTCGGTTTAGGGTACGGGTTAGGATTAGGGTACGTGTTAGGGTTAGGTTATGGGTTAGGGTTAGGGTACGCGTTAGGGTTAGGGTAGTTAGTAAACCTATCCCACTCTCTAGATACCCCTTAGCACGTAAAGGAATATTATTTGGGGGTCCAGCCATGGAGAAGAGTTTAGACACTAGGATAAGATAAGGAACACACCGATTATAAAGAAATCACATTAGGATTCTCTTTTTAAGCTGTTGCTTAAAACACTAGTGCTTAGGAAATCTACTGGAGGCAGAAGCAGTCAAGGGTAGCCTAGGGTTAGTGTTAGGCTTAGGGTTAGGCTTAGGGTATGGCTTAGGGTACGGGTTTGGGGAGGGGTTCGGGTACAGCGTAGGGTATGGGTTAGGGTTAGGGTTAGTGTTAGTGTTAGGGTTAGGGCTCGGTTTAGGGTACGGGTTAGGATTAGGGTACGTGTTAGTGTTAGGGTAGGGGTTAGGGTTAGAGTACGCATTAGGGTTAGGGTAGTTATTAAACCTATCCCACTCTCTAGATACCCCTTAGCACGTAAGGCAATATTATTTGGGGGTGCAGCCATGGAGAAGAGTTTAGACACTAGGATAAGATAAGGAACACACCCATTATAAAGAAATCACATTAGGATTCTCTTTTTAAGCTGTTCCTTAAAACACTAGTGCTTAGGAAATCTATTGGAGGCAGAAGCAGTCAAGGGTAGCCTAGGGTTAGGGTTAGGCTTAGGGTTAGGCTTAGGGTACGGCTTAGGGTACGGGTTTGGGGAGGGGTTCGGGTACTGCGTAGGGTATGGGTTAGGGTTAGGGTTAGGGTTAGGGTTAGCGTTAGGGCTCGGTTTAGGGTACGGGTTAGGATTAGGGTACGTGTTAGGGTTAGGGTAGGGGTTAGGGTTAGGGTATGCGTTAGGGTTAGGGTAGTTAGTAAACCTATCCCACTCTCTAGATACCCCTTAGCACGTAAAGGAATATTATTTGGGGGTCCAGCAATGGAGAAGAGTTTAGACACTAGGATAAGATAAGGAACACACCCATTATAAAGAAATCACTTTAGGATTCTCTTTTTAAGCTGTTCCTTAAAACACTAGTGCTTAGGAAATCTATTGGAGGCAGAAGCAGTCAAGGGTAGCCTAGGGTTAGGGTTAGGCTTAGGGTTAGGCTTAGGGTACGGCTTGGGGTATGGGTTCGGGGAGGGGTTCGGGTACGGCGTAGGGTATCATTTAGGGTTAGGGTTAGGGTTAGTGTTAGGGTTAGGGCTCGGTTTAGGGTACGGGTTAGGATTAGGGTACGTGTTAGGGTTAGGGTAGGGGTTAGGGTTAGGTTACGCGTTAGGGCTAGGGTAGTTAGTAAACCTATCCCACTCTCTAGCTCCCCCTTAGCACGTAAAGGAATATTATTTGGGGATCCAGCCATGGAGAAGAGTTTAGACACTAGGATAAGATAAGGAACACACCCATTATAAAGAAATCACATTAGGATTGTCTTTTTAAGCTGTTCCTTAAAAC
Organism: Balaenoptera borealis; assembly: GCF_965194805.1. Taxonomy (NCBI): domain Eukaryota; kingdom Metazoa; phylum Chordata; class Mammalia; order Artiodactyla; family Balaenopteridae; genus Balaenoptera; species Balaenoptera borealis. The sequence continues at coordinate 591,319 of NW_028123914.1, read as the reverse complement.
ACTAGTGCTTAGGAAATCTATTGGAGGCAGAAGCAGTCAAGGGTAGCCTAGGGTTAGGGTTAGGCTTAGGGTACGGCTTAGGGTACGGGTTCGGGGAGGGTTTCGGGTACGGCGTAGGGTATGGGTTATGGTTAGGGTTAGGGTTAGTGTTATGGTTCGGGCTCGGTTTAGGGTACGGGTTAGGATTAGGGTACGTGTTAGGGTTAGGGTAGGGGTTAGGGTTAGGGTACGCGTTAGGGTTAGGGTAGTTATTAAACCTATCCCACTCTCTAGATACCCCTTAGCACGTAAAGGAATATTATTTGGGGGTCCAGCCATGGAGAAGAGTTTAGACACTAGGATAAGATAAGGAACACACCCATTATAAAGAAATCACTTTAGGATTCTCTTTTTAAGCTGTTCCTTAAAACACTAGTGCTTAGGAAATCTATTGGAAGCAGAAGCAGTCAAGGGTAGCCTAGGGTTAGGGTTAGGCTTAGGGTTAGGGTTAGGGTACGGCTTGGGGTATGGGTTCGGGGAGGGGTTCGGGTACGGCGTAGGGTATGGGTTAGGGTTAGGGTTAGGGTTAGTGTTAGGGTTAGGGCTCGGTTTAGGGTACGGGTTAGGATTAGGGTACGTGTTAGGGTTAGGGTAGGGGTTAGGGTTAGGTTACGCGTTAGGGCTAGGGTAGTTAGTAAACCTATCCCACTCTCTAGCTCCCCCTTAGCACGTAAAGGAATATTATTTGGGGGTCCAGCCATGGAGAAGAGTTTAGACACTAGGATAAGATAAGGAACACACCCATTATAAAGAAATCACATTAGGATTCTCTTTTTAAGCTGTTCCTTAAAACACTACTGTTTAGGAAATCAATTGGAGGCAGAAGCAGTCAAGGGTAGCCTAGGGTTAGGGTTAGGCTTAGGGTTAGGTTTAGGGTACAGCTTAGGGTACGGGTTCAGGGAGGGGTGCGGGTACGGCGTAGGGTATGGGTTAGGGTTAGGGTTAGGGTTAGTGTTAGGGTTAGGGCTCGGTTTAGGGTACGGGTTAGGATTAGGGTATGTGTTAGGGTTAGGGTAGGGGTTAGGGTTAGGGTACGCGTTAGGGTTAGGGTAGTTATTAAACCTATCCCACTCTCTAGATACCCCTTAGCACGTAAAGGAATATTATTTGAGGGTCCAGCCATGGAGAAGAGGTTAGACACTAGGATAAGATAAGGAACACACCCATTATAAAGAAATCACATTAGGATTCTCTTTTTAAGCTGTTCCTTAAAACACTAGTGCTTAGGAAATCTATTGGAGGCAGAAGCAGTCAAGGGTAGCCTAGGGTTAGGGTTAGGCTTAGGGTTCGGCTTAGGGTACGGCTTAGGGTACGGGTTCGGGGAGGGGTGCGGGTACGGCGTACGGTATGGGTTAGGGTTAGGGTTAGGGTTAGTGTTATGGTTCGGGCTCGGTTTAGGGTACGGGTTAGGATTAGGGTACGTGTTAGGGTTAGGGTAGGGGTTAGGGTTAGGGTACGCGTTAGGGTTAGGGTAGTTATTAAACCTATCCCACTCTCTAGATACCCCTTAGCACGTAAAGGAATATTATTTGGGGGTCCAGCCATGGAGAAGAGTTTAGACACTAGGATAAGATAAGGAACACACCCATTATAAAGAAACCACATTAGGATTCTCTTTTTTAAGCTGTTCCTTAAAACACTAGTGCTTAGGAAATCTATTGGAGGCAGAAGCAGTCAAGGGTAGCCTACGGTTAGGGTTAGGCTTAGGGTTAGGCTTAGGGTACGGCTTAGGGTACGGGTTCGGGGAGGGGTGTGGGTACGGCGTAGGGTATGGGTTAGGGTTAGGGTTAGGGTTAGGGCTCGGTTTAGGGTACGGGTTAGGATTAGGGTACGTGTTAGGGTTAGGGTAGGGGTTAGGGTTAGGGTACGCGTTAGGGTTAGGGTAGTTATTAAACCTATCCCACTCTCTAGATACCCCTTAGCACGTAAAGGAATATTATTTGAGGGTCCAGCCATGGAGAAGAGTTTAGACACTAGGATAAGATAAGGAACACACCCATTATAAAGAAATCACATTAGGATTCTCTTTTTAAGCTGTTCCTTAAAACACTAGTGCTTAGGAAATCTATTGGAAGCAGAAGCAGTCAAGGGTAGCCTAGGGTTAGGGTTAGGGTTAGGCTTAGGGTTAGGCTTAGGGTACGGCTTAGGGTACGGGTTCGGGGAGGGTTTCGGGTACGGCGTAGGGTATGGGTTAGGGTTAGGGTTAGGGTTAGTGTTAGGGTTAGGGCTCGGTTTAGGGTACGGGTTAGGATTAGGGTACGTGTTAGCGTTAGGGTAGGGGTTAGGGTTAGGGTACGCGTTAGAGTTAGGGTAGTTATTAAACCTATCCCACTCTCTAGATACCCCTTAGCACGTAAAGGAATATTATTTGGGGGTCCAGCCGTGGAGAAGAGTTTAGACACTAGGATAAGATAAGGAACACACCCATTATAAAGAAATCACATTAGGATTCTCTTTTTAAGCTGTTCCTTAAAACACTACTGCTTCGGAAATCAATTGGAGGCAGAAGCAGTAAAGGGTCGCCTAGGGTTAGGGTTAGGCTTAGGGTTAGGTTTAGGGTATGGCTTAGGGTACGGGTTCGGGGAGGGGTGCGGTTACGGCGTAGGGTATGGGTTAGGGTTAGGGTTAGGGTTAGTGTTAGGGTTAGGGCTCGGTTTAGGGTACAGGTTAGGATTAGGGTACGTGTTAGGGTTAGGGTAGGGGTTAGGGTTAGGGTACGCGTTAGGGTTAGGGTAGTTATTAAACCTATCCCACTCTCTAGATACCCCTTAGCACGTAAGGGAATATTATTTGGGGGTGCAGCCATGGAGAAGAGTTTAGACACTAGGATAAGATAAGGAACACACTCATTATAAAGAAATCACATTAGGATTCTCTTTTTAAGCTGTTCCTTAAAACACTAGTGCTTAGGAAATTTATTGGAGGCAGAAGCAGTCAAGGGTAGCCTAGGGTTAGGGTTAGGCTTAGGGTTAGGCTTAGGGTATGGCTTAGGGTACGGGTTCGGGGAGGGGTGCGGGTACGGCGTAGGGTATGGGTTAGGGTTAGGGTTAGTGTTAGGGTTAGGGCTCGGTTTAGGGTACGGTTAGGATTAGGGTACGTGTTAGGTTTAGGGTAGGGGTTAGGGTTAGGGTATGCGTTAGGGTTAGGGTAGTTAGTAAACCTATCCCACTCTCTAGATACCCCTTAGCACGTAAAGGAATATTATTTGGGGGTCCAGTCATGGAGAAGAATTTAGACACTAGGATAAGATAAGGAACACACCCATTATAAAGAAATCACGTTAGGATTCTATTTTTAAGCTGTTCCTTAAAACACTAGTGCTTAGGAAATCTATTGGAGGCAAAAGCAGTCAGGGGTAGCCTAGGGTTAGGGTTAGGTTAGGGCTTAGGGTACGGGTTCGAGGAGGGGTTCAGGTACGGCGTAGGGTATGGGTTAGGGTTAGGGTTATGGTTAGTGTTTGGGTTAGGGCTCGGATTAGGGTACGGGTTAGGATTAGGGTACGTGTTAGGGTTAGGGTAGGGGTTAGGGTTAGGGTACGCGTTAGGGTTAGCGTAGTTATTAAACCTATCCCACTATCTAGATACCCCTTAGCACGTAAAGGAATATTATTTGGGGGTCCAGCCATGGAGAAGAGTTTAGACACTAGGATAAGATAAGGAACACACCCATTATAAAGAAATCACATTAGGATTCTCTTTTTAAGCTGTTCCTTAAAACACTAGTGCCTAGGAAATCTATTGGAGGCAGAAGCAGTCAGGGGTAGCCTAGGGTTAGGGTTAGGCTTAGGGTTAGGTTTCGGGTACGGCTTAGCGTACGGGTTCGAGTAGGGGTTCGGGTATGGCGTAGGGTATGGGTTAGGGTTAGGGTTAGGGTTAGTGTTAGGGTTAGGGCTCGGTTTAGGGTACGGGTTAGGATTAGGGTACGTGTTAGGGTTAGGGGAGGGGTTAGGGTTAGGGTACGCGCTAGGGTTAGGGTAGTTATTAAACCTATCCCACTCTCTAGATACCCCTTAGCACGTAAAGGAATATTATTTGGGGGTCCAGCCATGGAGAAGAGTTTAGACACTAGGATAAGATAAGGAACACACCCATTATAAAGAAATCACGTTAGGATTCTCTTTTTAAGCTGGTCATTAAAACACTAGTGCTTAGGAAATGTATTGGAGGCAGAAGCAGTCAAGGGTAGCCTATGGTTAGGGTTACGCTTAGGGTTAGGGTTAGGGTACGGCTTAGGGTACGGGTTCGGGGAGGGGTTAGTGTTAGGGTTAGGGTTAGGGTTAGGGTTAGAGTACGGCTTAGGGTACGGGTTCGAGGAGGGGTTCGGTTATGGTGTAGGGTATGGATTAAGGTTAGGGTTATGGTTAGTGTTAGGGTTAGGGCTCGGTTTAGGGTACGGGTTAGGATTAGGGTACGTGTTAGGGTTAGGGTAGGGGTTAGGGTTAGCGTACGCGTTAGGGTTAGGGTAGTTATTAAACCTATCCCACTCTCCAGATACCCCTTAGCACGTAAAGGAATATTATTTGGGGGTCCAGCCATGGAGAAGAGTTTAGACACTAGGAAAAGATAAGGAACACACCCATTATAAAGAAATCACATTAGGATTCCCTTTTTAAGCTGTTCCTTAAAACACTAGTGCTTAGGAAATCTATTGGAGGCAGAAGTATTCAAGGGTAGCCTTGGGTTAGGGTTAGGCTTAGGGTTAGGGTTAGGGTACGGCTTAGGGTACGGGTTCGGGGAGGGGTTCGGGTACGGCGTGGGGTATGGGTTAGTGTTAGGGTTCGGGTTAGTGTTAGGGTTAGTGCTCGCTTTAGGGTACGGGTTAGGATTAGGGTACGTGTTAGGGATAGGGTAGGGGTTAGGGTTAGGGTACGCGTTAGGGTTAGGGTAGTTATTAAACCTATCCCACTCTCTAGATACCCCTTAGCACGTTAAGGAATATTATTTGGGGGTCCAGCCATGGAGAAGAGTTTAGACACTAGGATAAGATAAGGAACACACCCATTATAAAGAAATCACGTTAGGATTCTCTTTTTAAGCTGTTCCTTAAAACACTAGTGCTTAGGAAATCTATTGGAGGCAGAAGCAGTCAGGGGTAGCCTAGGGTTAGGGTTAGGCTTAGGGTTAGGGTTAGGGTACGGCTTAGGGTACGGGTTCGAGGAGGGGTTCGGGTATGGCGTACGGTTGGGTTAGGGTTAGGGTTAGGGTTAGGGCTCGCTTTAGGGTTAGGGTTAGGGTTAGGGTTAGGGTTAGGGTACGGCTTATGGTACGGGTTCGGGGAGGTGTTCGGGTACGGCGCAGGTTATGGGTTAGGGTTAGGGTTCGGGTTAGTGTTAGGGTTAGGGATCGGTTTAGGGTACGGGTTAGGATTAGGGTACGTGTTAGGGGTAGGGTAGGGGTTAGGGTTAGGTTACGCGTTAGGGTTAGGGTAGTTATTAAACCTATCCCACTCTCTAGGTACCCCTTAGTATGCAAAGGAATATTATTTGGGGGACCAGCCATGGAGAAGAGTTTAGACACTAGGACAAGATAAGGAACACACCCATTATAAAGAAATCACATTAGGATTCTCTTTTTAAGCTGTTCCTTAAAACACTAGTGCTTAGGAAATCTATTGGAGGCAGAAGCAAGCAAGGGTAGCCTAGAGTTAGGGTTAGGCTTAGGTTTAGGCTTAGGGTACGGCTGAGGGTACGGGTTCGAGGAGGGGTTCGGGTACGGCGTAGGGTATGGGTTAGGGTTAGGGTTATGGTTAGTGTTAGGGTTAGGGCTCGGTTTAGGGTACGGGTTAGGATTAGGGTACGTGTTAGGGTTAGGGTAGGGGTTAGGGTTAGGGTACGCGCTAGGGTTAGGGTAGTTTTTAAACCTATCCCACTCTCTAGATACCCCTTAGCACGTAAAGGAATAGTATTTGGGGGTCCAGCCATGGAGAAGAGTTTAGACACTAGGATAAGATAAGGAACACACCCATTATAAAGAAATCACGTTAGGATTCTATTTTTAAGCTGTTCCTTAAAACACTAGTGCTTAGGAAATCTATTGGAGGCAAAAGCAGTGAGGGGTAGCCTAGGATTAGAGTTAGGTTAGGGCTTAGGGTACGGGTTCGAGGAGGGGTTCGGGTACGGCGTAGGGTATGGGTTAGGGTTAGGGTTATGGTTAGTGTTTGGGTTAGGGCTCGGATTAGGTTACGGGTTAGGATTAGGGTACGTGTTAGGGTTAGGGTAGGGGTTAGGGTTAGGGTACGCGTTAGGGTTAGCGTAGTTATTAAACCTATCCCACTATCTAGATACCCCTTAGCACGTAAAGGAATATTATTTGGGGGTCCAGCCATGGAGAAGAGTTTAGACACTAGGATAAGATAAGGAACACACCCATTATAAAGAAATCACATTAGGATTCTCTTTTTAAGCTGTTCCTTAAAACACTAGTGCCTAGGAAATCTATTGGAGGCAGAAGCAGTCAGGGGTAGCCTAGGGTTAGGGTTAGGCTTAGGGTTAGGTTTAGGGTACGGCTTAGCGTACGGGTTCGAGTAGGGGTTCGGGTATGGCGTAGGGTATGGGTTAGGGTTAGGGTTAGGGTTAGTGTTAGGGTTAGGGCTCGGTTTAGGGTACGGGTTAGGATTAGGGTACGTGTTAGGGTTAGGGGAGGGGTTAGGGTTAGGGTATGCGTTAGGGTTAGGGTAGTTATTAAACCTATCCCACTCTCTAGATACCCCTTAGCACGTAAAGGAATATTATTTGGGGGTCCAGCCATGGAGAAGAGTTTAGACACTAGGATAAGATAAGGAACACACCCATTATAAAGAAATCACGTTAGGATTCTCTTTTTAAGCTGGTCATTAAAACACTAGTGCTTAGGAAATCTATTGGAGGCAGAAGCAGTCAAGGGTAGCCTATGGTTAGGGTTACGCTTAGGGTTAGGGTTAGGGTACGGCTTAGGGTACGGGTTCGGGGAGGGGTTAGTGTTAGGGTTAGGGTTAGGGTTAGGGTACGGCTTAGGGTACGTGTTCGAGGAGGGGTTCGGTTATGGCGTAGGGTATGGGTTAAGGTTAGGGTTATGGTTAGTGTTAGGGTTAGGGCTCGGTTTAGGGTACGGGTTAGGATTAGGGTACGTGTTAGGGTTAGGGTAGGGGTTAGGGTTAGCGTACGCGTTAGGGTTAGGGTAGTTATTAAACCTATCCCACTCTCCAGATACCCCTTAGCACGTAAAGGAATATTATTTGGGGGTCCAGCCATGGAGAAGAGTTTAGACACTAGGAAAAGATAAGGAACACACCCATTATAAAGAAATCACATTAGGATTCCCTTTTTAAGCTCTTCCTTAAAACACTAGTGCTTAGGAAATCTATTGGAGGCAGAAGTATTCAAGGGTAGCCTTGGGTTAGGGTTAGGCTTAGGGTTAGGGTTAGGGTACGGCTTAGGGTACGGGTTCGGGGAGGGGTTCGGGTACGGCGTGGGGTATGGGTTAGTGTTAGGGTTCGGGTTAGTGTTAGGGTTAGTGCTCGCTTTAGGGTACGGGTTAGGATTAGGGTACGTGTTAGGGATAGGGTAGGGGTTAGGGTTAGGGTACGCGTTAGGGTTAGGGTAGTTATTAAACCTATCCCACTCTCTAGATACCCCTTAGCACGTTAAGGAATATTATTTAGGGGTCCAGCCATGGAGAAGAGTTTAGACACTAGGATAAGATAAGGAACACACCCATTATAAAGAAATCACGTTAGGATTCTCTTTTTAAGCTGTTCCTTAAAACACTAGTGCTTAGGAAATCTATTGGAGGCAGAAGCAGTCAGGGGTAGCCTAGGGTTAGGGTTAGGCTTAGGGTTAGGGTTAGGGTACGGCTTAGGGTACGGGTTCGAGGAGGGGTTCGGGTATGGCGTAGGGTATGGGTTAGGGTTAGTGTTATGGTTAGTGTTAGGGTTAGGGCTCGGTTTAGGGTACGGGTTAGGATTAGGGTACGTGTTAGGGTTAGGTTATGGGTTAAGGTTAGGGTACGCGTTAGGGTTAGGGTAGTTATTAAACCTATCCCACTCTCTAGATACCCCTTAGCACGTAAAGGAATATTATTTGGGGGTCCAGCCATGGAGAAGAGTTTAGACACTAGGATAAGATAAGGAACACACCCATTATAAAGAAATCACATTAGGATTCTCTTTTTAAGCTGTTCCTTAAAACACTAGTGCTTAGGAAATCTATTGGAGGCAGAAGCAGTCAAGGGTAGCCTAGGGTTAGGGTTAGGCTTAGGGTTAGGGTTAGGGTACAGCTTAGGGTACGGGTTCGGGGAGGGGTTCGGGTACGGCGTAGGGTATGGGTTAGGGTTAGGGTTCGGGTTAGTGTTAGGGTTAGGGCTCGGTTTAGGGTACGGGTTAGGATTAGGGTACATGTTAGGGTTAGGGTAGGGGTTAGGGTTAGGGTACGTGCTAGGGTTAGGGTAGTTATTAAACCTATCCCACTCTCTAGATACCCCTTAGCACGTAAAGGAATATTATTTGGGGGTCCAGGCATGGAGAAGAGTTTAGACACTAGGATAAGATAAGGAACACACCCATTATAAAGAAATCAAGTTAGGATTCTATTTTTAAGCTGTTCCTTAAAACACTAGGGCTTAGGAAATCTATTGGAGGCAAAAGCAGTCAGGGGTAGCCTAGGGTTAGGGTTAGGTTAGGGCTTAGGGTACGGGTTCGAGGAGGGGTTCAGGTACGGCGTAGGGTATGGGTTAGGGTTAGGGTTATGGTTAGTGTTTGGGTTAGGGCTCGGATTAGGGTACGGGTTAGGATTAGGGTACGTGTTAGGGTTAGGGTAGGGGTTAGGGTTAGGGTACGCGTTAGGGTTAGCGTAGTTATTAAACCTATCCCACTCTCTAGGTACCCCTTAGTATGCAAAGGAATATTATTTGGGGGACCAGCCATGGAGAAGAGATTAGACACTTGGACAAGATAAGGAACACACCCATTATAAAGAAATCACATTAGGATTCTCTTTTTAAGCTGTTCCTTAAAACACTAGTGCTTAGGAAATCTATTGGAGGCAGAAGCAGTCAGGGGTAGCCTAGGGTTAGAGTTAGGCTTAGGGTTAGGGTTAGGGTACGGCTTAGGGTACGGGTTCGAGGAGGGGTTCGGGTATGGCGTACGGTTGGGTTAGGGTTAGGGTTAGGTTTAGGGCTCGCTTTAGGGTTAGGGTTAGGGTTAGGGTTAGGGTACGGCTTATGGTACGGGTTCGGGGAGGTGTTCGGGTACGGCGCAGGGTATGGGTTAGGGTTAGGGTTCGGGTTTGTGTTAGGGTTAGGGCTCGGTTTAGGGTACGGGTTAGGATTAGGGTACGTGTTAGGGGTAGGGTAGTGGTTAGGGTTAGGTTACGCGTTAGGGTTAGGGTAGTTATTAAACCTATCCCACTCTCTAGGTACCCCTTAGTATGCAAAGGAATATTATTTGGGGGACCAGCCATGGAGAAGAGATTAGACACTTGGACAAGATAAGGAACACACCCATTATAAAGAAATCACATTAGGATTCTCTTTTTAAGCTGTTCCTTAAAACACTAGTGCTTAGGAAATCTATTGGAGGCAGAAGCAGTCAGGGGTAGCCTAGGGTTAGAGTTAGGCTTAGGGTTAGGGTTAGGGTACGGCTTAGGGTACGGGTTCGAGGAGGGGTTCGGTTATGGCGTAGGGTATGGGTTAGGGTTTGGGTTATGGTTAGTTTTAGGGTTAGGGCTCGGTTTAGGGTATGGGTTAGGATTAGGGTACGTGTTAGGGTTAGGGTAGGGGTTAGGGTTAGGGTACGCGTTAGGGTTAGGGTAGTTAGTAAACCTATCCCACTCTCTAGATACCCCTTAGCACGTAAAGGAATATTATTTGGGGGTCCAGCCATGGAGAAGTGTTTAGACACTAGGAAAAGATTAGGAACACACCCATTATAAAGAAATCACATTAGGATTCTCTTTTTAAGCTGTTCCTTAAAACACTAGTGCTTAGAAAATCTATTGGAGGCAAAAGCATTCAAGGGTAGCCTAGGGTTAGGGTTAGGCTTAGGGTTAGGGTTAGGGTACGGCTTAGAGTTCGGGTTCGGGGAGGGATCGGGTACGGCGTAGGTTATGGCTTAGGGTTAGGGTTCGGGTTAGTGTTAGGGTTAGGGCTCGGCTTAGGGTATGGGTTAGGATTAGGCTACGTGTTAGGGTTAGGGTAGGGGTTAGGGTCAGGGTACGTGTTAGGGTTAGGGTAGTTATTAAACCTATCCCACTCTCTAGACACCCCTTAGCATGTAAAGGAATATTATTTGGGGGTCCAGCCATAGAGAATAGTTTAGACACTAGGATAAGATAAGGAACACACCCATTATAAAGAAATCACGTTAGGATTCTCTGTTTAAGCTGTTCCTTAAAACACTAGTGCTTAGGAAATCTATTGGAGGCAAAAGCACTCAGGGGTAGCCTAGGGTTACGGTTAGGCTTAGGGTTGGGGTTAGGGTACGGCTTAGGGTACGGGTTCGAGAAGGGGTTCGGGTATGACGTAGGGTATGGGTTAGGGTTAGTGTTATGGTTAGTGTTAGGGTTAGGGCTCGGTTTAGGGTACGGGTTAGGATTAGGGTACGTGTTAGGGTTAGGTTATGGGTTAGGGTTAGGGTACGCGTTAGGGTTAGGGTAGTTATTAAACCTATCCCACTCTCTAGATACCCCTTAGCACGTAAAGGAATATTATTTGGGGGTCCAGCCATGGAGAAGAGTTTAGACACTAGGATAAGATAAGAAACACACCCATTATACAGAAATCACATTAGGATTCTCTTTTTAAGCTGTTCCTTAAAACACTAGTGCTTCGGAAATCTATTGGAGGCAGAAGCAGTCAAGGGTAGCCTAGGGTTAGTGTTAGGCTTAGGTTTAGGCTTAGGGTACGGCTGAGGGTACGGGTTCGGTGAGGGGTTCGGGTACGGCGTATGGTATGGGTTAGTGTTAGGGTTAGGGTTAGTTTTAGATTTAGGGCTCGTTTTAGGGTACGGGTTAGGATTAGGGTACTTGTTAGGGTTAGGGTAGGGGTTAGGGTTAGGGTACGCGTTAGGGTTAGGGTAGTTATTAAACCTATCGCACTCTCTAGACACCCCTTATCACGTAAAGGAATATTATTTGGGGGTCCAGCCATGGAGAAGAGTTTAGACACTAGGATAAGATAAGGAACACACCCATTATAAAGAAATCACATTAGGATTCTCTTTTTAAGCTGTTCCTTAAAACACTAGTGCTTAGGAAATCTATTGGAGGCAGAAGCAATCAAGGGTAGCCTACGGTTAGGGTTAGGCTTAGGGTTAGGGTTAGGGTACGGCTTAGGGTTCGGGTTCGGTGAGGGGTTCGGGTACGGCGTAGGGTATGGGTTAGGGTTAGGGTTAGGGTTAGTGTTAGGGTTAGGGCTCGGTTTAGGGTACGGGTTAGGATTAGGGTATGTGTTAGGGTTAGGGTAGGGGTTAGGGTTAGGGTACGCCTTAGGGTTAGGGTAGTTATTAAACCTATCCCACTCTCTAGGTACCCCTTAGTATGCAAAGGAATATTATTTGGGGTTCCAGCCATGGAGAAGAGTTTAGACACTAGGATAAGATCAGGAACACACCCATTATAAAGAAATCACATTAGGATTCTCTTTTTAAGCTGTTCCTTAAAACACTAGTGCTTAGGAAATGTATTGGAGGCAGAAGCACTCAAGGGTAGCCTAGGGTTAGGGTTAGGCTTAGGGTTAGGGTTAGGGTACGGCTTAGGGTTCGGGTTCGGGGAGGGGTTCGGGTACGGCGTAGGGTATGGGTTAGGGTTAGGGTTCGGGTTAGTGTTAGGGTTAGGGCTCGGTTTAGGGTACGTGTTAGGATTAGGGTACATGTTAGGGTTAGGGTAGGGGTTAGGGTTAGGGTACGCGTTAGGGTTAGGGTAGTTATTAAACCTATCCCACTCTCTAGGTACCCCTTAGTATGCAAAGGAATATTATTTCGGGGTCCAGCCATGGAGAAGAGTTTAGACACTAGGATAAGATAAGAAACATACCCATTATAAAGAAATCACATTAGGATTCTCTTTTTAAGCTGTTCCTTAAAACACTAGTGCTTAGGAAATCTATTGGAGGCAGAAACAGTCAAGGGTAGCTTATGGTTAGGGTTACGCTTAGGGTTAGGGTTAGGGTACGGCTTAGGGTACGGTTTCGGGGAGGGGTTCGGGTACGGCATACGGTATGGGTTAGGGTTAGGGTTAGGGTTAGTGTTAGGGTTAGGGCTCGGTTTAGGATATGGGTTAGGATTAGGGTACGTGTTAGGGTTAGGGTAGGGGTTAGGGTTAGGGTACGCGTTAGGGTTAGGGTAGTTATTAAACCTATCCCACTCTCTAGATACCCCTTAGCACGTAAAGGAATATTATTTGGGGGTCCAGCCATGGAGAAGAGTTTAGACACTAGGATAAGATAAGGAACACACCCATTATAAAGAAATCACATTAGGATTCTCTTTTTCAGCTGTTCCTTAAAACACTAGTGCTTAGGAAATCTATTGGAGGCAGAAGCAGTCAGGGGTAGCCTAGGCTTAGGGTTAGGCTTAGGGTTAGGGTTAGTGTACGGCTTAGGGTACGGGTTCGAGGAGGGGTTCGGGTATGGCGTAGGGTATGGGTTAGGGTTAGTGTTATGGTTAGTGTTAGGGTTAGGGCTCGGTTTAGGGTACGGGTTAGGATTAGGGTGCGTGTTAGGGTTAGGTTATGGGTTAGGGTTAGGGTACGCGTTAGGGTTAGGGTAGTTATTAAACCTATCCCACTCTGTAGATACCCCTTAGCACGTAAAGGAGTATTATTTGGGGGTCCAGCCATGGAGAAGAGTTTAGACACAAGGATAAGATAAGGAACACACCCATTATAAAGAAATCACATTAGGATTCTCTTTTTAAGCTGTTCCTTAAAACACTAGTGCTTAGGGAATCTATTGGAGGCAGAAGCAGTCAAGGGTAGCCTAGGGTTAGGGTTAGGCTTAGGGTTAGGGTTAGGGTACAGCTTAGGGTACAGGTTCGGGGTGGGGTTCGGGTACGGCGTAGGGTATGGGTTAGGGTTAGGGTTCGGGTTAGTGTTAGGGTTAGGGCTCGGTTTAGGGTACGGGTTAGGATTAGGGTACGTGTTAGGGTTAGGGTAGGGGTTAGGGTTAGGGTACGCGCTAGGGTTAGGGTAGTTATTAAACCTATCCCACTCTCTAGATACCCCTTAGCACGTAAAGGAATATTATTTGGGGGTCCAGCCATGGAGAAGAGTTTAGACACTAGGATAAGATAAGGAACACACCCATTATAAAGAAATCACGTTAGGATTCTATTTTTAAGCTGTTCCTTAAAACACTAGTGCTTAGGAAATCTATTGGAGGCAAAAGCAGTCAGGGGTAGCCTAGGGTTAGGGTTAGGTTAGGGCTTAGGGTACGGGTTCGAGGAGGGGTTCGGGTACGGCGTAGGGTATGGGTTAGGGTTAGGGTTATGGTTAGTGTTTGGGTTAGGGCTCGGATTAGGGTACGGGTTAGGATTAGGGTACGTGTTAGGGTTAGGGTAGGGGTTAGGGTTAGGGTACGCGTTAGGGTTAGCGTAGTTATTAAACCTATCCCACTATCTAGATACCCCTTAGCACGTAAAGGAATATTATTTGGGGGTCCAGCCATGGAGAAGAGTTTAGACACTAGGATAAGATAAGAAACACACCCATTATAAAGAAATCACATTAGGACTCTCTTTTTAAGCTGTTCCTTAAAACACTAGTGCTTAGGAAATCTATTGGAGGCAGAAGCAGTCAAGGGTAGCCTAGGGTTAGGGTTAAGCTTAGGGTTAGGGTTAGGGTACGGGTTCGGGGAGGGGTTCGGGTACGGCGTAGGGTATGGGTTAGGGTTAGGGTTCGGTTTAGTGTTAGGGTTAGGGCTCGGTTTAGGGTACGGGTTAGGATTAGGGTACGTGTTAGGGTTAGGGGAGGGGTTAGGGTTAGGGTACGCGTTAGGGTTAGCGTAGTTAATAAACCTATCCCACTCTCTAGATACCCCTTAGCACGTAAAGGAATATTATTTGGGGGTCCAGCCATGGAGAAGAGTTTAGACACTAGGATAAGATAAGGAACACACCCATTATAAAGAAATCACGTTAGGATTCTCTTTTTAAGCTGGTCATTAAAACACTAGTGCTTAGGAAATCTATTGGAGGCAGAAGCAGTCAAGGGTAGCCTATGGTTAGGGTTACGCTTAGGGTTAGGGTTAGGGTACGGCTTAGGGTACGGGTTCGGGGAGGGGTTAGTGTTAGGGTTAGGGTTAGGGTTAGGGTTAGGGTACGGCTTAGGGTACGGGTTCGAGGAGGGGTTCGGTTATGGCGTAGGGTATGGGTTAAGGTTATGGTTATGGTTAGTGTTAGGGTTAGGGCTCGGTTTAGGGTACGGGTTAGGATTAGGGTACGTGTTAGGGTTAGGGTAGGGGTTAGGGATAGCGTACGCGTTAGGATTAGGGTAGTTATTAAACCTATCCCACTCTCCAGATACCCCTTAGCACGTAAAGGAATATTATTTGGGGGTCCAGCCATGGAGAAGAGTTTAGACACTAGGAAAAGATAAGGAACACACCCATTATAAAGAAATCACATTAGGATTCCCTTTTTAAGCTGTTCCTTAAAACACTAGTGCTTAGGAAATCTATTGGAGGCAGAAGTATTCAAGGGTAGCCTTGGGTTAGGGTTAGGCTTAGGGTTAGTGTTAGGGTACGGCTTAGGGTACGGGTTTGGGGAGGGGTTCGGGTACGGCGTGGGGTATGGGTTAGTGTTAGGGTTCGGGTTAGTGTTAGGGTTAGTGCTCGCTTTAGGGTACGGGTTAGGATTAGGGTACGTGTTAGGGATAGGGTAGGGGTTAGGGATAGGGTACGCGTTAGGGTTAGGGTAGTTATTAAACCTATCCCACTCTCTAGATACCCCTTAGCACGTTAAGGAATATTATTTGGGGGTCCAGCCATGGAGAAGAGTTTAGACACTAGGATAAGATAAGGAACACACCCATTATAAAGAAATCACGTTAGGATTCTCTTTTTAAGCTGTTCCTTAAAACACTAGTGCTTAGGAAATCTATTGGAGGCAGAAGCAGTCAGGGGTAGCCTAGGGTTAGGGTTAGGCTTAGGGTTAGGGTTAGGGTACGGCTTAGGGTACGGGTTCGAGGAGGGGTTCGGGTATGGCGTACGGTTGGGTTAGGGTTAGGGTTAGGGTTAGGGCTCGCTTTAGGGTTAGGGTTAGGGTTAGGGTTAGGGTTAGGGTACGGCTTATGGTACGGGTTCGGGGAGGTGTTCGGGTACGGCGCAGGGTATGGGTTAGGGTTAGGGTTCGGGTTTGTGTTAGGGTTAGGGCTCGGTTTAGGGTACGGGTTAGGATTAGGGTACGTGTTAGGGGTAGGGTAGTGGTTAGGGTTAGGTTACGCGTTAGGGTTAGGGTAGTTATTAAACCTATCCCACTCTCTAGGTACCCCTTAGTATGCAAAGGAATATTATTTGGGGGACCAGCCATGGAGAAGAGATTAGACACTTGGACAAGATAAGGAACACACCCATTATAAAGAAATCACATTAGGATTCTCTTTTTAAGCTGTTCCTTAAAACACTAGTGCTTAGGAAATCTATTGGAGGCAGAAGCAGTCAGGGGTAGCCTAGGGTTAGGGTTAGGCTTAGGGTTAGGGTTAGGGTACGGCTTAGGGTACGGGTTCGAGGAGGGGTTCGGGTATGGCGTAGGGTATGGGTTAGGGTTTGGGTTATGGTTAGTTTTAGGGTTAGGGCTCGGTTTAGGGTATGGGTTAGGATTAGGGTACGTGTTAGGGTTAGGGTAGGGGTTAGGGTTAGGGTACGCGTTAGGGTTAGAGTAGTTAGTAAACCTATCCCACTCTCTAGATACCCCTTAGCACGTAAAGGAATATTATTTGGGGGTCCAGCCATGGAGAAGTGTTTAGACACTAGGAAAAGATTAGGAACACACCCATTATAAAGAAATCACATTAGGATTCTCTTTTTAAGCTGTTCCTTAAAACACTAGTGCTTAGAAAATCTATTGGAGGCAAAAGCATTCAAGGGTAGCCTAGGGTTAGGGTTAGGCTTAGGGTTAGGGTTAGGGTACGGCTTAGAGTTCGGGTTCGGGGAGGGTTCGGGTACGGCGTAGGTTATGGCTTAGGGTTAGGGTTCGGGTTAGTGTTAGGGTTAGGGCTCGGCTTAGGGTATGGGTTAGGATTAGGCTACGTGTTAGGGTTAGGGTAGGGGTTAGGGTCAGGGTACGTGTTAGGGTTAGGGTAGTTATTAAACCTATCCCACTCTCTAGACACCCCTTAGCATGTAAAGGAATATTATTTGGGGGTCCAGCCATAGAGAATAGTTTAGACACTAGGATAAGATAAGGAACACACCCATTATAAAGAAATCACGTTAGGATTCTCTGTTTAAGCTGTTCCTTAAAACACTAGTCCTTAGGAAATCTATTGGAGGCAAAAGCACTCAGGGGTAGCCTAGGGTTACGGTTAGGCTTAGGGTTGGGGTTAGGGTACGGCTTAGGGTACGGGTTCGAGAAGGGGTTCGGGTATGACGTAGGGTATGGGTTAGGGTTAGTGTTATGGTTAGTGTTAGGGTTAGGGCTCGGTTTAGGGTATGGGTTAGGATTAGGGTACGTGTTAGGGTTAGGTTATGGGTTAGGGTTAGGGTACGCGTTAGGGTTAGGGTAGTTATTAAACCTATCCCACTCTCTAGATACCCCTTAGCACGTAAAGGAATATTATTTGGGGGTCCAGCCATGGAGAAGAGTTTAGACACTAGGATAAGATAAGAAACACACCCATTATACAGAAATCACATTAGGATTCTCTTTTTAAGCTGTTCCTTAAAACACTAGTGCTTCGGAAATCTATTGGAGGCAGAAGCAGTCAAGGGTAGCCTAGGGTTAGTGTTAGGCTTAGGTTTAGGCTTAGGGTACGGCTGAGGGTACGGGTTCGGTGAGGGGTTCGGGTACGTCGTATGGTATGGGTTAGTGTTAGGGTTAGGGTTAGTTTTAGATTTAGGGCTCGTTTTAGGGTACGGGTTAGGATTAGGGTACTTGTTAGGGTTAGGGTAGGGGTTAGGGTTAGGGTACGCGTTAGGGTTAGGGTAGTTATTAAACCTATCGCACTCTCTAGACACCCCTTATCACGTAAAGGAATATTATTTGGGGGTCCAGCCATGGAGAAGAGTTTAGACACTAGGATAAGATAAGGAACACACCCATTATAAAGAAATCACATTAGGATTCTCTTTTTAAGCTGTTCCTTAAAACACTAGTGCTTAGGAAATCTATTGGAGGCAGAAGCAATCAAGGGTAGCCTACGGTTAGGGTTAGGCTTAGGGTTAGGGTTAGGGTACGGCTTAGGGTTCGGGTTCGGTGAGGGGTTCGGGTACGGCGTAGGGTATGGGTTAGGGTTAGGGTTAGGGTTAGTGTTAGGGTTAGGGCTCGGTTTAGGGTACGGGTTAGGATTAGGGTATGTGTTAGGGTTAGGGTAGGGGTTAGGGTTAGGGTACGCGTTAGGGTTAGGGTAGTTATTAAACCTATCCCACTCTCTAGGTACCCCTTAGTATGCAAAGGAATATTATTTGGGGTTCCAGCCATGAAGAAGAGTTTAGACACTAGGATAAGATCAGGAACACACCCATTATAAAGAAATCACATTAGGATTCTCTTTTTAAGCTGTTCCTTAAAACACTAGTGCTTAGGAAATGTATTGGAGGCAGAAGCACTCAAGGGTAGCCTAGGGTTAGGGTTAGGCTTAGGGTTAGGGTTAGGGTACGGCTTAGGGTACGGTTTCGGGGAGGGGTTCGGGTACGGCATACGGTATGGGTTAGGGTTAGGGTTAGGGTTAGTGTTAGGGTTAGGGCTCGGTTTAGGATATGGGTTAGGATTAGGGTACGTGTTAGGGTTAGGGTAGGGGTTAGGGTTAGGGTACGCGTTAGGGTTAGGGTAGTTATTAAACCTATCCCACTCTCTAGATACCCCTTACCACGTAAAGGAATATTATTTGGGGGTCCAGCCATGGAGAAGAGTTTAGACACTAGGATAAGATAAGGAACACACCCATTATAAAGAAATCACGTTAGGATTCTATTTTTAAGCTGTTCCTTAAAACACTAGTGCTTAGGAAATCTATTGGAGGCAAAAGCAGTCAGGGGTAGCCTAGGGTTAGGGTTAGGTTAGGGCTTAGGGTACGGGTTCGAGGAGGGGTTCGGGTACGGCGTAGGGTATGGGTTAGGGTTAGGGTTATGGTTAGTGTTTGGGTTAGGGCTCGGATTAGGGTACGGGTTAGGATTAGGGTACGTGTTAGGGTTAGGGTAGGGGTTAGGGTTAGGGTACGCGTTAGGGTTAGCGTAGTTATTAAACCTATCCCACTATCTAGATACCCCTTAGCACGTAAAGGAATATTATTTGGGGGTCCAGCCATGGAGAAGAGTTTAGACACTAGGATAAGATAAGAAACACACCCATTATAAAGAAATCACATTAGGACTCTCTTTTTAAGCTGTTCCTTAAAACACTAGTGCTTAGGAAATCTATTGGAGGCAGAAGCAGTCAAGGGTAGCCTAGGGTTAGGGTTAAGCTTAGGGTTAGGGTTAGGGTACGGGTTCGGGGAGGGGTTCGGGTACGGCGTAGGGTATGGGTTAGGGTTAGGGTTCGGTTTAGTGTTAGGGTTAGGGCTCGGTTTAGGGTACGGGTTAGGATTAGGGTACGTGTTAGGGTTAGGGGAGGGGTTAGGGTTAGGGTACGCGTTAGGGTTAGCGTAGTTAATAAACCTATCCCACTCTCTAGATACCCCTTAGCACGTAAAGGAATATTATTTGGGGGTCCAGCCATGGAGAAGAGTTTAGACACTAGGATAAGATAAGGAACACACCCATTATAAAGAAATCACGTTAGGATTCTCTTTTTAAGCTGGTCATTAAAACACTAGTGCTTAGGAAATCTATTGGAGGCAGAAGCAGTCAAGGGTAGCCTATGGTTAAGGTTACGCTTAGGGTTAGGGTTAGGGTACGGCTTAGGGTACGGGTTCGGGGAGGGGTTAGTGTTAGGGTTAGGGTTAGGGTTAGGGTTAGGGTACGGCTTAGGGTACGGGTTCGAGGAGGGGTTCGGTTATGGCGTAGGGTATGGGTTAAGGTTATGGTTATGGTTAGTGTTAGGGTTAGGGCTCGGTTTAGGGTACGGGTTAGGATTAGGGTACGTGTTAGGGTTAGGGTAGGGGTTAGGGATAGCGTACGCGTTAGGATTAGGGTAGTTATTAAACCTATCCCACTCACCAGATACCCCTTAGCACGTAAAGGAATATTATTTGGGGGTCCAGCCATGGAGAAGAGTTTAGACACTAGGAAAAGATAAGGAACACACCCATTATAAAGAAATCACATTAGGATTCCCTTTTTAAGCTGTTCCTTAAAACACTAGTGCTTAGGAAATCTATTGGAGGCAGAAGTATTCAAGGGTAGCCTTGGGTTAGGGTTAGGCTTAGGGTTAGTGTTAGGGTACGGCTTAGGGTACGGGTTTGGGGAGGGGTTCGGGTACGGCGTGGGGTATGGGTTAGTGTTAGGGTTCGGGTTAGTGTTAGGGTTAGTGCTCGCTTTAGGGTACGGGTTAGGATTAGGGTACGTGTTAGGGATAGGGTAGGGGTTAGGGATAGGGTACGCGTTAGGGTTAGGGTAGTTATTAAACCTATCCCACTCTCTAGATACCCCTTAGCACGTTAAGGAATATTATTTGGGGGTCCAGCCATGGAGAAGAGTTTAGACACTAGGATAAGATAAGGAACACACCCATTATAAAGAAATCACGTTAGGATTCTCTTTTTAAGCTGTTCCTTAAAACACTAGTGCTTAGGAAATCTATTGGAGGCAGAAGCAGTCAGGGGTAGCCTAGGGTTAGGGTTAGGCTTAGGGTTAGGGTTAGGGTACGGCTTAGGGTACGGGTTCGAGGAGGGGTTCGGGTATGGCGTACGGTTGGGTTAGGGTTAGGGTTAGGGTTAGGGCTCGCTTTAGGGTTAGGGTTAGGGTTAGGGTTAGGGTTAGGGTACGGCTTATGGTACGGGTTCGGGGAGGTGTTCGGGTACGGCGCAGGGTATGGGTTAGGGTTAGGGTTCGGGTTTGTGTTAGGGTTAGGGCTCGGTTTAGGGTACGGGTTAGGATTAGGGTACGTGTTAGGGGTAGGGTAGTGGTTAGGGTTAGGTTACGCGTTAGGGTTAGGGTAGTTATTAAACCTATCCCACTCTCTAGGTACCCCTTAGTATGCAAAGGAATATTATTTGGGGGACCAGCCATGGAGAAGAGATTAGACACTTGGACAAGATAAGGAACACACCCATTATAAAGAAATCACATTAGGATTCTCTTTTTAAGCTGTTCCTTAAAACACTAGTGCTTAGGAAATCTATTGGAGGCAGAAGCAGTCAGGGGTAGCCTAGGGTTAGGGTTAGGCTTAGGGTTAGGGTTAGGGTACGGCTTAGGGTACGGGTTCGAGGAGGGGTTCGGGTATGGCGTAGGGTATGGGTTAGGGTTTGGGTTATGGTTAGTTTTAGGGTTAGGGCTCGGTTTAGGGTATGGGTTAGGATTAGGGTACGTGTTAGGGTTAGGGTAGGGGTTAGGGTTAGGGTACGCGTTAGGGTTAGAGTAGTTAGTAAACCTATCCCACTCTCTAGATACCCCTTAGCACGTAAAGGAATATTATTTGGGGGTCCAGCCATGGAGAAGTGTTTAGACACTAGGAAAAGATTAGGAACACACCCATTATAAAGAAATCACATTAGGATTCTCTTTTTAAGCTGTTCCTTAAAACACTAGTGCTTAGAAAATCTATTGGAGGCAAAAGCATTCAAGGGTAGCCTAGGGTTAGGGTTAGGCTTAGGGTTAGGGTTAGGGTACGGCTTAGAGTTCGGGTTCGGGGAGGGTTCGGGTACGGCGTAGGTTATGGCTTAGGGTTAGGGTTCGGGTTAGTGTTAGGGTTAGGGCTCGGCTTAGGGTATGGGTTAGGATTAGGCTACGTGTTAGGGTTAGGGTAGGGGTTAGGGTCAGGGTACGTGTTAGGGTTAGGGTAGTTATTAAACCTATCCCACTCTCTAGACACCCCTTAGCATGTAAAGGAATATTATTTGGGGGTCCAGCCATAGAGAATAGTTTAGACACTAGGATAAGATAAGGAACACACCCATTATAAAGAAATCACGTTAGGATTCTCTGTTTAAGCTGTTCCTTAAAACACTAGTCCTTAGGAAATCTATTGGAGGCAAAAGCACTCAGGGGTAGCCTAGGGTTACGGTTAGGCTTAGGGTTGGGGTTAGGGTACGGCTTAGGGTACGGGTTCGAGAAGGGGTTCGGGTATGACGTAGGGTATGGGTTAGGGTTAGTGTTATGGTTAGTGTTAGGGTTAGGGCTCGGTTTAGGGTACGGGTTAGGATTAGGGTACGTGTTAGGGTTAGGTTATGGGTTAGGGTTAGGGTACGCGTTAGGGTTAGGGTAGTTATTAAACCTATCCCACTCTCTAGATACCCCTTAGCACGTAAAGGAATATTATTTGGGGGTCCAGCCATGGAGAAGAGTTTAGACACTAGGATAAGATAAGAAACACACCCATTATACAGAAATCACATTAGGATTCTCTTTTTAAGCTGTTCCTTAAAACACTAGTGCTTCGGAAATCTATTGGAGGCAGAAGCAGTCAAGGGTAGCCTAGGGTTAGTGTTAGGCTTAGGTTTAGGCTTAGGGTACGGCTGAGGGTACGGGTTCGGTGAGGGGTTCGGGTACGGCGTATGGTATGGGTTAGTGTTAGGGTTAGGGTTAGTTTTAGATTTAGGGCTCGTTTTAGGGTACGGGTTAGGATTAGGGTACTTGTTAGGGTTAGGGTAGGGGTTAGGGTTAGGGTACGCGTTAGGGTTAGGGTAGTTATTAAACCTATCGCACTCTCTAGACACCCCTTATCACGTAAAGGAATATTATTTGGGGGTCCAGCCATGGAGAAGAGTTTAGACACTAGGATAAGATAAGGAACACACCCATTATAAAGAAATCACATTAGGATTCTCTTTTTAAGCTGTTCCTTAAAACACTAGTGCTTAGGAAATCTATTGGAGGCAGAAGCAATCAAGGGTAGCCTACGGTTAGGGTTAGGCTTAGGGTTAGGGTTAGGGTACGGCTTAGGGTTCGGGTTCGGTGAGGGGTTCGGGTACGGCGTAGGGTATGGGTTAGGGTTAGGGTTAGGGTTAGTGTTAGGGTTAGGGCTCGGTTTAGGGTACGGGTTAGGATTAGGGTATGTGTTAGGGTTAGGGTAGGGGTTAGGGTTAGGGTACGCGTTAGGGTTAGGGTAGTTATTAAACCTATCCCACTCTCTAGGTACCCCTTAGTATGCAAAGGAATATTATTTGGGGTTCCAGCCATGAAGAAGAGTTTAGACACTAGGATAAGATCAGGAACACACCCATTATAAAGAAATCACATTAGGATTCTCTTTTTAAGCTGTTCCTTAAAACACTAGTGCTTAGGAAAAGTATTGGAGGCAGAAGCACTCAAGGGTAGCCTAGGGTTAGGGTTAGGCTTAGGGTTAGGGTTAGGGTACGGCTTAGGGTACGGTTTCGGGGAGGGGTTCGGGTACGGCATACGGTATGGGTTAGGGTTAGGGTTAGGGTTAGTGTTAGGGTTAGGGCTCGGTTTAGGATATGGGTTAGGATTAGGGTACGTGTTAGGGTTAGGGTAGGGGTTAGGGTTAGGGTACGCGTTAGGGTTAGGGTAGTTATTAAACCTATCCCACTCTCTAGATACCCCTTACCACGTAAAGGAATATTATTTGGGGGTCCAGCCATGGAGAAGAGTTTAGACACTAGGATAAGATAAGGAACACACCCATTATAAAGAAATCACATTAGGATTCTCTTTTTAAGCTGTTCCTTAAAACACTAGTGCTTAGGAAATCTATTGGAGGCAGAAGCAGTCAGGGGTAGCCTAGGCTTAGGGTTAGGCTTAGGGTTAGGGTTAGTGTACGGCTTAGGGTACGGGTTCGAGGAGGGGTTCGGGTATGGCGTAGGGTATGGGTTAGGGTTAGTGTTATGGTTAGTGTTAGGGTTAGGGCTCGGTTTAGGGTACGGGTTAGGATTAGGGTGCGTGTTAGGGTTAGGTTATGGGTTAGGGTTAGGGTACGCGTTAGGGTTAGGGTAGTTATTAAACCTATCCCACTCTGTAGATACCCCTTAGCACGTAAAGGAGTATTATTTGGGGGTCCAGCCATGGAGAAGAGTTTAGACACAAGGATAAGATAAGGAACACACCCATTATGAAGAAATCACATTAGGATTCTCTTTTTAAGCTGTTCCTTAAAACACTAGTGCTTAGGGAATCTATTGGAGGCAGAAGCAGTCAAGGGTAGCCTAGGGTTAGGGTTAGGCTTAGGGTTAGGGTTAGGGTACAGCTTAGGGTACAGGTTCGGGGTGGGGTTCGGGTACGGCGTAGGGTATGGGTTAGGGATAGGGTTCGGGTTAGTGTTAGGGTTAGGGCTCGGTTTAGGGTACGGGTTAGGATTAGGGTACGTGTTAGGGTTAGGGTAGGGGTTAGGGTTAGGGTACGCGCTAGGGTTAGGGTAGTTATTAAACCTATCCCACTCTCTAGATACCCCTTAGCACGTAAAGGAATATTATTTGGGGGTCCAGCCATGGAGAAGAGTTTAGACACTAGGATAAGATAAGGAACACACCCATTATAAAGAAATCACGTTAGGATTCTATTTTTAAGCTGTTCCTTAAAACACTAGTGCTTAGGAAATCTATTGGAGGCAAAAGCAGTCAGGGGTAGCCTAGGGTTAGGGTTAGGTTAGGGCTTAGGGTACGGGTTCGAGGAGGGGTTCGGGTACGGCGTAGGGTATGGGTTAGGGTTAGGGTTATGGTTAGTGTTTGGGTTAGGGCTCGGATTAGGGTACGGGTTAGGATTAGGGTACGTGTTAGGGTTAGGGTAGGGGTTAGGGTTAGGGTACGCGTTAGGGTTAGCGTAGTTATTAAACCTATCCCACTATCTAGATACCCCTTAGCACGTAAAGGAATATTATTTGGGGGTCCAGCCATGGAGAAGAGTTTAGACACTAGGATAAGATAAGAAACACACCCATTATAAAGAAATCACATTAGGACTCTCTTTTTAAGCTGTTCCTTAAAACACTAGTGCTTAGGAAATCTATTGGAGGCAGAAGCAGTCAAGGGTAGCCTAGGGTTAGGGTTAAGCTTAGGGTTAGGGTTAGGGTACGGGTTCGGGGAGGGGTTCGGGTACGGCGTAGGGTATGGGTTAGGGTTAGGGTTCGGTTTAGTGTTAGGGTTAGGGCTCGGTTTAGGGTACGGGTTAGGATTAGGGTACGTGTTAGGGTTAGGGTAGGGGTTAGGATTAGGGTACGCGTTAGGGTTAGGGTAGTTATTAAACCTATCCCACTCTCTAGATAGCCCTTAGCACGTAAAGGAATATTACCTGGGGGTCCAGCCATGGAGAAGAGTTTAGACACTAGGATAAGATAAGGAACACACCCATTATAAAGAAATCACGTTAGGATTCTCTTTTTAAGCTGGTCTTTAAAACACTAGTGCTTAGGAAATCTATTGGAGGCAGAAGCAGTGAAGGGTAGCCGAGGGTTAGGTTTAGGCTTAGGGTTAGGGTTAGGGTACGGCTTAGGGTACGGGTTCGGGGAGGGGTTTGGGTACGGCGTAGGGTATGGGTTAGTGTTAGGGTTAGGGTTAGTTTTAGATTTAGGGCTCGTTTTAGGGTACGGGTTAGGATTAGGGTACGTGTTAGGGTTAGGGTACGCGTTAGGGTTAGGGTAGTTATTAAACCTATCCCACTCTCTAGATACCCCTTAGCACGTAAAGGAATATTATTTGGGGGTCCAGCCATAGAGAAGAGTTTAGACACTAGGATAAGATAAGGAACACACCCATTATAAAGAAATCACATTAGGATTCTCTTTTTAAGCTGTTCCTTAAAACACTAGTGCTTAGGAAATCTATTGGAGGCAGAAGCAATTAAGGGTAGCCTAGAGTTAGGGTTAGGCTTAGGTTTAGGCTTAGGGTACGGCTGAGGGTACGGGTTCGAGGAGGGGTTCGGGTACGGCGTAGGGTATGGGTTAGGGTTAGGGTTAGGGTTAGTGTTAGGGTTAGGGCTCGGTTTAGGGTACGGGTTAGGATTAGGGTACGTGTTAGGGTTAGGGTAGGGGTTAGGGTTAGGGTACGCGTTAGGGTTAGGGTAGTTATTAAACCTATCCCACTCTCTAGGTACCCCTTAGTATGCAAAGGAATATTATTTGGGGTTCCAGCCATGGAGAAGAGTTTAGACACTAGGATAAGATAAGGAACACACCCATTATAAAGAAATCACATTAGGATTCTCTTTTTAAGCTGTTCCTTAAAACACTAGTGCTTAGGAAATCTATTGGAGGCAGAAGCACTCAAGGGTAGCCTAGGATTAGGGTTAGGCTTAGGGTTAGGGTTAGGGTATGGCTTAGGGTTCGGGTTCGGGGAGGGGTTCGGGTACGGCGTAGGGTATGGGTTAGGGTTAGGGTTCGGGTTAGTGTTAGGGTTAGGGCTCGGTTTAGGGTACGGGTTAGGATTAGGGTACTTGTTAGGGTTAGGGTAGGGGTTAGGGTTAGGGTACGCGTTAGGGTTAGGGTAGTTATTAAACCTATCCCACTCTCTAGATACCCCTTAGCACGTAAGGCAATATTATTTGGGGGTGCAGCCATGGAGAAGAGATTAGACACTAGGATAAGATAAGGAACACACCCATTATAAAGAAATCACATTAGGATTCTCTTTTTAAGCTGTTCCTTAAAACACTAGTGCTTAGGAAATCTATTGGAGGCAGAAGCAGTCAAGGGTAGCCTAGGGTTAGGGTTAGGCTTAGGGTTAGGCTTAGGGTACGGCTTAGGGTACGGGTTCGGGGAGGGGTGTGGGTACGGCGTAGGGTATGGGTTAGGGTTAGGGTTAGGGTTAGTGTTAGGGTTAGGGCTCGGTTTAGGGTACGGGTTAGGATTAGGGTACGTGTTAGGGTTAGGGTAGGGGTTAGGGTTAGGTTACGCGTTAGGGCTAGGGTAGTTAGTAAACCTATCCCACTCTCTAGCTCCCCCTTAGCACGTAAAGGAATATTATTTGGGGGTCCAGCCATGGAGAAGAGTTTAGACACTAGGATAAGATAAGGAACACACCCATTATAAAGAAATCACATTAGGATTCTCTTTTTAAGCTGTTCCTTAAAACACTACTGCTTAGGAAATCAATTGGAGGCAGAAGCAGTCAAGGGTAGCCTAGGGTTAGGGTTAGGCTTAGGGTTAGGTTTAGGGTATGGCTTAGGGTACGGGTTCGGGGAGGGGTGCGGGTACGGCGTAGGGTATGGGTTAGGGTTTGGGTTAGGGTTAGTGTTAGGGTTAGGGCTCGGTTTAGGGTACGGTTAGGATTAGGGTACGTGTTAGGTTTAGGGTAGGGGTTAGGGTTAGGGTACGCGTTAGGGTTAGGGTAGTTAGTAAACCTATCCCACTCTCTAGATACCCCTTAGCACGTAAAGGAATATTATTTGGGGGTCCAGCCATGGAGAAGAATTTAGACACTAGGATAAGATAAGGAACACACCCATTATAAAGAAATCACATTAGGATTCTCTTTTTCAGCTGTTCCTTAAAACACTAGTGCTTAGGAAATCTATTGGAGGCAGAAGCAGTCAAGGGTAGCCTAGGGTTAGGGTTAGGCTTAGGGTTAGGCTTAGGGTACGGCTTAGGGTACGGGTTCGGGGAGGGGTTCGGGTATGGCGTAGGGTATGGTTTAGGGTTTGGGTTAGGGTTAGTGTTAGGGTTAGGGATCGGTTTAGGGTACGGGTTAGGATTAGGGTACGTGTTAGGGTTAGGGTAGGGGTTAGGGTTAGGGTACGCGTTAGGGTTAGGGTAGTTAGTAAACCTAACCCACTCTCTAGATACCCCTTAGCACGTAAAGGAATATTATTTGGGGGTCCAGCCATGGAGAAGAGTTTAGACACTAGGATAAGATAAGGAACACACCCATTATAAAGAAATCACATTAGGATTCTCTTTTTAAGCTGTTGCTTAAAACACTAGTGCTTAGGAAATCTATTGGAGGCAGAAGCAGTCAAGGGTAGCCTAGGGTTAGTGTTAGGCTTAGGGTTAGGCTTAGGGTACGGCTTAGGGTACGGGTTCGGGGAGGGGTTCGGGTACGGCGTAGGGTATGGGTTAGGGTTAGGGTTAGTGTTAGTGTTAGGGTTAGGGCTCGGTTTAGGGTACGGGTTAGGATTAGGGTACGTGTTAGGGTTAGGGTAGGGGTTAGGGTTAGGGTACGCGTTAGGATTAGGGTAGTTAGTAAACCTATCCCACTCTCTAGATACCCCTTAGCACGTAAAGGAGTATTATTTGGGGGTCCAGCCATGGAGAAGAGTTTAGGCACTAGGATAAGATAAGGAACACACCCATTATAAAGAAATCACATTAGGATTCTCTTTTTAAGCTGTTCCTTAAAACACTAGTGCTTAGGAAATCTATTGGAGGCAGAAGCAGTCAAGGGTAGCCTAGGGTTAGGGTTAGGCTTAGGGTTCGGCTTAGGGTACGGCTTAGGGTACGGGTTCGGGGAGGGGTGCGGGTACGGCGTACGGTATGGGTTAGGGTTAGGGTTAGGGTTAGTGTTAGGGTTAGGGCTCGGTTTAGGGTATGGGTTAGGATTAGGGTACGTGTTAGGGTTAGGGTAGGGGTTAGGGTTAGGGTACGCGTTAGGGTTAGGGTAGTTATTAAACCTATCCCACTCTCTAGATACCCCTTAGCACGTAAAGGAATATTATTTGGGGGTCCAGCCATGGAGAAGAGTTTAGACACTAGGATAAGATAAGGAACACACCCATTATAAAGAAATCACTTTAGGATTCTCTTTTTAAGCTGTTCCTTAAAACACTAGTGCTTAGGAAATCTATTGGAGGCAGAAGCAGTCAAGGGTAGCCTAGGGTTAGGGTTAGGCTTAGGGTTAGGGTTAGGGTACGGCTTAGGGTACGGGTTCGGGGAGGGGTTCGGGTACGGCGTAGGGTATGGGTTAGGGTTAGGGTTAGGGTTAGTGTTAGGGTTAGGGCTCGGTTTAGGGTACGGGTTAGGATTAGGGTACGTGTTAGGGTTAGGGTAGGGGTTAGGGTTAGGGTATGCGTTAGGGTTAGGGTAGTTATTAAACCTATCCCACTCTCTAGATACCCCTTAGCACGTAAAGGAATATTATTTGGGGGTCCAACCTTGGAGAAGAGTTTAGACACTAGGATAAGATAAGGAACACACCCATTATAAAGAAATCACATTAGGATTCTCTTTTTCAGCTGTTCCTTAAAACACTAGTGCTTAGGAAATCTATTGGAGGCAGAAGCAGTCAAGGGTAGCCTAGGGTTAGGGTTAGGCTTAGGGTTAGGCTTAGGGTACGGCTTAGGGTATGGGTTCGGGGAGGGGTGTGGGTACGGCGTAGGGTATGGGTTAGGGTTAGGGTTAGGGTTAGTGTTAGGGTTAGGGCTCGGTTTAGGGTACGGTTTAGGATTAGGGTACGTGTTAGGGTTAGGGTAGGGGTTAGGGTTAGGGTACGCGTTAGGGTTAGGGTAGTTATTAAACCTATCCCACTCTCTAGATACCCCTTAGCACGTAAAGGAATATTATTTGGGGGTCCAGCCATGGAGAAGAGTTTAGACACTAGGATAAGATAAGGAACACACCCATTATAAAGAAATCACTTTAGGATTCTCTTTTTAAGCTGTTCCTTAAAACACTAGTGCTTAGGAAATCTATTGGAGGCAGAAGCAGTCAAGGGTAGCCTAGGGTTAGGGTTAGGCTTAGGGTTAGGCTTAGGGTATGGGTTCGGGGAGGGGTTCGGGTACGGCGTAGGGTATGGGTTAGGGTTAGGGTTAGGGTTAGTGTTAGGGTTAGGGCTCGGTTTAGGGTACGGGTTAGGATTAGGGTACGTGTTAGGGTTAGGGTAGGGGTTAGGGTTAGGTTACGCGTTAGGGCTAGGGTAGTTAGTAAACCTATCCCACTCTCTAGCTCCCCCTTAGCACGTAAAGGAATATTATTTGGGGGTCCAGCCATGGAGAAGAGTTTAGACACTAGGATAAGATAAGGAACACACCCATTATAAAGAAATCACATTAGGATTCTCTTTTTAAGCTGTTCCTTAAAACACTACTGCTTAGGAAATCAATTGGAGGCAGAAGCAGTCAAGGGTAGCCTAGGGTTAGGGTTAGGCTTAGGGTTAGGTTTAGGGTATGGCTTAGGGTACGGGTTCGCGGAGGGGTGCGGGTACGGCGTAGGGTATGGGTTAGGGTTTGGGTTAGGGTTAGTGTTAGGGTTAGGGCTCGGTTTAGGGTACGGTTAGGATTAGGGTACGTGTTAGGTTTAGGGTAGGGGTTAGGGTTAGGGTACGCGTTAGGGTTAGGGTAGTTAGTAAACCTATCCCACTCTCTAGATACCCCTTAGCACGTAAAGGAATATTATTTGGGGGTCCAGCCATGGAGAAGAATTTAGACACTAGGATAAGATAAGGAACACACCCATTATAAAGAAATCACATTAGGATTCTCTTTTTCAGCTGTTCCTTAAAACACTAGTGCTTAGGAAATCTATTGGAGGCAGAAGCAGTCAAGGGTAGCCTAGGGTTAGGGTTAGGCTTAGGGTTAGGCTTAGGGTACGGCTTAGGGTACGGGTTCGGGGAGGGGTTCGGGTATGGCGTAGGGTATGGTTTAGGGTTTGGGTTAGGGTTAGTGTTAGGGTTAGGGATCGGTTTAGGGTACGGGTTAGGATTAGGGTACGTGTTAGGGTTAGGGTAGGGGTTAGGGTTAGGGTACGCGTTAGGGTTAGGGTAGTTAGTAAACCTATCCCACTCTCTAGATACCCCTTAGCACGTAAAGGAATATTATTTGGGGGTCCAGCCATGGAGAAGAGTTTAGACACTAGGATAAGATAAGGAACACACCCATTATAAAGAAATCACATTAGGATTCTCTTTTTAAGCTGTTGCTTAAAACACTAGTGCTTAGGAAATCTATTGGAGGCAGAAGCAGTCAAGGGTAGCCTAGGGTTAGTGTTAGGCTTAGGGTTAGGCTTAGGGTACGGCTTAGGGTACGGGTTCGGGGAGGGGTTCGGGTACGGCGTAGGGTATGGGTTAGGGTTAGGGTTAGTGTTAGTGTTAGGGTTAGGGCTCGGTTTAGGGTACGGGTTAGGATTAGGGTACGTGTTAGGGTTAGGGTAGGGGTTAGGGTTAGGGTACGCGTTAGGATTAGGGTAGTTAGTAAACCTATCCCACTCTCTAGATACCCCTTAGCACGTAAAGGAGTATTATTTGGGGGTCCAGCCATGGAGAAGAGTTTAGGCACTAGGATAAGATAAGGAACACACCCATTATAAAGAAATCACATTAGGATTCTCTTTTTAAGCTGTTCCTTAAAACACTAGTGCTTAGGAAATCTATTGGAGGCAGAAGCAGTCAAGGGTAGCCTAGGGTTAGGGTTAGGCTTAGGGTTCGGCTTAGGGTACGGCTTAGGGTACGGGTTCGGGGAGGGGTGCGGGTACGGCGTACGGTATGGGTTAGGGTTAGGGTTAGGGTTAGTGTTAGGGTTAGGGCTCGGTTTAGGGTATGGGTTAGGATTAGGGTACGTGTTAGGGTTAGGGTAGGGGTTAGGGTTAGGGTACGCGTTAGGGTTAGGGTAGTTATTAAACCTATCCCACTCTCTAGATACCCCTTAGCACGTAAAGGAATATTATTTGGGGGTCCAGCCATGGAGAAGAGTTTAGACACTAGGATAAGATAAGGAACACACCCATTATAAAGAAATCACTTTAGGATTCTCTTTTTAAGCTGTTCCTTAAAACACTAGTGCTTAGGAAATCTATTGGAGGCAGAAGCAGTCAAGGGTAGCCTAGGGTTAGTGTTAGGCTTAGGGTTAGGCTTAGGGTACGGCTTAGGGTACGGGTTCGGGGAGGGGTTCGGGTACGGCGTAGGGTATGGGTTAGGGTTAGGGTTAGGGTTAGTGTTAGGGTTAGGGCTCGGTTTAGGGTACGGGTTAGGATTAGGGTACGTGTTAGGGTTAGGGTAGGGGTTAGGGTTAGGGTATGCGTTAGGGTTAGGGTAGTTATTAAACCTATCCCACTCTCTAGATACCCCTTAGCACGTAAAGGAATATTATTTGGGGGTCCAACCTTGGAGAAGAGTTTAGACACTAGGATAAGATAAGGAACACACCCATTATAAAGAAATCACATTAGGATTCTCTTTTTCAGCTGTTCCTTAAAACACTAGTGCTTAGGAAATCTATTGGAGGCAGAAGCAGTCAAGGGTAGCCTAGGGTTAGGGTTAGGCTTAGGGTTAGGCTTAGGGTACGGCTTAGGGTACGGGTTCGGGGAGGGGTGTGGGTACGGCGTAGGGTATGGGTTAGGGTTAGGGTTAGGGTTAGTGTTAGGGTTAGGGCTCGGTTTAGGGTACGGGTTAGGATTAGGGTACGTGTTAGGGTTAGGGTAGGGGTTAGGGTTAGGTTACGCGTTAGGGCTAGGGTAGTTAGTAAACCTATCCCACTCTCTAGCTCCCCCTTAGCACGTAAAGGAATATTATTTGGGGGTCCAGCCATGGAGAAGAGTTTAGACACTAGGATAAGATAAGGAACACACCCATTATAAAGAAATCACATTAGGATTCTCTTTTTAAGCTGTTCCTTAAAACACTACTGCTTAGGAAATCAATTGGAGGCAGAAGCAGTCAAGGGTAGCCTAGGGTTAGGGTTAGGCTTAGGGTTAGGTTTAGGGTATGGCTTAGGGTACGGGTTCGGGGAGGGGTGCGGGTACGGCGTAGGGTATGGGTTAGGGTTTGGGTTAGGGTTAGTGTTAGGGTTAGGGCTCGGTTTAGGGTACGGTTAGGATTAGGGTACGTGTTAGGTTTAGGGTAGGGGTTAGGGTTAGGGTACGCGTTAGGGTTAGGGTAGTTAGTAAACCTATCCCACTCTCTAGATACCCCTTAGCACGTAAAGGAATATTATTTGGGGGTCCAGCCATGGAGAAGAATTTAGACACTAGGATAAGATAAGGAACACACCCATTATAAAGAAATCACATTAGGATTCTCTTTTTCAGCTGTTCCTTAAAACACTAGTGCTTAGGAAATCTATTGGAGGCAGAAGCAGTCAAGGGTAGCCTAGGGTTAGGGTTAGGCTTAGGGTTAGGCTTAGGGTACGGCTTAGGGTACGGGTTCGGGGAGGGGTTCGGGTATGGCGTAGGGTATGGTTTAGGGTTTGGGTTAGGGTTAGTGTTAGGGTTAGGGATCGGTTTAGGGTACGGGTTAGGATTAGGGTACGTGTTAGGGTTAGGGTAGGGGTTAGGGTTAGGGTACGCGTTAGGGTTAGGGTAGTTAGTAAACCTAACCCACTCTCTAGATACCCCTTAGCACGTAAAGGAATATTATTTGGGGGTCCAGCCATGGAGAAGAGTTTAGACACTAGGATAAGATAAGGAACACACCCATTATAAAGAAATCACATTAGGATTCTCTTTTTAAGCTGTTGCTTAAAACACTAGTGCTTAGGAAATCTATTGGAGGCAGAAGCAGTCAAGGGTAGCCTAGGGTTAGTGTTAGGCTTAGGGTTAGGCTTAGGGTACGGCTTAGGGTACGGGTTCGGGGAGGGGTTCGGGTACGGCGTAGGGTATGGGTTAGGGTTAGGGTTAGTGTTAGTGTTAGGGTTAGGGCTCGGTTTAGGGTACGGGTTAGGATTAGGGTACGTGTTAGGGTTAGGGTAGGGGTTAGGGTTAGGGTACGCGTTAGGATTAGGGTAGTTAGTAAACCTATCCCACTCTCTAGATACCCCTTAGCACGTAAAGGAGTATTATTTGGGGGTCCAGCCATGGAGAAGAGTTTAGGCACTAGGATAAGATAAGGAACACACCCATTATAAAGAAATCACATTAGGATTCTCTTTTTAAGCTGTTCCTTAAAACACTAGTGCTTAGGAAATCTATTGGAGGCAGAAGCAGTCAAGGGTAGCCTAGGGTTAGGGTTAGGCTTAGGGTTCGGCTTAGGGTACGGCTTAGGGTACGGGTTCGGGGAGGGGTGCGGGTACGGCGTACGGTATGGGTTAGGGTTAGGGTTAGGGTTAGTGTTAGGGTTAGGGCTCGGTTTAGGGTATGGGTTAGGATTAGGGTACGTGTTAGGGTTAGGGTAGGGGTTAGGGTTAGGGTACGCGTTAGGGTTAGGGTAGTTATTAAACCTATCCCACTCTCTAGATACCCCTTAGCACGTAAAGGAATATTATTTGGGGGTCCAGCCATGGAGAAGAGTTTAGACACTAGGATAAGATAAGGAACACACCCATTATAAAGAAATCACTTTAGGATTCTCTTTTTAAGCTGTTCCTTAAAACACTAGTGCTTAGGAAATCTATTGGAGGCAGAAGCAGTCAAGGGTAGCCTAGGGTTAGGGTTAGGCTTAGGGTTAGGGTTAGGGTACGGGTTCGGGGAGGGGTTCGGGTACGGCGTAGGGTATGGTTTAGGGTTAGGGTTAGGGTTAGTGTTAGGGTTAGGGCTCGGTTTAGGGTACGGGTTAGGATTAGGGTACGTGTTAGGGTTAGGGTAGGGGTTAGGGTTAGGGTATGCGTTAGGGTTAGGGTAGTTATTAAACCTATCCCACTCTCTAGATACCCCTTAGCACGTAAAGGAATATTATTTGGGGGTCCAACCTTGGAGAAGAGTTTAGACACTAGGATAAGATAAGGAACACACCCATTATAAAGAAATCACATTAGGATTCTCTTTTTCAGCTGTTCCTTAAAACACTAGTGCTTAGGAAATCTATTGGAGGCAGAAGCAGTCAAGGGTAGCCTAGGGTTAGGGTTAGGCTTAGGGTTAGGCTTAGGGTACGGCTTAGGGTATGGGTTCGGGGAGGGGTGTGGGTACGGCGTAGGGTATGGGTTAGGGTTAGGGTTAGGGTTAGTGTTAGGGTTAGGGCTCGGTTTAGGGTACGGGTTAGGATTAGGGTACGTGTTAGGGTTAGGGTAGGGGTTAGGGTTAGGGTACGCGTTAGGGTTAGGGTAGTTATTAAACCTATCCCACTCTCTAGATACCCCTTAGCACGTAAAGGAATATTATTTGGGGGTCCAGCCATGGAGAAGAGTTTAGACACTAGGATAAGATAAGGAACACACCCATTATAAAGAAATCACTTTAGGATTCTCTTTTTAAGCTGTTCCTTAAAACACTAGTGCTTAGGAAATCTATTGGAGGCAGAAGCAGTCAAGGGTAGCCTAGGGTTAGGGTTAGGCTTAGGGTTAGGCTTAGGGTATGGGTTCGGGGAGGGGTTCGGGTACGGCGTAGGGTATGGGTTAGGGTTAGGGTTAGGGTTAGTGTTAGGGTTAGGGCTCGGTTTAGGGTACGGGTTAGGATTATGGTACGTGTTAGGGTTAGGGTAGGGGTTAGGGTTAGGTTACGCGTTAGGGCTAGGGTAGTTAGTAAACCTATCCCACTCTCTAGCTCCCCCTTAGCACGTAAAGGAATATTATTTGGGGGTCCAGCCATGGAGAAGAGTTTAGACACTAGGATAAGATAAGGAACACACCCATTATAAAGAAATCACATTAGGATTCTCTTTTTAAGCTGTTCCTTAAAACACTACTGCTTAGGAAATCAATTGGAGGCAGAAGCAGTCAAGGGTAGCCTAGGGTTAGGGTTAGGCTTAGGGTTAGGTTTAGGGTATGGCTTAGGGTACGGGTTCGGGGAGGGGTGCGGGTACGGCGTAGGGTATGGGTTAGGGTTTGGGTTAGGGTTAGTGTTAGGGTTAGGGCTCGGTTTAGGGTACGGTTAGGATTAGGGTACGTGTTAGGTTTAGGGTAGGGGTTAGGGTTAGGGTACGCGTTAGGGTTAGGGTAGTTAGTAAACCTATCCCACTCTCTAGATACCCCTTAGCACGTAAAGGAATATTATTTGGGGGTCCAGCCATGGAGAAGAATTTAGACACTAGGATAAGATAAGGAACACACCCATTATAAAGAAATCACATTAGG
This sequence comes from Balaenoptera borealis, assembly GCF_965194805.1. Classification (NCBI taxonomy): domain Eukaryota; kingdom Metazoa; phylum Chordata; class Mammalia; order Artiodactyla; family Balaenopteridae; genus Balaenoptera; species Balaenoptera borealis. The sequence continues at coordinate 556,244 of NW_028123914.1, read as the reverse complement.
ATTCTCTTTTTCAGCTGTTCCTTAAAACACTAGTGCTTAGGAAATCTATTGGAGGCAGAAGCAGTCAAGGGTAGCCTAGGGTTAGGGTTAGGCTTAGGGTTAGGCTTAGGGTACGGCTTAGGGTACGGGTTCGGGGAGGGGTTCGGGTATGGCGTAGGGTATGGTTTAGGGTTTGGGTTAGGGTTAGTGTTAGGGTTAGGGATCGGTTTAGGGTACGGGTTAGGATTAGGGTACGTGTTAGGGTTAGGGTAGGGGTTAGGGTTAGGGTACGCGTTAGGGTTAGGGTAGTTAGTAAACCTATCCCACTCTCTAGATACCCCTTAGCACGTAAAGGAATATTATTTGGGGGTCCAGACATGGAGAAGAGTTTAGACACTAGGATAAGATAAGGAACACACCCATTATAAAGAAATCACATTAGGATTCTCTTTTTAAGCTGTTGCTTAAAACACTAGTGCTTAGGAAATCTATTGGAGGCAGAAGCAGTCAAGGGTAGCCTAGGGTTAGTGTTAGGCTTAGGGTTAGGCTTAGGGTACGGCTTAGGGTACGGGTTCGGGGAGGGGTTCGGGTACGGCGTAGGGTATGGGTTAGGGTTAGGGTTAGTGTTAGTGTTAGGGTTAGGGCTCGGTTTAGGGTACGGGTTAGGATTAGGGTACGTGTTAGGGTTAGGGTAGGGGTTAGGGTTAGGGTACGCGTTAGGATTAGGGTAGTTAGTAAACCTATCCCACTCTCTAGATACCCCTTAGCACGTAAAGGAGTATTATTTGGGGGTCCAGCCATGGAGAAGAGTTTAGGCACTTGGATAAGATAAGGAACACACCCATTATAAAGAAATCACATTAGGATTCTCTTTTTAAGCTGTTCCTTAAAACACTAGTGCTTAGGAAATCTATTGGAGGCAGAAGCAGTCAAGGGTAGCCTAGGGTTAGGGTTAGGCTTAGGGTTCGGCTTAGGGTACGGCTTAGGGTACGGGTTCGGGGAGGGGTGCGGGTACGGCGTACGGTATGGGTTAGGGTTAGGGTTAGGGTTAGTGTTAGGGTTAGGGCTCGGTTTAGGGTATGGGTTAGGATTAGGGTACGTGTTAGGGTTAGGGTAGGGGTTAGGGTTAGGGTACGCGTTAGGGTTAGGGTAGTTATTAAACCTATCCCACTCTCTAGATACCCCTTAGCACGTAAAGGAATATTATTTAGGGGTCCAGCCATGGAGAAGAGTTTAGACACTAGGATAAGATAAGGAACACACCCATTATAAAGAAATCACTTTAGGATTCTCTTTTTAAGCTGTTCCTTAAAACACTAGTGCTTAGGAAATCTATTGGAGGCAGAAGCAGTCAAGGGTAGCCTAGGGTTAGGGTTAGGCTTAGGGTTAGGCTTAGGGTACGGCTTAGGGTACGGGTTCGGGGAGGGGTTCGGGTACGGCGTAGGGTATGGGTTAGGGTTAGGGTTAGGGTTAGTGTTAGGGTTAGGGCTCGGTTTAGGGTACGGGTTAGGATTAGGGTACGTGTTAGGGTTAGGGTAGGGGTTAGGGTTAGGGTATGCGTTAGGGTTAGGGTAGTTATTAAACCTATCCCACTCTCTAGATACCCCTTAGCACGTAAAGGAATATTATTTGGGGGTCCAACCTTGGAGAAGAGTTTAGACACTAGGATAAGATAAGGAACACACCCATTATAAAGAAATCACATTAGGATTCTCTTTTTCAGCTGTTCCTTAAAACACTAGTGCTTAGGAAATCTATTGGAGGCAGAAGCAGTCAAGGGTAGCCTAGGGTTAGGGTTAGGCTTAGGGTTAGGCTTAGGGTACGGCTTAGGGTACGGGTTCGGGGAGGGGTGTGGGTACGGCGTAGGGTATGGGTTAGGGTTAGGGTTAGGGTTAGTGTTAGGGTTAGGGCTCGGTTTAGGGTACGGGTTAGGATTAGGGTACGTGTTAGGGTTAGGGTAGGGGTTAGGGTTAGGGTACGCGTTAGGGTTAGGGTAGTTATTAAACCTATCCCACTCTCTAGATACCCCTTAGCACGTAAAGGAATATTATTTGGGGGTCCAGCCATGGAGAAGAGTTTAGACACTAGGATAAGATAAGGAACACACCCATTATAAAGAAATCACTTTAGGATTCTCTTTTTAAGCTGTTCCTTAAAACACTAGTGCTTAGGAAATCTATTGGAGGCAGAAGCAGTCAAGGGTAGCCTAGGGTTAGGGTTAGGCTTAGGGTTAGGCTTAGGGTATGGGTTCGGGGAGGGGTTCGGGTACGGCGTAGGGTATGGGTTAGGGTTAGGGTTAGTGTTAGTGTTAGGGTTAGGGCTCGGTTTAGGGTACGGGTTAGGATTAGGGTACGTGTTAGGGTTAGGGTAGGGGTTAGGGTTAGGGTACGCGTTAGGATTAGGGTAGTTAGTAAACCTATCCCACTCTCTAGATACCCCTTAGCACGTAAAGGAGTATTATTTGGGGGTCCAGCCATGGAGAAGAGTTTAGGCACTAGGATAAGATAAGGAACACACCCATTATAAAGAAATCACATTAGGATTCTCTTTTTAAGCTGTTCCTTAAAACACTAGTGCTTAGGAAATCTATTGGAGGCAGAAGCAGTCAAGGGTAGCCTAGGGTTAGGGTTAGGCTTAGGGTTCGGCTTAGGGTACGGCTTAGGGTACGGGTTCGGGGAGGGGTGCGGGTACGGCGTACGGTATGGGTTAGGGTTAGGGTTAGGGTTAGTGTTAGGGTTAGGGCTCGGTTTAGGGTATGGGTTAGGATTAGGGTACGTGTTAGGGTTAGGGTAGGGGTTAGGGTTAGGGTACGCGTTAGGGTTAGGGTAGTTATTAAACCTATCCCACTCTCTAGATACCCCTTAGCACGTAAAGGAATATTATTTGGGGGTCCAGCCATGGAGAAGAGTTTAGACACTAGGATAAGATAAGGAACACACCCATTATAAAGAAATCACTTTAGGATTCTCTTTTTAAGCTGTTCCTTAAAACACTAGTGCTTAGGAAATCTATTGGAGGCAGAAGCAGTCAAGGGTAGCCTAGGGTTAGGGTTAGGCTTAGGGTTAGGGTTAGGGTACGGGTTCGGGGAGGGGTTCGGGTACGGCGTAGGGTATGGGTTAGGGTTAGGGTTAGGGTTAGTGTTAGGGTTAGGGCTCGGTTTAGGGTACGGGTTAGGATTAGGGTACGTGTTAGGGTTAGGGTAGGGGTTAGGGTTAGGGTATGCGTTAGGGTTAGGGTAGTTATTAAACCTATCCCACTCTCTAGATACCCCTTAGCACGTAAAGGAATATTATTTGGGGGTCCAACCTTGGAGAAGAGTTTAGACACTAGGATAAGATAAGGAACACACCCATTATAAAGAAATCACATTAGGATTCTCTTTTTCAGCTGTTCCTTAAAACACTAGTGCTTAGGAAATCTATTGGAGGCAGAAGCAGTCAAGGGTAGCCTAGGGTTAGGGTTAGGCTTAGGGTTAGGCTTAGGGTACGGCTTAGGGTATGGGTTCGGGGAGGGGTGTGGGTACGGCGTAGGGTATGGGTTAGGGTTAGGGTTAGGGTTAGTGTTAGGGTTAGGGCTCGGTTTAGGGTACGGGTTAGGATTAGGGTACGTGTTAGGGTTAGGGTAGGGGTTAGGGTTAGGGTACGCGTTAGGGTTAGGGTAGTTATTAAACCTATCCCACTCTCTAGATACCCCTTAGCACGTAAAGGAATATTATTTGGGGGTCCAGCCATGGAGAAGAGTTTAGACACTAGGATAAGATAAGGAACACACCCATTATAAAGAAATCACTTTAGGATTCTCTTTTTAAGCTGTTCCTTAAAACACTAGTGCTTAGGAAATCTATTGGAGGCAGAAGCAGTCAAGGGTAGCCTAGGGTTAGGGTTAGGCTTAGGGTTAGGCTTAGGGTATGGGTTCGGGGAGGGGTTCGGGTACGGCGTAGGGTATGGGTTAGGGTTAGGGTTAGGGTTAGTGTTAGGGTTAGGGCTCGGTTTAGGGTACGGGTTAGGATTAGGGTACGTGTTAGGGTTAGGGTAGGGGTTAGGGTTAGGTTACGCGTTAGGGCTAGGGTAGTTAGTAAACCTATCCCACTCTCTAGCTCCCCCTTAGCACGTAAAGGAATATTATTTGGGGGTCCAGCCATGGAGAAGAGTTTAGACACTAGGATAAGATAAGGAACACACCCATTATAAAGAAATCACATTAGGATTCTCTTTTTAAGCTGTTCCTTAAAACACTACTGCTTAGGAAATCAATTGGAGGCAGAAGCAGTCAAGGGTAGCCTAGGGTTAGGGTTAGGCTTAGGGTTAGGTTTAGGGTATGGCTTAGGGTACGGGTTCGGGGAGGGGTGCGGGTACGGCGTAGGGTATGGGTTAGGGTTTGGGTTAGGGTTAGTGTTAGGGTTAGGGCTCGGTTTAGGGTACGGTTAGGATTAGGGTACGTGTTAGGTTTAGGGTAGGGGTTAGGGTTAGGGTACGCGTTAGGGTTAGGGTAGTTAGTAAACCTATCCCACTCTCTAGATACCCCTTAGCACGTAAAGGAATATTATTTGGGGGTCCAGCCATGGAGAAGAATTTAGACACTAGGATAAGATAAGGAACACACCCATTATAAAGAAATCACATTAGGATTCTCTTTTTCAGCTGTTCCTTAAAACACTAGTGCTTAGGAAATCTATTGGAGGCAGAAGCAGTCAAGGGTAGCCTAGGGTTAGGGTTAGGCTTAGGGTTAGGCTTAGGGTACGGCTTAGGGTACGGGTTCGGGGAGGGGTTCGGGTATGGCGTAGGGTATGGTTTAGGGTTTGGGTTAGGGTTAGTGTTAGGGTTAGTGATCGGTTTAGGGTACGGGTTAGGATTAGGGTACGTGTTAGGGTTAGGGTAGGGGTTAGGGTTAGGGTACGCGTTAGGGTTAGGGTAGTTAGTAAACCTATCCCACTCTCTAGATACCCCTTAGCACGTAAAGGAATATTATTTGGGGGTCCAGCCATGGAGAAGAGTTTAGACACTAGGATAAGATAAGGAACACACCCATTATAAAGAAATCACATTAGGATTCTCTTTTTAAGCTGTTGCTTAAAACACTAGTGCTTAGGAAATCTATTGGAGGCAGAAGCAGTCAAGGGTAGCCTAGGGTTAGTGTTAGGCTTAGGGTTAGGCTTAGGGTACGGCTTAGGGTACGGGTTCGGGGAGGGGTTCGGGTACGGCGTAGGGTATGGGTTAGGGTTAGGGTTAGTGTTAGTGTTAGGGTTAGGGCTCGGTTTAGGGTACGGGTTAGGATTAGGGTACGTGTTAGGGTTAGGGTAGGGGTTAGGGTTAGGGTACGCGTTAGGATTAGGGTAGTTAGTAAACCTATCCCACTCTCTAGATACCCCTTAGCACGTAAAGGAGTATTATTTGGGGGTCCAGCCATGGAGAAGAGTTTAGGCACTTGGATAAGATAAGGAACACACCCATTATAAAGAAATCACATTAGGATTCTCTTTTTAAGCTGTTCCTTAAAACACTAGTGCTTAGGAAATCTATTGGAGGCAGAAGCAGTCAAGGGTAGCCTAGGGTTAGGGTTAGGCTTAGGGTTCGGCTTAGGGTACGGCTTAGGGTACGGGTTCGGGGAGGGGTGCGGGTACGGCGTACGGTATGGGTTAGGGTTAGGGTTAGGGTTAGTGTTAGGGTTAGGGCTCGGTTTAGGGTATGGGTTAGGATTAGGGTACGTGTTAGGGTTAGGGTAGGGGTTAGGGTTAGGGTACGCGTTAGGGTTAGGGTAGTTATTAAACCTATCCCACTCTCTAGATACCCCTTAGCACGTAAAGGAATATTATTTAGGGGTCCAGCCATGGAGAAGAGTTTAGACACTAGGATAAGATAAGGAACACACCCATTATAAAGAAATCACTTTAGGATTCTCTTTTTAAGCTGTTCCTTAAAACACTAGTGCTTAGGAAATCTATTGGAGGCAGAAGCAGTCAAGGGTAGCCTAGGGTTAGGGTTAGGCTTAGGGTTAGGCTTAGGGTACGGCTTAGGGTACGGGTTCGGGGAGGGGTTCGGGTACGGCGTAGGGTATGGGTTAGGGTTAGGGTTAGGGTTAGTGTTAGGGTTAGGGCTCGGTTTAGGGTACGGGTTAGGATTAGGGTACGTGTTAGGGTTAGGGTAGGGGTTAGGGTTAGGGTATGCGTTAGGGTTAGGGTAGTTATTAAACCTATCCCACTCTCTAGATACCCCTTAGCACGTAAAGGAATATTATTTGGGGGTCCAACCTTGGAGAAGAGTTTAGACACTAGGATAAGATAAGGAACACACCCATTATAAAGAAATCACATTAGGATTCTCTTTTTCAGCTGTTCCTTAAAACACTAGTGCTTAGGAAATCTATTGGAGGCAGAAGCAGTCAAGGGTAGCCTAGGGTTAGGGTTAGGCTTAGGGTTAGGCTTAGGGTACGGCTTAGGGTACGGGTTCGGGGAGGGGTGTGGGTACGGCGTAGGGTATGGGTTAGGGTTAGGGTTAGGGTTAGTGTTAGGGTTAGGGCTCGGTTTAGGGTACGGGTTAGGATTAGGGTACGTGTTAGGGTTAGGGTAGGGGTTAGGGTTAGGGTACGCGTTAGGGTTAGGGTAGTTATTAAACCTATCCCACTCTCTAGATACCCCTTAGCACGTAAAGGAATATTATTTGGGGGTCCAGCCATGGAGAAGAGTTTAGACACTAGGATAAGATAAGGAACACACCCATTATAAAGAAATCACTTTAGGATTCTCTTTTTAAGCTGTTCCTTAAAACACTAGTGCTTAGGAAATCTATTGGAGGCAGAAGCAGTCAAGGGTAGCCTAGGGTTAGGGTTAGGCTTAGGGTTAGGCTTAGGGTATGGGTTCGGGGAGGGGTTCGGGTACGGCGTAGGGTATGGGTTAGGGTTAGGGTTAGGGTTAGTGTTAGGGTTAGGGCTCGGTTTAGGGTACGGGTTAGGATTAGGGTACGTGTTAGGGTTAGGGTAGGGGTTAGGGTTAGGTTACGCGTTAGGGCTAGGGTAGTTAGTAAACCTATCCCACTCTCTAGCTCCCCCTTAGCACGTAAAGGAATATTATTTGGGGGTCCAGCCATGGAGAAGAGTTTAGACACTAGGATAAGATAAGGAACACACCCATTATAAAGAAATCACATTAGGATTCTCTTTTTAAGCTGTTCCTTAAAACACTACTGCTTAGGAAATCAATTGGAGGCAGAAGCAGTCAAGGGTAGCCTAGGGTTAGGGTTAGGCTTAGGGTTAGGTTTAGGGTATGGCTTAGGGTACGGGTTCGGGGAGGGGTGCGGGTACGGCGTAGGGTATGGGTTAGGGTTTGGGTTAGGGTTAGTGTTAGGGTTAGGGCTCGGTTTAGGGTACGGTTAGGATTAGGGTACGTGTTAGGTTTAGGGTAGGGGTTAGGGTTAGTGTACGCGTTAGGGTTAGGGTAGTTAGTAAACCTATCCCACTCTCTAGATACCCCTTAGCACGTAAAGGAATATTATTTGGGGGTCCAGCCATGGAGAAGAATTTAGACACTAGGATAAGATAAGGAACACACCCATTATAAAGAAATCACATTAGGATTCTCTTTTTCAGCTGTTCCTTAAAACACTAGTGCTTAGGAAATCTATTGGAGGCAGAAGCAGTCAAGGGTAGCCTAGGGTTAGGGTTAGGCTTAGGGTTAGGCTTAGGGTACGGCTTAGGGTACGGGTTCGGGGAGGGGTTCGGGTATGGCGTAGGGTATGGTTTAGGGTTTGGGTTAGGGTTAGTGTTAGGGTTAGGGCTCGTTTTAGGGTACGGGTTAGGATTAGGGTACTTGTTAGGGTTAGGGTAGGGGTTAGGGTTAGGGTACGCGTTAGGGTTAGGGTAGTTATTAAACCTATCGCACTCTCTAGACACCCCTTATCACGTAAAGGAATATTATTTGGGGGTCCAGCCATGGAGAAGAGTTTAGACACTAGGATAAGATAAGGAACACACCCATTATAAAGAAATCACATTAGGATTCTCTTTTTAAGCTGTTCCTTAAAACACTAGTGCTTAGGAAATCTATTGGAGGCAGAAGCAATCAAGGGTAGCCTACGGTTAGGGTTAGGCTTAGGGTTAGGGTTAGGGTACGGCTTAGGGTTCGGGTTCGGTGAGGGGTTCGGGTACGGCGTAGGGTATGGGTTAGGGTTAGGGTTAGGGTTAGTGTTAGGGTTAGGGCTCGGTTTAGGGTACGGGTTAGGATTAGGGTATGTGTTAGGGTTAGGGTAGGGGTTAGGGTTAGGGTACGCGTTAGGGTTAGGGTAGTTATTAAACCTATCCCACTCTCTAGGTACCCCTTAGTATGCAAAGGAATATTATTTGGGGTTCCAGCCATGGAGAAGAGTTTAGACACTAGGATAAGATCAGGAACACACCCATTATAAAGAAATCACATTAGGATTCTCTTTTTAAGCTGTTCCTTAAAACACTAGTGCTTAGGAAATGTATTGGAGGCAGAAGCACTCAAGGGTAGCCTAGGGTTAGGGTTAGGCTTAGGGTTAGGGTTAGGGTACGGCTTAGGGTTCGGGTTCGGGGAGGGGTTCGGGTACGGCGTAGGGTATGGGTTAGGGTTAGGGTTCGGGTTAGTGTTAGGGTTAGGGCTCGGTTTAGGGTACGTGTTAGGATTAGGGTACATGTTAGGGTTAGGGTAGGGGTTAGGGTTAGGGTACGCGTTAGGGTTAGGGTAGTTATTAAACCTATCCCACTCTCTAGGTACCCCTTAGTATGCAAAGGAATATTATTTCGGGGTCCAGCCATGGAGAAGAGTTTAGACACTAGGATAAGATAAGAAACATACCCATTATAAAGAAATCACATTAGGATTCTCTTTTTAAGCTGTTCCTTAAAACACTAGTGCTTAGGAAATCTATTGGAGGCAGAAACAGTCAAGGGTAGCTTATGGTTAGGGTTACGCTTAGGGTTAGGGTTAGGGTACGGCTTAGGGTACGGTTTCGGGGAGGGGTTCGGGTACGGCATACGGTATGGGTTAGGGTTAGGGTTAGGGTTAGTGTTAGGGTTAGGGCTCGGTTTAGGATATGGGTTAGGATTAGGGTACGTGTTAGGGTTAGGGTAGGGGTTAGGGTTAGGGTACGCGTTAGGGTTAGGGTAGTTATTAAACCTATCCCACTCTCTAGATACCCCTTAGCACGTAAAGGAATATTATTTGGGGGTCCAGCCATGGAGAAGAGTTTAGACACTAGGATAAGATAAGGAACACACCCATTATAAAGAAATCACATTAGGATTCTCTTTTTCAGCTGTTCCTTAAAACACTAGTGCTTAGGAAATCTATTGGAGGCAGAAGCAGTCAGGGGTAGCCTAGGCTTAGGGTTAGGCTTAGGGTTAGGGTTAGTGTACGGCTTAGGGTACGGGTTCGAGGAGGGGTTCGGGTATGGCGTAGGGTATGGGTTAGGGTTAGTGTTATGGTTAGTGTTAGGGTTAGGGCTCGGTTTAGGGTACGGGTTAGGATTAGGGTGCGTGTTAGGGTTAGGTTATGGGTTAGGGTTAGGGTACGCGTTAGGGTTAGGGTAGTTATTAAACCTATCCCACTCTGTAGATACCCCTTAGCACGTAAAGGAGTATTATTTGGGGGTCCAGCCATGGAGAAGAGTTTAGACACAAGGATAAGATAAGGAACACACCCATTATAAAGAAATCACATTAGGATTCTCTTTTTAAGCTGTTCCTTAAAACACTAGTGCTTAGGGAATCTATTGGAGGCAGAAGCAGTCAAGGGTAGCCTAGGGTTAGGGTTAGGCTTAGGGTTAGGTTTAGGGTACAGCTTATGGTACAGGTTCGGGGTGGGGTTCGGGTACGGCGTAGGGTATGGGTTAGGGTTAGGGTTCGGGTTAGTGTTAGGGTTAGGGCTCGGTTTAGGGTACGGGTTAGGATTAGGGTACGTGTTAGGGTTAGGGTAGGGGTTAGGGTTAGGGTATGCGTTAGGGTTAGGGTAGTTATTAAACCTATCCCACTCTCTAGATACCCCTTAGCACGTAAAGGAATATTATTTGGGGGTCCAACCTTGGAGAAGAGTTTAGACACTAGGATAAGATAAGGAACACACCCATTATAAAGAAATCACATTAGGATTCTCTTTTTCAGCTGTTCCTTAAAACACTAGTGCTTAGGAAATCTATTGGAGGCAGAAGCAGTCAAGGGTAGCCTAGGGTTAGGGTTAGGCTTAGGGTTAGGCTTAGGGTACGGCTTAGGGTATGGGTTCGGGGAGGGGTGTGGGTACGGCGTAGGGTATGGGTTAGGGTTAGGGTTAGGGTTAGTGTTAGGGTTAGGGCTCGGTTTAGGGTACGGGTTAGGATTAGGGTACGTGTTAGGGTTAGGGTAGGGGTTAGGGTTAGGGTACGCGTTAGGGTTAGGGTAGTTATTAAACCTATCCCACTCTCTAGATACCCCTTAGCACGTAAAGGAATATTATTTGGGGGTCCAGCCATGGAGAAGAGTTTAGACACTAGGATAAGATAAGGAACACACCCATTATAAAGAAATCACTTTAGGATTCTCTTTTTAAGCTGTTCCTTAAAACACTAGTGCTTAGGAAATCTATTGGAGGCAGAAGCAGTCAAGGGTAGCCTAGGGTTAGGGTTAGGCTTAGGGTTAGGCTTAGGGTATGGGTTCGGGGAGGGGTTCGGGTACGGCGTAGGGTATGGGTTAGGGTTAGGGTTAGGGTTAGTGTTAGGGTTAGGGCTCGGTTTAGGGTACGGGTTAGGATTAGGGTACGTGTTAGGGTTAGGGTAGGGGTTAGGGTTAGGTTACGCGTTAGGGCTAGGGTAGTTAGTAAACCTATCCCACTCTCTAGCTCCCCCTTAGCACGTAAAGGAATATTATTTGGGGGTCCAGCCATGGAGAAGAGTTTAGACACTAGGATAAGATAAGGAACACACCCATTATAAAGAAATCACATTAGGATTCTCTTTTTAAGCTGTTCCTTAAAACACTACTGCTTAGGAAATCAATTGGAGGCAGAAGCAGTCAAGGGTAGCCTAGGGTTAGGGTTAGGCTTAGGGTTAGGTTTAGGGTATGGCTTAGGGTACGGGTTCGGGGAGGGGTGCGGGTACGGCGTAGGGTATGGGTTAGGGTTTGGGTTAGGGTTAGTGTTAGGGTTAGGGCTCGGTTTAGGGTACGGTTAGGATTAGGGTACGTGTTAGGTTTAGGGTAGGGGTTAGGGTTAGGGTACGCGTTAGGGTTAGGGTAGTTAGTAAACCTATCCCACTCTCTAGATACCCCTTAGCACGTAAAGGAATATTATTTGGGGGTCCAGCCATGGAGAAGAATTTAGACACTAGGATAAGATAAGGAACACACCCATTATAAAGAAATCACATTAGGATTCTCTTTTTCAGCTGTTCCTTAAAACACTAGTGCTTAGGAAATCTATTGGAGGCAGAAGCAGTCAAGGGTAGCCTAGGGTTAGGGTTAGGCTTAGGGTTAGGCTTAGGGTACGGCTTAGGGTACGGGTTCGGGGAGGGGTTCGGGTATGGCGTAGGGTATGGTTTAGGGTTTGGGTTAGGGTTAGTGTTAGGGTTAGGGATCGGTTTAGGGTACGGGTTAGGATTAGGGTACGTGTTAGGGTTAGGGTAGGGGTTAGGGTTAGGGTACGCGTTAGGGTTAGGGTAGTTAGTAAACCTATCCCACTCTCTAGATACCCCTTAGCACGTAAAGGAATATTATTTGGGGGTCCAGCCATGGAGAAGAGTTTAGACACTAGGATAAGATAAGGAACACACCCATTATAAAGAAATCACATTAGGATTCTCTTTTTAAGCTGTTGCTTAAAACACTAGTGCTTAGGAAATCTATTGGAGGCAGAAGCAGTCAAGGGTAGCCTAGGGTTAGTGTTAGGCTTAGGGTTAGGCTTAGGGTACGGCTTAGGGTACGGGTTCGGGGAGGGGTTCGGGTACGGCGTAGGGTATGGGTTAGGGTTAGGGTTAGTGTTAGTGTTAGGGTTAGGGCTCGGTTTAGGGTACGGGTTAGGATTAGGGTACGTGTTAGGGTTAGGGTAGGGGTTAGGGTTAGGGTACGCGTTAGGATTAGGGTAGTTAGTAAACCTATCCCACTCTCTAGATACCCCTTAGCACGTAAAGGAGTATTATTTGGGGGTCCAGCCATGGAGAAGAGTTTAGGCACTTGGATAAGATAAGGAACACACCCATTATAAAGAAATCACATTAGGATTCTCTTTTTAAGCTGTTCCTTAAAACACTAGTGCTTAGGAAATCTATTGGAGGCAGAAGCAGTCAAGGGTAGCCTAGGGTTAGGGTTAGGCTTAGGGTTCGGCTTAGGGTACGGCTTAGGGTACGGGTTCGGGGAGGGGTGCGGGTACGGCGTACGGTATGGGTTAGGGTTAGGGTTAGGGTTAGTGTTAGGGTTAGGGCTCGGTTTAGGGTATGGGTTAGGATTAGGGTACGTGTTAGGGTTAGGGTAGGGGTTAGGGTTAGGGTACGCGTTAGGGTTAGGGTAGTTATTAAACCTATCCCACTCTCTAGATACCCCTTAGCACGTAAAGGAATATTATTTAGGGGTCCAGCCATGGAGAAGAGTTTAGACACTAGGATAAGATAAGGAACACACCCATTATAAAGAAATCACTTTAGGATTCTCTTTTTAAGCTGTTCCTTAAAACACTAGTGCTTAGGAAATCTATTGGAGGCAGAAGCAGTCAAGGGTAGCCTAGGGTTAGGGTTAGGCTTAGGGTTAGGCTTAGGGTACGGCTTAGGGTACGGGTTCGGGGAGGGGTTCGGGTACGGCGTAGGGTATGGGTTAGGGTTAGGGTTAGGGTTAGTGTTAGGGTTAGGGCTCGGTTTAGGGTACGGGTTAGGATTAGGGTACGTGTTAGGGTTAGGGTAGGGGTTAGGGTTAGGGTATGCGTTAGGGTTAGGGTAGTTATTAAACCTATCCCACTCTCTAGATACCCCTTAGCACGTAAAGGAATATTATTTGGGGGTCCAACCTTGGAGAAGAGTTTAGACACTAGGATAAGATAAGGAACACACCCATTATAAAGAAATCACATTAGGATTCTCTTTTTCAGCTGTTCCTTAAAACACTAGTGCTTAGGAAATCTATTGGAGGCAGAAGCAGTCAAGGGTAGCCTAGGGTTAGGGTTAGGCTTAGGGTTAGGCTTAGGGTACGGCTTAGGGTACGGGTTCGGGGAGGGGTGTGGGTACGGCGTAGGGTATGGGTTAGGGTTAGGGTTAGGGTTAGTGTTAGGGTTAGGGCTCGGTTTAGGGTACGGGTTAGGATTAGGGTACGTGTTAGGGTTAGGGTAGGGGTTAGGGTTAGGGTACGCGTTAGGGTTAGGGTAGTTATTAAACCTATCCCACTCTCTAGATACCCCTTAGCACGTAAAGGAATATTATTTGGGGGTCCAGCCATGGAGAAGAGTTTAGACACTAGGATAAGATAAGGAACACACCCATTATAAAGAAATCACTTTAGGATTCTCTTTTTAAGCTGTTCCTTAAAACACTAGTGCTTAGGAAATCTATTGGAGGCAGAAGCAGTCAAGGGTAGCCTAGGGTTAGGGTTAGGCTTAGGGTTAGGCTTAGGGTATGGGTTCGGGGAGGGGTTCGGGTACGGCGTAGGGTATGGGTTAGGGTTAGGGTTAGGGTTAGTGTTAGGGTTAGGGCTCGGTTTAGGGTACGGGTTAGGATTAGGGTACGTGTTAGGGTTAGGGTAGGGGTTAGGGTTAGGTTACGCGTTAGGGCTAGGGTAGTTAGTAAACCTATCCCACTCTCTAGCTCCCCCTTAGCACGTAAAGGAATATTATTTGGGGGTCCAGCCATGGAGAAGAGTTTAGACACTAGGATAAGATAAGGAACACACCCATTATAAAGAAATCACATTAGGATTCTCTTTTTAAGCTGTTCCTTAAAACACTACTGCTTAGGAAATCAATTGGAGGCAGAAGCAGTCAAGGGTAGCCTAGGGTTAGGGTTAGGCTTAGGGTTAGGTTTAGGGTATGGCTTAGGGTACGGGTTCGGGGAGGGGTGCGGGTACGGCGTAGGGTATGGGTTAGGGTTTGGGTTAGGGTTAGTGTTAGGGTTAGGGCTCGGTTTAGGGTACGGTTAGGATTAGGGTACGTGTTAGGTTTAGGGTAGGGGTTAGGGTTAGTGTACGCGTTAGGGTTAGGGTAGTTAGTAAACCTATCCCACTCTCTAGATACCCCTTAGCACGTAAAGGAATATTATTTGGGGGTCCAGCCATGGAGAAGAATTTAGACACTAGGATAAGATAAGGAACACACCCATTATAAAGAAATCACATTAGGATTCTCTTTTTCAGCTGTTCCTTAAAACACTAGTGCTTAGGAAATCTATTGGAGGCAGAAGCAGTCAAGGGTAGCCTAGGGTTAGGGTTAGGCTTAGGGTTAGGCTTAGGGTACGGCTTAGGGTACGGGTTCGGGGAGGGGTTCGGGTATGGCGTAGGGTATGGTTTAGGGTTTGGGTTAGGGTTAGTGTTAGGGTTAGGGCTCGTTTTAGGGTACGGGTTAGGATTAGGGTACTTGTTAGGGTTAGGGTAGGGGTTAGGGTTAGGGTACGCGTTAGGGTTAGGGTAGTTATTAAACCTATCGCACTCTCTAGACACCCCTTATCACGTAAAGGAATATTATTTGGGGGTCCAGCCATGGAGAAGAGTTTAGACACTAGGATAAGATAAGGAACACACCCATTATAAAGAAATCACATTAGGATTCTCTTTTTAAGCTGTTCCTTAAAACACTAGTGCTTAGGAAATCTATTGGAGGCAGAAGCAATCAAGGGTAGCCTACGGTTAGGGTTAGGCTTAGGGTTAGGGTTAGGGTACGGCTTAGGGTTCGGGTTCGGTGAGGGGTTCGGGTACGGCGTAGGGTATGGGTTAGGGTTAGGGTTAGGGTTAGTGTTAGGGTTAGGGCTCGGTTTAGGGTACGGGTTAGGATTAGGGTATGTGTTAGGGTTAGGGTAGGGGTTAGGGTTAGGGTACGCGTTAGGGTTAGGGTAGTTATTAAACCTATCCCACTCTCTAGGTACCCCTTAGTATGCAAAGGAATATTATTTGGGGTTCCAGCCATGGAGAAGAGTTTAGACACTAGGATAAGATCAGGAACACACCCATTATAAAGAAATCACATTAGGATTCTCTTTTTAAGCTGTTCCTTAAAACACTAGTGCTTAGGAAATGTATTGGAGGCAGAAGCACTCAAGGGTAGCCTAGGGTTAGGGTTAGGCTTAGGGTTAGGGTTAGGGTACGGCTTAGGGTTCGGGTTCGGGGAGGGGTTCGGGTACGGCGTAGGGTATGGGTTAGGGTTAGGGTTCGGGTTAGTGTTAGGGTTAGGGCTCGGTTTAGGGTACGTGTTAGGATTAGGGTACATGTTAGGGTTAGGGTAGGGGTTAGGGTTAGGGTACGCGTTAGGGTTAGGGTAGTTATTAAACCTATCCCACTCTCTAGGTACCCCTTAGTATGCAAAGGAATATTATTTCGGGGTCCAGCCATGGAGAAGAGTTTAGACACTAGGATAAGATAAGAAACATACCCATTATAAAGAAATCACATTAGGATTCTCTTTTTAAGCTGTTCCTTAAAACACTAGTGCTTAGGAAATCTATTGGAGGCAGAAACAGTCAAGGGTAGCTTATGGTTAGGGTTACGCTTAGGGTTAGGGTTAGGGTACGGCTTAGGGTACGGTTTCGGGGAGGGGTTCGGGTACGGCATACGGTATGGGTTAGGGTTAGGGTTAGGGTTAGTGTTAGGGTTAGGGCTCGGTTTAGGATATGGGTTAGGATTAGGGTACGTGTTAGGGTTAGGGTAGGGGTTAGGGTTAGGGTACGCGTTAGGGTTAGGGTAGTTATTAAACCTATCCCACTCTCTAGATACCCCTTAGCACGTAAAGGAATATTATTTGGGGGTCCAGCCATGGAGAAGAGTTTAGACACTAGGATAAGATAAGGAACACACCCATTATAAAGAAATCACATTAGGATTCTCTTTTTCAGCTGTTCCTTAAAACACTAGTGCTTAGGAAATCTATTGGAGGCAGAAGCAGTCAGGGGTAGCCTAGGCTTAGGGTTAGGCTTAGGGTTAGGGTTAGTGTACGGCTTAGGGTACGGGTTCGAGGAGGGGTTCGGGTATGGCGTAGGGTATGGGTTAGGGTTAGTGTTATGGTTAGTGTTAGGGTTAGGGCTCGGTTTAGGGTACGGGTTAGGATTAGGGTGCGTGTTAGGGTTAGGTTATGGGTTAGGGTTAGGGTACGCGTTAGGGTTAGGGTAGTTATTAAACCTATCCCACTCTGTAGATACCCCTTAGCACGTAAAGGAGTATTATTTGGGGGTCCAGCCATGGAGAAGAGTTTAGACACAAGGATAAGATAAGGAACACACCCATTATAAAGAAATCACATTAGGATTCTCTTTTTAAGCTGTTCCTTAAAACACTAGTGCTTAGGGAATCTATTGGAGGCAGAAGCAGTCAAGGGTAGCCTAGGGTTAGGGTTAGGCTTAGGGTTAGGGTTAGGGTACAGCTTATGGTACAGGTTCGGGGTGGGGTTCGGGTACGGCGTAGGGTATGGGTTAGGGTTAGGGTTCGGGTTAGTGTTAGGGTTAGGGCTCGGTTTAGGGTACGGGTTAGGATTAGGGTACGTGTTAGGGTTAGGGTAGGGGTTAGGGTTAGGGTACGCGCTAGGGTTAGGGTAGTTATTAAACCTATCCCACTCTCTAGATACCCCTTAGCACGTAAAGGAATATTATTTGGGGGTCCAGCCATGGAGAAGAGTTTAGACACTAGGATAAGATAAGGAACACACCCATTATAAAGAAATCACGTTAGGATTCTATTTTTAAGCTGTTCCTTAAAACACTAGTGCTTAGGAAATCTATTGGAGGCAAAAGCAGTCAGGGGTAGCCTAGGGTTAGGGTTAGGTTAGGGCTTAGGGTACGGGTTCGAGGAGGGGTTCGGGTACGGCGTAGGGTATGGGTTAGGGTTAGGGTTATGGTTAGTGTTTGGGTTAGGGCTCGGATTAGGGTACGGGTTAGGATTAGGGTACGTGTTAGGGTTAGGGTAGGGGTTAGGGTTAGGGTACGCGTTAGGGTTAGCGTAGTTATTAAACCTATCCCACTATCTAGATACCCCTTAGCACGTAAAGGAATATTATTTGGGGGTCCAGCCATGGAGAAGAGTTTAGACACTAGGATAAGATAAGAAACACACCCATTATAAAGAAATCACATTAGGACTCTCTTTTTAAGCTGTTCCTTAAAACACTAGTGCTTAGGAAATCTATTGGAGGCAGAAGCAGTCAAGGGTAGCCTAGGGTTAGGGTTAAGCTTAGGGTTAGGGTTAGGGTACGGGTTCGGGGAGGGGTTCGGGTACGGCGTAGGGTATGGGTTAGGGTTAGGGTTCGGTTTAGTGTTAGGGTTAGGGCTCGGTTTAGGGTACGGGTTAGGATTAGGGTACGTGTTAGGGTTAGGGGAGGGGTTAGGGTTAGGGTACGCGTTAGGGTTAGCGTAGTTAATAAACCTATCCCACTCTCTAGATACCCCTTAGCACGTAAAGGAATATTATTTGGGGGTCCAGCCATGGAGAAGAGTTTAGACACTAGGATAAGATAAGGAACACACCCATTATAAAGAAATCACGTTAGGATTCTCTTTTTAAGCTGGTCATTAAAACACTAGTGCTTAGGAAATCTATTGGAGGCAGAAGCAGTCAAGGGTAGCCTATGGTTAGGGTTACGCTTAGGGTTAGGGTTAGGGTACGGCTTAGGGTACGGGTTCGGGGAGGGGTTAGTGTTAGGGTTAGGGTTAGGGTTAGGGTTAGGGTACGGCTTAGGGTACGGGTTCGAGGAGGGGTTCGGTTATGGCGTAGGGTATGGGTTAAGGTTATGGTTATGGTTAGTGTTAGGGTTAGGGCTCGGTTTAGGGTACGGGTTAGGATTAGGGTACGTGTTAGGGTTAGGGTAGGGGTTAGGGATAGCGTACGCGTTAGGATTAGGGTAGTTATTAAACCTATCCCACTCTCCAGATACCCCTTAGCACGTAAAGGAATATTATTTGGGGGTCCAGCCATGGAGAAGAGTTTAGACACTAGGAAAAGATAAGGAACACACCCATTATAAAGAAATCACATTAGGATTCCCTTTTTAAGCTGTTCCTTAAAACACTAGTGCTTAGGAAATCTATTGGAGGCAGAAGTATTCAAGGGTAGCCTTGGGTTAGGGTTAGGCTTAGGGTTAGTGTTAGGGTACGGCTTAGGGTACGGGTTTGGGGAGGGGTTCGGGTACGGCGTGGGGTATGGGTTAGTGTTAGGGTTCGGGTTAGTGTTAGGGTTAGTGCTCGCTTTAGGGTACGGGTTAGGATTAGGGTACGTGTTAGGGATAGGGTAGGGGTTAGGGATAGGGTACGCGTTAGGGTTAGGGTAGTTATTAAACCTATCCCACTCTCTAGATACCCCTTAGCACGTTAAGGAATATTATTTGGGGGTCCAGCCATGGAGAAGAGTTTAGACACTAGGATAAGATAAGGAACACACCCATTATAAAGAAATCACGTTAGGATTCTCTTTTTAAGCTGTTCCTTAAAACACTAGTGCTTAGGAAATCTATTGGAGGCAGAAGCAGTCAGGGGTAGCCTAGGGTTAGGGTTAGGCTTAGGGTTAGGGTTAGGGTACGGCTTAGGGTACGGGTTCGAGGAGGGGTTCGGGTATGGCGTACGGTTGGGTTAGGGTTAGGGTTAGGGTTAGGGCTCGCTTTAGGGTTAGGGTTAGGGTTAGGGTTAGGGTTAGGGTACGGCTTATGGTACGGGTTCGGGGAGGTGTTCGGGTACGGCGCAGGGTATGGGTTAGGGTTAGGGTTCGGGTTTGTGTTAGGGTTAGGGCTCGGTTTAGGGTACGGGTTAGGATTAGGGTACGTGTTAGGGGTAGGGTAGTGGTTAGGGTTAGGTTACGCGTTAGGGTTAGGGTAGTTATTAAACCTATCCCACTCTCTAGGTACCCCTTAGTATGCAAAGGAATATTATTTGGGGGACCAGCCATGGAGAAGAGATTAGACACTTGGACAAGATAAGGAACACACCCATTATAAAGAAATCACATTAGGATTCTCTTTTTAAGCTGTTCCTTAAAACACTAGTGCTTAGGAAATCTATTGGAGGCAGAAGCAGTCAGGGGTAGCCTAGGGTTAGGGTTAGGCTTAGGGTTAGGGTTAGGGTACGGCTTAGGGTACGGGTTCGAGGAGGGGTTCGGGTATGGCGTAGGGTATGGGTTAGGGTTTGGGTTATGGTTAGTTTTAGGGTTAGGGCTCGGTTTAGGGTATGGGTTAGGATTAGGGTACGTGTTAGGGTTAGGGTAGGGGTTAGGGTTAGGGTACGCGTTAGGGTTAGAGTAGTTAGTAAACCTATCCCACTCTCTAGATACCCCTTAGCACGTAAAGGAATATTATTTGGGGGTCCAGCCATGGAGAAGTGTTTAGACACTAGGAAAAGATTAGGAACACACCCATTATAAAGAAATCACATTAGGATTCTCTTTTTAAGCTGTTCCTTAAAACACTAGTGCTTAGAAAATCTATTGGAGGCAAAAGCATTCAAGGGTAGCCTAGGGTTAGGGTTAGGCTTAGGGTTAGGGTTAGGGTACGGCTTAGAGTTCGGGTTCGGGGAGGGTTCGGGTACGGCGTAGGTTATGGCTTAGGGTTAGGGTTCGGGTTAGTGTTAGGGTTAGGGCTCGGCTTAGGGTATGG
The DNA here is from genome assembly GCF_965194805.1 of Balaenoptera borealis. Classification (NCBI taxonomy): domain Eukaryota; kingdom Metazoa; phylum Chordata; class Mammalia; order Artiodactyla; family Balaenopteridae; genus Balaenoptera; species Balaenoptera borealis. The sequence goes on along the minus strand of NW_028123914.1, from coordinate 536,536 downwards.
GTTAGGATTAGGCTACGTGTTAGGGTTAGGGTAGGGGTTAGGGTCAGGGTACGTGTTAGGGTTAGGGTAGTTATTAAACCTATCCCACTCTCTAGACACCCCTTAGCATGTAAAGGAATATTATTTGGGGGTCCAGCCATAGAGAATAGTTTAGACACTAGGATAAGATAAGGAACACACCCATTATAAAGAAATCACGTTAGGATTCTCTGTTTAAGCTGTTCCTTAAAACACTAGTCCTTAGGAAATCTATTGGAGGCAAAAGCACTCAGGGGTAGCCTAGGGTTACGGTTAGGCTTAGGGTTGGGGTTAGGGTACGGCTTAGGGTACGGGTTCGAGAAGGGGTTCGGGTATGACGTAGGGTATGGGTTAGGGTTAGTGTTATGGTTAGTGTTAGGGTTAGGGCTCGGTTTAGGGTACGGGTTAGGATTAGGGTACGTGTTAGGGTTAGGTTATGGGTTAGGGTTAGGGTACGCGTTAGGGTTAGGGTAGTTATTAAACCTATCCCACTCTCTAGATACCCCTTAGCACGTAAAGGAATATTATTTGGGGGTCCAGCCATGGAGAAGAGTTTAGACACTAGGATAAGATAAGAAACACACCCATTATACAGAAATCACATTAGGATTCTCTTTTTAAGCTGTTCCTTAAAACACTAGTGCTTCGGAAATCTATTGGAGGCAGAAGCAGTCAAGGGTAGCCTAGGGTTAGTGTTAGGCTTAGGTTTAGGCTTAGGGTACGGCTGAGGGTACGGGTTCGGTGAGGGGTTCGGGTACGGCGTATGGTATGGGTTAGTGTTAGGGTTAGGGTTAGTTTTAGATTTAGGGCTCGTTTTAGGGTACGGGTTAGGATTAGGGTACTTGTTAGGGTTAGGGTAGGGGTTAGGGTTAGGGTACGCGTTAGGGTTAGGGTAGTTATTAAACCTATCGCACTCTCTAGACACCCCTTATCACGTAAAGGAATATTATTTGGGGGTCCAGCCATGGAGAAGAGTTTAGACACTAGGATAAGAAAAGGAACACACCCATTATAAAGAAATCACATTAGGATTCTCTTTTTAAGCTGTTCCTTAAAACACTAGTGCTTAGGAAATCTATTGGAGGCAGAAGCAATCAAGGGTAGCCTACGGTTAGGGTTAGGCTTAGGGTTAGGGTTAGGGTACGGCTTAGGGTTCGGGTTCGGTGAGGGGTTCGGGTACGGCGTAGGGTATGGGTTAGGGTTAGGGTTAGGGTTAGTGTTAGGGTTAGGGCTCGGTTTAGGGTACGGGTTAGGATTAGGGTATGTGTTAGGGTTAGGGTAGGGGTTAGGGTTAGGGTACGCGTTAGGGTTAGGGTAGTTATTAAACCTATCCCACTCTCTAGGTACCCCTTAGTATGCAAAGGAATATTATTTGGGGTTCCAGCCATGAAGCAGAGTTTAGACACTAGGATAAGATCAGGAACACACCCATTATAAAGAAATCACATTAGGATTCTCTTTTTAAGCTGTTCCTTAAAACACTAGTGCTTAGGAAATGTATTGGAGGCAGAAGCACTCAAGGGTAGCCTAGGGTTAGGGTTAGGCTTAGGGTTAGGGTTAGGGTACGGCTTAGGGTACGGTTTCGGGGAGGGGTTCGGGTACGGCATACGGTATGGGTTAGGGTTAGGGTTAGGGTTAGTGTTAGGGTTAGGGCTCGGTTTAGGATATGGGTTAGGATTAGGGTACGTGTTAGGGTTAGGGTAGGGGTTAGGGTTAGGGTACGCGTTAGGGTTAGGGTAGTTATTAAACCTATCCCACTCTCTAGATACCCCTTACCACGTAAAGGAATATTATTTGGGGGTCCAGCCATGGAGAAGAGTTTAGACACTAGGATAAGATAAGGAACACACCCATTATAAAGAAATCACATTAGGATTCTCTTTTTAAGCTGTTCCTTAAAACACTAGTGCTTAGGAAATCTATTGGAGGCAGAAGCAGTCAGGGGTAGCCTAGGCTTAGGGTTAGGCTTAGGGTTAGGGTTAGTGTACGGCTTAGGGTACGGGTTCGAGGAGGGGTTCGGGTATGGCGTAGGGTATGGGTTAGGGTTAGTGTTATGGTTAGTGTTAGGGTTAGGGCTCGGTTTAGGGTACGGGTTAGGATTAGGGTGCGTGTTAGGGTTAGGTTATGGGTTAGGGTTAGGGTACGCGTTAGGGTTAGGGTAGTTATTAAACCTATCCCACTCTGTAGATACCCCTTAGCACGTAAAGGAGTATTATTTGGGGGTCCAGCCATGGAGAAGAGTTTAGACACAAGGATAAGATAAGGAACACACCCATTATGAAGAAATCACATTAGGATTCTCTTTTTAAGCTGTTCCTTAAAACACTAGTGCTTAGGGAATCTATTGGAGGCAGAAGCAGTCAAGGGTAGCCTAGGGTTAGGGTTAGGCTTAGGGTTAGGGTTAGGGTACAGCTTAGGGTACAGGTTCGGGGTGGGGTTCGGGTACGGCGTAGGGTATGGGTTAGGGTTAGGGTTCGGGTTAGTGTTAGGGTTAGGGCTCGGTTTAGGGTACGGGTTAGGATTAGGGTACGTGTTAGGGTTAGGGTAGGGGTTAGGGTTAGGGTACGCGCTAGGGTTAGGGTAGTTATTAAACCTATCCCACTCTCTAGATACCCCTTAGCACGTAAAGGAATATTATTTGGGGGTCCAGCCATGGAGAAGAGTTTAGACACTAGGATAAGATAAGGAACACACCCATTATAAAGAAATCACGTTAGGATTCTATTTTTAAGCTGTTCCTTAAAACACTAGTGCTTAGGAAATCTATTGGAGGCAAAAGCAGTCAGGGGTAGCCTAGGGTTAGGGTTAGGTTAGGGCTTAGGGTACGGGTTCGAGGAGGGGTTCGGGTACGGCGTAGGGTATGGGTTAGGGTTAGGGTTATGGTTAGTGTTTGGGTTAGGGCTCGGATTAGGGTACGGGTTAGGATTAGGGTACGTGTTAGGGTTAGGGTAGGGGTTAGGGTTAGGGTACGCGTTAGGGTTAGCGTAGTTATTAAACCTATCCCACTATCTAGATACCCCTTAGCACGTAAAGGAATATTATTTGGGGGTCCAGCCATGGAGAAGAGTTTAGACACTAGGATAAGATAAGAAACACACCCATTATAAAGAAATCACATTAGGACTCTCTTTTTAAGCTGTTCCTTAAAACACTAGTGCTTAGGAAATCTATTGGAGGCAGAAGCAGTCAAGGGTAGCCTAGGGTTAGGGTTAAGCTTAGGGTTAGGGTTAGGGTACGGGTTCGGGGAGGGGTTCGGGTACGGCGTAGGGTATGGGTTAGGGTTAGGGTTCGGTTTAGTGTTAGGGTTAGGGCTCGGTTTAGGGTACGGGTTAGGATTAGGGTACGTGTTAGGGTTAGGGTAGGGGTTAGGATTAGGGTACGCGTTAGGGTTAGGGTAGTTATTAAACCTATCCCACTCTCTAGATAGCCCTTAGCACGTAAAGGAATATTACCTGGGGGTCCAGCCATGGAGAAGAGTTTAGACACTAGGATAAGATAAGGAACACACCCATTATAAAGAAATCACGCTAGGATTCTCTTTTTAAGCTGGTCTTTAAAACACTAGTGCTTAGGAAATCTATTGGAGGCAGAAGCAGTGAAGGGTAGCCGAGGGTTAGGTTTAGGCTTAGGGTTAGGGTTAGGGTACGGCTTAGGGTACGGGTTCGGGGAGGGGTTTGGGTACGGCGTAGGGTATGGGTTAGTGTTAGGGTTAGGGTTAGTTTTAGATTTAGGGCTCGTTTTAGGGTACGGGTTAGGATTAGGGTACGTGTTAGGGTTAGGGTACGCGTTAGGGTTAGGGTAGTTATTAAACCTATCCCACTCTCTAGATACCCCTTAGCACGTAAAGGAATATTATTTGGGGGTCCAGCCATAGAGAAGAGTTTAGACACTAGGATAAGATAAGGAACACACCCATTATAAAGAAATCACATTAGGATTCTCTTTTTAAGCTGTTCCTTAAAACACTAGTGCTTAGGAAATCTATTGGAGGCAGAAGCAATTAAGGGTAGCCTAGAGTTAGGGTTAGGCTTAGGTTTAGGCTTAGGGTACGGCTGAGGGTACGGGTTCGAGGAGGGGTTCGGGTACGGCGTAGGGTATGGGTTAGGGTTAGGGTTAGGGTTAGTGTTAGGGTTAGGGCTCGGTTTAGGGTACGGGTTAGGATTAGGGTACGTGTTAGGGTTAGGGTAGGGGTTAGGGTTAGGGTACGCGTTAGGGTTAGGGTAGTTATTAAACCTATCCCACTCTCTAGGTACCCATTAGTATGCAAAGGAATATTATTTGGGGTTCCAGCCATGGAGAAGAGTTTAGACACTAGGATAAGATAAGGAACACACCCATTATAAAGAAATCACATTAGGATTCTCTTTTTAAGCTGTTCCTTAAAACACTAGTGCTTAGGAAATCTATTGGAGGCAGAAGCACTCAAGGGTAGCCTAGGATTAGGGTTAGGCTTAGGGTTAGGGTTAGGGTATGGCTTAGGGTTCGGGTTCGGGGAGGGGTTCGGGTACGGCGTAGGGTATGGGTTAGGGTTAGGGTTCGGGTTAGTGTTAGGGTTAGGGCTCGGTTTAGGGTACGGGTTAGGATTAGGGTACTTGTTAGGGTTAGGGTAGGGGTTAGGGTTAGGGTACGCGTTAGGGTTAGGGTAGTTATTAAACCTATCCCACTCTCTAGATACCCCTTAGCATGTAAGGCAATATTATTTGGGGGTGCAGCCATGGAGAAGAGATTAGACACTAGGATAAGATAAGGAACACACCCATTATAAAGAAATCACATTAGGATTCTCTTTTTAAGCTGTTCCTTAAAACACTAGTGCTTAGGAAATCTATTGGAGGCAGAAGCAGTCAAGGGTAGCCTAGGGTTAGGGTTAGGCTTAGGGTTAGGCTTAGGGTACGGCTTAGGGTACGGGTTCGGGGAGGGGTGTGGGTACGGCGTAGGGTATGGGTTAGGGTTAGGGTTAGGGTTAGTGTTAGGGTTAGGGCTCGGTTTAGGGTACGGGTTAGGATTAGGGTACGTGTTAGGGTTAGGGTAGGGGTTAGGGTTAGGTTACGCGTTAGGGCTAGGGTAGTTAGTAAACCTATCCCACTCTCTAGCTCCCCCTTAGCACGTAAAGGAATATTATTTGGGGGTCCAGCCATGGAGAAGAGTTTAGACACTAGGATAAGATAAGGAACACACCCATTATAAAGAAATCACATTAGGATTCTCTTTTTAAGCTGTTCCTTAAAACACTACTGCTTAGGAAATCAATTGGAGGCAGAAGCAGTCAAGGGTAGCCTAGGGTTAGGGTTAGGCTTAGGGTTAGGTTTAGGGTATGGCTTAGGGTACGGGTTCGGGGAGGGGTGCGGGGACGGCGTAGGGTATGGGTTAGGGTTTGGGTTAGGGTTAGTGTTAGGGTTAGGGCTCGGTTTAGGGTACGGTTAGGATTAGGGTACGTGTTAGGTTTAGGGTAGGGGTTAGGGTTAGGGTACGCGTTAGGGTTAGGGTAGTTAGTAAACCTATCCCACTCTCTAGATACCCCTTAGCACGTAAAGGAATATTATTTGGGGGTCCAGCCATGGAGAAGAATTTAGACACTAGGATAAGATAAGGAACACACCCATTATAAAGAAATCACATTAGGATTCTCTTTTTCAGCTGTTCCTTAAAACACTAGTGCTTAGGAAATCTATTGGAGGCAGAAGCAGTCAAGGGTAGCCTAGGGTTAGGGTTAGGCTTAGGGTTAGGCTTAGGGTACGGCTTAGGGTACGGGTTCGGGGAGGGGTTCGGGTATGGCGTAGGGTATGGTTTAGGGTTTGGGTTAGGGTTAGTGTTAGGGTTAGGGATCGGTTTAGGGTACGGGTTAGGATTAGGGTACGTGTTAGGGTTAGGGTAGGGGTTAGGGTTAGGGTACGCGTTAGGGTTAGGGTAGTTAGTAAACCTAACCCACTCTCTAGATACCCCTTAGCACGTAAAGGAATATTATTTGGGGGTCCAGCCATGGAGAAGAGTTTAGACACTAGGATAAGATAAGGAACACACCCATTATAAAGAAATCACATTAGGATTCTCTTTTTAAGCTGTTGCTTAAAACACTAGTGCTTAGGAAATCTATTGGAGGCAGAAGCAGTCAAGGGTAGCCTAGGGTTAGTGTTAGGCTTAGGGTTAGGCTTAGGGTACGGCTTAGGGTACGGGTTCGGGGAGGGGTTCGGGTACGGCGTAGGGTATGGGTTAGGGTTAGGGTTAGTGTTAGTGTTAGGGTTAGGGCTCGGTTTAGGGTACGGGTTAGGATTAGGGTACGTGTTAGGGTTAGGGTAGGGGTTAGGGTTAGGGTACGCGTTAGGATTAGGGTAGTTAGTAAACCTATCCCACTCTCTAGATACCCCTTAGCACGTAAAGGAGTATTATTTGGGGGTCCAGCCATGGAGAAGAGTTTAGGCACTAGGATAAGATAAGGAACACACCCATTATAAAGAAATCACATTAGGATTCTCTTTTTAAGCTGTTCCTTAAAACACTAGTGCTTAGGAAATCTATTGGAGGCAGAAGCAGTCAAGGGTAGCGTAGGGTTAGGGTTAGGCTTAGGGTTCGGCTTAGGGTACGGCTTAGGGTACGGGTTCGGGGAGGGGTGCGGGTACGGCGTACGGTATGGGTTAGGGTTAGGGTTAGGGTTAGTGTTAGGGTTAGGGCTCGGTTTAGGGTATGGGTTAGGATTAGGGTACGTGTTAGGGTTAGGGTAGGGGTTAGGGTTAGGGTACGCGTTAGGGTTAGGGTAGTTATTAAACCTATCCCACTCTCTAGATACCCCTTAGCACGTAAAGGAATATTATTTGGGGGTCCAGCCATGGAGAAGAGTTTAGACATTAGGATAAGATAAGGAACACACCCATTATAAAGAAATCACTTTAGGATTCTCTTTTTAAGCTGTTCCTTAAAACACTAGTGCTTAGGAAATCTATTGGAGGCAGAAGCAGTCAAGGGTAGCCTAGGGTTAGGGTTAGGCTTAGGGTTAGGGTTAGGGTACGGCTTAGGGTACGGGTTCGGGGAGGGGTTCGGGTACGGCGTAGGGTATGGGTTAGGGTTAGGGTTAGGGTTAGTGTTAGGGTTAGGGCTCGGTTTAGGGTACGGGTTAGGATTAGGGTACGTGTTAGGGTTAGGGTAGGGGTTAGGGTTAGGGTATGCGTTAGGGTTAGGGTAGTTATTAAACCTATCCCACTCTCTAGATACCCCTTAGCACGTAAAGGAATATTATTTGGGGGTCCAACCTTGGAGAAGAGTTTAGACACTAGGATAAGATAAGGAACACACCCATTATAAAGAAATCACATTAGGATTCTCTTTTTCAGCTGTTCCTTAAAACACTAGTGCTTAGGAAATCTATTGGAGGCAGAAGCAGTCAAGGGTAGCCTAGGGTTAGGGTTAGGCTTAGGGTTAGGCTTAGGGTACGGCTTAGGGTATGGGTTCGGGGAGGGGTGTGGGTACGGCGTAGGGTATGGGTTAGGGTTAGGGTTAGGGTTAGTGTTAGGGTTAGGGCTCGGTTTAGGGTACGGTTTAGGATTAGGGTACGTGTTAGGGTTAGGGTAGGGGTTAGGGTTAGGGTACGCGTTAGGGTTAGGGTAGTTATTAAACCTATCCCACTCTCTAGATACCCCTTAGCACGTAAAGGAATATTATTTGGGGGTCCAGCCATGGAGAAGAGTTTAGACACTAGGATAAGATAAGGAACACACCCATTATAAAGAAATCACTTTAGGATTCTCTTTTTAAGCTGTTCCTTAAAACACTAGTGCTTAGGAAATCTATTGGAGGCAGAAGCAGTCAAGGGTAGCCTAGGGTTAGGGTTAGGCTTAGGGTTAGGCTTAGGGTATGGGTTCGGGGAGGGGTTCGGGTACGGCGTAGGGTATGGGTTAGGGTTAGGGTTAGGGTTAGTGTTAGGGTTAGGGCTCGGTTTAGGGTACGGGTTAGGATTAGGGTACGTGTTAGGGTTAGGGTAGGGGTTAGGGTTAGGTTACGCGTTAGGGCTAGGGTAGTTACTAAACCTATCCCACTCTCTAGCTCCCCCTTAGCACGTAAAGGAATATTATTTGGGGGTCCAGCCATGGAGAAGAGTTTAGACACTAGGATAAGATAAGGAACACACCCATTATAAAGAAATCACATTAGGATTCTCTTTTTAAGCTGTTCCTTAAAACACTACTGCTTAGGAAATCAATTGGAGGCAGAAGCAGTCAAGGGTAGCCTAGGGTTAGGGTTAGGCTTAGGGTTAGGTTTAGGGTATGGCTTAGGGTACGGGTTCGCGGAGGGGTGCGGGTACGGCGTAGGGTATGGGTTAGGGTTTGGGTTAGGGTTAGTGTTAGGGTTAGGGCTCGGTTTAGGGTACGGTTAGGATTAGGGTACGTGTTAGGTTTAGGGTAGGGGTTAGGGTTAGGGTACGCGTTAGGGTTAGGGTAGTTAGTAAACCTATCCCACTCTCTAGATACCCCTTAGCACGTAAAGGAATATTATTTGGGGGTCCAGCCATGGAGAAGAATTTAGACACTAGGATAAGATAAGGAACACACCCATTATAAAGAAATCACATTAGGATTCTCTTTTTCAGCTGTTCCTTAAAACACTAGTGCTTAGGAAATCTATTGGAGGCAGAAGCAGTCAAGGGTAGCCTAGGGTTAGGGTTAGGCTTAGGGTTAGGCTTAGGGTACGGCTTAGGGTACGGGTTCGGGGAGGGGTTCGGGTATGGCGTAGGGTATGGTTTAGGGTTTGGGTTAGGGTTAGTGTTAGGGTTAGGGATCGGTTTAGGGTACGGGTTAGGATTAGGGTACGTGTTAGGGTTAGGGTAGGGGTTAGGGTTAGGGTACGCGTTAGGGTTAGGGTAGTTAGTAAACCTATCCCACTCTCTAGATACCCCTTAGCACGTAAAGGAATATTATTTGGGGGTCCAGCCATGGAGAAGAGTTTAGACACTAGGATAAGATAAGGAACACACCCATTATAAAGAAATCACATTAGGATTCTCTTTTTAAGCTGTTGCTTAAAACACTAGTGCTTAGGAAATCTATTGGAGGCAGAAGCAGTCAAGGGTAGCCTAGGGTTAGTGTTAGGCTTAGGGTTAGGCTTAGGGTACGGCTTAGGGTACGGGTTCGGGGAGGGGTTCGGGTACGGCGTAGGGTATGGGTTAGGGTTAGGGTTAGTGTTAGTGTTAGGGTTAGGGCTCGGTTTAGGGTACGGGTTAGGATTAGGGTACGTGTTAGGGTTAGGGTAGGGGTTAGGGTTAGGGTACGCGTTAGGATTAGGGTAGTTAGTAAACCTATCCCACTCTCTAGATACCCCTTAGCACGTAAAGGAGTATTATTTGGGGGTCCAGCCATGGAGAAGAGTTTAGGCACTAGGATAAGATAAGGAACACACCCATTATAAAGAAATCACATTAGGATTCTCTTTTTAAGCTGTTCCTTAAAACACTAGTGCTTAGGAAATCTATTGGAGGCAGAAGCAGTCAAGGGTAGCCTAGGGTTAGGGTTAGGCTTAGGGTTCGGCTTAGGGTACGGCTTAGGGTACGGGTTCGGGGAGGGGTGCGGGTACGGCGTACGGTATGGGTTAGGGTTAGGGTTAGGGTTAGTGTTAGGGTTAGGGCTCGGTTTAGGGTATGGGTTAGGATTAGGGTACGTGTTAGGGTTAGGGTAGGGGTTAGGGTTAGGGTACGCGTTAGGGTTAGGGTAGTTATTAAACCTATCCCACTCTCTAGATACCCCTTAGCACGTAAAGGAATATTATTTGGGGGTCCAGCCATGGAGAAGAGTTTAGACACTAGGATAAGATAAGGAACACACCCATTATAAAGAAATCACTTTAGGATTCTCTTTTTAAGCTGTTCCTTAAAACACTAGTGCTTAGGAAATCTATTGGAGGCAGAAGCAGTCAAGGGTAGCCTAGGGTTAGGGTTAGGCTTAGGGTTAGGCTTAGGGTACGGCTTAGGGTACGGGTTCGGGGAGGGGTTCGGGTACGGCGTAGGGTATGGGTTAGGGTTAGGGTTAGGGTTAGTGTTAGGGTTAGGGCTCGGTTTAGGGTACGGGTTAGGATTAGGGTACGTGTTAGGGTTAGGGTAGGGGTTAGGGTTAGGGTATGCGTTAGGGTTAGGGTAGTTATTAAACCTATCCCACTCTCTAGATACCCCTTAGCACGTAAAGGAATATTATTTGGGGGTCGAACCTTGGAGAAGAGTTTAGACACTAGGATAAGATAAGGAACACACCCATTATAAAGAAATCACATTAGGATTCTCTTTTTCAGCTGTTCCTTAAAACACTAGTGCTTAGGAAATCTATTGGAGGCAGAAGCAGTCAAGGGTAGCCTAGGGTTAGGGTTAGGCTTAGGGTTAGGCTTAGGGTACGGCTTAGGGTACGGGTTCGGGGAGGGGTGTGGGTACGGCGTAGGGTATGGGTTAGGGTTAGGGTTAGGGTTAGTGTTAGGGTTAGGGCTCGGTTTAGGGTACGGGTTAGGATTAGGGTACGTGTTAGGGTTAGGGTAGGGGTTAGGGTTAGGTTACGCGTTAGGGCTAGGGTAGTTAGTAAACCTATCCCACTCTCTAGCTCCCCCTTAGCACGTAAAGGAATATTATTTGGGGGTCCAGCCATGGAGAAGAGTTTAGACACTAGGATAAGATAAGGAACACACCCATTATAAAGAAATCACATTAGGATTCTCTTTTTAAGCTGTTCCTTAAAACACTACTGCTTAGGAAATCAATTGGAGGCAGAAGCAGTCAAGGGTAGCCTAGGGTTAGGGTTAGGCTTAGGGTTAGGTTTAGGGTATGGCTTAGGGTACGGGTTCGGGGAGGGGTGCGGGTACGGCGTAGGGTATGGGTTAGGGTTTGGGTTAGGGTTAGTGTTAGGGTTAGGGCTCGGTTTAGGGTACGGTTAGGATTAGGGTACGTGTTAGGTTTAGGGTAGGGGTTAGGGTTAGGGTACGCGTTAGGGTTAGGGTAGTTAGTAAACCTATCCCACTCTCTAGATACCCCTTAGCACGTAAAGGAATATTATTTGGGGGTCCAGCCATGGAGAAGAATTTAGACACTAGGATAAGATAAGGAACACACCCATTATAAAGAAATCACATTAGGATTCTCTTTTTCAGCTGTTCCTTAAAACACTAGTGCTTAGGAAATCTATTGGAGGTAGAAGCAGTCAAGGGTAGCCTAGGGTTAGGGTTAGGCTTAGGGTTAGGCTTAGGGTACGGCTTAGGGTACGGGTTCGGGGAGGGGTTCGGGTATGGCGTAGGGTATGGTTTAGGGTTTGGGTTAGGGTTAGTGTTAGGGTTAGGGATCGGTTTAGGGTACGGGTTAGGATTAGGGTACGTGTTAGGGTTAGGGTAGGGGTTAGGGTTAGGGTACGCGTTAGGGTTAGGGTAGTTAGTAAACCTAACCCACTCTCTAGATACCCCTTAGCACGTAAAGGAATATTATTTGGGGGTCCAGCCATGGAGAAGAGTTTAGACACTAGGATAAGATAAGGAACACACCCATTATAAAGAAATCACATTAGGATTCTCTTTTTAAGCTGTTGCTTAAAACACTAGTGCTTAGGAAATCTATTGGAGGCAGAAGCAGTCAAGGGTAGCCTAGGGTTAGTGTTAGGCTTAGGGTTAGGCTTAGGGTACGGCTTAGGGTACGGGTTCGGGGAGGGGTTCGGGTACGGCGTAGGGTATGGGTTAGGGTTAGGGTTAGTGTTAGTGTTAGGGTTAGGGCTCGGTTTAGGGTACGGGTTAGGATTAGGGTACGTGTTAGGGTTAGGGTAGGGGTTAGGGTTAGGGTACGCGTTAGGATTAGGGTAGTTAGTAAACCTATCCCACTCTCTAGATACCCCTTAGCACGTAAAGGAGTATTATTTGGGGGTCCAGCCATGGAGAAGAGTTTAGGCACTAGGATAAGATAAGGAACACACCCATTATAAAGAAATCACATTAGGATTCTCTTTTTAAGCTGTTCCTTAAAACACTAGTGCTTAGGAAATCTATTGGAGGCAGAAGCAGTCAAGGGTAGCCTAGGGTTAGGGTTAGGCTTAGGGTTCGGCTTAGGGTACGGCTTAGGGTACGGGTTCGGGGAGGGGTGCGGGTACGGCGTACGGTATGGGTTAGGGTTAGGGTTAGGGTTAGTGTTAGGGTTAGGGCTCGGTTTAGGGTATGGGTTAGGATTAGGGTACGTGTTAGGGTTAGGGTAGGGGTTAGGGTTAGGGTACGCGTTAGGGTTAGGGTAGTTATTAAACCTATCCCACTCTCTAGATACCCCTTAGCACGTAAAGGAATATTATTTGGGGGTCCAGCCATGGAGAAGAGTTTAGACACTAGGATAAGATAAGGAACACACCCATTATAAAGAAATCACTTTAGGATTCTCTTTTTAAGCTGTTCCTTAAAACACTAGTGCTTAGGAAATCTATTGGAGGCAGAAGCAGTCAAGGGTAGCCTAGGGTTAGGGTTAGGCTTAGGGTTAGGGTTAGGGTACGGCTTAGGGTACGGGTTCGGGGAGGGGTTCGGGTACGGCGTAGGGTATGGGTTAGGGTTAGGGTTAGGGTTAGTGTTAGGGTTAGGGCTCGGTTTAGGGTACGGGTTAGGATTAGGGTACGTGTTAGGGTTAGGGTAGGGGTTAGGGTTAGGGTATGCGTTAGGATTAGGGTAGTTATTAAACCTATCCCACTCTCTAGATACCCCTTAGCACGTAAAGGAATATTATTTGGGGGTCCAACCTTGGAGAAGAGTTTAGACACTAGGATAAGATAAGGAACACACCCATTATAAAGAAATCACATTAGGATTCTCTTTTTCAGCTGTTCCTTAAAACACTAGTGCTTAGGAAATCTATTGGAGGCAGAAGCAGTCAAGGGTAGCCTAGGGTTAGGGTTAGGCTTAGGGTTAGGCTTAGGGTACGGCTTAGGGTATGGGTTCGGGGAGGGGTGTGGGTACGGCGTAGGGTATGGGTTAGGGTTAGGGTTAGGGTTAGTGTTAGGGTTAGGGCTCGGTTTAGGGTACGGGTTAGGATTAGGGTACGTGTTAGGGTTAGGGTAGGGGTTAGGGTTAGGGTACGCGTTAGGGTTAGGGTAGTTATTAAACCTATCCCACTCTCTAGATACCCCTTAGCACGTAAAGGAATATTATTTGGGGGTCCAGCCATGGAGAAGAGTTTAGACACTAGGATAAGATAAGGAACACACCCATTATAAAGAAATCACTTTAGGATTCTCTTTTTAAGCTGTTCCTTAAAACACTAGTGCTTAGGAAATCTATTGGAGGCAGAAGCAGTCAAGGGTAGCCTAGGGTTAGGGTTAGGCTTAGGGTTAGGCTTAGGGTATGGGTTCGGGGAGGGGTTCGGGTACGGCGTAGGGTATGGGTTAGGGTTAGGGTTAGGGTTAGTGTTAGGGTTAGGGCTCGGTTTAGGGTACGGGTTAGGATTAGGGTACGTGTTAGGGTTAGGGTAGGGGTTAGGGTTAGGTTACGCGTTAGGGCTAGGGTAGTTAGTAAACCTATCCCACTCTCTAGCTCCCCCTTAGCACGTAAAGGAATATTATTTGGGGGTCCAGCCATGGAGAAGAGTTTAGACACTAGGATAAGATAAGGAACACACCCATTATAAAGAAATCACATTAGGATTCTCTTTTTAAGCTGTTCCTTAAAACACTACTGCTTAGGAAATCAATTGGAGGCAGAAGCAGTCAAGGGTAGCCTAGGGTTAGGGTTAGGCTTAGGGTTAGGTTTAGGGTATGGCTTAGGGTACGGGTTCGGGGAGGGGTGCGGGTACGGCGTAGGGTATGGGTTAGGGTTTGGGTTAGGGTTAGTGTTAGGGTTAGGGCTCGGTTTAGGGTACGGTTAGGATTAGGGTACGTGTTAGGTTTAGGGTAGGGGTTAGGGTTAGGGTACGCGTTAGGGTTAGGGTAGTTAGTAAACCTATCCCACTCTCTAGATACCCCTTAGCACGTAAAGGAATATTATTTGGGGGTCCAGCCATGGAGAAGAATTTAGACACTAGGATAAGATAAGGAACACACCCATTATAAAGAAATCACATTAGGATTCTCTTTTTAAGCTGTTGCTTAAAACACTAGTGCTTAGGAAATCTATTGGAGGCAGAAGCAGTCAAGGGTAGCCTAGGGTTAGTGTTAGGCTTAGGGTTAGGCTTAGGGTACGGCTTAGGGTACGGGTTCGGGGAGGGGTTCGGGTACGGCGTAGGGTATGGGTTAGGGTTAGGGTTAGTGTTAGTGTTAGGGTTAGGGCTCGGTTTAGGGTACGGGTTAGGATTAGGGTACGTGTTAGGGTTAGGGTAGGGGTTAGGGTTAGGGTACGCGTTAGGATTAGGGTAGTTAGTAAACCTATCCCACTCTCTAGATACCCCTTAGCACGTAAAGGAGTATTATTTGGGGGTCCAGCCATGGAGAAGAGTTTAGGCACTAGGATAAGATAAGGAACACACCCATTATAAAGAAATCACATTAGGATTCTCTTTTTAAGCTGTTCCTTAAAACACTAGTGCTTAGGAAATCTATTGGAGGCAGAAGCAGTCAAGGGTAGCCTAGGGTTAGGGTTAGGCTTAGGGTTCGGCTTAGGGTACGGCTTAGGGTACGGGTTCGGGGAGGGGTGCGGGTACGGCGTACGGTATGGGTTAGGGTTAGGGTTAGGGTTAGTGTTAGGGTTAGGGCTCGGTTTAGGGTATGGGTTAGGATTAGGGTACGTGTTAGGGTTAGGGTAGGGGTTAGGGTTAGGGTACGCGTTAGGGTTAGGGTAGTTATTAAACCTATCCCACTCTCTAGATACCCCTTAGCACGTAAAGGAATATTATTTAGGGGTCCAGCCATGGAGAAGAGTTTAGACACTAGGATAAGATAAGGAACACACCCATTATAAAGAAATCACTTTAGGATTCTCTTTTTAAGCTGTTCCTTAAAACACTAGTGCTTAGGAAATCTATTGGAGGCAGAAGCAGTCAAGGGTAGCCTAGGGTTAGGGTTAGGCTTAGGGTTAGGCTTAGGGTACGGCTTAGGGTACGGGTTCGGGGAGGGGTTCGGGTACGGCGTAGGGTATGGGTTAGGGTTAGGGTTAGGGTTAGTGTTAGGGTTAGGGCTCGGTTTAGGGTACGGGTTAGGATTAGGGTACGTGTTAGGGTTAGGGTAGGGGTTAGGGTTAGGGTATGCGTTAGGGTTAGGGTAGTTATTAAACCTATCCCACTCTCTAGATACCCCTTAGCACGTAAAGGAATATTATTTGGGGGTCCAACCTTGGAGAAGAGTTTAGACACTAGGATAAGATAAGGAACACACCCATTATAAAGAAATCACATTAGGATTCTCTTTTTCAGCTGTTCCTTAAAACACTAGTGCTTAGGAAATCTATTGGAGGCAGAAGCAGTCAAGGGTAGCCTAGGGTTAGGGTTAGGCTTAGGGTTAGGCTTAGGGTACGGCTTAGGGTACGGGTTCGGGGAGGGGTGTGGGTACGGCGTAGGGTATGGGTTAGGGTTAGGGTTAGGGTTAGTGTTAGGGTTAGGGCTCGGTTTAGGGTACGGGTTAGGATTAGGGTACGTGTTAGGGTTAGGGTAGGGGTTAGGGTTAGGGTACGCGTTAGGGTTAGGGTAGTTATTAAACCTATCCCACTCTCTAGATACCCCTTAGCACGTAAAGGAATATTATTTGGGGGTCCAGCCATGGAGAAGAGTTTAGACACTAGGATAAGATAAGGAACACACCCATTATAAAGAAATCACTTTAGGATTCTCTTTTTAAGCTGTTCCTTAAAACACTAGTGCTTAGGAAATCTATTGGAGGCAGAAGCAGTCAAGGGTAGCCTAGGGTTAGGGTTAGGCTTAGGGTTAGGCTTAGGGTATGGGTTCGGGGAGGGGTTCGGGTACGGCGTAGGGTATGGGTTAGGGTTAGGGTTAGGGTTAGTGTTAGGGTTAGGGCTCGGTTTAGGGTACGGGTTAGGATTAGGGTACGTGTTAGGGTTAGGGTAGGGGTTAGGGTTAGGTTACGCGTTAGGGCTAGGGTAGTTAGTAAACCTATCCCACTCTCTAGCTCCCCCTTAGCACGTAAAGGAATATTATTTGGGGGTCCAGCCATGGAGAAGAGTTTAGACACTAGGATAAGATAAGGAACACACCCATTATAAAGAAATCACATTAGGATTCTCTTTTTAAGCTGTTCCTTAAAACACTACTGCTTAGGAAATCAATTGGAGGCAGAAGCAGTCAAGGGTAGCCTAGGGTTAGGGTTAGGCTTAGGGTTAGGTTTAGGGTATGGCTTAGGGTACGGGTTCGGGGAGGGGTGCGGGTACGGCGTAGGGTATGGGTTAGGGTTTGGGTTAGGGTTAGTGTTAGGGTTAGGGCTCGGTTTAGGGTACGGTTAGGATTAGGGTACGTGTTAGGTTTAGGGTAGGGGTTAGGGTTAGGGTACGCGTTAGGGTTAGGGTAGTTAGTAAACCTATCCCACTCTCTAGATACCCCTTAGCACGTAAAGGAATATTATTTGGGGGTCCAGCCATGGAGAAGAATTTAGACACTAGGATAAGATAAGGAACACACCCATTATAAAGAAATCACATTAGGATTCTCTTTTTCAGCTGTTCCTTAAAACACTAGTGCTTAGGAAATCTATTGGAGGCAGAAGCAGTCAAGGGTAGCCTAGGGTTAGAGTTAGGCTTAGGGTTAGGCTTAGGGTACGGCTTAGGGTACGGGTTCGGGGAGGGGTTCGGGTATGGCGTAGGGTATGGTTTAGGGTTTGGGTTAGGGTTAGTGTTAGGGTTAGGGATCGGTTTAGGGTACGGGTTAGGATTAGGGTATGTGTTAGGGTTAGGGTAGGGGTTAGGGTTAGGGTACGCGTTAGGGTTAGGGTAGTTAGTAAACCTATCCCACTCTCTAGATACCCCTTAGCACGTAAAGGAATATTATTTGGGGGTCCAGCCATGGAGAAGAGTTTAGACACTAGGATAAGATAAGGAACACACCCATTATAAAGAAATCACATTAGGATTCTCTTTTTAAGCTGTTGCTTAAAACACTAGTGCTTAGGAAATCTATTGGAGGCAGAAGCAGTCAAGGGTAGCCTAGGGTTAGTGTTAGGCTTAGGGTTAGGCTTAGGGTACGGCTTAGGGTACGGGTTCGGGGAGGGGTTCGGGTACGGCGTAGGGTATGGGTTAGGGTTAGGGTTAGTGTTAGTGTTAGGGTTAGGGCTCGGTTTAGGGTACGGGTTAGGATTAGGGTACGTGTTAGGGTTAGGGTAGGGGTTAGGGTTAGGGTACGCGTTAGGATTAGGGTAGTTAGTAAACCTATCCCACTCTCTAGATACCCCTTAGCACGTAAAGGAGTATTATTTGGGGGTCCAGCCATGGAGAAGAGTTTAGGCACTAGGATAAGATAAGGAACACACCCATTATAAAGAAATCACATTAGGATTCTCTTTTTAAGCTGTTCCTTAAAACACTACTGCTTAGGAAATCAATTGGAGGCAGAAGCAGTCAAGGGTAGCCTAGGGTTAGGGTTAGGCTTAGGGTTACGTTTAGGGTACGGCTTAGGGTACGGGTTCGGGGAGGGGTTCGGGTACGGCGTAGGGTATGGGTTAGGGTTAGGGTTAGGGTTAGTGTTAGGGTTAGGGCTCGGTTTAGGGTATGGGTTAGGATTAGGGTACGTGTTAGGGTTAGGGTAGGGGTTAGGGTTAGGGTATGCGTTAGGGTTAGGGTAGTTATTAAACCTATCCCACTCTCTAGCTCCCCCTTAGCACGTAAAGGAATATTATTTGGGGGTCCAACATTGGAGAAGAGTTTAGACACTAGGATAAGATAAGGAACACACCCATTATAAAGAAATCACATTAGGATTCTCTTTTTCAGCTGTTCCTTAAAACACTAGTGCTTAGGAAATCTATTGGAGGCAGAAGCAGTCAAGGGTAGCCTAGGGTTAGGGTTAGGCTTAGGGTACGGCTTAGGGTACGGGTTCGGGGAGGGTTTCGGTTACGGCGTAGGGTATGGGTTAGGGTTAGGGTTAGGGTTAGTGTTAGGGTTAGGGCTCGGTTTAGGGTACGGTTAGGATTAGGGTACGTGTTAGGTTTAGGGTAGGGGTTAGGGTTAGGGTACGCGTTAGGGTTAGGGTAGTTAGTAAACCTATCCCACTCTCTAGATACCCCTTAGCACGTAAAGGAATATTATTTGGGGGTCCAGCCATGGAGAAGAGTTTAGACACTAGGATAAGATAAGGAACACACCGATTATAAAGAAATCACATTAGGATTCTCTTTTTAAGCTGTTGCTTAAAACACTAGTGCTTAGGAAATCTACTGGAGGCAGAAGCAGTCAAGGGTAGCCTAGGGTTAGTGTTAGGCTTAGGGTTAGGCTTAGGGTATGGCTTAGGGTACGGGTTTGGGGAGGGGTTCGGGTACAGCGTAGGGTATGGGTTAGGGTTAGAGTTAGTGTTAGTGTTAGGGTTAGGGCTCGGTTTAGGGTACGGGTTAGGATTAGGGTACGTGTTAGTGTTAGGGTAGGGGTTAGGGTTAGAGTACGCATTAGGGTTAGGGTAGTTATTAAACCTATCCCACTCTCTAGATACCCCTTAGCACGTAAGGCAATATTATTTGGGGGTGCAGCCATGGAGAAGAGTTTAGACACTAGGATAAGATAAGGAACACACCCATTATAAAGAAATCACATTAGGATTCTCTTTTTAAGCTGTTCCTTAAAACACTAGTGCTTAGGAAATCTATTGGAGGCAGAAGCAGTCAAGGGTAGCCTAGGGTTAGGGTTAGGCTTAGGGTTAGGCTTAGGGTACGGCTTAGGGTACGGGTTTGGGGAGGGGTTCGGGTACGGCGTAGGGTATAGGTTAGGGTTAGGGTTAGGGTTAGGGTTAGTGTTAGGGCTCGGTTTAGGGTACGGGTTAGGATTAGGGTACGTGTTAGGGTTAGGGTAGGGGTTAGGGTTAGGGTACGCGTTAGGGTTAGGGTAGTTAGTAAACCTATCCCACTCTCTAGATACCCCTTAGCACGTAAAGGAATATTATTTGGGGGTCCAGCCATGGAGAAGAGTTTAGACACTAGGATAAGATAAGGAACACACCCATTATAAAGAAATCACTTTAGGATTCTCTTTTTAAGCTGTTCCTTAAAACACTAGTGCTTAGGAAATCTATTGGAGGCAGAAGCAGTCAAGGGTAGCCTAGGGTTAGGGTTAGGCTTAGGGTTAGGCTTAGGGTACGGCTTGGGGTATGGGTTCGGGGAGGGGTTCGGGTACGGCGTAGGGTATCATTTAGGGTTAGGGTTAGGGTTAGTGTTAGGGTTAGGGCTCGGTTTAGGGTACGGGTTAGGATTAGGGTACGTGTTAGGGTTAGGGTAGGGGTTAGGGTTAGGTTACGCGTTAGGGCTAGGGTAGTTAGTAAACCTATCCCACTCTCTAGCTCCCCCTTAGCACGTAAAGGAATATTATTTGGGGATCCAGCCATGGAGAAGAGTTTAGACACTAGGATAAGATAAGGAACACACCCATTATAAAGAAATCACATTAGGATTGTCTTTTTAAGCTGTTCCTTAAAACACTAGTGCTTAGGAAATCTATTGGAGGCAGAAGCAGTCAAGGGTAGCCTAGGGTTAGGGTTAGGCGTAGGGTTAGGCTTAGGGTACGGCTTAGGGTACAGGTTCGGGGAGGGGTTCGGGTACGGCGTAGGGTATGGGTTAGTGTTAGGGTTAGGGTTAGTGTTAGGGTTAGGGCTCGGTTTAGGGTACGGGTTAGGATTAGGGTACGTGTTAGGGTTAGGGTAGGGGTTAGGGTTAGGGTACGCGTTAGGGTTAGGGTAGTTATTAAACCTATCCCACTCTCTAGATACCCCTTAGCACGTAAAGGAATATTATTTGGGGGTCCAACCATGGAAAAGAGTTTAGACACTAGGATAAGATAAGGAACACACCCATTATAAAGAAATCACATTAGGATTCTCTTTTTCAGCTGTTCCTTAAAACACTAGTGCTTAGGAAATCTATTGGAGGCAGAAGCAGTCAAGGGTAGCCTAGGGTTAGGGTTAGGCTTAGGGTACGGCTTAGGGTACGGGTTCGGGGAGGGTTTCGGGTACGGCGTAGGGTATGGGTTAGGGTTAGGGTTAGGGTTAGTGTTATGGTTCGGGCTCGGTTTAGGGTACGGGTTAGGATTAGGGTACGTGTTAGGGTTAGGGTAGGGGTTAGGGTTAGGGTACGCGTTAGGGTTAGGGTAGTTATTAAACCTATCCCACTCTCTAGATACCCCTTAGCACGTAAAGGAATATTATTTGGGGGTCCAGCCATGGAGAAGAGTTTAGAAACTAGGATAAGATAAGGAACACACCCATTATAAAGAAATCACTTTAGGATTCTCTTTTTAAGCTGTTCCTTAAAACACTAGTGCTTAGGAAATCTATTGGAGGCAGAAGCAGTCAAGGGTAGCCTAGGGTTAGGGTTAGGCTTAGGGTTAGGGTTAGGGTACGGCTTGGGGTATGGGTTCGCGGAGGGGTTCGGGTACGGCGTAGGGTATGGGTTAGGGTTAGGGTTAGGGTTAGTGTTAGGGTTAGGGCTCGGTTTAGGGTACGGGTTAGGATTAGGGTACGTGTTAGGGTTAGGGTAGGGGTTAGGGTTAGGTTACGCGTTAGGGCTAGGGTAGTTAGTAAACCTATCCCACTCTCTAGCTCCCCCTTAGCACGTAAAGGAATATTATTTGGGGGTCCAGCCATGGAGAAGAGTTTAGACACTAGGATAAAATAAGGAACACACCCATTATAAAGAAATCACATTAGGATTCTCTTTTTAAGCTGTTCCTTAAAACACTACTGCTTAGGAAATCAATTGGAGGCAGAAGCAGTCAAGGGTAGCCTAGGGTTAGGGTTAGGCTTAGGGTTAGGCTTAGGGTACAGCTTAGGGTACGGGTTCAGGGAGGGGTGCGGGTACGGCGTAGGGTATGGGTTAGGGTTAGGGTTAGGGTTAGTGTTAGGGTTAGGGCTCGGTTTAGGGTACGGGTTAGGATTAGGGTATGTGTTAGGGTTAGGGTAGGGGTTAGGGTTAGGGTACGCGTTAGGGTTAGGGTAGTTATTAAACCTATCCCACTCTCTAGATACCCCTTAGCACGTAAAGGAATATTATTTGAGGGTCCAGCCATGGAGAAGAGTTTAGACACTAGGATAAGATAAGGAACACACCCATTATAAAGAAATCACATTAGGATTCTCTTTTTAAGCTGTTCCTTAAAACACTAGTGCTTAGGAAATCTATTGGAGGCAGAAGCAGTCAAGGGTAGCCTAGGGTTAGGGTTAGGCTTAGGGTTAGGCTTAGGGTACGGCTTAGGGTACGGGTTCGGGGAGGGGTGTGGGTACGGCGTAGGGTATGGGTTAGGGTTAGGGTTAGGGTTAGTGTTAGGGTTAGGGCTCGGTTTAGGGTACGGGTTAGGATTAGGGTACGTGTTAGGGTTAGGGTAGGGGTTAGGGTTAGGGTACGCGTTAGGGTTAGGGTAGTTATTAAACCTATCCCACTCTCTAGATACCCCTTAGCACGTAAAGGAATATTATTTGGGGGTCCAACCATGGAGAAGAGTTTAGACACTAGGATAAGATAAGGAACACACCCATTATAAAGAAATCACATTAGGATTCTCTTTTTCAGCTGTTCCTTAAAACACTAGTGCTTAGGAAATCTATTGGAGGCAGAAGCAGTCAAGGGTAGCCTAGGGTTAGGGTTAGGCTTAGGGTACGGCTTAGGGTACGGGTTCGGGGAGGGTTTCGGGTACGGCGTAGGGTATGGGTTATGGTTAGGGTTAGGGTTAGTGTTATGGTTCGGGCTCGGTTTAGGGTACGGGTTAGGATTAGGGTACGTGTTAGGGTTAGGGTAGGGGTTAGGGTTAGGGTACGCGTTAGGGTTAGGGTAGTTATTAAACCTATCCCACTCTCTAGATACCCCTTAGCACGTAAAGGAATATTATTTAGGGGTCCAGCCATGGAGAAGAGTTTAGACACTAGGATAAGATAAGGAACACACCCATTATAAAGAAATCACTTTAGGATTCTCTTTTTAAGCTGTTCCTTAAAACACTAGTGCTTAGGAAATCTATTGGAGGCAGAAGCAGTCAAGGGTAGCCTAGGGTTAGGGTTAGGCTTAGGGTTAGGCTTAGGGTACGGCTTAGGGTACGGGTTCGGGGAGGGGTTCGGGTACGGCGTAGGGTATGGGTTAGGGTTAGGGTTAGGGTTAGTGTTAGGGTTAGGGCTCGGTTTAGGGTACGGGTTAGGATTAGGGTACGTGTTAGGGTTAGGGTAGGGGTTAGGGTTAGGGTATGCGTTAGGGTTAGGGTAGTTATTAAACCTATCCCACTCTCTAGATACCCCTTAGCACGTAAAGGAATATTATTTGGGGGTCCAACCTTGGAGAAGAGTTTAGACACTAGGATAAGATAAGGAACACACCCATTATAAAGAAATCACATTAGGATTCTCTTTTTCAGCTGTTCCTTAAAACACTAGTGCTTAGGAAATCTATTGGAGGCAGAAGCAGTCAAGGGTAGCCTAGGGTTAGGGTTAGGCTTAGGGTTAGGCTTAGGGTACGGCTTAGGGTACGGGTTCGGGGAGGGGTGTGGGTACGGCGTAGGGTATGGGTTAGGGTTAGGGTTAGGGTTAGTGTTAGGGTTAGGGCTCGGTTTAGGGTACGGGTTAGGATTAGGGTACGTGTTAGGGTTAGGGTAGGGGTTAGGGTTAGGGTACGCGTTAGGGTTAGGGTAGTTATTAAACCTATCCCACTCTCTAGATACCCCTTAGCACGTAAAGGAATATTATTTGGGGGTCCAGCCATGGAGAAGAGTTTAGACACTAGGATAAGATAAGGAACACACCCATTATAAAGAAATCACTTTAGGATTCTCTTTTTAAGCTGTTCCTTAAAACACTAGTGCTTAGGAAATCTATTGGAGGCAGAAGCAGTCAAGGGTAGCCTAGGGTTAGGGTTAGGCTTAGGGTTAGGCTTAGGGTATGGGTTCGGGGAGGGGTTCGGGTACGGCGTAGGGTATGTGTTAGGGTTAGGGTTAGGGTTAGTGTTAGGGTTAGGGCTCGGTTTAGGGTACGGGTTAGGATTAGGGTACGTGTTAGGGTTAGGGTAGGGGTTAGGGTTAGGTTACGCGTTAGGGCTAGGGTAGTTAGTAAACCTATCCCACTCTCTAGCTCCCCCTTAGCACGTAAAGGAATATTATTTGGGGGTCCAGCCATGGAGAAGAGTTTAGACACTAGGATAAGATAAGGAACACACCCATTATAAAAAAATCACATTAGGATTCTCTTTTTAAGCTGTTCCTTAAAACACTACTGCTTAGGAAATCAATTGGAGGCAGAAGCAGTCAAGGGTAGCCTAGGGTTAGGGTTAGGCTTAGGGTTAGGTTTAGGGTATGGCTTAGGGTACGGGTTCGGGGAGGGGTGCGGGTACGGCGTAGGGTATGGGTTAGGGTTTGGGTTAGGGTTAGTGTTAGGGTTAGGGCTCGGTTTAGGGTACGGTTAGGATTAGGGTACGTGTTAGGTTTAGGGTAGGGGTTAGGGTTAGGGTACGCGTTAGGGTTAGGGTAGTTAGTAAACCTATCCCACTCTCTAGATACCCCTTAGCACGTAAAGGAATATTATTTGGGGGTCCAGCCATGGAGAAGAATTTAGACACTAGGATAAGATAAGGAACACACCCATTATAAAGAAATCACATTAGGATTCTCTTTTTCAGCTGTTCCTTAAAACACTAGTGCTTAGGAAATCTATTGGAGGCAGAAGCAGTCAAGGGTAGCCTAGGGTTAGAGTTAGGCTTAGGGTTAGGCTTAGGGTACGGCTTAGGGTACGGGTTCGGGGAGGGGTTCGGGTATGGCGTAGGGTATGGTTTAGGGTTTGGGTTAGGGTTAGTGTTAGGGTTAGGGATCGGTTTAGGGTACGGGTTAGGATTAGGGTATGTGTTAGGGTTAGGGTAGGGGTTAGGGTTAGGGTACGCGTTAGGGTTAGGGTAGTTAGTAAACCTATCCCACTCTCTAGATACCCCTTAGCACGTAAAGGAATATTATTTGGGGGTCCAGCCATGGAGAAGAGTTTAGACACTAGGATAAGATAAGGAACACACCCATTATAAAGAAATCACATTAGGATTCTCTTTTTAAGCTGTTGCTTAAAACACTAGTGCTTAGGAAATCTATTGGAGGCAGAAGCAGTCAAGGGTAGCCTAGGGTTAGTGTTAGGCTTAGGGTTAGGCTTAGGGTACGGCTTAGGGTACGGGTTCGGGGAGGGGTTCGGGTACGGCGTAGGGTATGGGTTAGGGTTAGGGTTAGTGTTAGTGTTAGGGTTAGGGCTCGGTTTAGGGTACGGGTTAGGATTAGGGTACGTGTTAGGGTTAGGGTAGGGGTTAGGGTTAGGGTACGCGTTAGGATTAGGGTAGTTAGTAAACCTATCCCACTCTCTAGATACCCCTTAGCACGTAAAGGAGTATTATTTGGGGGTCCAGCCATGGAGAAGAGTTTAGGCACTAGGATAAGATAAGGAACACACCCATTATAAAGAAATCACATTAGGATTCTCTTTTTAAGCTGTTCCTTAAAACACTACTGCTTAGGAAATCAATTGGAGGCAGAAGCAGTCAAGGGTAGCCTAGGGTTAGGGTTAGGCTTAGGGTTACGTTTAGGGTACGGCTTAGGGTACGGGTTCGGGGAGGGGTTCGGGTACGGCGTAGGGTATGGGTTAGGGTTAGGGTTAGGGTTAGTGTTAGGGTTAGGGCTCGGTTTAGGGTATGGGTTAGGATTAGGGTACGTGTTAGGGTTAGGGTAGGGGTTAGGGTTAGGGTATGCGTTAGGGTTAGGGTAGTTATTAAACCTATCCCACTCTCTAGCTCCCCCTTAGCACGTAAAGGAATATTATTTGGGGGTCCAACATTGGAGAAGAGTTTAGACACTAGGATAAGATAAGGAACACACCCATTATAAAGAAATCACATTAGGATTCTCTTTTTCAGCTGTTCCTTAAAACACTAGTGCTTAGGAAATCTATTGGAGGCAGAAGCAGTCAAGGGTAGCCTAGGGTTAGGGTTAGGCTTAGGGTACGGCTTAGGGTACGGGTTCGGGGAGGGTTTCGGGTACGGCGTAGGGTATGGGTTAGGGTTAGGGTTAGGGTTAGTGTTAGGGTTAGGGCTCGATTTAGGGTACGGTTAGGATTAGGGTACGTGTTAGGTTTAGGGTAGGGGTTAGGGTTAGGGTACGCGTTAGGGTTAGGGTAGTTAGTAAACCTATCCCACTCTCTAGATACCCCTTAGCACGTAAAGGAATATTATTTGGGGGTCCAGCCATGGAGAAGAGTTTAGACACTAGGATAAGATAAGGAACACACCGATTATAAAGAAATCACATTAGGATTCTCTTTTTAAGCTGTTGCTTAAAACACTAGTGCTTAGGAAATCTACTGGAGGCAGAAGCAGTCAAGGGTAGCCTAGGGTTAGTGTTAGGCTTAGGGTTAGGCTTAGGGTATGGCTTAGGGTACGGGTTTGGGGAGGGGTTCGGGTACAGCGTAGGGTATGGGTTAGGGTTAGAGTTAGTGTTAGTGTTAGGGTTAGGGCTCGGTTTAGGGTACGGGTTAGGATTAGGGTACGTGTTAGTGTTAGGGTAGGGGTTAGGGTTAGAGTACGCATTAGGGTTAGGGTAGTTATTAAACCTATCCCACTCTCTAGATACCCCTTAGCACGTAAGGCAATATTATTTGGGGGTGCAGCCATGGAGAAGAGTTTAGACACTAGGATAAGATAAGGAACACACCCATTATAAAGAAATCACATTAGGATTCTCTTTTTAAGCTGTTCCTTAAAACACTAGTGCTTAGGAAATCTATTGGAGGCAGAAGCAGTCAAGGGTAGCCTAGGGTTAGGGTTAGGCTTAGGGTTAGGCTTAGGGTACGGCTTAGGGTACGGGTTTGGGGAGGGGTTCGGGTACGGCGTAGGGTATAGGTTAGGGTTAGGGTTAGGGTTAGGGTTAGTGTTAGGGCTCGGTTTAGGGTACGGGTTAGGATTAGGGTACGTGTTAGGGTTAGGGTAGGGGTTAGGGTTAGGGTACGCGTTAGGGTTAGGGTAGTTAGTAAACCTATCCCACTCTCTAGATACCCCTTAGCACGTAAAGGAATATTATTTGGGGGTCCAGCCATGGAGAAGAGTTTAGACACTAGGATAAGATAAGGAACACACCCATTATAAAGAAATCACTTTAGGATTCTCTTTTTAAGCTGTTCCTTAAAACACTAGTGCTTAGGAAATCTATTGGAGGCAGAAGCAGTCAAGGGTAGCCTAGGGTTAGGGTTAGGCTTAGGGTTAGGCTTAGGGTACGGCTTGGGGTATGGGTTCGGGGAGGGGTTCGGGTACGGCGTAGGGTATCATTTAGGGTTAGGGTTAGGGTTAGTGTTAGGGTTAGGGCTCGGTTTAGGGTACGGGTTAGGATTAGGGTACGTGTTAGGGTTAGGGTAGGGGTTAGGGTTAGGTTACGCGTTAGGGCTAGGGTAGTTAGTAAACCTATCCCACTCTCTAGCTCCCCCTTAGCACGTAAAGGAATATTATTTGGGGATCCAGCCATGGAGAAGAGTTTAGACACTAGGATAAGATAAGGAACACACCCATTATAAAGAAATCACATTAGGATTGTCTTTTTAAGCTGTTCCTTAAAACACTAGTGCTTAGGAAATCTATTGGAGGCAGAAGCAGTCAAGGGTAGCCTAGGGTTAGGGTTAGGCGTAGGGTTAGGCTTAGGGTACGGCTTAGGGTACAGGTTCGGGGAGGGGTTCGGGTACGGCGTAGGGTATGGGTTAGTGTTAGGGTTAGGGTTAGTGTTAGGGTTAGGGCTCGGTTTAGGGTACGGGTTAGGATTAGGGTACGTGTTAGGGTTAGGGTAGGGGTTAGGGTTAGGGTACGCGTTAGGGTTAGGGTAGTTATTAAACCTATCCCACTCTCTAGATACCCCTTAGCACGTAAAGGAATATTATTTGGGGGTCCAACCATGGAAAAGAGTTTAGACACTAGGATAAGATAAGGAACACACCCATTATAAAGAAATCACATTAGGATTCTCTTTTTCAGCTGTTCCTTAAAACACTAGTGCTTAGGAAATCTATTGGAGGCAGAAGCAGTCAAGGGTAGCCTAGGGTTAGGGTTAGGCTTAGGGTTAGGCTTAGGGTACGGCTTAGGGTACGGGTTCGGGGAGGGGTGTGGGTACGGCGTAGGGTATGGGTTAGGGTTAGGGTTAGGGTTAGTGTTAGGGTTAGGGCTCGGTTTAGGGTACGGGTTAGGATTAGGGTACGTGTTAGGGTTAGGGTAGGGGTTAGGGTTAGGGTACGCGTTAGGGTTAGGGTAGTTATTAAACCTATCCCACTCTCTAGATACCCCTTAGCACGTAAAGGAATATTATTTGGGGGTCCAGCCATGGAGAAGAGTTTAGACACTAGGATAAGATAAGGAACACACCCATTATAAAGAAATCACTTTAGGATTCTCTTTTTAAGCTGTTCCTTAAAACACTAGTGCTTAGGAAATCTATTGGAGGCAGAAGCAGTCAAGGGTAGCCTAGGGTTAGGGTTAGGCTTAGGGTTAGGCTTAGGGTATGGGTTCGGGGAGGGGTTCGGGTACGGCGTAGGGTATGTGTTAGGGTTAGGGTTAGGGTTAGTGTTAGGGTTAGGGCTCGGTTTAGGGTACGGGTTAGGATTAGGGTACGTGTTAGGGTTAGGGTAGGGGTTAGGGTTAGGTTACGCGTTAGGGCTAGGGTAGTTAGTAAACCTATCCCACTCTCTAGCTCCCCCTTAGCACGTAAAGGAATATTATTTGGGGGTCCAGCCATGGAGAAGAGTTTAGACACTAGGATAAGATAAGGAACACACCCATTATAAAAAAATCACATTAGGATTCTCTTTTTAAGCTGTTCCTTAAAACACTACTGCTTAGGAAATCAATTGGAGGCAGAAGCAGTCAAGGGTAGCCTAGGGTTAGGGTTAGGCTTAGGGTTAGGTTTAGGGTATGGCTTAGGGTACGGGTTCGGGGAGGGGTGCGGGTACGGCGTAGGGTATGGGTTAGGGTTTGGGTTAGGGTTAGTGTTAGGGTTAGGGCTCGGTTTAGGGTACGGTTAGGATTAGGGTACGTGTTAGGTTTAGGGTAGGGGTTAGGGTTAGGGTACGCGTTAGGGTTAGGGTAGTTAGTAAACCTATCCCACTCTCTAGATACCCCTTAGCACGTAAAGGAATATTATTTGGGGGTCCAGCCATGGAGAAGAATTTAGACACTAGGATAAGATAAGGAACACACCCATTATAAAGAAATCACATTAGGATTCTCTTTTTCAGCTGTTCCTTAAAACACTAGTGCTTAGGAAATCTATTGGAGGCAGAAGCAGTCAAGGGTAGCCTAGGGTTAGAGTTAGGCTTAGGGTTAGGCTTAGGGTACGGCTTAGGGTACGGGTTCGGGGAGGGGTTCGGGTATGGCGTAGGGTATGGTTTAGGGTTTGGGTTAGGGTTAGTGTTAGGGTTAGGGATCGGTTTAGGGTACGGGTTAGGATTAGGGTATGTGTTAGGGTTAGGGTAGGGGTTAGGGTTAGGGTACGCGTTAGGGTTAGGGTAGTTAGTAAACCTATCCCACTCTCTAGATACCCCTTAGCACGTAAAGGAATATTATTTGGGGGTCCAGCCATGGAGAAGAGTTTAGACACTAGGATAAGATAAGGAACACACCCATTATAAAGAAATCACATTAGGATTCTCTTTTTAAGCTGTTGCTTAAAACACTAGTGCTTAGGAAATCTATTGGAGGCAGAAGCAGTCAAGGGTAGCCTAGGGTTAGTGTTAGGCTTAGGGTTAGGCTTAGGGTACGGCTTAGGGTACGGGTTCGGGGAGGGGTTCGGGTACGGCGTAGGGTATGGGTTAGGGTTAGGGTTAGTGTTAGTGTTAGGGTTAGGGCTCGGTTTAGGGTACGGGTTAGGATTAGGGTACGTGTTAGGGTTAGGGTAGGGGTTAGGGTTAGGGTACGCGTTAGGATTAGGGTAGTTAGTAAACCTATCCCACTCTCTAGATACCCCTTAGCACGTAAAGGAGTATTATTTGGGGGTCCAGCCATGGAGAAGAGTTTAGGCACTAGGATAAGATAAGGAACACACCCATTATAAAGAAATCACATTAGGATTCTCTTTTTAAGCTGTTCCTTAAAACACTACTGCTTAGGAAATCAATTGGAGGCAGAAGCAGTCAAGGGTAGCCTAGGGTTAGGGTTAGGCTTAGGGTTACGTTTAGGGTACGGCTTAGGGTACGGGTTCGGGGAGGGGTTCGGGTACGGCGTAGGGTATGGGTTAGGGTTAGGGTTAGGGTTAGTGTTAGGGTTAGGGCTCGGTTTAGGGTATGGGTTAGGATTAGGGTACGTGTTAGGGTTAGGGTAGGGGTTAGGGTTAGGGTATGCGTTAGGGTTAGGGTAGTTATTAAACCTATCCCACTCTCTAGCTCCCCCTTAGCACGTAAAGGAATATTATTTGGGGGTCCAACATTGGAGAAGAGTTTAGACACTAGGATAAGATAAGGAACACACCCATTATAAAGAAATCACATTAGGATTCTCTTTTTCAGCTGTTCCTTAAAACACTAGTGCTTAGGAAATCTATTGGAGGCAGAAGCAGTCAAGGGTAGCCTAGGGTTAGGGTTAGGCTTAGGGTACGGCTTAGGGTACGGGTTCGGGGAGGGTTTCGGGTACGGCGTAGGGTATGGGTTAGGGTTAGGGTTAGGGTTAGTGTTAGGGTTAGGGCTCGATTTAGGGTACGGTTAGGATTAGGGTACGTGTTAGGTTTAGGGTAGGGGTTAGGGTTAGGGTACGCGTTAGGGTTAGGGTAGTTAGTAAACCTATCCCACTCTCTAGATACCCCTTAGCACGTAAAGGAATATTATTTGGGGGTCCAGCCATGGAGAAGAGTTTAGACACTAGGATAAGATAAGGAACACACCGATTATAAAGAAATCACATTAGGATTCTCTTTTTAAGCTGTTGCTTAAAACACTAGTGCTTAGGAAATCTACTGGAGGCAGAAGCAGTCAAGGGTAGCCTAGGGTTAGTGTTAGGCTTAGGGTTAGGCTTAGGGTATGGCTTAGGGTACGGGTTTGGGGAGGGGTTCGGGTACAGCGTAGGGTATGGGTTAGGGTTAGAGTTAGTGTTAGTGTTAGGGTTAGGGCTCGGTTTAGGGTACGGGTTAGGATTAGGGTACGTGTTAGTGTTAGGGTAGGGGTTAGGGTTAGAGTACGCATTAGGGTTAGGGTAGTTATTAAACCTATCCCACTCTCTAGATACCCCTTAGCACGTAAGGCAATATTATTTGGGGGTGCAGCCATGGAGAAGAGTTTAGACACTAGGATAAGATAAGGAACACACCCATTATAAAGAAATCACATTAGGATTCTCTTTTTAAGCTGTTCCTTAAAACACTAGTGCTTAGGAAATCTATTGGAGGCAGAAGCAGTCAAGGGTAGCCTAGGGTTAGGGTTAGGCTTAGGGTTAGGCTTAGGGTACGGCTTAGGGTACGGGTTTGGGGAGGGGTTCGGGTACGGCGTAGGGTATAGGTTAGGGTTAGGGTTAGGGTTAGGGTTAGTGTTAGGGCTCGGTTTAGGGTACGGGTTAGGATTAGGGTACGTGTTAGGGTTAGGGTAGGGGTTAGGGTTAGGGTACGCGTTAGGGTTAGGGTAGTTAGTAAACCTATCCCACTCTCTAGATACCCCTTAGCACGTAAAGGAATATTATTTGGGGGTCCAGCCATGGAGAAGAGTTTAGACACTAGGATAAGATAAGGAACACACCCATTATAAAGAAATCACTTTAGGATTCTCTTTTTAAGCTGTTCCTTAAAACACTAGTGCTTAGGAAATCTATTGGAGGCAGAAGCAGTCAAGGGTAGCCTAGGGTTAGGGTTAGGCTTAGGGTTAGGCTTAGGGTACGGCTTGGGGTATGGGTTCGGGGAGGGGTTCGGGTACGGCGTAGGGTATCATTTAGGGTTAGGGTTAGGGTTAGTGTTAGGGTTAGGGCTCGGTTTAGGGTACGGGTTAGGATTAGGGTACGTGTTAGGGTTAGGGTAGGGGTTAGGGTTAGGTTACGCGTTAGGGCTAGGGTAGTTAGTAAACCTATCCCACTCTCTAGCTCCCCCTTAGCACGTAAAGGAATATTATTTGGGGATCCAGCCATGGAGAAGAGTTTAGACACTAGGATAAGATAAGGAACACACCCATTATAAAGAAATCACATTAGGATTGTCTTTTTAAGCTGTTCCTTAAAACACTAGTGCTTAGGAAATCTATTGGAGGCAGAAGCAGTCAAGGGTAGCCTAGGGTTAGGGTTAGGCGTAGGGTTAGGCTTAGGGTACGGCTTAGGGTACAGGTTCGGGGAGGGGTTCGGGTACGGCGTAGGGTATGGGTTAGTGTTAGGGTTAGGGTTAGTGTTAGGGTTAGGGCTCGGTTTAGGGTACGGGTTAGGATTAGGGTACGTGTTAGGGTTAGGGTAGGGGTTAGGGTTAGGGTACGCGTTAGGGTTAGGGTAGTTATTAAACCTATCCCACTCTCTAGATACCCCTTAGCACGTAAAGGAATATTATTTGGGGGTCCAACCATGGAAAAGAGTTTAGACACTAGGATAAGATAAGGAACACACCCATTATAAAGAAATCACATTAGGATTCTCTTTTTCAGCTGTTCCTTAAAACACTAGTGCTTAGGAAATCTATTGGAGGCAGAAGCAGTCAAGGGTAGCCTAGGGTTAGGGTTAGGCTTAGGGTACGGCTTAGGGTACGGGTTCGGGGAGGGTTTCGGGTACGGCGTAGGGTATGGGTTAGGGTTAGGGTTAGGGTTAGTGTTATGGTTCGGGCTCGGTTTAGGGTACGGGTTAGGATTAGGGTACGTGTTAGGGTTAGGGTAGGGGTTAGGGTTAGGGTACGCGTTAGGGTTAGGGTAGTTATTAAACCTATCCCACTCTCTAGATACCCCTTAGCACGTAAAGGAATATTATTTGGGGGTCCAGCCATGGAGAAGAGTTTAGAAACTAGGATAAGATAAGGAACACACCCATTATAAAGAAATCACTTTAGGATTCTCTTTTTAAGCTGTTCCTTAAAACACTAGTGCTTAGGAAATCTATTGGAGGCAGAAGCAGTCAAGGGTAGCCTAGGGTTAGGGTTAGGCTTAGGGTTAGGGTTAGGGTACGGCTTGGGGTATGGGTTCGCGGAGGGGTTCGGGTACGGCGTAGGGTATGGGTTAGGGTTAGGGTTAGGGTTAGTGTTAGGGTTAGGGCTCGGTTTAGGGTACGGGTTAGGATTAGGGTACGTGTTAGGGTTAGGGTAGGGGTTAGGGTTAGGTTACGCGTTAGGGCTAGGGTAGTTAGTAAACCTATCCCACTCTCTAGCTCCCCCTTAGCACGTAAAGGAATATTATTTGGGGGTCCAGCCATGGAGAAGAGTTTAGACACTAGGATAAAATAAGGAACACACCCATTATAAAGAAATCACATTAGGATTCTCTTTTTAAGCTGTTCCTTAAAACACTACTGCTTAGGAAATCAATTGGAGGCAGAAGCAGTCAAGGGTAGCCTAGGGTTAGGGTTAGGCTTAGGGTTAGGCTTAGGGTACAGCTTAGGGTACGGGTTCAGGGAGGGGTGCGGGTACGGCGTAGGGTATGGGTTAGGGTTAGGGTTAGGGTTAGTGTTAGGGTTAGGGCTCGGTTTAGGGTACGGGTTAGGATTAGGGTATGTGTTAGGGTTAGGGTAGGGGTTAGGGTTAGGGTACGCGTTAGGGTTAGGGTAGTTATTAAACCTATCCCACTCTCTAGATACCCCTTAGCACGTAAAGGAATATTATTTGAGGGTCCAGCCATGGAGAAGAGTTTAGACACTAGGATAAGATAAGGAACACACCCATTATAAAGAAATCACATTAGGATTCTCTTTTTAAGCTGTTCCTTAAAACACTAGTGCTTAGGAAATCTATTGGAGGCAGAAGCAGTCAAGGGTAGCCTAGGGTTAGGGTTAGGCTTAGGGTTAGGCTTAGGGTACGGCTTAGGGTACGGGTTCGGGGAGGGGTGTGGGTACGGCGTAGGGTATGGGTTAGGGTTAGGGTTAGGGTTAGTGTTAGGGTTAGGGCTCGGTTTAGGGTACGGGTTAGGATTAGGGTACGTGTTAGGGTTAGGGTAGGGGTTAGGGTTAGGGTACGCGTTAGGGTTAGGGTAGTTATTAAACCTATCCCACTCTCTAGATACCCCTTAGCACGTAAAGGAATATTATTTGGGGGTCCAACCATGGAGAAGAGTTTAGACACTAGGATAAGATAAGGAACACACCCATTATAAAGAAATCACATTAGGATTCTCTTTTTCAGCTGTTCCTTAAAACACTAGTGCTTAGGAAATCTATTGGAGGCAGAAGCAGTCAAGGGTAGCCTAGGGTTAGGGTTAGGCTTAGGGTACGGCTTAGGGTACGGGTTCGGGGAGGGTTTCGGGTACGGCGTAGGGTATGGGTTATGGTTAGGGTTAGGGTTAGTGTTATGGTTCGGGCTCGGTTTAGGGTACGGGTTAGGATTAGGGTACGTGTTAGGGTTAGGGTAGGGGTTAGGGTTAGGGTACGCGTTAGGGTTAGGGTAGTTATTAAACCTATCCCACTCTCTAGATACCCCTTAGCACGTAAAGGAATATTATTTGGGGGTCCAGCCATGGAGAAGAGTTTAGACACTAGGATAAGATAAGGAACACACCCATTATAAAGAAATCACTTTAGGATTCTCTTTTTAAGCTGTTCCTTAAAACACTAGTGCTTAGGAAATCTATTGGAGGCAGAAGCAGTCAAGGGTAGCCTAGGGTTAGGGTTAGGCTTAGGGTTAGGGTTAGGGTACGGCTTGGGGTATGGGTTCGGGGAGGGGTTCGGGTACGGCGTAGGGTATGGGTTAGGGTTAGGGTTAGGGTTAGTGTTAGGGTTAGGGCTCGGTTTAGGGTACGGGTTAGGATTAGGGTACGTGTTAGGGTTAGGGTAGGGGTTAGGGTTAGGTTACGCGTTAGGGCTAGGGTAGTTAGTAAACCTATCCCACTCTCTAGCTCCCCCTTAGCACTTAAAGGAATATTATTTGGGGGTCCAGCCATGGAGAAGAGTTTAGACACTAGGATAAGATAAGGAACACACCCATTATAAAGAAATCACATTAGGATTCTCTTTTTAAGCTGTTCCTTAAAACACTACTGCTTAGGAAATCAATTGGAGGCAGAAGCAGTCAAGGGTAGCCTAGGGTTAGGGTTAGGCTTAGGGTTAGGCTTAGGGTACAGCGTAGGGTACGTGTTCAGGGAGGGGTGCGGGTACGGCGTAGGGTATGGGTTAGGGTTAGGGTTAGGGTTAGTGTTAGGGTTAGGGCTCGGTTTAGGGTACGGGTTAGGATTAGGGTATGTGTTAGGGTTAGGGTAGGGGTTAGGGTTAGGGTACGCGTTAGGGTTAGGGTAGTTATTAAACCTATCCCACTCTCTAGATACCCCTTAGCACGTAAAGGAATATTATTTGAGGGTCCAGCCATGGAGAAGAGTTTAGACACTAGGATAAGATAAGGAACACACCCATTATAAAGAAATCACATTAGGATTCTCTTTTTAAGCTGTTCCTTAAAACACTAGTGCTTAGGAAATCTATTGGAGGCAGAAGCAGTCAAGGGTAGCCTAGGGTTAGGGTTAGGCTTAGGGTTAGGCTTAGGGTACGGCTTAGGGTACGGGTTCGGGGAGGGGTGTGGGTACGGCGTAGGGTATGGGTTAGGGTTAGGGTTAGGGTTAGTGTTAGGGTTAGGGCTCGGTTTAGGGTACGGGTTAGGATTAGGGTACGTGTTAGGGTTAGGGTAGGGGTTAGGGTTAGGGTACGCGTTAGGGTTAGGGTAGTTATTAAACCTATCCCACTCTCTAGATACCCCTTAGCACGTAAAGGAATATTATTTGGGGGTCCAGCCATGGAGAAGAGTTTAGACACTAGGATAAGATAAGGAACACACCCATTATAAAGAAATCACTTTAGGATTCTCTTTTTAAGCTGTTCCTTAAAACACTAGTGCTTAGGAAATCTATTGGAGGCAGAAGCAGTCAAGGGTAGCCTAGGGTTAGGGTTAGGCTTAGGGTTAGGCTTAGGGTATGGGTTCGGGGAGGGGTTCGGGTACGGCGTAGGGTATGGGTTAGGGTTAGGGTTAGGGTTAGTGTTAGGGTTAGGGCTCGGTTTAGGGTACGGTTTAGGATTAGGGTACGTATTAGGGTTAGGGTAGGGGTTAGGGTTAGGTTATGCGTTAGGTCTAGGGTAGTTAGTAAACCTATCCCACTCTCTAGCTCCCCCTTAGCACGTAAAGGAATATTATTTGGGGGTCCAGCCATGAAGAAGAGTTTAGACACTAGGATAAGATAAGGAACACACCCATTATAAAGAAATCACATTAGGATTCTCTTTTTAAGCTGTTCCTTAAAACACTACTGCTTAGGAAATCAATTGGAGGCAGAAGCAGTCAAGGGTAGCCTAGGGTTAGGGTTAGGCTTAGGGTTAGGTTTAGGGTATGGCTTAGGGTACGGGTTCGGGGAGGGGTGCGGGTACGGCGTAGGGTATGGGTTAGGGTTAGGGTTAGGGTTAGTGTTAGGGTTAGGGCTCGGTTTAGGGTACGGTTAGGATTAGGGTACGTGTTAGGTTTAGGGTAGGGGTTAGGGTTAGGGTACGCGTTAGGGTTAGGGTAGTTAGTAAACCTATCCCACTCTCTAGATACCCCTTAGCACGTAAAGGAATATTATTTGGGGGTCCAGCCATGGAGAAGAGTTTAGACACTAGGATAAGATAAGGAACACACCCATTATAAAAAAATCACATTAGGATTCTCTTTTTCAGCTGTTCCTTAAAACACTAGTGCTTAGGAAATCTATTGGAGGCAGAAGCAGTCAAGGGTAGCCTAGGGTTAGTGTTAGGCTTAGGGTTAGGCTTAGGGTACGGCTTAGGGTACGGGTTCGGGGAGGAGTTCGGGTACGGCGTAGGGTATGGGTTAGGGTTAGGGTTAGTGTTAGTGTTAGGGTTAGGGCTCGGTTTAGGGTACGGGTTAGGATTAGGGTACGTGTTAGGGTTAGGGTAGGGGTTAGGGTTAGGGTACGCGTTAGGATTAGGGTAGTTAGTAAACCTATCCCACTCTCTAGATACCCCTTAGCACGTAAAGGAGTATTATTTGGGGGTCCAGCCATGGAGAAGAGTTTAGGCTCTAGGATAAGATAAGGAACACACCCATTATAAAGAAATCACATTAGGATTCTCTTTTTAAGCTGTTGCTTAAAACACTAGTGCTTAGGAAATCTATTGGAGGCAGAAGCAGTCAAGGGTAGCCTAGGGTTAGGGTTAGGCTTAGGGTTCGGCTTAGGGTACGGCTTAGGGTACGGGTTCGGGGAGGGGTGCGGGTACGGCGTACAGTATGGGTTAGGGTTAGGGTTAGGGTTAGTGTTAGGGTTAGGGCTCGGTTTAGGGTATGGGTTAGGATTAGGGTACGTGTTAGGGTTAGGGTAGGGGTTAGGGTTAGGGTACGCGTTAGGGTTAGGGTAGTTATTAAACCTATCCCACTCTCTAGATACCCCTTAGCACGTAAAGGAATATTATTTGGGTGTCCAGCCATGGAGAAGAGTTTAGACACTAGGATAAGATAAGGAACACACCCATTATAAAGAAATCACTTTAGGATTCTCTTTTTAAGCTGTTCCTTAAAACACTAGTGCTTAGGAAATCTATTGGAGGCAGAAGCAGTCAAGGGTAGCCTAGGGTTAGGGTTAGGCTTAGGGTTAGGCTTAGGGTACGGCTTGGGGTACGGGTTTGGGGAGGGGTTCGGGTACAGCGTAGGGTATGGGTTAGGGTTAGGGTTAGTGTTAGGGTTAGGGTTAGGGTTAGGGTTAGGGTTAGGGTTAGGGTTAGGGTTAGGGTTAGGGCTCGGTTTAGGGTACGGGTTAGGATTAGGGTACGTGTTAGGGTTAGGGTAGGGGTTAGGGTTAGGTTACGCTTTAGGGCTAGGGTAGTTAGTAAACCTATCCCACTCTCTAGCTCCCCCTTAGCACGTAAAGGAATATTATTTGGGGGTCCAGCCATGGAGAAGAGTTTAGACACTAGGATAAGATAAGGAACACACCCATTATAAAGAAATCACATTAGGATTGTCTTTTTAAGCTGTTCCTTAAAACACTAGTGCTTAGGAAATCTATTGGAGGCAGAAGCAGTCAAGCGTAGCCTAAGGTTAGGGTTAGGCGTAGGGTTAGGGTTAGGGTACGGCTTAGGGTACATGTTCGGGGAGGGGTTCGGGTACGGCGTAGGGTATGGGTTAGTGTTAGGGTTAGGGTTAGTGTTAGGGTTAGGGCTCGGTTTAGGGTACGGGTTAGGATTAGGGTACGTGTTAGGGTTAGGGTAGGGGTTAGGGTTAGGGTACGCGTTAGGGTTAGGGTAGTTATTAAACCTATCCCACTCTCTAGATACCCCTTATCACGTAAAGGAATATTATTTGGGGGTCCAACCATGGAGAAGAGTTTAGACACTAGGATAAGATAAGGAACACACCCATTATAAAGAAATCACATTAGGATTCTCTTTTTCAGCTGTTCCTTAAAACACTAGTGCTTAGGAAATCTATTGGAGGCAGAAGCAGTCAAGGGTAGCCTAGGGTTAGGGTTAGGCTTAGGGTTAGGGTTAGGGTACGGCTTAGGGTATGGGTTCGGGGAGGGGTTCGGGTACGGCGTAGGGTATGGGTTAGGGTTAGGGTTAGGGTTAGTGTTAGGGTTAGGGCTCGGTTTAGGGTACGGGTTAGGATTAGGGTACGTGTTAGGGTTAGGGTAGGGGTTAGGGTTAGGTTACGCGTTAGGGCTAGGGTAGTTAGTAAACCTATCCCACTCTCTAGCTCCCACTTAGCACGTAAAGGAATATTATTTGGGGGTCCAGCCATGGAGAAGAGTTTAGACACTAGGATAAGATAAGGAACACACCCATTATAAAGAAATCACATTAGGATTCTCTTTTTAAGCTGTTCCTTAAAACACTACTGCTTAGGAAATCAATTGGAGGCAGAAGCAGTCAAGGGTAGCCTAGGGTTAGGGTTAGGCTTAGGGTTAGGCTTAGGGTACAGCTTAGGGTACGGGTTCAGGGAGGGGTGCGGGTACGGCGTAGGGTATGGGTTAGGGTTAGGGTTAGGGTTAGTGTTAGGGTTAGGGCTCGGTTTAGGGTACGGGTTAGGATTAGGGTATGTGTTAGGGTTAGGGTAGGGGTTAGGGTTAGGGTACGCGTTAGGGTTAGGGTAGTTATTAAACCTATCCCACTCTCTAGATACCCCTTAGCACGTAAAGGAATATTATTTGAGGGTCCAGCCATGGAGAAGAGTTTAGACACTAGGATAAGATAAGGAACACACCCATTATAAAGAAATCACATTAGGATTCTCTTTTTAAGCTGTTCCTTAAAACACTAGTGCTTAGGAAATCTATTGGAGGCAAAAGCAGTCAAGGGTAGCCTAGGGTTAGGGTTAGGCTTAGGGTTAGGCTTAGGGTACGGCTTAGGGTACGGGTTCGGGGACGGTTTCGGGTATGGCGTAGGGTATGGGTTAGGGTTAGGGTTAGGGTTAGTGTTAGGGTTAGGGCTCGGTTTTGGGTACGGGTTAGGATTAGGGTATGTGTTAGGGTTAGGGTAGGGGTTAGGGTTAGGGTACGCCTTAGGGTTAGGGTAGTTATTTAACCTATCCCACTCTCTAGATACCCCTTAGCACGTAAAGGAATATTATTTGAGGGTCCAGCCATGGAGAAGAGTTTAGACACTAGGATAAGATAAGGAACACACCCATTATAAAGAAATCACATTAGGATTCTCTTTTTAAGCTGTTCCTTAAAACACTAGTGCTTAGGAAATCTATTGGAGGCAGAAGCAGTCAAGGGTAGCCTAGGGTTAGGGTTAGGCTTAGGGTTAGGCTTAGGGTACGGCTTAGGGTACGGGTTCGGGGAGGGTTTCGGGTACGGCGTAGGGTATGGGTTAGGGTTAGGGTTAGGGTTAGTGTTAGGGTTAGGGCTCGGTTTAGGGTACGGGTTAGGATTAGGGTACGTGTTAGGGTTAGGGTAGGGGTTAGGGTTAGGGTACGCATTAGGGTTAGGGTAGTTATTAAACCTATCCCACTCTCTAGATACCCCTTAGCACGTAAAGGAATATTATTTGGGGGTCCAGCCATGGAGAAGAGTTTAGACACTAGGATAAGATAAGGAACACACCCATTATAAAGAAATCACATTAGGATTCTCTTTTTAAGCTGTTCCTTAAAACACTACTGCTTAGGAAATCAATTGGAGGCAGAAGCAGTCAAGGGTAGCCTAGGGTTAGGGTTAGGCTTAGGGTTAGGTTTAGGGTATGGCTTAGGGTACGGGTTCGGGGAGGGGTGCGGGTACGGCGTAGGGTATGGGTTAGGGTTAGGGTTAGGGTTAGTGTTAGGGTTAGGGCTCGGTTTAGGGTACAGGTTAGGATTAGGGTACGTGTTAGGGTTAGGG
This sequence comes from Balaenoptera borealis, assembly GCF_965194805.1. Lineage (NCBI taxonomy): Eukaryota > Metazoa > Chordata > Mammalia > Artiodactyla > Balaenopteridae > Balaenoptera > Balaenoptera borealis. The sequence continues at coordinate 497,010 of NW_028123914.1, read as the reverse complement.
TAGGGGTTAGGGTTAGGGTACGCGTTAGGGTTAGGGTAGTTATTAAACCTATCCCACTCTCTAGATACCCCTTAGCACGTAAGGGAATTTTTTTTGGGGGTGCAGCCATGGAGAAGAGTTTAGACACTAGGATAAGATAAGGAACACACTCATTATAAAGAAATCACATTAGGATTCTCTTTTTAAGCTGTTCCTTAAAACACTAGTGCTTAGGAAGTTTATTGGAGGCAGAAGCAGTCAAGGGTAGCCTAGGGTTAGGGTTAGGCTTAGGGTTAGGCTTAGGGTACGGCTTAGGGTACGGGTTCGGGGAGGGGTGCGGGTACGGCATAGGGTATGGGTTAGGGTTAGGGTTAGGGTTAGTGTTAGGGTTACGGCTCGGTTTAGGTTACGGTTAGGATTAGGGTACGTGTTAGGTTTAGGGTAGGGGTTAGGGTTAGGGTACGCGTTAGGGTTAGGGTAGTTAGTAAACCTATCCCACTCTCTAGATACCCCTTAGCACGTAAGGCAATATTATTTGGGGGTGCAGCCATGGAGAAGAGTTTAGACACTAGGATAAGATAAGGAACACACCCATTATAAAGAAATCACATTAGGATTCTCTTTTTAAGCTGTTCCTTAAAACACTAGTGCTTAGGAAATCTATTGGAGGCAGAAGCAGTCAAGGGTAGCCTAGGGTTAGGGTTAGGCTTAGGGTTAGGCTTAGGGTACGGCTTAGGGTACGGGTTCGGGGAGGGGTTCGTGTACGGCGTAGGGTATGGGTTAGGGTTAGGGTTAGTGTTAGTGTTAGGGTTAGGGCTCGGTTTAGGGTACGGGTTAGGATTAGGGTACGTGTTAGGGTTAGGGTAGGGGTTAGGGTTAGGGTACGCGTTAGGGTTAGGGTAGTTATTAAACCTATCCCACTCTCTAGATACCCCTTAGCACGTAAAGGAATATTATTTGGCGGTCCAGCCATGGAGAAGAGTTTAGACACTAGGATAAGATAAGGAACACACGCATTATAAAGAAATCACTTTAGGATTCTCTTTTTAAGCTGTTCCTTAAAACACAAGTGCTTAGGAAATCTATTGGAGGCAGAAGCAGTCAAGGGTAGCCTAGGGTTAGGGTTAGGCTTAGGGTTAGGTTTAGGGTATGGCTTAGGGTACGGGTTCGGGGAGGGGTGCGGGTACGGCGTAGGGTATGGGTTAGGGTTAGGGTTAGGGTTAGTGTTAGTGTTAGGGCTCGGTTTAGGGTACGGTTAGGATTAGGGTACGTGTTAGGTTTAGGGTTGGGGTTAGGGTTAGGGTACGCGTTAGGGTTAGGGTAGTTAGTAAACCTATCCCACTCTCTAGATACCCCTTAGCACGTAAAGGAATATTATTTGGGGGTCCAGCCATGGAGAAGAATTTAGACACTAGGATAAGATAAGGAACACACCCATTATAAAGAAATCACATTAGGATTCTCTTTTTCAGCTGTTCCTTAAAACACTAGTGCTTAGGAAATCTATTGGAGGCAGAAGCAGTCAAGGGTAGCCTAGGGTTAGGGTTAGGCTTAGGGTTAGGCTTAGGGTACGGCTTAGGGTACGGGTTCGGGGAGAGGTTCGGGTACGGCGTAGGGTATGGGTTAGGGTTAGGGTTAGTGTTAGTGTTAGGGTTAGGGCTCGGTTTAGGGTACGGGTTAGGATTAGGGTACGTGTTAGGGTTAGGGTAGGGGTTAGGGTTAGGGTACGCGTTAGGATTAGGGTAGTTAGTAAACCTATCCCACTCTCTAGATACCCCTTAGCACGTAAAGGAGTATTATTTGGGGGTCCAGCCATGGAGAAGAGTTTAGGCACTAGGATAAGATAAGGAACACACCCATTATAAAGAAATCACATTAGGATTCTCTTTTTAAGCTGTTGCTTAAAACACTAGTGCTTAGGAAATCTATTGGAGGCAGAAGCAGTCAAGGGTAGCCTAGGGTTAGGGTTAGGCTTAGGGTTCGGCTTAGGGTACGGCTTAGGGTACGGGTTCGGGGAGGGGTGCGGGTACGGCGTACGGTATGGGTTAGGGTTAGGGTTAGGGTTAGTGTTAGGGTTAGGGCTCGGTTTAGGTTATGGGTTAGGATTAGGGTACGTGTTAGGGTTAGGGTAGGGGTTAGGGTTAGGGTACGCGTTAGGGTTAGGGTAGTTATTAAACCTATCCCACTCTCTAGATACCCCTTAGCACGTAAAGGAATATTATTTGGGGGTCCAGCCATGGAGAAGAGTTTAGACACTAGGATAAGATAAGGAACACACCCATTATAAAGAAATCACTTTAGGATTCTCTTTTTAAGCTGTTCCTTAAAACACTAGTGCTTAGGAAATCTATTGGAGGCAGAAGCAGTCAAGGGTAGCCTAGGGTTAGGGTTAGGCTTAGGGTTAGGCTTAGGGTACGGCTTGGGGTATGGGTTCGGGGAGGGGTTCGGGTACGGCGTAGGGTATCATTTAGGGTTAGGGTTAGGGTTAGTGTTAGGGTTAGGGCTCGGTTTAGGGTACGTGTTAGGATTAGGGTACGTGTTAGGGTTAGGGTAGGGGTTAGGGTTAGGGTACGTGTTAGGGTTAGGGTAGTTAGTAAACCTATCCCACTCTCTAGATACCCCTTAGCACGTAAAGGAGTATTAGTTGGGGGTCCAGCCATGGAGAAGAGTTTAGGCACTAGGATAAGATAAGGAACACACCCATTATAAAGAAATCACATTAGGATTCTCTTTTTAAGCTGTTCCTTAAAACACTAGTTCTTAGGAAATCTATTGGAGGCAGAAGCAGTCAAGTGTAGCCTAGGGTTAGGGTTAGGCTTAGGGTTCGGCTTAGGGTACGGCTTAGGGTACGGGTTCGGGGAGGGGTGCGGTTACGGCGTACGGTATGGGTTAGGGTTAGGGTTAGGGTTAGTGTTAGGGTTAGGGCTCGGTTTAGGGTACGGGTTAGGATTAGGGTACGTGTTAGGGTTAGGGTAGGGGTTAGGGTTAGGGTACGCGTTAGGGTTAGGGTAGTTATTAAACCTATCCCACTCTCTAGATACCCCTTAGCACGTAAAGGAATATTATTTGGGGGTCCAGCCATGGAGAAGAGTTTAGACACAAGGATAAGATAAGGAACACACCCATTATGAAGAAATCACATTAGGATTCTCTTTTTAAGCTGTTCCTTAAAACACTAGTGCTTAGGGAATCTATTGGAGGCAAAAGCAGTCAGGGGTAGCCTAGGGTTAGGGTTAGGTTAGGGCTTAGGGTACGGGTTCGAGGAGGGGTTCGGGTACGGCGTAGGGTATGGGTTAGGGTTAGGGTTATGGTTAGTGTTTGGGTTAGGGCTCGGATTAGGGTACGGGTTAGGATTAGGGTACGTGTTAGGGTTAGGGTAGGGGTTAGGGTTAGGGTACGCGTTAGGGTTAGCGTAGTTATTAAACCTATCCCACTATCTAGATACCCCTTAGCACGTAAAGGAATATTATTTGGGGGTCCAGCCATGGAGAAGAGTTTAGACACTAGGATAAGATAAGAAACACACCCATTATAAAGAAATCACATTAGGACTCTCTTTTTAAGCTGTTCCTTAAAACACTAGTGCTTAGGAAATCTATTGGAGGCAGAAGCAGTCAAGGGTAGCCTAGGGTTAGGGTTAAGCTTAGGGTTAGGGTTAGGGTACGGGTTCGGGGAGGGGTTCGGGTACGGCGTAGGGTATGGGTTAGGGTTAGGGTTCGGTTTAGTGTTAGGGTTAGGGCTCGGTTTAGGGTACGGGTTAGGATTAGGGTACGTGTTAGGGTTAGGGTAGGGGTTAGGATTAGGGTACGCGTTAGGGTTAGGGTAGTTATTAAACCTATCCCACTCTCTAGATAGCCCTTAGCACGTAAAGGAATATTACCTGGGGGTCCAGCCATGGAGAAGAGTTTAGACACTAGGATAAGATAAGGAACACACCCATTATAAAGAAATCACGTTAGGATTCTCTTTTTAAGCTGGTCTTTAAAACACTATTGCTTAGGAAATCTATTGGAGGCAGAAGCAGTGAAGGGTAGCCGAGGGTTAGGTTTAGGCTTAGGGTTAGGGTTAGGGTACGGCTTAGGGTACGGGTTCGGGGAGGGGTTTGGGTACGGCGTAGGGTATGGGTTAGTGTTAGGGTTAGGGTTAGTTTTAGATTTAGGGCTCGTTTTAGGGTACGGGTTAGGATTAGGGTACGTGTTAGGGTTAGGGTACGCGTTAGGGTTAGGGTAGTTATTAAACCTATCCCACTCTCTAGATACCCCTTAGCACGTAAAGGAATATTATTTGGGGGTCCAGCCATAGAGAAGAGTTTAGACACTAGGATAAGATAAGGAACACACCCATTATAAAGAAATCACATTAGGATTCTCTTTTTAAGCTGTTCCTTAAAACACTAGTGCTTAGGAAATCTATTGGAGGCAGAAGCAATTAAGGGTAGCCTAGAGTTAGGGTTAGGCTTAGGTTTAGGCTTAGGGTACGGCTGAGGGTACGGGTTCGAGGAGGGGTTCGGGTACGGCGTAGGGTATGGGTTAGGGTTAGGGTTAGGGTTAGTGTTAGGGTTAGGGCTCGGTTTAGGGTACGGGTTAGGATTAGGGTACGTGTTAGGGTTAGGGTAGGGGTTAGGGTTAGGGTACGCGTTAGGGTTAGGGTAGTTATTAAACCTATCCCACTCTCTAGGTACCCATTAGTATGCAAAGGAATATTATTTGGGGTTCCAGCCATGGAGAAGAGTTTAGACACTAGGATAAGATAAGGAACACACCCATTATAAAGAAATCACATTAGGATTCTCTTTTTAAGCTGTTCCTTAAAACACTAGTGCTTAGGAAATCTATTGGAGGCAGAAGCACTCAAGGGTAGCCTAGGATTAGGGTTAGGCTTAGGGTTAGGGTTAGGGTATGGCTTAGGGTTCGGGTTCGGGGAGGGGTTCGGGTACGGCGTAGGGTATGGGTTAGGGTTAGGGTTCGGGTTAGTGTTAGGGTTAGGGCTCGGTTTAGGGTACGGGTTAGGATTAGGGTACTTGTTAGGGTTAGGGTAGGGGTTAGGGTTAGGGTACGCGTTAGGGTTAGGGTAGTTATTAAACCTATCCCACTCTCTAGATACCCCTTAGCATGTAAGGCAATATTATTTGGGGGTGCAGCCATGGAGAAGAGATTAGACACTAGGATAAGATAAGGAACACACCCATTATAAAGAAATCACATTAGGATTCTCTTTTTAAGCTGTTCCTTAAAACACTAGTGCTTAGGAAATCTATTGGAGGCAGAAGCAGTCAAGGGTAGCCTAGGGTTAGGGTTAGGCTTAGGGTTAGGCTTAGGGTACGGCTTAGGGTACGGGTTCGGGGAGGGGTGTGGGTACGGCGTAGGGTATGGGTTAGGGTTAGGGTTAGGGTTAGTGTTAGGGTTAGGGCTCGGTTTAGGGTACGGGTTAGGATTAGGGTACGTGTTAGGGTTAGGGTAGGGGTTAGGGTTAGGTTACGCGTTAGGGCTAGGGTAGTTAGTAAACCTATCCCACTCTCTAGCTCCCCCTTAGCACGTAAAGGAATATTATTTGGGGGTCCAGCCATGGAGAAGAGTTTAGACACTAGGATAAGATAAGGAACACACCCATTATAAAGAAATCACATTAGGATTCTCTTTTTAAGCTGTTCCTTAAAACACTACTGCTTAGGAAATCAATTGGAGGCAGAAGCAGTCAAGGGTAGCCTAGGGTTAGGGTTAGGCTTAGGGTTAGGTTTAGGGTATGGCTTAGGGTACGGGTTCGGGGAGGGGTGCGGGGACGGCGTAGGGTATGGGTTAGGGTTTGGGTTAGGGTTAGTGTTAGGGTTAGGGCTCGGTTTAGGGTACGGTTAGGATTAGGGTACGTGTTAGGTTTAGGGTAGGGGTTAGGGTTAGGGTACGCGTTAGGGTTAGGGTAGTTAGTAAACCTATCCCACTCTCTAGATACCCCTTAGCACGTAAAGGAATATTATTTGGGGGTCCAGCCATGGAGAAGAATTTAGACACTAGGATAAGATAAGGAACACACCCATTATAAAGAAATCACATTAGGATTCTCTTTTTCAGCTGTTCCTTAAAACACTAGTGCTTAGGAAATCTATTGGAGGCAGAAGCAGTCAAGGGTAGCCTAGGGTTAGGGTTAGGCTTAGGGTTAGGCTTAGGGTACGGCTTAGGGTACGGGTTCGGGGAGGGGTTCGGGTATGGCGTAGGGTATGGTTTAGGGTTTGGGTTAGGGTTAGTGTTAGGGTTAGGGATCGGTTTAGGGTACGGGTTAGGATTAGGGTACGTGTTAGGGTTAGGGTAGGGGTTAGGGTTAGGGTACGCGTTAGGGTTAGGGTAGTTAGTAAACCTAACCCACTCTCTAGATACCCCTTAGCACGTAAAGGAATATTATTTGGGGGTCCAGCCATGGAGAAGAGTTTAGACACTAGGATAAGATAAGGAACACACCCATTATAAAGAAATCACATTAGGATTCTCTTTTTAAGCTGTTGCTTAAAACACTAGTGCTTAGGAAATCTATTGGAGGCAGAAGCAGTCAAGGGTAGCCTAGGGTTAGTGTTAGGCTTAGGGTTAGGCTTAGGGTACGGCTTAGGGTACGGGTTCGGGGAGGGGTTCGGGTACGGCGTAGGGTATGGGTTAGGGTTAGGGTTAGTGTTAGTGTTAGGGTTAGGGCTCGGTTTAGGGTACGGGTTAGGATTAGGGTACGTGTTAGGGTTAGGGTAGGGGTTAGGGTTAGGGTACGCGTTAGGATTAGGGTAGTTAGTAAACCTATCCCACTCTCTAGATACCCCTTAGCACGTAAAGGAGTATTATTTGGGGGTCCAGCCATGGAGAAGAGTTTAGGCACTAGGATAAGATAAGGAACACACCCATTATAAAGAAATCACATTAGGATTCTCTTTTTAAGCTGTTCCTTAAAACACTAGTGCTTAGGAAATCTATTGGAGGCAGAAGCAGTCAAGGGTAGCCTAGGGTTAGGGTTAGGCTTAGGGTTCGGCTTAGGGTACGGCTTAGGGTACGGGTTCGGGGAGGGGTGCGGGTACGGCGTACGGTATGGGTTAGGGTTAGGGTTAGGGTTAGTGTTAGGGTTAGGGCTCGGTTTAGGGTATGGGTTAGGATTAGGGTACGTGTTAGGCTTAGGGTAGGGGTTAGGGTTAGGGTACGCGTTAGGGTTAGGGTAGTTATTAAACCTATCCCACTCTCTAGATACCCCTTAGCACGTAAAGGAATATTATTTGGGGGTCCAGCCATGGAGAAGAGTTTAGACACTAGGATAAGATAAGGAACACACCCATTATAAAGAAATCACTTTAGGATTCTCTTTTTAAGCTGTTCCTTAAAACACTAGTGCTTAGGAAATCTATTGGAGGCAGAAGCAGTCAAGGGTAGCCTAGGGTTAGGGTTAGGCTTAGGGTTAGGGTTAGGGTACGGCTTAGGGTACGGGTTCGGGGAGGGGTTCGGGTACGGCGTAGGGTATGGGTTAGGGTTAGGGTTAGGGTTAGTGTTAGGGTTAGGGCTCGGTTTAGGGTACGGGTTAGGATTAGGGTACGTGTTAGGGTTAGGGTAGGGGTTAGGGTTAGGGTATGCGTTAGGGTTAGGGTAGTTATTAAACCTATCCCACTCTCTAGATACCCCTTAGCACGTAAAGGAATATTATTTGGGGGTCCAACCTTGGAGAAGAGTTTAGACACTAGGATAAGATAAGGAACACACCCATTATAAAGAAATCACATTAGGATTCTCTTTTTCAGCTGTTCCTTAAAACACTAGTGCTTAGGAAATCTATTGGAGGCAGAAGCAGTCAAGGGTAGCCTAGGGTTAGGGTTAGGCTTAGGGTTAGGCTTAGGGTACGGCTTAGGGTATGGGTTCGGGGAGGGGTGTGGGTACGGCGTAGGGTATGGGTTAGGGTTAGGGTTAGGGTTAGTGTTAGGGTTAGGGCTCGGTTTAGGGTACGGTTTAGGATTAGGGTACGTGTTAGGGTTAGGGTAGGGGTTAGGGTTAGGGTACGCGTTAGGGTTAGGGTAGTTATTAAACCTATCCCACTCTCTAGATACCCCTTAGCACGTAAAGGAATATTATTTGGGGGTCCAGCCATGGAGAAGAGTTTAGACACTAGGATAAGATAAGGAACACACCCATTATAAAGAAATCACTTTAGGATTCTCTTTTTAAGCTGTTCCTTAAAACACTAGTGCTTAGGAAATCTATTGGAGGCAGAAGCAGTCAAGGGTAGCCTAGGGTTAGGGTTAGGCTTAGGGTTAGGCTTAGGGTATGGGTTCGGGGAGGGGTTCGGGTACGGCGTAGGGTATGGGTTAGGGTTAGGGTTAGGGTTAGTGTTAGGGTTAGGGCTCGGTTTAGGGTACGGGTTAGGATTAGGGTACGTGTTAGGGTTAGGGTAGGGGTTAGGGTTAGGTTACGCGTTAGGGCTAGGGTAGTTAGTAAACCTATCCCACTCTCTAGCTCCCCCTTAGCACGTAAAGGAATATTATTTGGGGGTCCAGCCATGGAGAAGAGTTTAGACACTAGGATAAGATAAGGAACACACCCATTATAAAGAAATCACATTAGGATTCTCTTTTTAAGCTGTTCCTTAAAACACTACTGCTTAGGAAATCAATTGGAGGCAGAAGCAGTAAAGGGTAGCCTAGGGTTAGGGTTAGGCTTAGGGTTAGGTTTAGGGTATGGCTTAGGGTACGGGTTCGCGGAGGGGTGCGGGTACGGCGTAGGGTATGGGTTAGGGTTTGGGTTAGGGTTAGTGTTAGGGTTAGGGCTCGGTTTAGGGTACGGTTAGGATTAGGGTACGTGTTAGGTTTAGGGTAGGGGTTAGGGTTAGGGTACGCGTTAGGGTTAGGGTAGTTAGTAAACCTATCCCACTCTCTAGATACCCCTTAGCACGTAAAGGAATATTATTTGGGGGTCCAGCCATGGAGAAGAATTTAGACACTAGGATAAGATAAGGAACACACCCATTATAAAGAAATCACATTAGGATTCTCTTTTTCAGCTGTTCCTTAAAACACTAGTGCTTAGGAAATCTATTGGAGGCAGAAGCAGTCAAGGGTAGCCTAGGGTTAGGGTTAGGCTTAGGGTTAGGCTTAGGGTACGGCTTAGGGTACGGGTTCGGGGAGGGGTTCGGGTATGGCGTAGGGTATGGTTTAGGGTTTGGGTTAGGGTTAGTGTTAGGGTTAGGGATCGGTTTAGGGTACGGGTTAGGATTAGGGTACGTGTTAGGGTTAGGGTAGGGGTTAGGGTTAGGGTACGCGTTAGGGTTAGGGTAGTTAGTAAACCTATCCCACTCTCTAGATACCCCTTAGCACGTAAAGGAATATTATTTGGGGGTCCAGCCATGGAGAAGAGTTTAGACACTAGGATAAGATAAGGAACACACCCATTATAAAGAAATCACATTAGGATTCTCTTTTTAAGCTGTTGCTTAAAACACTAGTGCTTAGGAAATCTATTGGAGGCAGAAGCAGTCAAGGGTAGCCTAGGGTTAGTGTTAGGCTTAGGGTTAGGCTTAGGGTACGGCTTAGGGTACGGGTTCGGGGAGGGGTTCGGGTACGGCGTAGGGTATGGGTTAGGGTTAGGGTTAGTGTTAGTGTTAGGGTTAGGGCTCGGTTTAGGGTACGGGTTAGGATTAGGGTACGTGTTAGGGTTAGGGTAGGGGTTAGGGTTAGGGTACGCGTTAGGATTAGGGTAGTTAGTAAACCTATCCCACTCTCTAGATACCCCTTAGCACGTAAAGGAGTATTATTTGGGGGTCCAGCCATGGAGAAGAGTTTAGGCACTAGGATAAGATAAGGAACACACCCATTATAAAGAAATCACATTAGGATTCTCTTTTTAAGCTGTTCCTTAAAACACTAGTGCTTAGGAAATCTATTGGAGGCAGAAGCAGTCAAGGGTAGCCTAGGGTTAGGGTTAGGCTTAGGGTTCGGCTTAGGGTACGGCTTAGGGTACGGGTTCGGGGAGGGGTGCGGGTACGGCGTACGGTATGGGTTAGGGTTAGGGTTAGGGTTAGTGTTAGGGTTAGGGCTCGGTTTAGGGTATGGGTTAGGATTAGGGTACGTGTTAGGGTTAGGGTAGGGGTTAGGGTTAGGGTACGCGTTAGGGTTAGGGTAGTTATTAAACCTATCCCACTCTCTAGATACCCCTTAGCACGTAAAGGAATATTATTTGGGGGTCCAGCCATGGAGAAGAGTTTAGACACTAGGATAAGATAAGGAACACACCCATTATAAAGAAATCACTTTAGGATTCTCTTTTTAAGCTGTTCCTTAAAACACTAGTGCTTAGGAAATCTATTGGAGGCAGAAGCAGTCAAGGGTAGCCTAGGGTTAGGGTTAGGCTTAGGGTTAGGCTTAGGGTACGGCTTAGGGTACGGGTTCGGGGAGGGGTTCGGGTACGGCGTAGGGTATGGGTTAGGGTTAGGGTTAGGGTTAGTGTTAGGGTTAGGGCTCGGTTTAGGGTACGGGTTAGGATTAGGGTACGTGTTAGGGTTAGGGTAGGGGTTAGGGTTAGGGTATGCGTTAGGGTTAGGGTAGTTATTAAACCTATCCCACTCTCTAGATACCCCTTAGCACGTAAAGGAATATTATTTGGGGGTCCAACCTTGGAGAAGAGTTTAGACACTAGGATAAGATAAGGAACACACCCATTATAAAGAAATCACATTAGGATTCTCTTTTTCAGCTGTTCCTTAAAACACTAGTGCTTAGGAAATCTATTGGAGGCAGAAGCAGTCAAGGGTAGCCTAGGGTTAGGGTTAGGCTTAGGGTTAGGCTTAGGGTACGGCTTAGGGTACGGGTTCGGGGAGGGGTGTGGGTACGGCGTAGGGTATGGGTTAGGGTTAGGGTTAGGGTTAGTGTTAGGGTTAGGGCTCGGTTTAGGGTACGGGTTAGGATTAGGGTACGTGTTAGGGTTAGGGTAGGGGTTAGGGTTAGGTTACGCGTTAGGGCTAGGGTAGTTAGTAAACCTATCCCACTCTCTAGCTCCCCCTTAGCACGTAAAGGAATATTATTTGGGGGTCCAGCCATGGAGAAGAGTTTAGACACTAGGATAAGATAAGGAACACACCCATTATAAAGAAATCACATTAGGATTCTCTTTTTAAGCTGTTCCTTAAAACACTACTGCTTAGGAAATCAATTGGAGGCAGAAGCAGTCAAGGGTAGCCTAGGGTTAGGGTTAGGCTTAGGGTTAGGTTTAGGGTATGGCTTAGGGTACGGGTTCGGGGAGGGGTGCGGGTACGGCGTAGGGTATGGGTTAGGGTTTGGGTTAGGGTTAGTGTTAGGGTTAGGGCTCGGTTTAGGGTACGGTTAGGATTAGGGTACGTGTTAGGTTTAGGGTAGGGGTTAGGGTTAGGGTACGCGTTAGGGTTAGGGTAGTTAGTAAACCTATCCCACTCTCTAGATACCCCTTAGCACGTAAAGGAATATTATTTGGGGGTCCAGCCATGGAGAAGAATTTAGACACTAGGATAAGATAAGGAACACACCCATTATAAAGAAATCACATTAGGATTCTCTTTTTCAGCTGTTCCTTAAAACACTAGTGCTTAGGAAATCTATTGGAGGCAGAAGCAGTCAAGGGTAGCCTAGGGTTAGGGTTAGGCTTAGGGTTAGGCTTAGGGTACGGCTTAGGGTACGGGTTCGGGGAGGGGTTCGGGTATGGCGTAGGGTATGGTTTAGGGTTTGGGTTAGGGTTAGTGTTAGGGTTAGGGATCGGTTTAGGGTACGGGTTAGGATTAGGGTACGTGTTAGGGTTAGGGTAGGGGTTAGGGTTAGGGTACGCGTTAGGGTTAGGGTAGTTAGTAAACCTAACCCACTCTCTAGATACCCCTTAGCACGTAAAGGAATATTATTTGGGGGTCCAGCCATGGAGAAGAGTTTAGACACTAGGATAAGATAAGGAACACACCCATTATAAAGAAATCACATTAGGATTCTCTTTTTAAGCTGTTGCTTAAAACACTAGTGCTTAGGAAATCTATTGGAGGCAGAAGCAGTCAAGGGTAGCCTAGGGTTAGTGTTAGGCTTAGGGTTAGGCTTAGGGTACGGCTTAGGGTACGGGTTCGGGGAGGGGTTCGGGTACGGCGTAGGGTATGGGTTAGGGTTAGGGTTAGTGTTAGTGTTAGGGTTAGGGCTCGGTTTAGGGTACGGGTTAGGATTAGGGTACGTGTTAGGGTTAGGGTAGGGGTTAGGGTTAGGGTACGCGTTAGGATTAGGGTAGTTAGTAAACCTATCCCACTCTCTAGATACCCCTTAGCACGTAAAGGAGTATTATTTGGGGGTCCAGCCATGGAGAAGAGTTTAGGCACTAGGATAAGATAAGGAACACACCCATTATAAAGAAATCACATTAGGATTCTCTTTTTAAGCTGTTCCTTAAAACACTAGTGCTTAGGAAATCTATTGGAGGCAGAAGCAGTCAAGGGTAGCCTAGGGTTAGGGTTAGGCTTAGGGTTCGGCTTAGGGTACGGCTTAGGGTACGGGTTCGGGGAGGGGTGCGGGTACGGCGTACGGTATGGGTTAGGGTTAGGGTTAGGGTTAGTGTTAGGGTTAGGGCTCGGTTTAGGGTATGGGTTAGGATTAGGGTACGTGTTAGGGTTAGGGTAGGGGTTAGGGTTAGGGTACGCGTTAGGGTTAGGGTAGTTATTAAACCTATCCCACTCTCTAGATACCCCTTAGCACGTAAAGGAATATTATTTGGGGGTCCAGCCATGGAGAAGAGTTTAGACACTAGGATAAGATAAGGAACACACCCATTATAAAGAAATCACTTTAGGATTCTCTTTTTAAGCTGTTCCTTAAAACACTAGTGCTTAGGAAATCTATTGGAGGCAGAAGCAGTCAAGGGTAGCCTAGGGTTAGGGTTAGGCTTAGGGTTAGGGTTAGGGTACGGCTTAGGGTACGGGTTCGGGGAGGGGTTCGGGTACGGCGTAGGGTATGGGTTAGGGTTAGGGTTAGGGTTAGTGTTAGGGTTAGGGCTCGGTTTAGGGTACGGGTTAGGATTAGGGTACGTGTTAGGGTTAGGGTAGGGGTTAGGGTTAGGGTATGCGTTAGGGTTAGGGTAGTTATTAAACCTATCCCACTCTCTAGATACCCCTTAGCACGTAAAGGAATATTATTTGGGGGTCCAACCTTGGAGAAGAGTTTAGACACTAGGATAAGATAAGGAACACACCCATTATAAAGAAATCACATTAGGATTCTCTTTTTCAGCTGTTCCTTAAAACACTAGTGCTTAGGAAATCTATTGGAGGCAGAAGCAGTCAAGGGTAGCCTAGGGTTAGGGTTAGGCTTAGGGTTAGGCTTAGGGTACGGCTTAGGGTATGGGTTCGGGGAGGGGTGTGGGTACGGCGTAGGGTATGGGTTAGGGTTAGGGTTAGGGTTAGTGTTAGGGTTAGGGCTCGGTTTAGGGTACGGGTTAGGATTAGGGTACGTGTTAGGGTTAGGGTAGGGGTTAGGGTTAGGGTACGCGTTAGGGTTAGGGTAGTTATTAAACCTATCCCACTCTCTAGATACCCCTTAGCACGTAAAGGAATATTATTTGGGGGTCCAGCCATGGAGAAGAGTTTAGACACTAGGATAAGATAAGGAACACACCCATTATAAAGAAATCACTTTAGGATTCTCTTTTTAAGCTGTTCCTTAAAACACTAGTGCTTAGGAAATCTATTGGAGGCAGAAGCAGTCAAGGGTAGCCTAGGGTTAGGGTTAGGCTTAGGGTTAGGCTTAGGGTATGGGTTCGGGGAGGGGTTCGGGTACGGCGTAGGGTATGGGTTAGGGTTAGGGTTAGGGTTAGTGTTAGGGTTAGGGCTCGGTTTAGGGTACGGGTTAGGATTAGGGTACGTGTTAGGGTTAGGGTAGGGGTTAGGGTTAGGTTACGCGTTAGGGCTAGGGTAGTTAGTAAACCTATCCCACTCTCTAGCTCCCCCTTAGCACGTAAAGGAATATTATTTGGGGGTCCAGCCATGGAGAAGAGTTTAGACACTAGGATAAGATAAGGAACACACCCATTATAAAGAAATCACATTAGGATTCTCTTTTTAAGCTGTTCCTTAAAACACTACTGCTTAGGAAATCAATTGGAGGCAGAAGCAGTCAAGGGTAGCCTAGGGTTAGGGTTAGGCTTAGGGTTAGGTTTAGGGTATGGCTTAGGGTACGGGTTCGGGGAGGGGTGCGGGTACGGCGTAGGGTATGGGTTAGGGTTTGGGTTAGGGTTAGTGTTAGGGTTAGGGCTCGGTTTAGGGTACGGTTAGGATTAGGGTACGTGTTAGGTTTAGGGTAGGGGTTAGGGTTAGGGTACGCGTTAGGGTTAGGGTAGTTAGTAAACCTATCCCACTCTCTAGATACCCCTTAGCACGTAAAGGAATATTATTTGGGGGTCCAGCCATGGAGAAGAATTTAGACACTAGGATAAGATAAGGAACACACCCATTATAAAGAAATCACATTAGGATTCTCTTTTTCAGCTGTTCCTTAAAACACTAGTGCTTAGGAAATCTATTGGAGGCAGAAGCAGTCAAGGGTAGCCTAGGGTTAGAGTTAGGCTTAGGGTTAGGCTTAGGGTACGGCTTAGGGTACGGGTTCGGGGAGGGGTTCGGGTATGGCGTAGGGTATGGTTTAGGGTTTGGGTTAGGGTTAGTGTTAGGGTTAGGGATCGGTTTAGGGTACGGGTTAGGATTAGGGTATGTGTTAGGGTTAGGGTAGGGGTTAGGGTTAGGGTACGCGTTAGGGTTAGGGTAGTTAGTAAACCTATCCCACTCTCTAGATACCCCTTAGCACGTAAAGGAATATTATTTGGGGGTCCAGCCATGGAGAAGAGTTTAGACACTAGGATAAGATAAGGAACACACCCATTATAAAGAAATCACATTAGGATTCTCTTTTTAAGCTGTTGCTTAAAACACTAGTGCTTAGGAAATCTATTGGAGGCAGAAGCAGTCAAGGGTAGCCTAGGGTTAGTGTTAGGCTTAGGGTTAGGCTTAGGGTACGGCTTAGGGTACGGGTTCGGGGAGGGGTTCGGGTACGGCGTAGGGTATGGGTTAGGGTTAGGGTTAGTGTTAGTGTTAGGGTTAGGGCTCGGTTTAGGGTACGGGTTAGGATTAGGGTACGTGTTAGGGTTAGGGTAGGGGTTAGGGTTAGGGTACGCGTTAGGATTAGGGTAGTTAGTAAACCTATCCCACTCTCTAGATACCCCTTAGCACGTAAAGGAGTATTATTTGGGGGTCCAGCCATGGAGAAGAGTTTAGGCACTAGGATAAGATAAGGAACACACCCATTATAAAGAAATCACATTAGGATTCTCTTTTTAAGCTGTTCCTTAAAACACTACTGCTTAGGAAATCAATTGGAGGCAGAAGCAGTCAAGGGTAGCCTAGGGTTAGGGTTAGGCTTAGGGTTACGTTTAGGGTACGGCTTAGGGTACGGGTTCGGGGAGGGGTTCGGGTACGGCGTAGGGTATGGGTTAGGGTTAGGGTTAGGGTTAGTGTTAGGGTTAGGGCTCGGTTTAGGGTATGGGTTAGGATTAGGGTACGTGTTAGGGTTAGGGTAGGGGTTAGGGTTAGGGTATGCGTTAGGGTTAGGGTAGTTATTAAACCTATCCCACTCTCTAGCTCCCCCTTAGCACGTAAAGGAATATTATTTGGGGGTCCAACATTGGAGAAGAGTTTAGACACTAGGATAAGATAAGGAACACACCCATTATAAAGAAATCACATTAGGATTCTCTTTTTCAGCTGTTCCTTAAAACACTAGTGCTTAGGAAATCTATTGGAGGCAGAAGCAGTCAAGGGTAGCCTAGGGTTAGGGTTAGGCTTAGGGTACGGCTTAGGGTACGGGTTCGGGGAGGGTTTCGGTTACGGCGTAGGGTATGGGTTAGGGTTAGGGTTAGGGTTAGTGTTAGGGTTAGGGCTCGGTTTAGGGTACGGTTAGGATTAGGGTACGTGTTAGGTTTAGGGTAGGGGTTAGGGTTAGGGTACGCGTTAGGGTTAGGGTAGTTAGTAAACCTATCCCACTCTCTAGATACCCCTTAGCACGTAAAGGAATATTATTTGGGGGTCCAGCCATGGAGAAGAGTTTAGACACTAGGATAAGATAAGGAACACACCGATTATAAAGAAATCACATTAGGATTCTCTTTTTAAGCTGTTGCTTAAAACACTAGTGCTTAGGAAATCTACTGGAGGCAGAAGCAGTCAAGGGTAGCCTAGGGTTAGTGTTAGGCTTAGGGTTAGGCTTAGGGTATGGCTTAGGGTACGGGTTTGGGGAGGGGTTCGGGTACAGCGTAGGGTATGGGTTAGGGTTAGAGTTAGTGTTAGTGTTAGGGTTAGGGCTCGGTTTAGGGTACGGGTTAGGATTAGGGTACGTGTTAGTGTTAGGGTAGGGGTTAGGGTTAGAGTACGCATTAGGGTTAGGGTAGTTATTAAACCTATCCCACTCTCTAGATACCCCTTAGCACGTAAGGCAATATTATTTGGGGGTGCAGCCATGGAGAAGAGTTTAGACACTAGGATAAGATAAGGAACACACCCATTATAAAGAAATCACATTAGGATTCTCTTTTTAAGCTGTTCCTTAAAACACTAGTGCTTAGGAAATCTATTGGAGGCAGAAGCAGTCAAGGGTAGCCTAGGGTTAGGGTTAGGCTTAGGGTTAGGCTTAGGGTACGGCTTAGGGTACGGGTTTGGGGAGGGGTTCGGGTACGGCGTAGGGTATAGGTTAGGGTTAGGGTTAGGGTTAGGGTTAGTGTTAGGGCTCGGTTTAGGGTACGGGTTAGGATTAGGGTACGTGTTAGGGTTAGGGTAGGGGTTAGGGTTAGGGTACGCGTTAGGGTTAGGGTAGTTAGTAAACCTATCCCACTCTCTAGATACCCCTTAGCACGTAAAGGAATATTATTTGGGGGTCCAGCCATGGAGAAGAGTTTAGACACTAGGATAAGATAAGGAACACACCCATTATAAAGAAATCACTTTAGGATTCTCTTTTTAAGCTGTTCCTTAAAACACTAGTGCTTAGGAAATCTATTGGAGGCAGAAGCAGTCAAGGGTAGCCTAGGGTTAGGGTTAGGCTTAGGGTTAGGCTTAGGGTACGGCTTGGGGTATGGGTTCGGGGAGGGGTTCGGGTACGGCGTAGGGTATCATTTAGGGTTAGGGTTAGGGTTAGTGTTAGGGTTAGGGCTCGGTTTAGGGTACGGGTTAGGATTAGGGTACGTGTTAGGGTTAGGGTAGGGGTTAGGGTTAGGTTACGCGTTAGGGCTAGGGTAGTTAGTAAACCTATCCCACTCTCTAGCTCCCCCTTAGCACGTAAAGGAATATTATTTGGGGATCCAGCCATGGAGAAGAGTTTAGACACTAGGATAAGATAAGGAACACACCCATTATAAAGAAATCACATTAGGATTGTCTTTTTAAGCTGTTCCTTAAAACACTAGTGCTTAGGAAATCTATTGGAGGCAGAAGCAGTCAAGGGTAGCCTAGGGTTAGGGTTAGGCGTAGGGTTAGGCTTAGGGTACGGCTTAGGGTACAGGTTCGGGGAGGGGTTCGGGTACGGCGTAGGGTATGGGTTAGTGTTAGGGTTAGGGTTAGTGTTAGGGTTAGGGCTCGGTTTAGGGTACGGGTTAGGATTAGGGTACGTGTTAGGGTTAGGGTAGGGGTTAGGGTTAGGGTACACGTTAGGGTTAGGGTAGTTATTAAACCTATCCCACTCTCTAGATACCCCTTAGCACGTAAAGGAATATTATTTGGGGGTCCAACCATGGAAAAGAGTTTAGACACTAGGATAAGATAAGGAACACACCCATTATAAAGAAATCACATTAGGATTCTCTTTTTCAGCTGTTCCTTAAAACACTAGTGCTTAGGAAATCTATTGGAGGCAGAAGCAGTCAAGGGTAGCCTAGGGTTAGGGTTAGGCTTAGGGTACGGCTTAGGGTACGGGTTCGGGGAGGGTTTCGGGTACGGCGTAGGGTATGGGTTAGGGTTAGGGTTAGGGTTAGTGTTATGGTTCGGGCTCGGTTTAGGGTACGGGTTAGGATTAGGGTACGTGTTAGGGTTAGGGTAGGGGTTAGGGTTAGGGTACGCGTTAGGGTTAGGGTAGTTATTAAACCTATCCCACTCTCTAGATACCCCTTAGCACGTAAAGGAATATTATTTGGGGGTCCAGCCATGGAGAAGAGTTTAGAAACTAGGATAAGATAAGGAACACACCCATTATAAAGAAATCACTTTAGGATTCTCTTTTTAAGCTGTTCCTTAAAACACTAGTGCTTAGGAAATCTATTGGAGGCAGAAGCAGTCAAGGGTAGCCTAGGGTTAGGGTTAGGCTTAGGGTTAGGGTTAGGGTACGGCTTGGGGTATGGGTTCGCGGAGGGGTTCGGGTACGGCGTAGGGTATGGGTTAGGGTTAGGGTTAGGGTTAGTGTTAGGGTTAGGGCTCGGTTTAGGGTACGGGTTAGGATTAGGGTACGTGTTAGGGTTAGGGTAGGGGTTAGGGTTAGGTTACGCGTTAGGGCTAGGGTAGTTAGTAAACCTATCCCACTCTCTAGCTCCCCCTTAGCACGTAAAGGAATATTATTTGGGGGTCCAGCCATGGAGAAGAGTTTAGACACTAGGATAAAATAAGGAACACACCCATTATAAAGAAATCACATTAGGATTCTCTTTTTAAGCTGTTCCTTAAAACACTACTGCTTAGGAAATCAATTGGAGGCAGAAGCAGTCAAGGGTAGCCTAGGGTTAGGGTTAGGCTTAGGGTTAGGCTTAGGGTACAGCTTAGGGTACGGGTTCAGGGAGGGGTGCGGGTACGGCGTAGGGTATGGGTTAGGGTTAGGGTTAGGGTTAGTGTTAGGGTTAGGGCTCGGTTTAGGGTACGGGTTAGGATTAGGGTATGTGTTAGGGTTAGGGTAGGGGTTAGGGTTAGGGTACGCGTTAGGGTTAGGGTAGTTATTAAACCTATCCCACTCTCTAGATACCCCTTAGCACGTAAAGGAATATTATTTGAGGGTCCAGCCATGGAGAAGAGTTTAGACACTAGGATAAGATAAGGAACACACCCATTATAAAGAAATCACATTAGGATTCTCTTTTTAAGCTGTTCCTTAAAACACTAGTGCTTAGGAAATCTATTGGAGGCAGAAGCAGTCAAGGGTAGCCTAGGGTTAGGGTTAGGCTTAGGGTTAGGCTTAGGGTACGGCTTAGGGTACGGGTTCGGGGAGGGGTGTGGGTACGGCGTAGGGTATGGGTTAGGGTTAGGGTTAGGGTTAGTGTTAGGGTTAGGGCTCGGTTTAGGGTACGGGTTAGGATTAGGGTACGTGTTAGGGTTAGGGTAGGGGTTAGGGTTAGGGTACGCGTTAGGGTTAGGGTAGTTATTAAACCTATCCCACTCTCTAGATACCCCTTAGCACGTAAAGGAATATTATTTGGGGGTCCAACCATGGAGAAGAGTTTAGACACTAGGATAAGATAAGGAACACACCCATTATAAAGAAATCACATTAGGATTCTCTTTTTCAGCTGTTCCTTAAAACACTAGTGCTTAGGAAATCTATTGGAGGCAGAAGCAGTCAAGGGTAGCCTAGGGTTAGGGTTAGGCTTAGGGTACGGCTTAGGGTACGGGTTCGGGGAGGGTTTCGGGTACGGCGTAGGGTATGGGTTATGGTTAGGGTTAGGGTTAGTGTTATGGTTCGGGCTCGGTTTAGGGTACGGGTTAGGATTAGGGTACGTGTTAGGGTTAGGGTAGGGGTTAGGGTTAGGGTACGCGTTAGGGTTAGGGTAGTTATTAAACCTATCCCACTCTCTAGATACCCCTTAGCACGTAAAGGAATATTATTTGGGGGTCCAGCCATGGAGAAGAGTTTAGACACTAGGATAAGATAAGGAACACACCCATTATAAAGAAATCACTTTAGGATTCTCTTTTTAAGCTGTTCCTTAAAACACTAGTGCTTAGGAAATCTATTGGAGGCAGAAGCAGTCAAGGGTAGCCTAGGGTTAGGGTTAGGCTTAGGGTTAGGGTTAGGGTACGGCTTGGGGTATGGGTTCGGGGAGGGGTTCGGGTACGGCGTAGGGTATGGGTTAGGGTTAGGGTTAGGGTTAGTGTTAGGGTTAGGGCTCGGTTTAGGGTACGGGTTAGGATTAGGGTACGTGTTAGGGTTAGGGTAGGGGTTAGGGTTAGGTTACGCGTTAGGGCTAGGGTAGTTAGTAAACCTATCCCACTCTCTAGCTCCCCCTTAGCACTTAAAGGAATATTATTTGGGGGTCCAGCCATGGAGAAGAGTTTAGACACTAGGATAAGATAAGGAACACACCCATTATAAAGAAATCACATTAGGATTCTCTTTTTAAGCTGTTCCTTAAAACACTACTGCTTAGGAAATCAATTGGAGGCAGAAGCAGTCAAGGGTAGCCTAGGGTTAGGGTTAGGCTTAGGGTTAGACTTAGGGTACAGCGTAGGGTACGTGTTCAGGGAGGGGTGCAGGTACGGCGTAGGGTATGGGTTAGGGTTAGGGTTAGGGTTAGTGTTAGGGTTAGGGCTCGGTTTAGGGTACGGGTTAGGATTAGGGTATGTGTTAGGGTTAGGGTAGGGGTTAGGGTTAGGGTACGCGTTAGGGTTAGGGTAGTTATTAAACCTATCCCACTCTCTAGATACCCCTTAGCACGTAAAGGAATATTATTTGAGGGTCCAGCCATGGAGAAGAGTTTAGACACTAGGATAAGATAAGGAACACACCCATTATAAAGAAATCACATTAGGATTCTCTTTTTAAGCTGTTCCTTAAAACACTAGTGCTTAGGAAATCTATTGGAGGCAGAAGCAGTCAAGGGTAGCCTAGGGTTAGGGTTAGGCTTAGGGTTAGGCTTAGGGTACGGCTTAGGGTACGGGTTCGGGGAGGGGTGTGGGTACGGCGTAGGGTATGGGTTAGGGTTAGGGTTAGGGTTAGTGTTAGGGTTAGGGCTCGGTTTAGGGTACGGGTTAGGATTAGGGTACGTGTTAGGGTTAGGGTAGGGGTTAGGGTTAGGGTACGCGTTAGGGTTAGGGTAGTTATTAAACCTATCCCACTCTCTAGATACCCCTTAGCACGTAAAGGAATATTATTTGGGGGTCCAGCCATGGAGAAGAGTTTAGACACTAGGATAAGATAAGGAACACACCCATTATAAAGAAATCACTTTAGGATTCTCTTTTTAAGCTGTTCCTTAAAACACTAGTGCTTAGGAAATCTATTGGAGGCAGAAGCAGTCAAGGGTAGCCTAGGGTTAGGGTTAGGCTTAGGGTTAGGCTTAGGGTATGGGTTCGGGGAGGGGTTCGGGTACGGCGTAGGGTATGGGTTAGGGTTAGGGTTAGGGTTAGTGTTAGGGTTAGGGCTCGGTTTAGGGTACGGTTTAGGATTAGGGTACGTATTAGGGTTAGGGTAGGGGTTAGGGTTAGGTTATGCGTTAGGTCTAGGGTAGTTAGTAAACCTATCCCACTCTCTAGCTCCCCCTTAGCACGTAAAGGAATATTATTTGGGGGTCCAGCCATGAAGAAGAGTTTAGACACTAGGATAAGATAAGGAACACACCCATTATAAAGAAATCACATTAGGATTCTCTTTTTAAGCTGTTCCTTAAAACACTACTGCTTAGGAAATCAATTGGAGGCAGAAGCAGTCAAGGGTAGCCTAGGGTTAGGGTTAGGCTTAGGGTTAGGTTTAGGGTATGGCTTAGGGTACGGGTTCGGGGAGGGGTGCGGGTACGGCGTAGGGTATGGGTTAGGGTTAGGGTTAGGGTTAGTGTTAGGGTTAGGGCTCGGTTTAGGGTACGGTTAGGATTAGGGTACGTGTTAGGTTTAGGGTAGGGGTTAGGGTTAGGGTACGCGTTAGGGTTAGGGTAGTTAGTAAACCTATCCCACTCTCTAGATACCCCTTAGCACGTAAAGGAATATTATTTGGGGGTCCAGCCATGGAGAAGAGTTTAGACACTAGGATAAGATAAGGAACACACCCATTATAAAAAAATCACATTAGGATTCTCTTTTTCAGCTGTTCCTTAAAACACTAGTGCTTAGGAAATCTATTGGAGGCAGAAGCAGTCAAGGGTAGCCTAGGGTTAGTGTTAGGCTTAGGGTTAGGCTTAGGGTACGGCTTAGGGTACGGGTTCGGGGAGGAGTTCGGGTACGGCGTAGGGTATGGGTTAGGGTTAGGGTTAGTGTTAGTGTTAGGGTTAGGGCTCGGTTTAGGGTACGGGTTAGGATTAGGGTACGTGTTAGGGTTAGGGTAGGGGTTAGGGTTAGGGTACGCGTTAGGATTAGGGTAGTTAGTAAACCTATCCCACTCTCTAGATACCCCTTAGCACGTAAAGGAGTATTATTTGGGGGTCCAGCCATGGAGAAGAGTTTAGGCTCTAGGATAAGATAAGGAACACACCCATTATAAAGAAATCACATTAGGATTCTCTTTTTAAGCTGTTGCTTAAAACACTAGTGCTTAGGAAATCTATTGGAGGCAGAAGCAGTCAAGGGTAGCCTAGGGTTAGGGTTAGGCTTAGGGTTCGGCTTAGGGTACGGCTTAGGGTACGGGTTCGGGGAGGGGTGCGGGTACGGCGTACAGTATGGGTTAGGGTTAGGGTTAGGGTTAGTGTTAGGGTTAGGGCTCGGTTTAGGGTATGGGTTAGGATTAGGGTACGTGTTAGGGTTAGGGTAGGGGTTAGGGTTAGGGTACGCGTTAGGGTTAGGGTAGTTATTAAACCTATCCCACTCTCTAGATACCCCTTAGCACGTAAAGGAATATTATTTGGGTGTCCAGCCATGGAGAAGAGTTTAGACACTAGGATAAGATAAGGAACACACCCATTATAAAGAAATCACTTTAGGATTCTCTTTTTAAGCTGTTCCTTAAAACACTAGTGCTTAGGAAATCTATTGGAGGCAGAAGCAGTCAAGGGTAGCCTAGGGTTAGGGTTAGGCTTAGGGTTAGGCTTAGGGTACGGCTTGGGGTACGGGTTTGGGGAGGGGTTCGGGTACAGCGTAGGGTATGGGTTAGGGTTAGGGTTAGTGTTAGGGTTAGGGTTAGGGTTAGGGTTAGGGTTAGGGTTAGGGTTAGGGTTAGGGTTAGGGCTCGGTTTAGGGTACGGGTTAGGATTAGGGTACGTGTTAGGGTTAGGGTAGGGGTTAGGGTTAGGTTACGCTTTAGGGCTAGGGTAGTTAGTAAACCTATCCCACTCTCTAGCTCCCCCTTAGCACGTAAAGGAATATTATTTGGGGGTCCAGCCATGGAGAAGAGTTTAGACACTAGGATAAGATAAGGAACACACCCATTATAAAGAAATCACATTAGGATTGTCTTTTTAAGCTGTTCCTTAAAACACTAGTGCTTAGGAAATCTATTGGAGGCAGAAGCAGTCAAGGGTAGCCTAAGGTTAGGGTTAGGCGTAGGGTTAGGGTTAGGGTACGGCTTAGGGTACATGTTCGGGGAGGGGTTCGGGTACGGCGTAGGGTATGGGTTAGTGTTAGGGTTAGGGTTAGTGTTAGGGTTAGGGCTCGGTTTAGGGTACGGGTTAGGATTAGGGTACGTGTTAGGGTTAGGGTAGGGGTTAGGGTTAGGGTACGCGTTAGGGTTAGGGTAGTTATTAAACCTATCCCACTCTCTAGATACCCCTTATCACGTAAAGGAATATTATTTGGGGGTCCAACCATGGAGAAGAGTTTAGACACTAGGATAAGATAAGGAACACACCCATTATAAAGAAATCACATTAGGATTCTCTTTTTCAGCTGTTCCTTAAAACACTAGTGCTTAGGAAATCTATTGGAGGCAGAAGCAGTCAAGGGTAGCCTAGGGTTAGGGTTAGGCTTAGGGTTAGGGTTAGGGTACGGCTTGGGGTATGGGTTCGGGGAGGGGTTCGGGTACGGCGTAGGGTATGGGTTAGGGTTAGGGTTAGGGTTAGTGTTAGGGTTAGGGCTCGGTTTAGGGTACGGGTTAGGATTAGGGTACGTGTTAGGGTTAGGGTAGGGGTTAGGGTTAGGTTACGCGTTAGGGCTAGGGTAGTTAGTAAACCTATCCCACTCTCTAGCTCCCACTTAGCACGTAAAGGAATATTATTTGGGGGTCCAGCCATGGAGAAGAGTTTAGACACTAGGATAAGATAAGGAACACACCCATTATAAAGAAATCACATTAGGATTCTCTTTTTAAGCTGTTCCTTAAAACACTACTGCTTAGGAAATCAATTGGAGGCAGAAGCAGTCAAGGGTAGCCTAGGGTTAGGGTTAGGCTTAGGGTTAGGCTTAGGGTACAGCTTAGGGTACGGGTTCAGGGAGGGGTGCGGGTACGGCGTAGGGTATGGGTTAGGGTTAGGGTTAGGGTTAGTGTTAGGGTTAGGGCTCGGTTTAGGGTACGGGTTAGGATTAGGGTATGTGTTAGGGTTAGGGTAGGGGTTAGGGTTAGGGTACGCGTTAGGGTTAGGGTAGTTATTAAACCTATCCCACTCTCTAGATACCCCTTAGCACGTAAAGGAATATTATTTGAGGGTCCAGCCATGGAGAAGAGTTTAGACACTAGGATAAGATAAGGAACACACCCATTATAAAGAAATCACATTAGGATTCTCTTTTTAAGCTGTTCCTTAAAACACTAGTGCTTAGGAAATCTATTGGAGGCAAAAGCAGTCAAGGGTAGCCTAGGGTTAGGGTTAGGCTTAGGGTTAGGCTTAGGGTACGGCTTAGGGTACGGGTTCGGGGACGGTTTCGGGTATGGCGTAGGGTATGGGTTAGGGTTAGGGTTAGGGTTAGTGTTAGGGTTAGGGCTCGGTTTTGGGTACGGGTTAGGATTAGGGTATGTGTTAGGGTTAGGGTAGGGGTTAGGGTTAGGGTACGCCTTAGGGTTAGGGTAGTTATTTAACCTATCCCACTCTCTAGATACCCCTTAGCACGTAAAGGAATATTATTTGAGGGTCCAGCCATGGAGAAGAGTTTAGACACTAGGATAAGATAAGGAACACACCCATTATAAAGAAATCACATTAGGATTCTCTTTTTAAGCTGTTCCTTAAAACACTAGTGCTTAGGAAATCTATTGGAGGCAGAAGCAGTCAAGGGTAGCCTAGGGTTAGGGTTAGGCTTAGGGTTAGGCTTAGGGTACGGCTTAGGGTACGGGTTCGGGGAGGGTTTCGGGTACGGCGTAGGGTATGGGTTAGGGTTAGGGTTAGGGTTAGTGTTAGGGTTAGGGCTCGGTTTAGGGTACGGGTTAGGATTAGGGTACGTGTTAGGGTTAGGGTAGAGGTTAGGGTTAGGGTACGCATTAGGGTTAGGGTAGTTATTAAACCTATCCCACTCTCTAGATACCCCTTAGCACGTAAAGGAATATTATTTGGGGGTCCAGCCATGGAGAAGAGTTTAGACACTAGGATAAGATAAGGAACACACCCATTATAAAGAAATCACATTAGGATTCTCTTTTTAAGCTGTTCCTTAAAACACTACTGCTTAGGAAATCAATTGGAGGCAGAAGCAGTCAAGGGTAGCCTAGGGTTAGGGTTAGGCTTAGGGTTAGGTTTAGGGTATGGCTTAGGGTACGGGTTCGGGGAGGGGTGCGGGTACGGCGTAGGGTATGGGTTAGGGTTAGGGTTAGGGTTAGTGTTAGGGTTAGGGCTCGGTTTAGGGTACAGGTTAGGATTAGGGTACGTGTTAGGGTTAGGGTAGGGGTTAGGGTTAGGGTACGCGTTAGGGTTAGGGTAGTTATTAAACCTATCCCACTCTCTAGATACCCCTTAGCACGTAAGGGAATTTTTTTTGGGGGTGCAGCCATGGAGAAGAGTTTAGACACTAGGATAAGATAAGGAACACACTCATTATAAAGAAATCACATTAGGATTCTCTTTTTAAGCTGTTCCTTAAAACACTAGTGCTTAGGAAGTTTATTGGAGGCAGAAGCAGTCAAGGGTAGCCTAGGGTTAGGGTTAGGCTTAGGGTTAGGCTTAGGGTACGGCTTAGGGTACGGGTTCGGGGAGGGGTGCGGGTACGGCATAGGGTATGGGTTAGGGTTAGGGTTAGGGTTAGTGTTAGGGTTACGGCTCGGTTTAGGTTACGGTTAGGATTAGGGTACGTGTTAGGTTTAGGGTAGGGGTTAGGGTTAGGGTACGCGTTAGGGTTAGGGTAGTTAGTAAACCTATCCCACTCTCTAGATACCCCTTAGCACGTAAGGCAATATTATTTGGGGGTGCAGCCATGGAGAAGAGTTTAGACACTAGGATAAGATAAGGAACACACCCATTATAAAGAAATCACATTAGGATTCTCTTTTTAAGCTGTTCCTTAAAACACTAGTGCTTAGGAAATCTATTGGAGGCAGAAGCAGTCAAGGGTAGCCTAGGGTTAGGGTTAGGCTTAGGGTTAGGCTTAGGGTACGGCTTAGGGTACGGGTTCGGGGAGGGGTTCGTGTACGGCGTAGGGTATGGGTTAGGGTTAGGGTTAGTGTTAGTGTTAGGGTTAGGGCTCGGTTTAGGGTACGGGTTAGGATTAGGGTACGTGTTAGGGTTAGGGTAGGGGTTAGGGTTAGGGTACGCGTTAGGGTTAGGGTAGTTATTAAACCTATCCCACTCTCTAGATACCCCTTAGCACGTAAAGGAATATTATTTGGCGGTCCAGCCATGGAGAAGAGTTTAGACACTAGGATAAGATAAGGAACACACGCATTATAAAGAAATCACTTTAGGATTCTCTTTTTAAGCTGTTCCTTAAAACACAAGTGCTTAGGAAATCTATTGGAGGCAGAAGCAGTCAAGGGTAGCCTAGGGTTAGGGTTAGGCTTAGGGTTAGGTTTAGGGTATGGCTTAGGGTACGGGTTCGGGGAGGGGTGCGGGTACGGCGTAGGGTATGGGTTAGGGTTAGGGTTAGGGTTAGTGTTAGTGTTAGGGCTCGGTTTAGGGTACGGTTAGGATTAGGGTACGTGTTAGGTTTAGGGTTGGGGTTAGGGTTAGGGTACGCGTTAGGGTTAGGGTAGTTAGTAAACCTATCCCACTCTCTAGATACCCCTTAGCACGTAAAGGAATATTATTTGGGGGTCCAGCCATGGAGAAGAATTTAGACACTAGGATAAGATAAGGAACACACCCATTATAAAGAAATCACATTAGGATTCTCTTTTTCAGCTGTTCCTTAAAACACTAGTGCTTAGGAAATCTATTGGAGGCAGAAGCAGTCAAGGGTAGCCTAGGGTTAGGGTTAGGCTTAGGGTTAGGCTTAGGGTACGGCTTAGGGTACGGGTTCGGGGAGAGGTTCGGGTACGGCGTAGGGTATGGGTTAGGGTTAGGGTTAGTGTTAGTGTTAGGGTTAGGGCTCGGTTTAGGGTACGGGTTAGGATTAGGGTACGTGTTAGGGTTAGGGTAGGGGTTAGGGTTAGGGTACGCGTTAGGATTAGGGTAGTTAGTAAACCTATCCCACTCTCTAGATACCCCTTAGCACGTAAAGGAGTATTATTTGGGGGTCCAGCCATGGAGAAGAGTTTAGGCACTAGGATAAGATAAGGAACACACCCATTATAAAGAAATCACATTAGGATTCTCTTTTTAAGCTGTTGCTTAAAACACTAGTGCTTAGGAAATCTATTGGAGGCAGAAGCAGTCAAGGGTAGCCTAGGGTTAGGGTTAGGCTTAGGGTTCGGCTTAGGGTACGGCTTAGGGTACGGGTTCGGGGAGGGGTGCGGGTACGGCGTACGGTATGGGTTAGGGTTAGGGTTAGGGTTAGTGTTAGGGTTAGGGCTCGGTTTAGGTTATGGGTTAGGATTAGGGTACGTGTTAGGGTTAGGGTAGGGGTTAGGGTTAGGGTACGCGTTAGGGTTAGGGTAGTTATTAAACCTATCCCACTCTCTAGATACCCCTTAGCACGTAAAGGAATATTATTTGGGGGTCCAGCCATGGAGAAGAGTTTAGACACTAGGATAAGATAAGGAACACACCCATTATAAAGAAATCACTTTAGGATTCTCTTTTTAAGCTGTTCCTTAAAACACTAGTGCTTAGGAAATCTATTGGAGGCAGAAGCAGTCAAGGGTAGCCTAGGGTTAGGGTTAGGCTTAGGGTTAGGCTTAGGGTACGGCTTGGGGTATGGGTTCGGGGAGGGGTTCGGGTACGGCGTAGGGTATCATTTAGGGTTAGGGTTAGGGTTAGTGTTAGGGTTAGGGCTCGGTTTAGGGTACGTGTTAGGATTAGGGTACGTGTTAGGGTTAGGGTAGGGGTTAGGGTTAGGGTACGTGTTAGGGTTAGGGTAGTTAGTAAACCTATCCCACTCTCTAGATACCCCTTAGCACGTAAAGGAGTATTAGTTGGGGGTCCAGCCATGGAGAAGAGTTTAGGCACTAGGATAAGATAAGGAACACACCCATTATAAAGAAATCACATTAGGATTCTCTTTTTAAGCTGTTCCTTAAAACACTAGTTCTTAGGAAATCTATTGGAGGCAGAAGCAGTCAAGTGTAGCCTAGGGTTAGGGTTAGGCTTAGGGTTCGGCTTAGGGTACGGCTTAGGGTACGGGTTCGGGGAGGGGTGCGGTTACGGCGTACGGTATGGGTTAGGGTTAGGGTTAGGGTTAGTGTTAGGGTTAGGGCTCGGTTTAGGGTACGGGTTAGGATTAGGGTACGTGTTAGGGTTAGGGTAGGGGTTAGGGTTAGGGTACGCGTTAGGGTTAGGGTAGTTATTAAACCTATCCCACTCTCTAGATACCCCTTAGCACGTAAAGGAATATTATTTGGGGGTCCAGCCATGGAGAAGAGTTTAGACACAAGGATAAGATAAGGAACACACCCATTATGAAGAAATCACATTAGGATTCTCTTTTTAAGCTGTTCCTTAAAACACTAGTGCTTAGGGAATCTATTGGAGGCAGAAGCAGTCAAGGGTAGCCTAGGGTTAGGGTTAGGCTTAGGGTTAGGGTTAGGGTACAGCTTAGGGTACAGGTTCGGGGTGGGGTTCGGGTACGGCGTAGGGTATGGGTTAGGGTTAGGGTTCGGGTTAGTGTTAGGGTTAGGGCTCGGTTTAGGGTACGGGTTAGGATTAGGGTACGTGTTAGGGTTAGGGTAGGGGTTAGGGTTAGGGTACGCGCTAGGGTTAGGGTAGTTATTAAACCTATCCCACTCTCTAGATACCCCTTAGCACGTAAAGGAATATTATTTGGGGGTCCAGCCATGGAGAAGAGTTTAGACACTAGGATAAGATAAGGAACACACCCATTATAAAGAAATCACGTTAGGATTCTATTTTTAAGCTGTTCCTTAAAACACTAGTGCTTAGGAAATCTATTGGAGGCAAAAGCAGTCAGGGGTAGCCTAGGGTTAGGGTTAGGTTAGGGCTTAGGGTACGGGTTCGAGGAGGGGTTCGGGTACGGCGTAGGGTATGGGTTAGGGTTAGGGTTATGGTTAGTGTTTGGGTTAGGGCTCGGATTAGGGTACGGGTTAGGATTAGGGTACGTGTTAGGGTTAGGGTAGGGGTTAGGGTTAGGGTACGCGTTAGGGTTAGCGTAGTTATTAAACCTATCCCACTATCTAGATACCCCTTAGCACGTAAAGGAATATTATTTGGGGGTCCAGCCATGGAGAAGAGTTTAGACACTAGGATAAGATAAGAAACACACCCATTATAAAGAAATCACATTAGGACTCTCTTTTTAAGCTGTTCCTTAAAACACTAGTGCTTAGGAAATCTATTGGAGGCAGAAGCAGTCAAGGGTAGCCTAGGGTTAGGGTTAAGCTTAGGGTTAGGGTTAGGGTACGGGTTCGGGGAGGGGTTCGGGTACG
This sequence comes from Balaenoptera borealis, assembly GCF_965194805.1. NCBI lineage: Eukaryota > Metazoa > Chordata > Mammalia > Artiodactyla > Balaenopteridae > Balaenoptera > Balaenoptera borealis. Next base: position 467,264 of record NW_028123914.1, on the reverse strand, counting down.
GCGTAGGGTATGGGTTAGGGTTAGGGTTCGGTTTAGTGTTAGGGTTAGGGCTCGGTTTAGGGTACGGGTTAGGATTAGGGTACGTGTTAGGGTTAGGGTAGGGGTTAGGATTAGGGTACGCGTTAGGGTTAGGGTAGTTATTAAACCTATCCCACTCTCTAGATAGCCCTTAGCACGTAAAGGAATATTACCTGGGGGTCCAGCCATGGAGAAGAGTTTAGACACTAGGATAAGATAAGGAACACACCCATTATAAAGAAATCACGTTAGGATTCTCTTTTTAAGCTGGTCTTTAAAACACTAGTGCTTAGGAAATCTATTGGAGGCAGAAGCAGTGAAGGGTAGCCGAGGGTTAGGTTTAGGCTTAGGGTTAGGGTTAGGGTACGGCTTAGGGTACGGGTTCGGGGAGGGGTTTGGGTACGGCGTAGGGTATGGGTTAGTGTTAGGGTTAGGGTTAGTTTTAGATTTAGGGCTCGTTTTAGGGTACGGGTTAGGATTAGGGTACGTGTTAGGGTTAGGGTACGCGTTAGGGTTAGGGTAGTTATTAAACCTATCCCACTCTCTAGATACCCCTTAGCACGTAAAGGAATATTATTTGGGGGTCCAGCCATAGAGAAGAGTTTAGACACTAGGATAAGATAAGGAACACACCCATTATAAAGAAATCACATTAGGATTCTCTTTTTAAGCTGTTCCTTAAAACACTAGTGCTTAGGAAATCTATTGGAGGCAGAAGCAATTAAGGGTAGCCTAGAGTTAGGGTTAGGCTTAGGTTTAGGCTTAGGGTACGGCTGAGGGTACGGGTTCGAGGAGGGGTTCGGGTACGGCGTAGGGTATGGGTTAGGGTTAGGGTTAGGGTTAGTGTTAGGGTTAGGGCTCGGTTTAGGGTACGGGTTAGGATTAGGGTACGTGTTAGGGTTAGGGTAGGGGTTAGGGTTAGGGTACGCGTTAGGGTTAGGGTAGTTATTAAACCTATCCCACTCTCTAGGTACCCATTAGTATGCAAAGGAATATTATTTGGGGTTCCAGCCATGGAGAAGAGTTTAGACACTAGGATAAGATAAGGAACACACCCATTATAAAGAAATCACATTAGGATTCTCTTTTTAAGCTGTTCCTTAAAACACTAGTGCTTAGGAAATCTATTGGAGGCAGAAGCACTCAAGGGTAGCCTAGGATTAGGGTTAGGCTTAGGGTTAGGGTTAGGGTATGGCTTAGGGTTCGGGTTCGGGGAGGGGTTCGGGTACGGCGTAGGGTATGGGTTAGGGTTAGGGTTCGGGTTAGTGTTAGGGTTAGGGCTCGGTTTAGGGTACGGGTTAGGATTAGGGTACTTGTTAGGGTTAGGGTAGGGGTTAGGGTTAGGGTACGCGTTAGGGTTAGGGTAGTTATTAAACCTATCCCACTCTCTAGATACCCCTTAGCATGTAAGGCAATATTATTTGGGGGTGCAGCCATGGAGAAGAGATTAGACACTAGGATAAGATAAGGAACACACCCATTATAAAGAAATCACATTAGGATTCTCTTTTTAAGCTGTTCCTTAAAACACTAGTGCTTAGGAAATCTATTGGAGGCAGAAGCAGTCAAGGGTAGCCTAGGGTTAGGGTTAGGCTTAGGGTTAGGCTTAGGGTACGGCTTAGGGTACGGGTTCGGGGAGGGGTGTGGGTACGGCGTAGGGTATGGGTTAGGGTTAGGGTTAGGGTTAGTGTTAGGGTTAGGGCTCGGTTTAGGGTACGGGTTAGGATTAGGGTACGTGTTAGGGTTAGGGTAGGGGTTAGGGTTAGGTTACGCGTTAGGGCTAGGGTAGTTAGTAAACCTATCCCACTCTCTAGCTCCCCCTTAGCACGTAAAGGAATATTATTTGGGGGTCCAGCCATGGAGAAGAGTTTAGACACTAGGATAAGATAAGGAACACACCCATTATAAAGAAATCACATTAGGATTCTCTTTTTAAGCTGTTCCTTAAAACACTACTGCTTAGGAAATCAATTGGAGGCAGAAGCAGTCAAGGGTAGCCTAGGGTTAGGGTTAGGCTTAGGGTTAGGTTTAGGGTATGGCTTAGGGTACGGGTTCGGGGAGGGGTGCGGGGACGGCGTAGGGTATGGGTTAGGGTTTGGGTTAGGGTTAGTGTTAGGGTTAGGGCTCGGTTTAGGGTACGGTTAGGATTAGGGTACGTGTTAGGTTTAGGGTAGGGGTTAGGGTTAGGGTACGCGTTAGGGTTAGGGTAGTTAGTAAACCTATCCCACTCTCTAGATACCCCTTAGCACGTAAAGGAATATTATTTGGGGGTCCAGCCATGGAGAAGAATTTAGACACTAGGATAAGATAAGGAACACACCCATTATAAAGAAATCACATTAGGATTCTCTTTTTCAGCTGTTCCTTAAAACACTAGTGCTTAGGAAATCTATTGGAGGCAGAAGCAGTCAAGGGTAGCCTAGGGTTAGGGTTAGGCTTAGGGTTAGGCTTAGGGTACGGCTTAGGGTACGGGTTCGGGGAGGGGTTCGGGTATGGCGTAGGGTATGGTTTAGGGTTTGGGTTAGGGTTAGTGTTAGGGTTAGGGATCGGTTTAGGGTACGGGTTAGGATTAGGGTACGTGTTAGGGTTAGGGTAGGGGTTAGGGTTAGGGTACGCGTTAGGGTTAGGGTAGTTAGTAAACCTAACCCACTCTCTAGATACCCCTTAGCACGTAAAGGAATATTATTTGGGGGTCCAGCCATGGAGAAGAGTTTAGACACTAGGATAAGATAAGGAACACACCCATTATAAAGAAATCACATTAGGATTCTCTTTTTAAGCTGTTGCTTAAAACACTAGTGCTTAGGAAATCTATTGGAGGCAGAAGCAGTCAAGGGTAGCCTAGGGTTAGTGTTAGGCTTAGGGTTAGGCTTAGGGTACGGCTTAGGGTACGGGTTCGGGGAGGGGTTCGGGTACGGCGTAGGGTATGGGTTAGGGTTAGGGTTAGTGTTAGTGTTAGGGTTAGGGCTCGGTTTAGGGTACGGGTTAGGATTAGGGTACGTGTTAGGGTTAGGGTAGGGGTTAGGGTTAGGGTACGCGTTAGGATTAGGGTAGTTAGTAAACCTATCCCACTCTCTAGATACCCCTTAGCACGTAAAGGAGTATTATTTGGGGGTCCAGCCATGGAGAAGAGTTTAGGCACTAGGATAAGATAAGGAACACACCCATTATAAAGAAATCACATTAGGATTCTCTTTTTAAGCTGTTCCTTAAAACACTAGTGCTTAGGAAATCTATTGGAGGCAGAAGCAGTCAAGGGTAGCCTAGGGTTAGGGTTAGGCTTAGGGTTCGGCTTAGGGTACGGCTTAGGGTACGGGTTCGGGGAGGGGTGCGGGTACGGCGTACGGTATGGGTTAGGGTTAGGGTTAGGGTTAGTGTTAGGGTTAGGGCTCGGTTTAGGGTATGGGTTAGGATTAGGGTACGTGTTAGGGTTAGGGTAGGGGTTAGGGTTAGGGTACGCGTTAGGGTTAGGGTAGTTATTAAACCTATCCCACTCTCTAGATACCCCTTAGCACGTAAAGGAATATTATTTGGGGGTCCAGCCATGGAGAAGAGTTTAGACACTAGGATAAGATAAGGAACACACCCATTATAAAGAAATCACTTTAGGATTCTCTTTTTAAGCTGTTCCTTAAAACACTAGTGCTTAGGAAATCTATTGGAGGCAGAAGCAGTCAAGGGTAGCCTAGGGTTAGGGTTAGGCTTAGGGTTAGGGTTAGGGTACGGCTTAGGGTACGGGTTCGGGGAGGGGTTCGGGTACGGCGTAGGGTATGGGTTAGGGTTAGGGTTAGGGTTAGTGTTAGGGTTAGGGCTCGGTTTAGGGTACGGGTTAGGATTAGGGTACGTGTTAGGGTTAGGGTAGGGGTTAGGGTTAGGGTATGCGTTAGGGTTAGGGTAGTTATTAAACCTATCCCACTCTCTAGATACCCCTTAGCACGTAAAGGAATATTATTTGGGGGTCCAACCTTGGAGAAGAGTTTAGACACTAGGATAAGATAAGGAACACACCCATTATAAAGAAATCACATTAGGATTCTCTTTTTCAGCTGTTCCTTAAAACACTAGTGCTTAGGAAATCTATTGGAGGCAGAAGCAGTCAAGGGTAGCCTAGGGTTAGGGTTAGGCTTAGGGTTAGGCTTAGGGTACGGCTTAGGGTATGGGTTCGGGGAGGGGTGTGGGTACGGCGTAGGGTATGGGTTAGGGTTAGGGTTAGGGTTAGTGTTAGGGTTAGGGCTCGGTTTAGGGTACGGTTTAGGATTAGGGTACGTGTTAGGGTTAGGGTAGGGGTTAGGGTTAGGGTACGCGTTAGGGTTAGGGTAGTTATTAAACCTATCCCACTCTCTAGATACCCCTTAGCACGTAAAGGAATATTATTTGGGGGTCCAGCCATGGAGAAGAGTTTAGACACTAGGATAAGATAAGGAACACACCCATTATAAAGAAATCACTTTAGGATTCTCTTTTTAAGCTGTTCCTTAAAACACTAGTGCTTAGGAAATCTATTGGAGGCAGAAGCAGTCAAGGGTAGCCTAGGGTTAGGGTTAGGCTTAGGGTTAGGCTTAGGGTATGGGTTCGGGGAGGGGTTCGGGTACGGCGTAGGGTATGGGTTAGGGTTAGGGTTAGGGTTAGTGTTAGGGTTAGGGCTCGGTTTAGGGTACGGGTTAGGATTAGGGTACGTGTTAGGGTTAGGGTAGGGGTTAGGGTTAGGTTACGCGTTAGGGCTAGGGTAGTTAGTAAACCTATCCCACTCTCTAGCTCCCCCTTAGCACGTAAAGGAATATTATTTGGGGGTCCAGCCATGGAGAAGAGTTTAGACACTAGGATAAGATAAGGAACACACCCATTATAAAGAAATCACATTAGGATTCTCTTTTTAAGCTGTTCCTTAAAACACTACTGCTTAGGAAATCAATTGGAGGCAGAAGCAGTAAAGGGTAGCCTAGGGTTAGGGTTAGGCTTAGGGTTAGGTTTAGGGTATGGCTTAGGGTACGGGTTCGCGGAGGGGTGCGGGTACGGCGTAGGGTATGGGTTAGGGTTTGGGTTAGGGTTAGTGTTAGGGTTAGGGCTCGGTTTAGGGTACGGTTAGGATTAGGGTACGTGTTAGGTTTAGGGTAGGGGTTAGGGTTAGGGTACGCGTTAGGGTTAGGGTAGTTAGTAAACCTATCCCACTCTCTAGATACCCCTTAGCACGTAAAGGAATATTATTTGGGGGTCCAGCCATGGAGAAGAATTTAGACACTAGGATAAGATAAGGAACACACCCATTATAAAGAAATCACATTAGGATTCTCTTTTTCAGCTGTTCCTTAAAACACTAGTGCTTAGGAAATCTATTGGAGGCAGAAGCAGTCAAGGGTAGCCTAGGGTTAGGGTTAGGCTTAGGGTTAGGCTTAGGGTACGGCTTAGGGTACGGGTTCGGGGAGGGGTTCGGGTATGGCGTAGGGTATGGTTTAGGGTTTGGGTTAGGGTTAGTGTTAGGGTTAGGGATCGGTTTAGGGTACGGGTTAGGATTAGGGTACGTGTTAGGGTTAGGGTAGGGGTTAGGGTTAGGGTACGCGTTAGGGTTAGGGTAGTTAGTAAACCTATCCCACTCTCTAGATACCCCTTAGCACGTAAAGGAATATTATTTGGGGGTCCAGCCATGGAGAAGAGTTTAGACACTAGGATAAGATAAGGAACACACCCATTATAAAGAAATCACATTAGGATTCTCTTTTTAAGCTGTTGCTTAAAACACTAGTGCTTAGGAAATCTATTGGAGGCAGAAGCAGTCAAGGGTAGCCTAGGGTTAGTGTTAGGCTTAGGGTTAGGCTTAGGGTACGGCTTAGGGTACGGGTTCGGGGAGGGGTTCGGGTACGGCGTAGGGTATGGGTTAGGGTTAGGGTTAGTGTTAGTGTTAGGGTTAGGGCTCGGTTTAGGGTACGGGTTAGGATTAGGGTACGTGTTAGGGTTAGGGTAGGGGTTAGGGTTAGGGTACGCGTTAGGATTAGGGTAGTTAGTAAACCTATCCCACTCTCTAGATACCCCTTAGCACGTAAAGGAGTATTATTTGGGGGTCCAGCCATGGAGAAGAGTTTAGGCACTAGGATAAGATAAGGAACACACCCATTATAAAGAAATCACATTAGGATTCTCTTTTTAAGCTGTTCCTTAAAACACTAGTGCTTAGGAAATCTATTGGAGGCAGAAGCAGTCAAGGGTAGCCTAGGGTTAGGGTTAGGCTTAGGGTTCGGCTTAGGGTACGGCTTAGGGTACGGGTTCGGGGAGGGGTGCGGGTACGGCGTACGGTATGGGTTAGGGTTAGGGTTAGGGTTAGTGTTAGGGTTAGGGCTCGGTTTAGGGTATGGGTTAGGATTAGGGTACGTGTTAGGGTTAGGGTAGGGGTTAGGGTTAGGGTACGCGTTAGGGTTAGGGTAGTTATTAAACCTATCCCACTCTCTAGATACCCCTTAGCACGTAAAGGAATATTATTTGGGGGTCCAGCCATGGAGAAGAGTTTAGACACTAGGATAAGATAAGGAACACACCCATTATAAAGAAATCACTTTAGGATTCTCTTTTTAAGCTGTTCCTTAAAACACTAGTGCTTAGGAAATCTATTGGAGGCAGAAGCAGTCAAGGGTAGCCTAGGGTTAGGGTTAGGCTTAGGGTTAGGCTTAGGGTACGGCTTAGGGTACGGGTTCGGGGAGGGGTTCGGGTACGGCGTAGGGTATGGGTTAGGGTTAGGGTTAGGGTTAGTGTTAGGGTTAGGGCTCGGTTTAGGGTACGGGTTAGGATTAGGGTACGTGTTAGGGTTAGGGTAGGGGTTAGGGTTAGGGTATGCGTTAGGGTTAGGGTAGTTATTAAACCTATCCCACTCTCTAGATACCCCTTAGCACGTAAAGGAATATTATTTGGGGGTCCAACCTTGGAGAAGAGTTTAGACACTAGGATAAGATAAGGAACACACCCATTATAAAGAAATCACATTAGGATTCTCTTTTTCAGCTGTTCCTTAAAACACTAGTGCTTAGGAAATCTATTGGAGGCAGAAGCAGTCAAGGGTAGCCTAGGGTTAGGGTTAGGCTTAGGGTTAGGCTTAGGGTACGGCTTAGGGTACGGGTTCGGGGAGGGGTGTGGGTACGGCGTAGGGTATGGGTTAGGGTTAGGGTTAGGGTTAGTGTTAGGGTTAGGGCTCGGTTTAGGGTACGGGTTAGGATTAGGGTACGTGTTAGGGTTAGGGTAGGGGTTAGGGTTAGGTTACGCGTTAGGGCTAGGGTAGTTAGTAAACCTATCCCACTCTCTAGCTCCCCCTTAGCACGTAAAGGAATATTATTTGGGGGTCCAGCCATGGAGAAGAGTTTAGACACTAGGATAAGATAAGGAACACACCCATTATAAAGAAATCACATTAGGATTCTCTTTTTAAGCTGTTCCTTAAAACACTACTGCTTAGGAAATCAATTGGAGGCAGAAGCAGTCAAGGGTAGCCTAGGGTTAGGGTTAGGCTTAGGGTTAGGTTTAGGGTATGGCTTAGGGTACGGGTTCGGGGAGGGGTGCGGGTACGGCGTAGGGTATGGGTTAGGGTTTGGGTTAGGGTTAGTGTTAGGGTTAGGGCTCGGTTTAGGGTACGGTTAGGATTAGGGTACGTGTTAGGTTTAGGGTAGGGGTTAGGGTTAGGGTACGCGTTAGGGTTAGGGTAGTTAGTAAACCTATCCCACTCTCTAGATACCCCTTAGCACGTAAAGGAATATTATTTGGGGGTCCAGCCATGGAGAAGAATTTAGACACTAGGATAAGATAAGGAACACACCCATTATAAAGAAATCACATTAGGATTCTCTTTTTCAGCTGTTCCTTAAAACACTAGTGCTTAGGAAATCTATTGGAGGCAGAAGCAGTCAAGGGTAGCCTAGGGTTAGGGTTAGGCTTAGGGTTAGGCTTAGGGTACGGCTTAGGGTACGGGTTCGGGGAGGGGTTCGGGTATGGCGTAGGGTATGGTTTAGGGTTTGGGTTAGGGTTAGTGTTAGGGTTAGGGATCGGTTTAGGGTACGGGTTAGGATTAGGGTACGTGTTAGGGTTAGGGTAGGGGTTAGGGTTAGGGTACGCGTTAGGGTTAGGGTAGTTAGTAAACCTAACCCACTCTCTAGATACCCCTTAGCACGTAAAGGAATATTATTTGGGGGTCCAGCCATGGAGAAGAGTTTAGACACTAGGATAAGATAAGGAACACACCCATTATAAAGAAATCACATTAGGATTCTCTTTTTAAGCTGTTGCTTAAAACACTAGTGCTTAGGAAATCTATTGGAGGCAGAAGCAGTCAAGGGTAGCCTAGGGTTAGTGTTAGGCTTAGGGTTAGGCTTAGGGTACGGCTTAGGGTACGGGTTCGGGGAGGGGTTCGGGTACGGCGTAGGGTATGGGTTAGGGTTAGGGTTAGTGTTAGTGTTAGGGTTAGGGCTCGGTTTAGGGTACGGGTTAGGATTAGGGTACGTGTTAGGGTTAGGGTAGGGGTTAGGGTTAGGGTACGCGTTAGGATTAGGGTAGTTAGTAAACCTATCCCACTCTCTAGATACCCCTTAGCACGTAAAGGAGTATTATTTGGGGGTCCAGCCATGGAGAAGAGTTTAGGCACTAGGATAAGATAAGGAACACACCCATTATAAAGAAATCACATTAGGATTCTCTTTTTAAGCTGTTCCTTAAAACACTAGTGCTTAGGAAATCTATTGGAGGCAGAAGCAGTCAAGGGTAGCCTAGGGTTAGGGTTAGGCTTAGGGTTCGGCTTAGGGTACGGCTTAGGGTACGGGTTCGGGGAGGGGTGCGGGTACGGCGTACGGTATGGGTTAGGGTTAGGGTTAGGGTTAGTGTTAGGGTTAGGGCTCGGTTTAGGGTATGGGTTAGGATTAGGGTACGTGTTAGGGTTAGGGTAGGGGTTAGGGTTAGGGTACGCGTTAGGGTTAGGGTAGTTATTAAACCTATCCCACTCTCTAGATACCCCTTAGCACGTAAAGGAATATTATTTGGGGGTCCAGCCATGGAGAAGAGTTTAGACACTAGGATAAGATAAGGAACACACCCATTATAAAGAAATCACTTTAGGATTCTCTTTTTAAGCTGTTCCTTAAAACACTAGTGCTTAGGAAATCTATTGGAGGCAGAAGCAGTCAAGGGTAGCCTAGGGTTAGGGTTAGGCTTAGGGTTAGGGTTAGGGTACGGCTTAGGGTACGGGTTCGGGGAGGGGTTCGGGTACGGCGTAGGGTATGGGTTAGGGTTAGGGTTAGGGTTAGTGTTAGGGTTAGGGCTCGGTTTAGGGTACGGGTTAGGATTAGGGTACGTGTTAGGGTTAGGGTAGGGGTTAGGGTTAGGGTATGCGTTAGGGTTAGGGTAGTTATTAAACCTATCCCACTCTCTAGATACCCCTTAGCACGTAAAGGAATATTATTTGGGGGTCCAACCTTGGAGAAGAGTTTAGACACTAGGATAAGATAAGGAACACACCCATTATAAAGAAATCACATTAGGATTCTCTTTTTCAGCTGTTCCTTAAAACACTAGTGCTTAGGAAATCTATTGGAGGCAGAAGCAGTCAAGGGTAGCCTAGGGTTAGGGTTAGGCTTAGGGTTAGGCTTAGGGTACGGCTTAGGGTATGGGTTCGGGGAGGGGTGTGGGTACGGCGTAGGGTATGGGTTAGGGTTAGGGTTAGGGTTAGTGTTAGGGTTAGGGCTCGGTTTAGGGTACGGGTTAGGATTAGGGTACGTGTTAGGGTTAGGGTAGGGGTTAGGGTTAGGGTACGCGTTAGGGTTAGGGTAGTTATTAAACCTATCCCACTCTCTAGATACCCCTTAGCACGTAAAGGAATATTATTTGGGGGTCCAGCCATGGAGAAGAGTTTAGACACTAGGATAAGATAAGGAACACACCCATTATAAAGAAATCACTTTAGGATTCTCTTTTTAAGCTGTTCCTTAAAACACTAGTGCTTAGGAAATCTATTGGAGGCAGAAGCAGTCAAGGGTAGCCTAGGGTTAGGGTTAGGCTTAGGGTTAGGCTTAGGGTATGGGTTCGGGGAGGGGTTCGGGTACGGCGTAGGGTATGGGTTAGGGTTAGGGTTAGGGTTAGTGTTAGGGTTAGGGCTCGGTTTAGGGTACGGGTTAGGATTAGGGTACGTGTTAGGGTTAGGGTAGGGGTTAGGGTTAGGTTACGCGTTAGGGCTAGGGTAGTTAGTAAACCTATCCCACTCTCTAGCTCCCCCTTAGCACGTAAAGGAATATTATTTGGGGGTCCAGCCATGGAGAAGAGTTTAGACACTAGGATAAGATAAGGAACACACCCATTATAAAGAAATCACATTAGGATTCTCTTTTTAAGCTGTTCCTTAAAACACTACTGCTTAGGAAATCAATTGGAGGCAGAAGCAGTCAAGGGTAGCCTAGGGTTAGGGTTAGGCTTAGGGTTAGGTTTAGGGTATGGCTTAGGGTACGGGTTCGGGGAGGGGTGCGGGTACGGCGTAGGGTATGGGTTAGGGTTTGGGTTAGGGTTAGTGTTAGGGTTAGGGCTCGGTTTAGGGTACGGTTAGGATTAGGGTACGTGTTAGGTTTAGGGTAGGGGTTAGGGTTAGGGTACGCGTTAGGGTTAGGGTAGTTAGTAAACCTATCCCACTCTCTAGATACCCCTTAGCACGTAAAGGAATATTATTTGGGGGTCCAGCCATGGAGAAGAATTTAGACACTAGGATAAGATAAGGAACACACCCATTATAAAGAAATCACATTAGGATTCTCTTTTTAAGCTGTTGCTTAAAACACTAGTGCTTAGGAAATCTATTGGAGGCAGAAGCAGTCAAGGGTAGCCTAGGGTTAGTGTTAGGCTTAGGGTTAGGCTTAGGGTACGGCTTAGGGTACGGGTTCGGGGAGGGGTTCGGGTACGGCGTAGGGTATGGGTTAGGGTTAGGGTTAGTGTTAGTGTTAGGGTTAGGGCTCGGTTTAGGGTACGGGTTAGGATTAGGGTACGTGTTAGGGTTAGGGTAGGGGTTAGGGTTAGGGTACGCGTTAGGATTAGGGTAGTTAGTAAACCTATCCCACTCTCTAGATACCCCTTAGCACGTAAAGGAGTATTATTTGGGGGTCCAGCCATGGAGAAGAGTTTAGGCACTAGGATAAGATAAGGAACACACCCATTATAAAGAAATCACATTAGGATTCTCTTTTTAAGCTGTTCCTTAAAACACTAGTGCTTAGGAAATCTATTGGAGGCAGAAGCAGTCAAGGGTAGCCTAGGGTTAGGGTTAGGCTTAGGGTTCGGCTTAGGGTACGGCTTAGGGTACGGGTTCGGGGAGGGGTGCGGGTACGGCGTACGGTATGGGTTAGGGTTAGGGTTAGGGTTAGTGTTAGGGTTAGGGCTCGGTTCAGGGTATGGGTTAGGATTAGGGTACGTGTTAGGGTTAGGGTAGGGGTTAGGGTTAGGGTACGCGTTAGGGTTAGGGTAGTTATTAAACCTATCCCACTCTCTAGATACCCCTTAGCACGTAAAGGAATATTATTTAGGGGTCCAGCCATGGAGAAGAGTTTAGACACTAGGATAAGATAAGGAACACACCCATTATAAAGAAATCACTTTAGGATTCTCTTTTTAAGCTGTTCCTTAAAACACTAGTGCTTAGGAAATCTATTGGAGGCAGAAGCAGTCAAGGGTAGCCTAGGGTTAGGGTTAGGCTTAGGGTTAGGCTTAGGGTACGGCTTAGGGTACGGGTTCGGGGAGGGGTTCGGGTACGGCGTAGGGTATGGGTTAGGGTTAGGGTTAGGGTTAGTGTTAGGGTTAGGGCTCGGTTTAGGGTACGGGTTAGGATTAGGGTACGTGTTAGGGTTAGGGTAGGGGTTAGGGTTAGGGTATGCGTTAGGGTTAGGGTAGTTATTAAACCTATCCCACTCTCTAGATACCCCTTAGCACGTAAAGGAATATTATTTGGGGGTCCAACCTTGGAGAAGAGTTTAGACACTAGGATAAGATAAGGAACACACCCATTATAAAGAAATCACATTAGGATTCTCTTTTTCAGCTGTTCCTTAAAACACTAGTGCTTAGGAAATCTATTGGAGGCAGAAGCAGTCAAGGGTAGCCTAGGGTTAGGGTTAGGCTTAGGGTTAGGCTTAGGGTACGGCTTAGGGTACGGGTTCGGGGAGGGGTGTGGGTACGGCGTAGGGTATGGGTTAGGGTTAGGGTTAGGGTTAGTGTTAGGGTTAGGGCTCGGTTTAGGGTACGGGTTAGGATTAGGGTACGTGTTAGGGTTAGGGTAGGGGTTAGGGTTAGGGTACGCGTTAGGGTTAGGGTAGTTATTAAACCTATCCCACTCTCTAGATACCCCTTAGCACGTAAAGGAATATTATTTGGGGGTCCAGCCATGGAGAAGAGTTTAGACACTAGGATAAGATAAGGAACACACCCATTATAAAGAAATCACTTTAGGATTCTCTTTTTAAGCTGTTCCTTAAAACACTAGTGCTTAGGAAATCTATTGGAGGCAGAAGCAGTCAAGGGTAGCCTAGGGTTAGGGTTAGGCTTAGGGTTAGGCTTAGGGTATGGGTTCGGGGAGGGGTTCGGGTACGGCGTAGGGTATGGGTTAGGGTTAGGGTTAGGGTTAGTGTTAGGGTTAGGGCTCGGTTTAGGGTACGGGTTAGGATTAGGGTACGTGTTAGGGTTAGGGTAGGGGTTAGGGTTAGGTTACGCGTTAGGGCTAGGGTAGTTAGTAAACCTATCCCACTCTCTAGCTCCCCCTTAGCACGTAAAGGAATATTATTTGGGGGTCCAGCCATGGAGAAGAGTTTAGACACTAGGATAAGATAAGGAACACACCCATTATAAAGAAATCACATTAGGATTCTCTTTTTAAGCTGTTCCTTAAAACACTACTGCTTAGGAAATCAATTGGAGGCAGAAGCAGTCAAGGGTAGCCTAGGGTTAGGGTTAGGCTTAGGGTTAGGTTTAGGGTATGGCTTAGGGTACGGGTTCGGGGAGGGGTGCGGGTACGGCGTAGGGTATGGGTTAGGGTTTGGGTTAGGGTTAGTGTTAGGGTTAGGGCTCGGTTTAGGGTACGGTTAGGATTAGGGTACGTGTTAGGTTTAGGGTAGGGGTTAGGGTTAGGGTACGCGTTAGGGTTAGGGTAGTTAGTAAACCTATCCCACTCTCTAGATACCCCTTAGCACGTAAAGGAATATTATTTGGGGGTCCAGCCATGGAGAAGAATTTAGACACTAGGATAAGATAAGGAACACACCCATTATAAAGAAATCACATTAGGATTCTCTTTTTAAGCTGTTGCTTAAAACACTAGTGCTTAGGAAATCTATTGGAGGCAGAAGCAGTCAAGGGTAGCCTAGGGTTAGTGTTAGGCTTAGGGTTAGGCTTAGGGTACGGCTTAGGGTACGGGTTCGGGGAGGGGTTCGGGTACGGCGTAGGGTATGGGTTAGGGTTAGGGTTAGTGTTAGTGTTAGGGTTAGGGCTCGGTTTAGGGTACGGGTTAGGATTAGGGTACGTGTTAGGGTTAGGGTAGGGGTTAGGGTTAGGGTACGCGTTAGGATTAGGGTAGTTAGTAAACCTATCCCACTCTCTAGATACCCCTTAGCACGTAAAGGAGTATTATTTGGGGGTCCAGCCATGGAGAAGAGTTTAGGCACTAGGATAAGATAAGGAACACACCCATTATAAAGAAATCACATTAGGATTCTCTTTTTAAGCTGTTCCTTAAAACACTAGTGCTTAGGAAATCTATTGGAGGCAGAAGCAGTCAAGGGTAGCCTAGGGTTAGGGTTAGGCTTAGGGTTCGGCTTAGGGTACGGCTTAGGGTACGGGTTCGGGGAGGGGTGCGGGTACGGCGTACGGTATGGGTTAGGGTTAGGGTTAGGGTTAGTGTTAGGGTTAGGGCTCGGTTTAGGGTATGGGTTAGGATTAGGGTACGTGTTAGGGTTAGGGTAGGGGTTAGGGTTAGGGTACGCGTTAGGGTTAGGGTAGTTATTAAACCTATCCCACTCTCTAGATACCCCTTAGCACGTAAAGGAATATTATTTAGGGGTCCAGCCATGGAGAAGAGTTTAGACACTAGGATAAGATAAGGAACACACCCATTATAAAGAAATCACTTTAGGATTCTCTTTTTAAGCTGTTCCTTAAAACACTAGTGCTTAGGAAATCTATTGGAGGCAGAAGCAGTCAAGGGTAGCCTAGGGTTAGGGTTAGGCTTAGGGTTAGGCTTAGGGTACGGCTTAGGGTACGGGTTCGGGGAGGGGTTCGGGTACGGCGTAGGGTATGGGTTAGGGTTAGGGTTAGGGTTAGTGTTAGGGTTAGGGCTCGGTTTAGGGTACGGGTTAGGATTAGGGTACGTGTTAGGGTTAGGGTAGGGGTTAGGGTTAGGGTATGCGTTAGGGTTAGGGTAGTTATTAAACCTATCCCACTCTCTAGATACCCCTTAGCACGTAAAGGAATATTATTTGGGGGTCCAACCTTGGAGAAGAGTTTAGACACTAGGATAAGATAAGGAACACACCCATTATAAAGAAATCACATTAGGATTCTCTTTTTCAGCTGTTCCTTAAAACACTAGTGCTTAGGAAATCTATTGGAGGCAGAAGCAGTCAAGGGTAGCCTAGGGTTAGGGTTAGGCTTAGGGTTAGGCTTAGGGTACGGCTTAGGGTACGGGTTCGGGGAGGGGTGTGGGTACGGCGTAGGGTATGGGTTAGGGTTAGGGTTAGGGTTAGTGTTAGGGTTAGGGCTCGGTTTAGGGTACGGGTTAGGATTAGGGTACGTGTTAGGGTTAGGGTAGGGGTTAGGGTTAGGGTACGCGTTAGGGTTAGGGTAGTTATTAAACCTATCCCACTCTCTAGATACCCCTTAGCACGTAAAGGAATATTATTTGGGGGTCCAGCCATGGAGAAGAGTTTAGACACTAGGATAAGATAAGGAACACACCCATTATAAAGAAATCACTTTAGGATTCTCTTTTTAAGCTGTTCCTTAAAACACTAGTGCTTAGGAAATCTATTGGAGGCAGAAGCAGTCAAGGGTAGCCTAGGGTTAGGGTTAGGCTTAGGGTTAGGCTTAGGGTATGGGTTCGGGGAGGGGTTCGGGTACGGCGTAGGGTATGGGTTAGGGTTAGGGTTAGGGTTAGTGTTAGGGTTAGGGCTCGGTTTAGGGTACGGGTTAGGATTAGGGTACGTGTTAGGGTTAGGGTAGGGGTTAGGGTTAGGTTACGCGTTAGGGCTAGGGTAGTTAGTAAACCTATCCCACTCTCTAGCTCCCCCTTAGCACGTAAAGGAATATTATTTGGGGGTCCAGCCATGGAGAAGAGTTTAGACACTAGGATAAGATAAGGAACACACCCATTATAAAGAAATCACATTAGGATTCTCTTTTTAAGCTGTTCCTTAAAACACTACTGCTTAGGAAATCAATTGGAGGCAGAAGCAGTCAAGGGTAGCCTAGGGTTAGGGTTAGGCTTAGGGTTAGGTTTAGGGTATGGCTTAGGGTACGGGTTCGGGGAGGGGTGCGGGTACGGCGTAGGGTATGGGTTAGGGTTTGGGTTAGGGTTAGTGTTAGGGTTAGGGCTCGGTTTAGGGTACGGTTAGGATTAGGGTACGTGTTAGGTTTAGGGTAGGGGTTAGGGTTAGGGTACGCGTTAGGGTTAGGGTAGTTAGTAAACCTATCCCACTCTCTAGATACCCCTTAGCACGTAAAGGAATATTATTTGGGGGTCCAGCCATGGAGAAGAATTTAGACACTAGGATAAGATAAGGAACACACCCATTATAAAGAAATCACATTAGGATTCTCTTTTTCAGCTGTTCCTTAAAACACTAGTGCTTAGGAAATCTATTGGAGGCAGAAGCAGTCAAGGGTAGCCTAGGGTTAGGGTTAGGCTTAGGGTTAGGCTTAGGGTACGGCTTAGGGTACGGGTTCGGGGAGGGGTTCGGGTATGGCGTAGGGTATGGTTTAGGGTTTGGGTTAGGGTTAGTGTTAGGGTTAGGGATCGGTTTAGGGTACGGGTTAGGATTAGGGTATGTGTTAGGGTTAGGGTAGGGGTTAGGGTTAGGGTACGCGTTAGGGTTAGGGTAGTTAGTAAACCTATCCCACTCTCTAGATACCCCTTAGCACGTAAAGGAATATTATTTGGGGGTCCAGCCATGGAGAAGAGTTTAGACACTAGGATAAGATAAGGAACACACCCATTATAAAGAAATCACATTAGGATTCTCTTTTTAAGCTGTTGCTTAAAACACTAGTGCTTAGGAAATCTATTGGAGGCAGAAGCAGTCAAGGGTAGCCTAGGGTTAGTGTTAGGCTTAGGGTTAGGCTTAGGGTACGGCTTAGGGTACGGGTTCGGGGAGGGGTTCGGGTACGGCGTAGGGTATGGGTTAGGGTTAGGGTTAGTGTTAGTGTTAGGGTTAGGGCTCGGTTTAGGGTACGGGTTAGGATTAGGGTACGTGTTAGGGTTAGGGTAGGGGTTAGGGTTAGGGTACGCGTTAGGATTAGGGTAGTTAGTAAACCTATCCCACTCTCTAGATACCCCTTAGCACGTAAAGGAGTATTATTTGGGGGTCCAGCCATGGAGAAGAGTTTAGGCACTAGGATAAGATAAGGAACACACCCATTATAAAGAAATCACATTAGGATTCTCTTTTTAAGCTGTTCCTTAAAACACTACTGCTTAGGAAATCAATTGGAGGCAGAAGCAGTCAAGGGTAGCCTAGGGTTAGGGTTAGGCTTAGGGTTACGTTTAGGGTACGGCTTAGGGTACGGGTTCGGGGAGGGGTTCGGGTACGGCGTAGGGTATGGGTTAGGGTTAGGGTTAGGGTTAGTGTTAGGGTTAGGGCTCGGTTTAGGGTATGGGTTAGGATTAGGGTACGTGTTAGGGTTAGGGTAGGGGTTAGGGTTAGGGTATGCGTTAGGGTTAGGGTAGTTATTAAACCTATCCCACTCTCTAGCTCCCCCTTAGCACGTAAAGGAATATTATTTGGGGGTCCAACATTGGAGAAGAGTTTAGACACTAGGATAAGATAAGGAACACACCCATTATAAAGAAATCACATTAGGATTCTCTTTTTCAGCTGTTCCTTAAAACACTAGTGCTTAGGAAATCTATTGGAGGCAGAAGCAGTCAAGGGTAGCCTAGGGTTAGGGTTAGGCTTAGGGTACGGCTTAGGGTACGGGTTCGGGGAGGGTTTCGGGTACGGCGTAGGGTATGGGTTAGGGTTAGGGTTAGGGTTAGTGTTAGGGTTAGGGCTCGGTTTAGGGTACGGTTAGGATTAGGGTACGTGTTAGGTTTAGGGTAGGGGTTAGGGTTAGGGTACGCGTTAGGGTTAGGGTAGTTAGTAAACCTATCCCACTCTCTAGATACCCCTTAGCACGTAAAGGAATATTATTTGGGGGTCCAGCCATGGAGAAGAGTTTAGACACTAGGATAAGATAAGGAACACACCGATTATAAAGAAATCACATTAGGATTCTCTTTTTAAGCTGTTGCTTAAAACACTAGTGCTTAGGAAATCTACTGGAGGCAGAAGCAGTCAAGGGTAGCCTAGGGTTAGTGTTAGGCTTAGGGTTAGGCTTAGGGTATGGCTTAGGGTACGGGTTTGGGGAGGGGTTCGGGTACAGCGTAGGGTATGGGTTAGGGTTAGAGTTAGTGTTAGTGTTAGGGTTAGGGCTCGGTTTAGGGTACGGGTTAGGATTAGGGTACGTGTTAGTGTTAGGGTAGGGGTTAGGGTTAGAGTACGCATTAGGGTTAGGGTAGTTATTAAACCTATCCCACTCTCTAGATACCCCTTAGCACGTAAGGCAATATTATTTGGGGGTGCAGCCATGGAGAAGAGTTTAGACACTAGGATAAGATAAGGAACACACCCATTATAAAGAAATCACATTAGGATTCTCTTTTTAAGCTGTTCCTTAAAACACTAGTGCTTAGGAAATCTATTGGAGGCAGAAGCAGTCAAGGGTAGCCTAGGGTTAGGGTTAGGCTTAGGGTTAGGCTTAGGGTACGGCTTAGGGTACGGGTTTGGGGAGGGGTTCGGGTACGGCGTAGGGTATAGGTTAGGGTTAGGGTTAGGGTTAGGGTTAGTGTTAGGGCTCGGTTTAGGGTACGGGTTAGGATTAGGGTACGTGTTAGGGTTAGGGTAGGGGTTAGGGTTAGGGTACGCGTTAGGGTTAGGGTAGTTAGTAAACCTATCCCACTCTCTAGATACCCCTTAGCACGTAAAGGAATATTATTTGGGGGTCCAGCCATGGAGAAGAGTTTAGACACTAGGATAAGATAAGGAACACACCCATTATAAAGAAATCACTTTAGGATTCTCTTTTTAAGCTGTTCCTTAAAACACTAGTGCTTAGGAAATCTATTGGAGGCAGAAGCAGTCAAGGGTAGCCTAGGGTTAGGGTTAGGCTTAGGGTTAGGCTTAGGGTACGGCTTGGGGTATGGGTTCGGGGAGGGGTTCGGGTACGGCGTAGGGTATCATTTAGGGTTAGGGTTAGGGTTAGTGTTAGGGTTAGGGCTCGGTTTAGGGTACGGGTTAGGATTAGGGTACGTGTTAGGGTTAGGGTAGGGGTTAGGGTTAGGTTACGCGTTAGGGCTAGGGTAGTTAGTAAACCTATCCCACTCTCTAGCTCCCCCTTAGCACGTAAAGGAATATTATTTGGGGATCCAGCCATGGAGAAGAGTTTAGACACTAGGATAAGATAAGGAACACACCCATTATAAAGAAATCACATTAGGATTGTCTTTTTAAGCTGTTCCTTAAAACACTAGTGCTTAGGAAATCTATTGGAGGCAGAAGCAGTCAAGGGTAGCCTAGGGTTAGGGTTAGGCGTAGGGTTAGGCTTAGGGTACGGCTTAGGGTACAGGTTCGGGGAGGGGTTCGGGTACGGCGTAGGGTATGGGTTAGTGTTAGGGTTAGGGTTAGTGTTAGGGTTAGGGCTCGGTTTAGGGTACGGGTTAGGATTAGGGTAAGTGTTAGGGTTAGGGTAGGGGTTAGGGTTAGGGTACGCGTTAGGGTTAGGGTAGTTATTAAACCTATCCCACTCTCTAGATACCCCTTAGCACGTAAAGGAATATTATTTGGGGGTCCAACCATGGAAAAGAGTTTAGACACTAGGATAAGATAAGGAACACACCCATTATAAAGAAATCACATTAGGATTCTCTTTTTCAGCTGTTCCTTAAAACACTAGTGCTTAGGAAATCTATTGGAGGCAGAAGCAGTCAAGGGTAGCCTAGGGTTAGGGTTAGGCTTAGGGTACGGCTTAGGGTACGGGTTCGGGGAGGGTTTCGGGTACGGCGTAGGGTATGGGTTAGGGTTAGGGTTAGGGTTAGTGTTATGGTTCGGGCTCGGTTTAGGGTACGGGTTAGGATTAGGGTACGTGTTAGGGTTAGGGTAGGGGTTAGGGTTAGGGTACGCGTTAGGGTTAGGGT
The DNA here is from genome assembly GCF_965194805.1 of Balaenoptera borealis. Classification (NCBI taxonomy): domain Eukaryota; kingdom Metazoa; phylum Chordata; class Mammalia; order Artiodactyla; family Balaenopteridae; genus Balaenoptera; species Balaenoptera borealis. Next base: position 447,814 of record NW_028123914.1, on the reverse strand, counting down.
AGTTATTAAACCTATCCCACTCTCTAGATACCCCTTAGCACGTAAAGGAATATTATTTGGGGGTCCAGCCATGGAGAAGAGTTTAGAAACTAGGATAAGATAAGGAACACACCCATTATAAAGAAATCACTTTAGGATTCTCTTTTTAAGCTGTTCCTTAAAACACTAGTGCTTAGGAAATCTATTGGAGGCAGAAGCAGTCAAGGGTAGCCTAGGGTTAGGGTTAGGCTTAGGGTTAGGGTTAGGGTACGGCTTGGGGTATGGGTTCGCGGAGGGGTTCGGGTACGGCGTAGGGTATGGGTTAGGGTTAGGGTTAGGGTTAGTGTTAGGGTTAGGGCTCGGTTTAGGGTACGGGTTAGGATTAGGGTACGTGTTAGGGTTAGGGTAGGGGTTAGGGTTAGGTTACGCGTTAGGGCTAGGGTAGTTAGTAAACCTATCCCACTCTCTAGCTCCCCCTTAGCACGTAAAGGAATATTATTTGGGGGTCCAGCCATGGAGAAGAGTTTAGACACTAGGATAAAATAAGGAACACACCCATTATAAAGAAATCACATTAGGATTCTCTTTTTAAGCTGTTCCTTAAAACACTACTGCTTAGGAAATCAATTGGAGGCAGAAGCAGTCAAGGGTAGCCTAGGGTTAGGGTTAGGCTTAGGGTTAGGCTTAGGGTACAGCTTAGGGTACGGGTTCAGGGAGGGGTGCGGGTACGGCGTAGGGTATGGGTTAGGGTTAGGGTTAGGGTTAGTGTTAGGGTTAGGGCTCGGTTTAGGGTACGGGTTAGGATTAGGGTATGTGTTAGGGTTAGGGTAGGGGTTAGGGTTAGGGTACGCGTTAGGGTTAGGGTAGTTATTAAACCTATCCCACTCTCTAGATACCCCTTAGCACGTAAAGGAATATTATTTGAGGGTCCAGCCATGGAGAAGAGTTTAGACACTAGGATAAGATAAGGAACACACCCATTATAAAGAAATCACATTAGGATTCTCTTTTTAAGCTGTTCCTTAAAACACTAGTGCTTAGGAAATCTATTGGAGGCAGAAGCAGTCAAGGGTAGCCTAGGGTTAGGGTTAGGCTTAGGGTTAGGCTTAGGGTACGGCTTAGGGTACGGGTTCGGGGAGGGGTGTGGGTACGGCGTAGGGTATGGGTTAGGGTTAGGGTTAGGGTTAGTGTTAGGGTTAGGGCTCGGTTTAGGGTACGGGTTAGGATTAGGGTACGTGTTAGGGTTAGGGTAGGGGTTAGGGTTAGGGTACGCGTTAGGGTTAGGGTAGTTATTAAACCTATCCCACTCTCTAGATACCCCTTAGCACGTAAAGGAATATTATTTGGGGGTCCAACCATGGAGAAGAGTTTAGACACTAGGATAAGATAAGGAACACACCCATTATAAAGAAATCACATTAGGATTCTCTTTTTCAGCTGTTCCTTAAAACACTAGTGCTTAGGAAATCTATTGGAGGCAGAAGCAGTCAAGGGTAGCCTAGGGTTAGGGTTAGGCTTAGGGTACGGCTTAGGGTACGGGTTCGGGGAGGGTTTCGGGTACGGCGTAGGGTATGGGTTATGGTTAGGGTTAGGGTTAGTGTTATGGTTCGGGCTCGGTTTAGGGTACGGGTTAGGATTAGGGTACGTGTTAGGGTTAGGGTAGGGGTTAGGGTTAGGGTACGCGTTAGGGTTAGGGTAGTTATTAAACCTATCCCACTCTCTAGATACCCCTTAGCACGTAAAGGAATATTATTTGGGGGTCCAGCCATGGAGAAGAGTTTAGACACTAGGATAAGATAAGGAACACACCCATTATAAAGAAATCACTTTAGGATTCTCTTTTTAAGCTGTTCCTTAAAACACTAGTGCTTAGGAAATCTATTGGAGGCAGAAGCAGTCAAGGGTAGCCTAGGGTTAGGGTTAGGCTTAGGGTTAGGGTTAGGGTACGGCTTGGGGTATGGGTTCGGGGAGGGGTTCGGGTACGGCGTAGGGTATGGGTTAGGGTTAGGGTTAGGGTTAGTGTTAGGGTTAGGGCTCGGTTTAGGGTACGGGTTAGGATTAGGGTATGTGTTAGGGTTAGGGTAGGGGTTAGGGTTAGGGTACGCGTTAGGGTTAGGGTAGTTATTAAACCTATCCCACTCTCTAGATACCCCTTAGCACGTAAAGGAATATTATTTGAGGGTCCAGCCATGGAGAAGAGTTTAGACACTAGGATAAGATAAGGAACACACCCATTATAAAGAAATCACATTAGGATTCTCTTTTTAAGCTGTTCCTTAAAACACTAGTGCTTAGGAAATCTATTGGAGGCAGAAGCAGTCAAGGGTAGCCTAGGGTTAGGGTTAGGCTTAGGGTTAGGCTTAGGGTACGGCTTAGGGTACGGGTTCGGGGAGGGGTGTGGGTACGGCGTAGGGTATGGGTTAGGGTTAGGGTTAGGGTTAGTGTTAGGGTTAGGGCTCGGTTTAGGGTACGGGTTAGGATTAGGGTACGTGTTAGGGTTAGGGTAGGGGTTAGGGTTAGGGTACGCGTTAGGGTTAGGGTAGTTATTAAACCTATCCCACTCTCTAGATACCCCTTAGCACGTAAAGGAATATTATTTGGGGGTCCAGCCATGGAGAAGAGTTTAGACACTAGGATAAGATAAGGAACACACCCATTATAAAGAAATCACTTTAGGATTCTCTTTTTAAGCTGTTCCTTAAAACACTAGTGCTTAGGAAATCTATTGGAGGCAGAAGCAGTCAAGGGTAGCCTAGGGTTAGGGTTAGGCTTAGGGTTAGGCTTAGGGTATGGGTTCGGGGAGGGGTTCGGGTACGGCGTAGGGTATGGGTTAGGGTTAGGGTTAGGGTTAGTGTTAGGGTTAGGGCTCGGTTTAGGGTACGGTTTAGGATTAGGGTACGTATTAGGGTTAGGGTAGGGGTTAGGGTTAGGTTATGCGTTAGGTCTAGGGTAGTTAGTAAACCTATCCCACTCTCTAGCTCCCCCTTAGCACGTAAAGGAATATTATTTGGGGGTCCAGCCATGAAGAAGAGTTTAGACACTAGGATAAGATAAGGAACACACCCATTATAAAGAAATCACATTAGGATTCTCTTTTTAAGCTGTTCCTTAAAACACTACTGCTTAGGAAATCAATTGGAGGCAGAAGCAGTCAAGGGTAGCCTAGGGTTAGGGTTAGGCTTAGGGTTAGGTTTAGGGTATGGCTTAGGGTACGGGTTCGGGGAGGGGTGCGGGTACGGCGTAGGGTATGGGTTAGGGTTAGGGTTAGGGTTAGTGTTAGGGTTAGGGCTCGGTTTAGGGTACGGTTAGGATTAGGGTACGTGTTAGGTTTAGGGTAGGGGTTAGGGTTAGGGTACGCGTTAGGGTTAGGGTAGTTAGTAAACCTATCCCACTCTCTAGATACCCCTTAGCACGTAAAGGAATATTATTTGGGGGTCCAGCCATGGAGAAGAGTTTAGACACTAGGATAAGATAAGGAACACACCCATTATAAAAAAATCACATTAGGATTCTCTTTTTCAGCTGTTCCTTAAAACACTAGTGCTTAGGAAATCTATTGGAGGCAGAAGCAGTCAAGGGTAGCCTAGGGTTAGTGTTAGGCTTAGGGTTAGGCTTAGGGTACGGCTTAGGGTACGGGTTCGGGGAGGAGTTCGGGTACGGCGTAGGGTATGGGTTAGGGTTAGGGTTAGTGTTAGTGTTAGGGTTAGGGCTCGGTTTAGGGTACGGGTTAGGATTAGGGTACGTGTTAGGGTTAGGGTAGGGGTTAGGGTTAGGGTACGCGTTAGGATTAGGGTAGTTAGTAAACCTATCCCACTCTCTAGATACCCCTTAGCACGTAAAGGAGTATTATTTGGGGGTCCAGCCATGGAGAAGAGTTTAGGCTCTAGGATAAGATAAGGAACACACCCATTATAAAGAAATCACATTAGGATTCTCTTTTTAAGCTGTTGCTTAAAACACTAGTGCTTAGGAAATCTATTGGAGGCAGAAGCAGTCAAGGGTAGCCTAGGGTTAGGGTTAGGCTTAGGGTTCGGCTTAGGGTACGGCTTAGGGTACGGGTTCGGGGAGGGGTGCGGGTACGGCGTACAGTATGGGTTAGGGTTAGGGTTAGGGTTAGTGTTAGGGTTAGGGCTCGGTTTAGGGTATGGGTTAGGATTAGGGTACGTGTTAGGGTTAGGGTAGGGGTTAGGGTTAGGGTACGCGTTAGGGTTAGGGTAGTTATTAAACCTATCCCACTCTCTAGATACCCCTTAGCACGTAAAGGAATATTATTTGGGTGTCCAGCCATGGAGAAGAGTTTAGACACTAGGATAAGATAAGGAACACACCCATTATAAAGAAATCACTTTAGGATTCTCTTTTTAAGCTGTTCCTTAAAACACTAGTGCTTAGGAAATCTATTGGAGGCAGAAGCAGTCAAGGGTAGCCTAGGGTTAGGGTTAGGCTTAGGGTTAGGCTTAGGGTACGGCTTGGGGTACGGGTTTGGGGAGGGGTTCGGGTACAGCGTAGGGTATGGGTTAGGGTTAGGGTTAGTGTTAGGGTTAGGGTTAGGGTTAGGGTTAGGGTTAGGGTTAGGGTTAGGGTTAGGGTTAGGGCTCGGTTTAGGGTACGGGTTAGGATTAGGGTACGTGTTAGGGTTAGGGTAGGGGTTAGGGTTAGGTTACGCTTTAGGGCTAGGGTAGTTAGTAAACCTATCCCACTCTCTAGCTCCCCCTTAGCACGTAAAGGAATATTATTTGGGGGTCCAGCCATGGAGAAGAGTTTAGACACTAGGATAAGATAAGGAACACACCCATTATAAAGAAATCACATTAGGATTGTCTTTTTAAGCTGTTCCTTAAAACACTAGTGCTTAGGAAATCTATTGGAGGCAGAAGCAGTCAAGGGTAGCCTAAGGTTAGGGTTAGGCGTAGGGTTAGGGTTAGGGTACGGCTTAGGGTACATGTTCGGGGAGGGGTTCGGGTACGGCGTAGGGTATGGGTTAGTGTTAGGGTTAGGGTTAGTGTTAGGGTTAGGGCTCGGTTTAGGGTACGGGTTAGGATTAGGGTACGTGTTAGGGTTAGGGTAGGGGTTAGGGTTAGGGTACGCGTTAGGGTTAGGGTAGTTATTAAACCTATCCCACTCTCTAGATACCCCTTATCACGTAAAGGAATATTATTTGGGGGTCCAACCATGGAGAAGAGTTTAGACACTAGGATAAGATAAGGAACACACCCATTATAAAGAAATCACATTAGGATTCTCTTTTTCAGCTGTTCCTTAAAACACTAGTGCTTAGGAAATCTATTGGAGGCAGAAGCAGTCAAGGGTAGCCTAGGGTTAGGGTTAGGCTTAGGGTTAGGGTTAGGGTACGGCTTGGGGTATGGGTTCGGGGAGGGGTTCGGGTACGGCGTAGGGTATGGGTTAGGGTTAGGGTTAGGGTTAGTGTTAGGGTTAGGGCTCGGTTTAGGGTACGGGTTAGGATTAGGGTACGTGTTAGGGTTAGGGTAGGGGTTAGGGTTAGGTTACGCGTTAGGGCTAGGGTAGTTAGTAAACCTATCCCACTCTCTAGCTCCCACTTAGCACGTAAAGGAATATTATTTGGGGGTCCAGCCATGGAGAAGAGTTTAGACACTAGGATAAGATAAGGAACACACCCATTATAAAGAAATCACATTAGGATTCTCTTTTTAAGCTGTTCCTTAAAACACTACTGCTTAGGAAATCAATTGGAGGCAGAAGCAGTCAAGGGTAGCCTAGGGTTAGGGTTAGGCTTAGGGTTAGGCTTAGGGTACAGCTTAGGGTACGGGTTCAGGGAGGGGTGCGGGTACGGCGTAGGGTATGGGTTAGGGTTAGGGTTAGGGTTAGTGTTAGGGTTAGGGCTCGGTTTAGGGTACGGGTTAGGATTAGGGTATGTGTTAGGGTTAGGGTAGGGGTTAGGGTTAGGGTACGCGTTAGGGTTAGGGTAGTTATTAAACCTATCCCACTCTCTAGATACCCCTTAGCACGTAAAGGAATATTATTTGAGGGTCCAGCCATGGAGAAGAGTTTAGACACTAGGATAAGATAAGGAACACACCCATTATAAAGAAATCACATTAGGATTCTCTTTTTAAGCTGTTCCTTAAAACACTAGTGCTTAGGAAATCTATTGGAGGCAAAAGCAGTCAAGGGTAGCCTAGGGTTAGGGTTAGGCTTAGGGTTAGGCTTAGGGTACGGCTTAGGGTACGGGTTCGGGGACGGTTTCGGGTATGGCGTAGGGTATGGGTGAGGGTTAGGGTTAGGGTTAGTGTTAGGGTTAGGGCTCGGTTTTGGGTACGGGTTAGGATTAGGGTATGTGTTAGGGTTAGGGTAGGGGTTAGGGTTAGGGTACGCCTTAGGGTTAGGGTAGTTATTTAACCTATCCCACTCTCTAGATACCCCTTAGCACGTAAAGGAATATTATTTGAGGGTCCAGCCATGGAGAAGAGTTTAGACACTAGGATAAGATAAGGAACACACCCATTATAAAGAAATCACATTAGGATTCTCTTTTTAAGCTGTTCCTTAAAACACTAGTGCTTAGGAAATCTATTGGAGGCAGAAGCAGTCAAGGGTAGCCTAGGGTTAGGGTTAGGCTTAGGGTTAGGCTTAGGGTACGGCTTAGGGTACGGGTTCGGGGAGGGTTTCGGGTACGGCGTAGGGTATGGGTTAGGGTTAGGGTTAGGGTTAGTGTTAGGGTTAGGGCTCGGTTTAGGGTACGGGTTAGGATTAGGGTACGTGTTAGGGTTAGGGTAGGGGTTAGGGTTAGGGTACGCATTAGGGTTAGGGTAGTTATTAAACCTATCCCACTCTCTAGATACCCCTTAGCACGTAAAGGAATATTATTTGGGGGTCCAGCCATGGAGAAGAGTTTAGACACTAGGATAAGATAAGGAACACACCCATTATAAAGAAATCACATTAGGATTCTCTTTTTAAGCTGTTCCTTAAAACACTACTGCTTAGGAAATCAATTGGAGGCAGAAGCAGTCAAGGGTAGCCTAGGGTTAGGGTTAGGCTTAGGGTTAGGTTTAGGGTATGGCTTAGGGTACGGGTTCGGGGAGGGGTGCGGGTACGGCGTAGGGTATGGGTTAGGGTTAGGGTTAGGGTTAGTGTTAGGGTTAGGGCTCGGTTTAGGGTACAGGTTAGGATTAGGGTACGTGTTAGGGTTAGGGTAGGGGTTAGGGTTAGGGTACGCGTTAGGGTTAGGGTAGTTATTAAACCTATCCCACTCTCTAGATACCCCTTAGCACGTAAGGGAATTTTTTTTGGGGGTGCAGCCATGGAGAAGAGTTTAGACACTAGGATAAGATAAGGAACACACTCATTATAAAGAAATCACATTAGGATTCTCTTTTTAAGCTGTTCCTTAAAACACTAGTGCTTAGGAAGTTTATTGGAGGCAGAAGCAGTCAAGGGTAGCCTAGGGTTAGGGTTAGGCTTAGGGTTAGGCTTAGGGTACGGCTTGGGGTATGGGTTCGGGGAGGGGTTCGGGTACGGCGTAGGGTATCATTTAGGGTTAGGGTTAGGGTTAGTGTTAGGGTTAGGGCTCGGTTTAGGGTACGTGTTAGGATTAGGGTACGTGTTAGGGTTAGGGTAGGGGTTAGGGTTAGGGTACGTGTTAGGGTTAGGGTAGTTAGTAAACCTATCCCACTCTCTAGATACCCCTTAGCACGTAAAGGAGTATTAGTTGGGGGTCCAGCCATGGAGAAGAGTTTAGGCACTAGGATAAGATAAGGAACACACCCATTATAAAGAAATCACATTAGGATTCTCTTTTTAAGCTGTTCCTTAAAACACTAGTTCTTAGGAAATCTATTGGAGGCAGAAGCAGTCAAGTGTAGCCTAGGGTTAGGGTTAGGCTTAGGGTTCGGCTTAGGGTACGGCTTAGGGTACGGGTTCGGGGAGGGGTGCGGTTACGGCGTACGGTATGGGTTAGGGTTAGGGTTAGGGTTAGTGTTAGGGTTAGGGCTCGGTTTAGGGTACGGGTTAGGATTAGGGTACGTGTTAGGGTTAGGGTAGGGGTTAGGGTTAGGGTACGCGTTAGGGTTAAGGGAGTTGTTAAACCTATCCCACTCTCTAGATACCCCTTAGCACATAAAGGAATATTATTTGGGGGTCCAGCCATGGAGAAGAGTTTAGACAATAGGATAAGATAAGGAACACACCCATTATAAAGAAATCACTTTAGGATTCTCTTTTTAAGCTGTTCCTTAAAACACTAGTGCTTAGGAAATCTATTGGAGGCAGAAGCAGTCAAGGGTAGCCTAGGGTTAGGGTTAGGCTTAGGGTTAGCGTTAGGGTACGGCTTAGGGTACGGGTTCGGGGAGGGGTTCGGGTACGGCGTAGGGTATGGGTTAGGGTTAGGGTTAGTGTTAGTGTTAGGGTTAGGGCTCGGTTTAGGGTACGGGTTAGGATTAGGGTACGTGTTAGTGTTAGGGTAGGGGTTAGGGTTAGAGTACGCATTAGGGTTAGGGTAGTTATTAAACCTATCCCACTCTCTAGATACCCCTTAGCACGTAGGGCAATAATATTTGGGGGTGCAGCCATGTAGAAGAGTTTAGACACTAGGATAAGATAAGGAACACACCCATTATAAAGAAATCACATTAGGATTCTCTTTTTCAGCTGTTCCTTAAAACACTAGTGCTTAGGAAATCTATTGGAGGCAGAAGCAGTCAAGGGTAGCCTAGGGTTAGGGTTAGGCTTAGGGTTAGGCTTAGGGTACGGCTTAGGGTACGGGTTCGGGGAGGGGTTCGGGTACGGCGTAGGGTATGGGTTAGGGTTAGGGTTAGGGTTAGTGTTATGGTTAGGGCTCGGTTTAGGGTACGGGTTAGGATTAGGGTACGTGTTAGGGTTAGGGTAGGGGTTAGGGTTAGGGTACGCGTTAGGGTTAGGGTAGTTATTAAACCTATCCCACTCTCTAGATACCCCTTAGCACGTAAAGGAATATTATTTGGGGGTCCAGCCATGGAGAAGAGTTTAGACACTAGGATAAGATAAGGAACACACCCATTATAAAGAAATCACATTAGGATTCTCTTGTTAAGCTGTTCCTTAAAACACTAGTGCTTAGGAAATCTATTGGAGGCAGAAGCAGTCAAGGGTAGCCTAGGGTTAGGGTTAGGCTTAGGGTTAGGCTTAGGGTACGGCTTAGGGTACGGGTTCGGGGACGGTTTCGGGTATGGCGTAGGGTATGGGTTAGGGTTAGGGTTAGGGTTAGTGTTAGGGTTAGGGCTCGGTTTTGGGTACGGGTTAGGATTAGGGTATGTGTTAGGGTTAGGGTAGGGGTTAGGGTTAGGGTACGCCTTAGGGTTAGGGTAGTTATTAAACCTATCCCACTCTCTAGATACCCCTTAGCACGTAAAGGAATATTATTTGAGGATCCAGCCATGGAGAAGAGTTTAGACACTAGGATAAGATAAGGAACACACCCATTATAAAGAAATCACATTAGGATTCTCTTTTTAAGCTGTTCCTTAAAACACTAGTGCTTAGGAAATCTATTGGAGGCAGAAGCAGTCAAGGGTAGCCTAGGGTTAGGGTTAGGCTTAGGGTTAGGCTTAGGGTACGGCTTAGGGTACGGGTTCGGGGAGGGTTTCGGGTACGGCGTAGGGTATGGGTTAGGGTTAGGGTTAGGGTTAGTGTTAGGGTTAGGGCTCGGTTTAGGGTACGGGTTAGGATTAGGGTACGTGTTAGGGTTAGGGTAGGGGTTAGGGTTAGGGTACGCGTTAGGGTTAGGGTAGTTATTAAACCTATCCCACTCTCTAGATACCCCTTAGCACGTAAAGGAATATTATTTGGGGGTCCAGCCATGGAGAAGAGTTTAGACACTAGGATAAGATAAGGAACACACCCATTATAAAGAAATCACATTAGGATTCTCTTTTTAAGCTGTTCCTTAAAACACTACTGCTTAGGAAATCAATTGGAGGCAGAAGCAGTCAAGGGTAGCCTAGGGTTAGGGTTAGGCTTAGGGTTAGGTTTAGGGTATGGCTTAGGGTACGGGTTCGGGGAGGGGTGCGGGTACGGCGTAGGGTATCGGTTAGGGTTAGGGTTAGGGTTAGTGTTAGGGTTAGGGCTCGGTTTAGGGTACAGGTTAGGATTAGGGTACGTGTTAGGGTTAGGGTAGGGGTTAGGGTTAGGGTACGCATTAGGGTTAGGGTAGTTATTAAACCTATCCCACTCTCTAGATACCCCTTAGCACGTAAGGGAATATTATTTGGGGGTGCAGCCATGGAGAAGAGTTTAGACACTAGGATAAGATAAGGAACACACCCATTATAAAGAAATCACATTAGGATTCTCTTTTTAAGCTGTTCCTTAAAACACTAGTGCTTAGGAAGTTTATTGGAGGCAGAAGCAGTCAAGGGTAGCCTAGGGTTAGTGTTAGGCTTAGGGTTAGGCTTAGAGTACGGCTTAGGGTACGGGTTTGGGGAGGGGTGCGGGTACGGCGTAGGGTATGGGTTAGGGTTAGGGTTAGGGTTAGTGTTAGGGTTAGGGCTCGGTTTAGGGTACGGTTAGGATTAGGGTACGTGTTAGGTTTAGGGTAGGGGTTAGGGTTAGGGTACGCGTTAGGGTTAGGGTAGTTAGTAAACCTATCCCACTCTCTAGATACCCCTTAGCACGTAAAGGAATATTATTTGGGGGTCCAGCCATGGAGAAGAATTTAGACACTAGGATAAGATAAGGAACACACGCATTATAAAGAAATCACATTAGGATTCTCTTTTTCAGCTGTTCCTTAAAACACTAGTGCTTAGGAAATCTATTGGAGGCAGAAGCAGTCAAGGGTAGCCTAGGGTTAGGGTTAGGCTTAGGGTTAGGCTTAGGGTACGGCTTAGGGTACGGGTTCGGGGAGAGGTTCGGGTACGGCGTAGGGTATGGGTTAGGGTTAGGGTTAGTGTTAGTGTTAGGGTTAGGGCTCGGTTTAGGGTACGGGTTAGGATTAGGGTACGTGTTAGGGTTAGGGTAGGGGTTAGGGTTAGGGTACGCGTTAGGATTAGGGTAGTTAGTAAACCTATCCCACTCTCTAGATACCCCTTAGCACGTAAAGGAGTATTATTTGGGGGTCCAGCCATGGAGAAGAGTTTAGGCACTAGGATAAGATAAGGAACACACCCATTATAAAGAAATCACATTAGGATTCTCTTTTTAAGCTGTTGCTTAAAACACTAGTGCTTAGGAAATCTATTGGAGGCAGAAGCAGTCAAGGGTAGCCTAGGGTTAGGGTTAGGCTTAGGGTTCGGCTTAGGGTACGGCTTAGGGTACGGGTTCGGGGAGGGGTGCGGGTACGGCGTACGGTATGGGTTAGGGTTAGGGTTAGGGTTAGTGTTAGGGTTAGGGCTCGGTTTAGGGTATGGGTTAGGATTAGGGTACGTGTTAGGGTTAGGGTAGGGGTTAGGGTTAGGGTACGCGTTAGGGTTAGGGTAGTTATTAAACCTATCCCACTCTCTAGATACCCCTTAGCACGTAAAGGAATATTATTTGGGGGTCCAGCCATGGAGAAGAGTTTAGACACTAGGATAAGATAAGGAACACACCCATTATAAAGAAATCACTTTAGGATTCTCTTTTTAAGCTGTTCCTTAAAACACTAGTGCTTAGGAAATCTATTGGAGGCAGAAGCAGTCAAGGGTAGCCTAGGGTTAGGGTTAGGCTTAGGGTTAGGCTTAGGGTACGGCTTGGGGTATGGGTTCGGGGAGGGGTTCGGGTATGGCGTAGGGTATCATTTAGGGTTAGGGTTAGGGTTAGTGTTAGGGTTAGGGCTCGGTTTAGGGTACGTGTTAGGATTAGGGTACGTGTTAGGGTTAGGGTAGGGGTTAGGGTTAGGGTACGTGTTAGGGTTAGGGTAGTTAGTAAACCTATCCCACTCTCTAGATACCCCTTAGCACGTAAAGGAGTATTAGTTGGGGGTCCAGCCATGGAGAAGAGTTTAGGCACTAGGATAAGATAAGGAACACACCCATTATAAAGAAATCACATTAGGATTCTCTTTTTAAGCTGTTCCTTAAAACACTAGTGCTTAGGAAATCTATTGGAGGCAGAAGCAGTCAAGTGTAGCCTAGGGTTAGGGTTAGGCTTAGGGTTCGGCTTAGGGTACGGCTTAGGGTACGGGTTCGGGGAGGGGTGCGGTTACGGCGTACGGTATGGGTTAGGGTTAGGGTTAGGGTTAGTGTTAGGGTTAGGGCTCGGTTTAGGGTACGGGTTAGGATTAGGGTACGTGTTAGGGTTAGGGTAGGGGTTAGGGTTAGGGTACGCGTTAGGGTTAGGGTAGTTGTTAAACCTATCCCACTCTCTAGATACCCCTTAGCACGTAAAGGAATATTATTTGGGGGTCCAGCCATGGAGAAGAGTTTAGACAATAGGATAAGATAAGGAACACACCCATTATAAAGAAATCACTTTAGGATTCTCTTTTTAAGCTGTTCCTTAAAACACTAGTGCTTAGGAAATCTATTGGAGGCAGAAGCAGTCAAGGGTAGCCTAGGGTTAGGGTTAGGCTTAGGGTTAGCGTTAGGGTACGGCTTAGGGTACGGGTTCGGGGAGGGGTTCGGGTACGGCGTAGGGTATGGGTTAGGGTTAGGGTTAGTGTTAGTGTTAGGGTTAGGGCTCGGTTTAGGGTACGGGTTAGGATTAGGGTACGTGTTAGTGTTAGGGTAGGGGTTAGGGTTAGAGTACGCATTAGGGTTAGGGTAGTTATTAAACCTATCCCACTCTCTAGATACCCCTTAGCACGTAGGGCAATAATATTTGGGGGTGCAGCCATGTAGAAGAGTTTAGACACTAGGATAAGATAAGGAACACACCCATTATAAAGAAATCACATTAGGATTCTCTTTTTCAGCTGTTCCTTAAAACACTAGTGCTTAGGAAATCTATTGGAGGCAGAAGCAGTCAAGGGTAGCCTAGGGTTAGGGTTAGGCTTAGGGTTAGGCTTAGGGTACGGCTTAGGGTACGGGTTCGGGGAGGGGTTCGGGTACGGCGTAGGGTATGGGTTAGGGTTAGGGTTAGGGTTAGTGTTATGGTTAGGGCTCGGTTTAGGGTACGGGTTAGGATTAGGGTACGTGTTAGGGTTAAGGTAGGGGTTAGGGTTAGGGTACGCGTTAGGGTTAGGGTAGTTATTAAACCTATCCCACTCTCTAGATACCCCTTAGCACGTAAAGGAATATTATTTGGGGGTCCAGCCATGGAGAAGAGTTTAGACACTAGGATAAGATAAGGAACACACCCATTATAAAGAATTCACTTTAGGATTCTCTTTTTAAGCTGTTCCTTAAAACACTAGTGCTTAGGAAATCTATTGGAGGCAGAAGCAGTCAAGGGTAGCCTAGGGTTAGGGTTAGGCTTAGGGTTAGGGTTAGGGTACGGCTTGGGGTATGGGTTCGGGGAGGGGTTCGGGTACGGCGTAGGGTATGGGTTAGGGTTAGGGTTAGGGTTAGTGTTAGGGTTAGGGCTCGGTTTAGGGTACGGGTTAGGATTAGGGTACGTGTTAGGGTTAGGGTAGGGGTTAGGGTTAGGTTACGCGTTAGGGTTAGGGTAGTTAGTAAACCTATCCCACTCTCTAGCTCCCCCTTAGCACGTAAAGGAATATTATTTGGGGGTCCGGCCATGGAGAAGAGTTTAGACACTAGGATAAGATAAGGAACACACCCATTATAAAGAAATCACATTAGGATTCTCTTTTTAAGCTGTTCCTTAAAACACTACTGCTTAGGAAATAAATTGGAGGCAGAAGCAGTCAAGGGTAGCCTAGGGTTAGGGTTAGGCTTAGGGTTAGGTTTAGGGTATGGCTTAGGGTACGGGTTCGGGGAGGGGTGCGGGTACGGCGTAGGGTATGGTTTAGGGTTAGGGTTAGGGTTAGTGTTAGGGTTAGGGCTCGGTTTAGGGTACGGGTTAGGATTAGGGTACGTGTTAGGGTTAGGGTAGGGGTTAGGGTTAGTGTACGCGTTAGGGTTAGGGTAGTTATTAAACCTATCCCACTCTCTAGATACCCCTTAACACGTAAAGGAATATTATTTGAGGGTCCAGCCATGGAGAAGAGTTTAGACACTAGGATAAGATAAGGAACACACCCCTTATAAAGAAATCACATTAGGATTCTCTTTTTAAGCTGTTCCTTAAAACACTAGTGCTTAGGAAATCTATTGGAGGCAGAAGCAGTCAAGGGTAGCCTAGGGTTAGGGTTAGGGTTAGGCTTAGGGTTAGGCTTAGGGTTAGGGTTAGGGTACGGCTTGGGGTATGGGTTCGGGGAGGTGTTCGAGTACGGCGTAGGGTATGGGTTAGGGTTAGGGTTAGGGTTAGTGTTAGGGTTAGGGCTCGGTTTAGGATACGGGTTAGGATTAGGGTACGTGTTAGGGTTAGGGTACGGGTTAGGGTTAGGTTACGCGTTAGGGCTAGGGTAGTTAGTAAACCTATCCCACTCTCTAGCTCCCCCTTAGCACGTAAAGGAATATTATTTGGGGGTCCAGCCATGGAGAAGAGTTTAGACACTAGGATAAGATAAGGAACACACCCATTATAAAGAAATCACATTAGGATTCTCTTTTTAAGCTGTTCCTTAAAACACTACTGCTTAGGAAATCAATTGGAGGCAGAAGCAGTCAAGGGTAGCCTAGGGTTAGGGTTAGGCTTAGGGTTAGGTTTAGGGTATGACTTAGGGTACGGGATCGGGGAGGGGTGCGGGTACGGCGTAGGGTATGGGTTAGGGTTAGGGTTAGGGTTAGTGTTAGGGTTAGGGCTCGGTTTAGGGTACAGGTTAGGATTAGGGTACGTGTTAGGGTTAGGGTAGGGGTTAGGGTTAGGGTACGCGTTAGGGTTAGGGTAGTTATTAAACCTATCCCACTCTCTAGATACCCCTTAGCACGTAAGGGAATATTATTTGGGGGTGCAGCCATGGAGAAGAGTTTAGACACTAGGATAAGATAAGGAACACACCCATTATAAAGAAATCACATTAGGATTCTCTTTTTAAGCTGTTCCTTAAAACACTAGTGCTTAGGAAATCTATTGGAGGCAGAAGCAGTCAAGGGTAGCCTTGGGTTAGGGTTAGGCTTAGGTTTAGGCTTAGGGTACGGCTTAGGGTACGGGTTCGGGGAGGGGTGCGGGTACGGCGTAGGGTATGGGTTAGGGTTAGGGTTAGGGTTAGTGTTAGGGTTAGGGCTCGGTTTTGGGTACGGGTTAGGATTAGGGTATGTGTTAGGGTTAGGGTAGGGGTTAGGGTTAGGGTACGCCTTAGGGTTAGGGTAGTTATTAAACCTATCCCACTCTCTAGATACCCCTTAGCACGTAAAGGAATATTATTTGAGGGTCCAGCCATGGAGAAGAGTTTAGACACTAGGATAAGATAAGGAACACACCCATTATAAAGAAATCACATTAGGATTCTCTTTTTAAGCTGTTCCTTAAAACACTAGTGCTTAGGAAATCTATTGGAGGCAGAAGCAGTCAAGGGTAGCCTAGGGGTAGGGTTAGGCTTAGGGTTAGGCTTAGGGTACGGCTTAGGGTACGGGTTCGGGGAGGGTTTCGGGTACGGCGTAGGGTATGGGTTAGGGTTAGGGTTAGGGTTAGTGTTAGGGTTAGGGCTCGGTTTAGGGTACGGGTTAGGATTAGGGTACGTGTTAGGGTTAGGGTAGGGGTTAGGGTTAGGGTACGCGTTAGGGTTAGGGTAGTTATTAAACCTATCCCACTCTCTAGATACCCCTTAGCACGTAAAGGAATATTATTTGGGGGTCCAGCCATGGAGAAGAGTTTAGACACTAGGATAAGATAAGGAACACACCCATTATAAAGAAATCACATTAGGATTCTCTTTTTAAGCTGTTCCTTAAAACACTACTGCTTAGGAAATCAATTGGAGGCAGAAGCAGTCAAGGGTAGCCTAGGGTTAGGGTTAGGCTTAGGGTTAGGTTTAGGGTATGGCTTAGGGTACGGGTTCGGGGAGGGGTGCGGGTACGGCGTAGGGTATGGGTTAGGGTTAGGGTTAGGGTTAGTGTTAGGGTTAGGGCTCGGTTTAGGGTACAGGTTAGGATTAGGGTACGTGTTAGGGTTAGGGTAGGGGTTAGGGTTAGGGTACGCGTTAGGGTTAGGGTAGTTATTAAACCTATCCCACTCTCTAGATACCCCTTAGCACGTAAGGGAATATTATTTGGGGGTGCAGCCATGGAGAAGAGTTTAGACACTAGGATAAGATAAGGAACACACTCATTATAAAGAAATCACATTAGGATTCTCTTTTTAAGCTGTTCCTTAAAACACTAGTGCTTAGGAAGTTTATTGGAGGCAGAAGCAGTCAAGGGTAGCCTAGGGTTAGGGTTAGGCTTAGGGTTAGGCTTAGGGTACGGCTTAGGGTACGGGTTCGGGGAGGGGTGCGGGTACGGCGTAGGGTATGGGTTAGGGTTAGGGTTAGGGTTAGTGTTAGGGTTAGGGCTCGGTTTAGGGTACGGTTAGGATTAGGGTACGTGTTAGGTTTTGGGTAGGGGTTAGGGTTAGGGTACGCGTTAGGGTTAGGGTAGTTAGTAAACCTATCCCACTCTCTAGATACCCCTTAGCACGTAAAGGAATATTATTTGGGGGTCCAGCCATGGAGAAGAATTTAGACAATAGGATAAGATAAGGAACACACCCATTATAAAGAAATCACATTAGGATTCTCTTTTTAAGCTGTTGCTTAAAACACTAGTGCTTAGGAAATCTATTGGAGGCAGAAGCAGTCAAGGGTAGCCTAGGGTTAGTGTTAGGCTTAGGGTTAGGCTTAGAGTACGGCTTAGGGTACGGGTTTGGGGAGGGTTTCGGGTACGGCGTAGGGTATGGTTTAGGGTTAGGGTTAGTGTTAGTGTTAGGGTTAGGGCTCGGTTTAGGGTACGGGTTAGGATTAGGGTACGTGTTAGTGTTAGGGTAGGGGTTAGGGTTAGAGTACGCATTAGGGCTAGGGTAGTTATTAAACCTATCCTACTCTCTAGATACCCCTTAGCACGTAAGGCAATATTATTTGGGGGTGCAGCCATGGAGAAGAGTTTAGACACTAGGATAAGATAAGGAACACACCCATTATAAAGAAATCACATTAGGATTCTCTTTTTAAGCTGTTCCTTAAAACACTAGTGCTTAGGAAATCTATTGGAGGCAGAAGCAGTCAAGGGTAGCCTAGGGTTAGGGTTAGGCTTAGGGTTAGGCTTAGGGTACGGCTTAGGGTACGGGTTCGGGGAGGGGTTCGTGTACGGCGTAGGGTATGGGTTAGGGTTAGGGTTAGTGTTAGTGTTAGGGTTAGGGCTCGGTTTAGGGTACGGGTTAGGATTAGGGTACGTGTTAGGGTTAAGGTAGGGGTTAGGGTTAGGGTACGCGTTAGGGTTAGGGTAGTTATTAAACCTATCCCACTCTCTAGATACCCCTTAGCACGTAAAGGAATATTATTTGAGGATCCAGCCATGGAGAAGTGTTTAGACACTAGGATAATATAAGGAACACACCCATTATAAAGAAATCACATTAGGATTCTCTTTTTAAGCTGTTCCTTAAAACACTAGTGCTTAGGAAATCTATTGGAGGCAGAAGCAGTCAAGGGTAGCCTAGGGTTAGGGTTAGGCTTAGGGTTAGGCTTAGGGTACGGCTTAGGGTACGGGTTCGGGGAGGGTTTCGGGTACGGCGTAGGGTATGGGTTAGGGTTAGGGTTAGGGTTAGTGTTAGGGTTAGGGCTCGGTTTAGGGTATGGTTAGGATTAGGGTACGTGTTAGGTTTAGGGTAGGGGTTAGGGTTAGGGCACGCGTTAGGGTTAGGGTAGTTAGTAAACCTATCCCACTCTCTAGATACCCCTTAGCACGTAAAGGAATATTATTTGGGGGTCCAGCCATGGAGAAGAGTTTAGACAATAGGATAAGATAAGGAACACACCCATTATAAAGAAATCACTTTAGGATTCTCTTTTTAAGCTGTTCCTTAAAACACTAGTGCTTAGGAAATCTATTGGAGGCAGAAGCAGTCAAGGGTAGCCTAGGGTTAGGGTTAGGCTTAGGGTTAGCGTTAGGGTACGGCTTAGGGTACGGGTTCGGGGAGGGGTTCGGGTACGGCGTAGGGTATGGGTTAGGGTTAGGGTTAGGGTTAGTGTTATGGTTAGGGCTCGGTTTAGGGTACGGGTTAGGATTAGGGTACGTGTTAGGGTTAAGGTAGGGGTTAGGGTTAGGGTACGCGTTAGGGTTAGGGTAGTTAGTAAACCTATCCCACTCTCTAGCTCCCCCTTAGCACGTAAAGGAATATTATTTGGGGGTCCGGCCATGGAGAAGAGTTTAGACACTAGGATAAGATAAGGAACACACCCATTATAAAGAAATCACATTAGGATTCTCTTTTTAAGCTGTTCCTTAAAACACTACTGCTTAGGAAATAAATTGGAGGCAGAAGCAGTCAAGGGTAGCCTAGGGTTAGGGTTAGGCTTAGGGTTAGGTTTAGGGTATGGCTTAGGGTACGGGTTCGGGGAGGGGTGCGGGTACGGCGTAGGGTATGGTTTAGGGTTAGGGTTAGGGTTAGTGTTAGGGTTAGGGCTCGGTTTAGGGTACGGGTTAGGATTAGGGTACGTGTTAGGGTTAGGGTAGGGGTTAGGGTTAGTGTACGCGTTAGGGTTAGGGTAGTTATTAAACCTATCCCACTCTCTAGATACCCCTTAGCACGTAAAGGAATATTATTTGAGGGTCCAGCCATGGAGAAGAGTTTAGACACTAGGATAAGATAAGGAACACACCCCTTATAAAGAAATCACATTAGGATTCTCTTTTTAAGCTGTTCCTTAAAACACTAGTGCTTAGGAAATCTATTGGAGGCAGAAGCAGTCAAGGGTAGCCTAGGGTTAGGGTTAGGGTTAGGGTTAGGGTTAGGCTTAGGGTACGGCTTAGGGTACGGGTTCGGGGACGGTTTCGGGTATGGCGTAGGGTATGGGTTAGGGTTAGGATTAGGGTTAGTGTTAGGGTTAGGGCTCGGTTTAGGGTACGGGTTAGGATTAGGGTACGTGTTAGGGTTAGGGTAGGGGTTAGGGTTAGGGTCCGCGTTAGGGTTAGGGTAGTTATTAAACCTATCCCACTCTCTAGATACCCCTTAGCACGTAAGGGAATATTATTTGGGGGTGCAGCCATGGAGAAGAGTTTAGACACTAGGATAAGATAAGGAACACACCCATTATAAAGAAATCACATTAGGATTCTCTTTTTAAGCTGTTCCTTAAAACACTAGTGCTTAGGAAATCTATTGGAGGCAGAAGCAGTCAAGGGTAGCCTTGGGTTAGGGTTAGGCTTAGGTTTAGGCTTAGGGTACGGCTTAGGGTACGGGTTCGGGGAGGGGTGCGGGTACGGCGTAGGGTATGGGTTAGGGTTAGGGTTAGGGTTAGTGTTAGGGTTAGGGCTCGGTTTTGGGTACGGGTTAGGATTAGGGTATGTGTTATGGTTAGGGTAGGGTTTAGGGTTAGGGTACGCCTTAGGGTTAGGGTAGTTATTAAACCTATCCCACTCTCTAGATACCCCTTAGCACGTAAAGGAATATTATTTGAGGGTCCAGCCATGGAGAAGAGTTTAGACACTAGGATAAGATAAGGAACACACCCATTATAAAGAAATCACATTAGGATTCTCTTTTTAAGCTGTTCCTTAAAACACTAGTGCTTAGGAAATCTATTGGAGGCAGAAGCAGTCAAGGGTAGCCTAGGGGTAGGGTTAGGCTTAGGGTTAGGCTTAGGGTACGGCTTAGGGTACGGGTTCGGGGAGGGTTTCGGGTACGGCGTAGGGTATGGGTTAGGGTTAGGGTTAGGGTTAGTGTTAGGGTTAGGGCTCGGTTTAGGGTACGGTTTAGGATTAGGGTACGTGTTAGGGTTAGGGTAGGGGTTAGGGTTAGGGTACGCGTTAGGGTTAGGGTAGTTATTAAACCTATCCCACTCTCTAGATACCCCTTAGCACGTAAAGGAATATTATTTGGGGGTCCAGCCATGGAGAAGAGTTTAGACACTAGGATAAGATAAGGAACACACCCATTATAAAGAAATCACTTTAGGATTCTCTTTTTAAGCTGTTCCTTAAAACACTAGTGCTTAGGAAATCTATTGGAGGCAGAAGCAGTCATGGGTAGCCTAGGGTTAGGGTTAGGCTTAGGGTTAGGCTTAGGGTACGGCTTGGGGAATGGGTTCGGGGAGGGGTTCGGGTACGGCGTAGGGTATCGTTTAGGGTTAGGGTTAGGGTTAGTGTTAGGGTTAGGGGTCGGTTTAGGGTACGGGTTAGGATTAGGGTACGTGTTAGGGTTAGGGTAGGGGTTAGGGTTAGGGTACGCGTTAGGGTTAGGGTAGTTATTAAACCTATCCCACTCTCTAGATACCCCTTAGCACGTAAGGGAATATTATTTGGGGGTGCAGCCATGGAGAAGAGTTTAGACACTAGGATAAGATAAGGAACACACTCATTATAAAGAAATCACATTAGGATTCTCTTTTTAAGCTGTTCCTTAAAACACTAGTGCTTAGGAAATTTATTGGAGGCAGAAGCAGTCAAGGGTAGCCTAGGGTTAGGGTTAGGCTTAGGGTTAGGCTTAGGGTACGGCTTAGGGTACGGGTTCGGGGAGGGGTGCGGGTACGGCGTAGGGTATGGGTTAGGGTTAGGGTTAGGGTTAGTGTTAGGGTTAGGGCTCGGTTTAGGGTACGGGGTAGGATTAGGGTACGTGTCAGGGTTAGGGTAGGGGTTAGGGTTAGAGTACGCATTAGGGTTAGGGTAGTTATTAAACCTATCCCACTCTCTAGATACCCCTTAGCACGTAAGGCAATATTATTTGGGGGTGCAGCCATGGAGAAGAGTTTAGACACTAGGATAAGATAAGGAACACACCCATTATAAAGAAATCACATTAGGATTCTCTTTTTTAAGCTGTTCCTTAAAACACTAGTGCTTAGGAAATCTATTGGAGGCAGAAGCAGTCAAGGGTAGCCTAGGGTTAGGGTTAGGCTTAGGGTTAGGCTTAGGGTACGGCTTAGGGTACGGGTTCGGGGAGGGGTGTGGGTACGGCGTAGGGTATGGGTTAGGGTTAGGGTTAGGGTTAGTGTTAGGGTTAGGGCTCGGTTTAGGGTACGGGTTAGGATTAGGGTACGTGTTAGGGTTAGGGTAGGGGTTAGGGTTAGGGTACGCGTTAGGGTTAGGGTAGTTAGTAAACCTATCCCACTCTCTAGATACCCCTTAGCACGTAAAGGAATATTATTTGAGGGTCCAGCCATGGAGAAGAGTTTAGACACTAGGATAAGATAAGGAACACACCCATTATAAAGAAATCACATTAGGATTCTCTTTTTAAGCTGTTCCTTAAAACACTAGTGCTTAGGAAATCTATTGGAGGCAGAAGCAGTCAAGGGTAGCCTAGGGTTAGGGTTAGGCTT
This sequence comes from Balaenoptera borealis, assembly GCF_965194805.1. Taxonomy (NCBI): domain Eukaryota; kingdom Metazoa; phylum Chordata; class Mammalia; order Artiodactyla; family Balaenopteridae; genus Balaenoptera; species Balaenoptera borealis. Next base: position 426,444 of record NW_028123914.1, on the reverse strand, counting down.
AGGGTTAGGCTTAGTGTACGGCTTAGGGTACGGGTTCGGGGAGGGGTGCGGGTACGGCGTAGGGTATGGGTTAGGGTTAGGGTTAGGGTTAGTGTTAGGGTTAGGGCTCGGTTTAGGGTACGGTTAGGATTAGGGTACGTGTTAGGTTTAGGGTAGGGGTTAGGGTTAGGGTACGCGTTAGGGTTAGGGTAGTTAGTAAACCTATCCCACTCTCTAGATACCCCTTAGCACGTAAAGGAATATTATTTGGGGGTCCAGCCATGGAGAAGAATTTAGACAATAGGATAAGATAAGGAACACACCCATTATAAAGAAATCACATTAGGATTCTCTTTTTAAGCTGTTGCTTAAAACACTAGTGCTTAGGAAATCTATTGGAGGCAGAAGCAGTCAAGGGTAGCCTAGGGTTAGTGTTAGGCTTAGGGTTAGGCTTAGGGTACGGCTTAGGGTACGGGTTCGGGGAGGGGTTCGTGTACGGCGTAGGGTATGGGTTAGGGTTAGGGTTAGTGTTAGTGTTAGGGTTAGGGCTCGGTTTAGGGTACGGGTTAGGATTAGGGTACGTGTTAGGGTTAGGGTAGGGGTTAGGGTTAAGGTACGCGTTAGGGTTAGGGTAGTTATTAAACCTATCCCACTCTCTAGATACCCCTTAGCACGTAAAGGAATATTATTTGAGGGTCCAGCCATGGAGAAGAGTTTAGACACTAGGATAAGATAAGGAACACACCCATTATAAAGAAATCACATTAGGATTCTCTTTTTAAGCTGTTCCTTAAAACACTAGTGCTTAGGAAATCTATTGGAGGCAGAAGCAGTCAAGGGTAGCCTAGGGGTAGGGTTAGGCTTAGGGTTAGGCTTAGGGTACGGCTTAGGGTACGGGTTCGGGGAGGGTTTCGGGTACGGCGTAGGGTATGGGTTAGGGTTAGGGTTAGGGTTAGTGTTAGGGTTAGGGCTCGGTTTAGGGTACGGGTTAGGATTAGGGTACGTGTTAGGGTTAGGGTAGGGGTTAGGGTTAGGGTACGCGTTAGGGTTAGGGTAGTTATTAAACCTATCCCACTCTCTAGATACCCCTTAGCACGTAAAGGAATATTATTTGGGGGTCCAGCCATGGAGAAGAGTTTAGACACTAGGATAAGATAAGGAACACACCCATTATAAAGAAATCACATTAGGATTCTCTTTTTAAGCTGTTCCTTAAAACACTACTGCTTAGGAAATCAATTGGAGGCAGAAGCAGTCAAGGGTAGCCTAGGGTTAGGGTTAGGCTTAGGGTTAGGTTTAGGGTATGGCTTAGGGTACGGGTTCGGGGAGGGGTGCGGGTACGGCGTAGGGTATGGGTTAGGGTTAGGGTTAGGGTTAGTGTTAGGGTTAGGGCTCGGTTTAGGGTACAGGTTAGGATTAGGGTACGTGTTAGGGTTAGGGTAGGGGTTAGGGTTAGGGTACGCGTTAGGGTTAGGGTAGTTATTAAACCTATCCCACTCTCTAGATACCCCTTAGCACGTAAGGGAATATTATTTGGGGGTGCAGCCATGGAGAAGAGTTTAGACACTAGGATAAGATAAGGAACACACTCATTATAAAGAAATCACATTAGGATTCTCTTTTTAAGCTGTTCCTTAAAACACTAGTGCTTAGGAAGTTTATTGGAGGCAGAAGCAGTCAAGGGTAGCCTAGGGTTAGGGTTAGGCTTAGGGTTAGGCTTAGGGTACGGCTTAGGGTACGGGTTCGGGGAGGGGTGCGGGTACGGCGTAGGGTATGGGTTAGGGTTAGGGTTAGGGTTAGTGTTAGGGTTAGGGCTCGGTTTAGGGTACGGTTAGGATTAGGGTACGTGTTAGGTTTAGGGTAGGGGTTAGGGTTAGGGTACGCGTTAGGGTTAGGGTAGTTAGTAAACCTATCCCACTCTCTAGATACCCCTTAGCACGTAAAGGAATATTATTTGGGGGTCCAGCCATGGAGAAGAATTTAGACAATAGGATAAGATAAGGAACACACCCATTATAAAGAAATCACATTAGGATTCTCTTTTTAAGCTGTTGCTTAAAACACTAGTGCTTAGGAAATCTATTGGAGGCAGAAGCAGTCAAGGGTAGCCTAGGGTTAGTGTTAGGCTTAGGGTTAGGCTTAGAGTACGGCTTAGGGTACGGGTTTGGGGAGGGTTTCGGGTACGGCGTAGGGTATGGTTTAGGGTTAGGGTTAGTGTTAGTGTTAGGGTTAGGGCTCGGTTTAGGGTACGGGTTAGGATTAGGGTACGTGTTAGTGTTAGGGTAGGGGTTAGGGTTAGAGTACGCATTAGGGCTAGGGTAGTTATTAAACCTATCCTACTCTCTAGATACCCCTTAGCACGTAAGGCAATATTATTTGGGGGTGCAGCCATGGAGAAGAGTTTAGACACTAGGATAAGATAAGGAACACACCCATTATAAAGAAATCACATTAGGATTCTCTTTTTAAGCTGTTCCTTAAAACACTAGTGCTTAGGAAATCTATTGGAGGCAGAAGCAGTCAAGGGTAGCCTAGGGTTAGGGTTAGGCTTAGGGTTAGGCTTAGGGTACGGCTTAGGGTACGGGTTCGGGGAGGGGTTCGTGTACGGCGTAGGGTATGGGTTAGGGTTAGGGTTAGTGTTAGTGTTAGGGTTAGGGCTCGGTTTAGGGTACGGGTTAGGATTAGGGTACGTGTTAGGGTTAAGGTAGGGGTTAGGGTTAGGGTACGCGTTAGGGTTAGGGTAGTTATTAAACCTATCCCACTCTCTAGATACCCCTTAGCACGTAAAGGAATATTATTTGAAGATCCAGCCATGGAGAAGTGTTTAGACACTAGGATAATATAAGGAACACACCCATTATAAAGAAATCACATTAGGATTCTCTTTTTAAGCTGTTCCTTAAAACACTAGTGCTTAGGAAATCTATTGGAGGCAGAAGCAGTCAAGGGTAGCCTAGGGTTAGGGTTAGGCTTAGGGTTAGGCTTAGGGTACGGCTTAGGGTACGGGTTCGGGGAGGGTTTCGGGTACGGCGTAGGGTATGGGTTAGGGTTAGGGTTAGGGTTAGTGTTAGGGTTAGGGCTCGGTTTAGGGTATGGTTAGGATTAGGGTACGTGTTAGGTTTAGGGTAGGGGTTAGGGTTAGGGCACGCGTTAGGGTTAGGGTAGTTAGTAAACCTATCCCACTCTCTAGATACCCCTTAGCACGTAAAGGAATATTATTTGGGGGTCCAGCCATGGAGAAGAGTTTAGACAATAGGATAAGATAAGGAACACACCCATTATAAAGAAATCACTTTAGGATTCTCTTTTTAAGCTGTTCCTTAAAACACTAGTGCTTAGGAAATCTATTGGAGGCAGAAGCAGTCAAGGGTAGCCTAGGGTTAGGGTTAGGCTTAGGGTTAGCGTTAGGGTACGGCTTAGGGTACGGGTTCGGGGAGGGGTTCGGGTACGGCGTAGGGTATGGGTTAGGGTTAGGGTTAGTGTTAGTGTTAGGGTTAGGGCTCGGTTTAGGGTACGGGTTAGGATTAGGGTACGTGTTAGTGTTAGGGTAGGGGTTAGGGTTAGAGTACGCATTAGGGTTAGGGTAGTTATTAAACCTATCCCACTCTCTAGATACCCCTTAGCACGTAGGGCAATAATATTTGGGGGTGCAGCCATGTAGAAGAGTTTAGACACTAGGATAAGATAAGGAACACACCCATTATAAAGAAATCACATTAGGATTCTCTTTTTCAGCTGTTCCTTAAAACACTAGTGCTTAGGAAATCTATTGGAGGCAGAAGCAGTCAAGGGTAGCCTAGGGTTAGGGTTAGGCTTAGGGTTAGGCTTAGGGTACGGCTTAGGGTACGGGTTCGGGGAGGGGTTCGGGTACGGCGTAGGGTATGGGTTAGGGTTAGGGTTAGGGTTAGTGTTATGGTTAGGGCTCGGTTTAGGGTACGGGTTAGGATTAGGGTACGTGTTAGGGTTAAGGTAGGGGTTAGGGTTAGGGTACGCGTTAGGGTTAGGGTAGTTAGTAAACCTATCCCACTCTCTAGCTCCCCCTTAGCACGTAAAGGAATATTATTTGGGGGTCCGGCCATGGAGAAGAGTTTAGACACTAGGATAAGATAAGGAACACACCCATTATAAAGAAATCACATTAGGATTCTCTTTTTAAGCTGTTCCTTAAAACACTACTGCTTAGGAAATAAATTGGAGGCAGAAGCAGTCAAGGGTAGCCTAGGGTTAGGGTTAGGCTTAGGGTTAGGTTTAGGGTATGGCTTAGGGTACGGGTTCGGGGAGGGGTGCGGGTACGGCGTAGGGTATGGTTTAGGGTTAGGGTTAGGGTTAGTGTTAGGGTTAGGGCTCGGTTTAGGGTACGGGTTAGGATTAGGGTACGTGTTAGGGTTAGGGTAGGGGTTAGGGTTAGTGTACGCGTTAGGGTTAGGGTAGTTATTAAACCTATCCCACTCTCTAGATACCCCTTAGCACGTAAAGGAATATTATTTGAGGGTCCAGCCATGGAGAAGAGTTTAGACACTAGGATAAGATAAGGAACACACCCCTTATAAAGAAATCACATTAGGATTCTCTTTTTAAGCTGTTCCTTAAAACACTAGTGCTTAGGAAATCTATTGGAGGCAGAAGCAGTCAAGGGTAGCCTAGGGTTAGGGTTAGGGTTAGGGTTAGGGTTAGGCTTAGGGTACGGCTTAGGGTACGGGTTCGGGGACGGTTTCGGGTATGGCGTAGGGTATGGGTTAGGGTTAGGATTAGGGTTAGTGTTAGGGTTAGGGCTCGGTTTAGGGTACGGGTTAGGATTAGGGTACGTGTTAGGGTTAGGGTAGGGGTTAGGGTTAGGGTACGCGTTAGGGTTAGGGTAGTTATTAAACCTATCCCACTCTCTAGATACCCCTTAGCACGTAAGGGAATATTATTTGGGGGTGCAGCCATGGAGAAGAGTTTAGACACTAGGATAAGATAAGGAACACACCCATTATAAAGAAATCACATTAGGATTCCCTTTTTAAGCTGTTCCTTAAAACACTAGTGCTTAGGAAATCTATTGGAGGCAGAAGCAGTCAAGGGTAGCCTTGGGTTAGGGTTAGGCTTAGGTTTAGGCTTAGGGTACGGCTTAGGGTACGGGTTCGGGGAGGGGTGCGGGTACGGCGTAGGGTATGGGTTAGGGTTAGGGTTAGGGTTAGTGTTAGGGTTAGGGCTCGGTTTTGGGTACGGGTTAGGATTAGGGTATGTGTTAGGGTTAGGGTAGGGGTTAGGGTTAGGGTACGCCTTAGGGTTAGGGTAGTTATTAAACCTATCCCACTCTCTAGATACCCCTTAGCACGTAAAGGAATATTATTTGAGGGTCCAGCCATGGAGAAGAGTTTAGACACTAGGATAAGATAAGGAACACACCCATTATAAAGAAATCACATTAGGATTCTCTTTTTAAGCTGTTCCTTAAAACACTAGTGCTTAGGAAATCTATTGGAGGCAGAAGCAGTCAAGGGTAGCCTAGGGGTAGGGTTAGGCTTAGGGTTAGGCTTAGGGTACGGCTTAGGGTACGGGTTCGGGGAGGGTTTCGGGTACGGCGTAGGGTATGGGTTAGGGTTAGGGTTAGGGTTAGTGTTAGGGTTAGGGCTCGGTTTAGGGTACGGTTTAGGATTAGGGTACGTGTTAGGGTTAGGGTAGGGGTTAGGGTTAGGGTACGCGTTAGGGTTAGGGTAGTTATTAAACCTATCCCACTCTCTAGATACCCCTTAGCACGTAAAGGAATATTATTTGGGGGTCCAGCCATGGAGAAGAGTTTAGACACTAGGATAAGATAAGGAACACACCCATTATAAAGAAATCACTTTAGGATTCTCTTTTTAAGCTGTTCCTTAAAACACTAGTGCTTAGGAAATCTATTGGAGGCAGAAGCAGTCATGGGTAGCCTAGGGTTAGGGTTAGGCTTAGGGTTAGGCTTAGGGTACGGCTTGGGGAATGGGTTCGGGGAGGGGTTCGGGTACGGCGTAGGGTATCGTTTAGGGTTAGGGTTAGGGTTAGTGTTAGGGTTAGGGGTCGGTTTAGGGTACGGGTTAGGATTAGGGTACGTGTTAGGGTTAGGGTAGGGGTTAGGGTTAGGGTACGCGTTAGGGTTAGGGTAGTTATTAAACCTATCCCACTCTCTAGATACCCCTTAGCACGTAAGGGAATATTATTTGGGGGTGCAGCCATGGAGAAGAGTTTAGACACTAGGATAAGATAAGGAACACACTCATTATAAAGAAATCACATTAGGATTCTCTTTTTAAGCTGTTCCTTAAAACACTAGTGCTTAGGAAATTTATTGGAGGCAGAAGCAGTCAAGGGTAGCCTAGGGTTAGGGTTAGGCTTAGGGTTAGGCTTAGGGTACGGCTTAGGGTACGGGTTCGGGGAGGGGTGCGGGTACGGCGTAGGGTATGGGTTAGGGTTAGGGTTAGGGTTAGTGTTAGGGTTAGGGCTCGGTTTAGGGTACGGGGTAGGATTAGGGTACGTGTCAGTGTTAGGGTAGGGGTTAGGGTTAGAGTACGCATTAGGGTTAGGGTAGTTATTAAACCTATCCCACTCTCTAGATACCCCTTAGCACGTAAGGCAATATTATTTGGGGGTGCAGCCATGGAGAAGAGTTTAGACACTAGGATAAGATAAGGAACACACCCATTATAAAGAAATCACATTAGGATTCTCTTTTTTAAGCTGTTCCTTAAAACACTAGTGCTTAGGAAATCTATTGGAGGCAGAAGCAGTCAAGGGTAGCCTAGGGTTAGGGTTAGGCTTAGGGTTAGGCTTAGGGTACGGCTTAGGGTACGGGTTCGGGGAGGGGTGTGGGTACGGCGTAGGGTATGGGTTAGGGTTAGGGTTAGGGTTAGTGTTAGGGTTAGGGCTCGGTTTAGGGTACGGGTTAGGATTAGGGTACGTGTTAGGGTTAGGGTAGGGGTTAGGGTTAGGGTACGCGTTAGGGTTAGGGTAGTTAGTAAACCTATCCCACTCTCTAGATACCCCTTAGCACGTAAAGGAATATTATTTGAGGGTCCAGCCATGGAGAAGAGTTTAGACACTAGGATAAGATAAGGAACACACCCATTATAAAGAAATCACATTAGGATTCTCTTTTTAAGCTGTTCCTTAAAACACTAGTGCTTAGGAAATCTATTGGAGGCAGAAGCAGTCAAGGGTAGCCTAGGGTTAGGGTTAGGCTTAGGGTTAGGCTTAGTGTACGGCTTAGGGTACGGGTTCGGGGAGGGGTGCGGGTACGGCGTAGGGTATGGGTTAGGGTTAGGGTTAGGGTTAGTGTTAGGGTTAGGGCTCGGTTTAGGGTACGGTTAGGATTAGGGTACGTGTTAGGTTTAGGGTAGGGGTTAGGGTTAGGGTACGCGTTAGGGTTAGGGTAGTTAGTAAACCTATCCCACTCTCTAGATACCCCTTAGCACGTAAAGGAATATTATTTGGGGGTCCAGCCATGGAGAAGAATTTAGACAATAGGATAAGATAAGGAACACACCCATTATAAAGAAATCACATTAGGATTCTCTTTTTAAGCTGTTGCTTAAAACACTAGTGCTTAGGAAATCTATTGGAGGCAGAAGCAGTCAAGGGTAGCCTAGGGTTAGTGTTAGGCTTAGGGTTAGGCTTAGGGTACGGCTTAGGGTACGGGTTTGGGGAGGGGTTCGGGTACGGCGTAGGGTATGGTTTAGGGTTAGGGTTAGTGTTAGTGTTAGGGTTAGGGCTCGGTTTAGGGTACGGGTTAGGATTAGGGTACGTGTTAGTGTTAGGGTAGGGGTTAGGGTTAGAGTACGCATTAGGGCTAGGGTAGTTATTAAACCTATCCCACTCTCTAGATACCCCTTAGCACGTAAGGCAATATTATTTGGGGGTGCAGCCATGGAGAAGAGTTTAGACACTAGGATAAGATAAGGAACACACCCATTATAAAGAAATCACATTAGGATTCTCTTTTTAAGCTGTTCCTTAAAACACTAGTGCTTAGGAAATCTATTGGAGGCAGAAGCAGTCAAGGGTAGCCTAGGGTTAGGGTTAGGCTTAGGGTTAGGCTTAGGGTACGGCTTAGGGTACGGGTTCGGGGAGGGGTTCGTGTACGGCGTAGGGTATGGGTTAGGGTTAGGGTTAGTGTTAGTGTTAGGGTTAGGGCTCGGTTTAGGGTACGGGTTAGGATTAGGGTACGTGTTAGGGTTAGGGTAGGGGTTAGGGTTAAGGTACGCGTTAGGGTTAGGGTAGTTATTAAACCTATCCCACTCTCTAGATACCCCTTAGCACGTAAAGGAATATTATTTGGGGGTCCAACCATGGAGAAGAGTTTAGACACTAGGATAAGATAAGGAACACACCCATTATAAAGAAATCACTTTAGGATTCTCTTTTTAAGCTGTTCTTTAAAACACTAGTGCTTAGGAAATCTAGTGGAGGCAGAAGCAGTCAAGGGTAGCCTAGGGTTAGGGTTAGGCTTAGGGTTAGGTTTAGGGTACGGCTTGGGGTATGGGTTCGGGGAGGGGTTCGGGTACGGCGTAGGGTATGGTTTAGAGTTAGGGTTAGGGTTAGTGTTAGGGATAGGGCTCGGTTTAGGGTACGGGTTAGGATTAGGGTACGTGTTAGGGTTAGGGTAGCGGTTAGGGTTAGGGTACGCGTTAGGGTTAGGGTAGTTATTAAACCTATCCCACTCTCTAGATACCCCTTAGAACGTAAAGGAATATTATTTGGGGGTCCATCCATGGAGAAGAGTTTAGACACTAGGATAAGATAAGGAAGACACCCATTATAAAGAAATCACATTAGGATTCTCTTTTTAAGCTGTTCCTTAAAACACTAGTGCTTAGGAAATCTATTGGAGGCAGAAGCAGTCAAGGGTAGCCTAGGGTTAGGGTTAGGCTTAGGGTTAGGCTTAGGGTACGGCTTAGGGTACGGGTTCGCGGAGGGGTGCGGGTACGGCGTAGGGTATGGGTTAGGGTTAGGGTTAGGGTTAGTGTTAGGTTTAGGGCTCAGTTTAGGGTACGGGTTAGGATTAGGGTACGTGTTAGTGTTAGGGTAGGGGTTAGGGTTAGAGTACGCATTAGGGTTAGGGTAGTTATTAAACCTATCCCACTCTCTAGATACCCCTTAGCACGTAAGGCAATATTATTTGGGGGTGCAGCCATGGAGAAGAGTTTAGACACTAGGATAAGATAAGGAACACACCCATTATAAAGAAATCACATTAGGATTCTCTTTTTAAGCTGTTCCTTAAAACACTAGTGCTTAGGAAATCTATTGGAGGCAGACGCAGTCAAGGGTAGCCTAGGGTTAGTGTTAGGCTTAGGGTTAGGCTTAGGGTACGGCTTAGGGTACGGGTTTGGGGAGGGGTTCGGGTACGGCGTAGGGTATGGGTTAGGGTTAGGGTTAGGGTTAGTGTTAGGGTTAGGGCTCGGTTTAGGGTACGGGTTAGGATTAGGGTACGTGTTAGGGTTAGGGTAGGGGTTAGGGTTAGGGTACGCGTTAGGGTTAGGGTAGTTATTAAACCTATCCCACTCTCTAGATACCCCTTAGCACGTAAAGGAATATTATTTGGGGGTCCAGCCATGGAGAAGAGTTTAGACACTAGGATAAGATAAGGAACACACCCATTATAAAGAAATCACTTTAGGATTCTCTTTTTAAGCTGTTCCTTAAAACACTAGTGCTTAGGAAATCTATTGGAGGCAGAAGCAGTCATGGGTAGCCTAGGGTTAGGGTTAGGCTTAGGGTTAGGCTTAGGGTACGGCTTGGGGAATGGGTTCGGGGAGGGGTTCGGGTACGGCGTAGGGTATCGTTTAGGGTTAGGGTTAGGGTTAGTGTTAGGGTTAGGGGTCGGTTTAGGGTACGGGTTAGGATTAGGGTACGTGTTAGGGTTAGGGTAGGGGTTAGGGTTAGGGTACGCGTTAGGGTTAGGGTAGTTATTAAACCTATCCCACTCTCTAGATACCCCTTAGCACGTAAGGGAATATTATTTGGGGGTGCAGCCATGGAGAAGAGTTTAGACACTAGGATAAGATAAGGAACACACTCATTATAAAGAAATCACATTAGGATTCTCTTTTTAAGCTGTTCCTTAAAACACTAGTGCTTAGGAAATTTATTGGAGGCAGAAGCAGTCAAGGGTAGCCTAGGGTTAGGGTTAGGCTTAGGGTTAGGCTTAGGGTACGGCTTAGGGTTCGGGTTCGGGGAGGGGTGCGGGTACGGCGTAGGGTATGGGTTAGGGTTAGGGTTAGGGTTAGTGTTAGGGTTAGGGCTCGGTTTAGGGTACGGGGTAGGATTAGGGTACGTGTTAGTGTTAGGGTAGGGGTTAGGGTTAGAGTACGCATTAGGGTTAGGGTAGTTATTAAACCTATCCCACTCTCTAGATACCCCTTAGCACGTAAGGCAATATTATTTGGGGGTGCAGCCATGGAGAAGAGTTTAGACACTAGGATAAGATAAGGAACACACCCATTATAAAGAAATCACATTAGGATTCTCTTTTTTAAACTGTTCCTTAAAACACTAGTGCTTAGGAAATCTATTGGAGGCAGAAGCAGTCAAGGGTAGCCTAGGGTTAGGGTTAGGCTTAGGGTTAGGCTTAGGGTATGGCTTAGGGTACGGGTTCGGGGAGGGGTGTGGGTACGGCGTAGGGTATGGGTTAGGGTTAGGGTTAGGGTTAGTGTTAGGGTTAGGGCTCGGTTTAGGGTATGGGTTAGGATTAGGGTACGTGTTAGGGTTAGGGTAGGGGTTAGGGTTAGGGTACGCGTTAGGGTTAGGGTAGTTATTAAACCTATCCCACTCTCTAGATACCCCTTAGCACGTAAAGGAATATTATTTGGGGGTCCAGCCATGGAGAAGAGTTTAGACACTAGGATAAGATAAGGAACACACCCATTATAAAGAAATCACTTTAGGATTCTCTTTTTAAGCTGTTCCTTAAAACACTAGTGCTTAGGAAATCTATTGGAGGCAGAAGCAGTCAAGGGTAGCCTAGGGTTAGGGTTAGGCTTAGGGTTAGGCTTAGGGTACGGCTTGGGGTATGGGTTCGGGGAGGGGTTCGGGTATGGCGTAGGGTATCATTTAGGGTTAGGGTTAGGGTTAGTGTTAGGGTTAGGGCTCGGTTTAGGGTACGTGTTAGGATTAGGGTACGTGTTAGGGTTAGGGTAGGGGTTAGGGTTAGGGTACGTGTTAGGGTTAGGGTAGTTAGTAAACCTATCCCACTCTCTAGATACCCCTTAGCACGTAAAGGAGTATTAGTTGGGGGTCCAGCCATGGAGAAGAGTTTAGGCACTAGGATAAGATAAGGAACACACCCATTATAAAGAAATCACATTAGGATTCTCTTTTTAAGCTGTTCCTTAAAACACTAGTGCTTAGGAAATCTATTGGAGGCAGAAGCAGTCAAGTGTAGCCTAGGGTTAGGGTTAGGCTTAGGGTTCGGCTTAGGGTACGGCTTAGGGTACGGGTTCGGGGAGGGGTGCGGTTACGGCGTACGGTATGGGTTAGGGTTAGGGTTAGGGTTAGTGTTAGGGTTAGGGCTCGGTTTAGGGTACGGGTTAGGATTAGGGTACGTGTTAGGGTTAGGGTAGGGGTTAGGGTTAGGGTACGCGTTAGGGTTAGGGTAGTTGTTAAACCTATCCCACTCTCTAGATACCCCTTAGCACGTAAAGGAATATTATTTGGGGGTCCAGCCATGGAGAAGAGTTTAGACAATAGGATAAGATAAGGAACACACCCATTATAAAGAAATCACTTTAGGATTCTCTTTTTAAGCTGTTCCTTAAAACACTAGTGCTTAGGAAATCTATTGGAGGCAGAAGCAGTCAAGGGTAGCCTAGGGTTAGGGTTAGGCTTAGGGTTAGCGTTAGGGTACGGCTTAGGGTACGGGTTCGGGGAGGGGTTCGGGTACGGCGTAGGGTATGGGTTAGGGTTAGGGTTAGTGTTAGTGTTAGGGTTAGGGCTCGGTTTAGGGTACGGGTTAGGATTAGGGTACGTGTTAGTGTTAGGGTAGGGGTTAGGGTTAGAGTACGCATTAGGGTTAGGGTAGTTATTAAACCTATCCCACTCTCTAGATACCCCTTAGCACGTAGGGCAATAATATTTGGGGGTGCAGCCATGTAGAAGAGTTTAGACACTAGGATAAGATAAGGAACACACCCATTATAAAGAAATCACATTAGGATTCTCTTTTTCAGCTGTTCCTTAAAACACTAGTGCTTAGGAAATCTATTGGAGGCAGAAGCAGTCAAGGGTAGCCTAGGGTTAGGGTTAGGCTTAGGGTTAGGCTTAGGGTACGGCTTAGGGTACGGGTTCGGGGAGGGGTTCGGGTACGGCGTAGGGTATGGGTTAGGGTTAGGGTTAGGGTTAGTGTTATGGTTAGGGCTCGGTTTAGGGTACGGGTTAGGATTAGGGTACGTGTTAGGGTTAAGGTAGGGGTTAGGGTTAGGGTACGCGTTAGGGTTAGGGTAGTTATTAAACCTATCCCACTCTCTAGATACCCCTTAGCACGTAAAGGAATATTATTTGGGGGTCCAGCCATGGAGAAGAGTTTAGACACTAGGATAAGATAAGGAACACACCCATTATAAAGAATTCACTTTAGGATTCTCTTTTTAAGCTGTTCCTTAAAACACTAGTGCTTAGGAAATCTATTGGAGGCAGAAGCAGTCAAGGGTAGCCTAGGGTTAGGGTTAGGCTTAGGGTTAGGGTTAGGGTACGGCTTGGGGTATGGGTTCGGGGAGGGGTTCGGGTACGGCGTAGGGTATGGGTTAGGGTTAGGGTTAGGGTTAGTGTTAGGGTTAGGGCTCGGTTTAGGGTACGGGTTAGGATTAGGGTACGTGTTAGGGTTAGGGTAGGGGTTAGGGTTAGGTTACGCGTTAGGGTTAGGGTAGTTAGTAAACCTATCCCACTCTCTAGCTCCCCCTTAGCACGTAAAGGAATATTATTTGGGGGTCCGGCCATGGAGAAGAGTTTAGACACTAGGATAAGATAAGGAACACACCCATTATAAAGAAATCACATTAGGATTCTCTTTTTAAGCTGTTCCTTAAAACACTACTGCTTAGGAAATAAATTGGAGGCAGAAGCAGTCAAGGGTAGCCTAGGGTTAGGGTTAGGCTTAGGGTTAGGTTTAGGGTATGGCTTAGGGTACGGGTTCGGGGAGGGGTGCGGGTACGGCGTAGGGTATGGTTTAGGGTTAGGGTTAGGGTTAGTGTTAGGGTTAGGGCTCGGTTTAGGGTACGGGTTAGGATTAGGGTACGTGTTAGGGTTAGGGTAGGGGTTAGGGTTAGTGTACGCGTTAGGGTTAGGGTAGTTATTAAACCTATCCCACTCTCTAGATACCCCTTAACACGTAAAGGAATATTATTTGAGGGTCCAGCCATGGAGAAGAGTTTAGACACTAGGATAAGATAAGGAACACACCCCTTATAAAGAAATCACATTAGGATTCTCTTTTTAAGCTGTTCCTTAAAACACTAGTGCTTAGGAAATCTATTGGAGGCAGAAGCAGTCAAGGGTAGCCTAGGGTTAGGGTTAGGGTTAGGCTTAGGGTTAGGCTTAGGGTTAGGGTTAGGGTACGGCTTGGGGTATGGGTTCGGGGAGGTGTTCGAGTACGGCGTAGGGTATGGGTTAGGGTTAGGGTTAGGGTTAGTGTTAGGGTTAGGGCTCGGTTTAGGATACGGGTTAGGATTAGGGTACGTGTTAGGGTTAGGGTACGGGTTAGGGTTAGGTTACGCGTTAGGGCTAGGGTAGTTAGTAAACCTATCCCACTCTCTAGCTCCCCCTTAGCACGTAAAGGAATATTATTTGGGGGTCCAGCCATGGAGAAGAGTTTAGACACTAGGATAAGATAAGGAACACACCCATTATAAAGAAATCACATTAGGATTCTCTTTTTAAGCTGTTCCTTAAAACACTACTGCTTAGGAAATCAATTGGAGGCAGAAGCAGTCAAGGGTAGCCTAGGGTTAGGGTTAGGCTTAGGGTTAGGTTTAGGGTATGACTTAGGGTACGGGATCGGGGAGGGGTGCGGGTACGGCGTAGGGTATGGGTTAGGGTTAGGGTTAGGGTTAGTGTTAGGGTTAGGGCTCGGTTTAGGGTACAGGTTAGGATTAGGGTACGTGTTAGGGTTAGGGTAGGGGTTAGGGTTAGGGTACGCGTTAGGGTTAGGGTAGTTATTAAACCTATCCCACTCTCTAGATACCCCTTAGCACGTAAGGGAATATTATTTGGGGGTGCAGCCATGGAGAAGAGTTTAGACACTAGGATAAGATAAGGAACACACCCATTATAAAGAAATCACATTAGGATTCTCTTTTTAAGCTGTTCCTTAAAACACTAGTGCTTAGGAAATCTATTGGAGGCAGAAGCAGTCAAGGGTAGCCTTGGGTTAGGGTTAGGCTTAGGTTTAGGCTTAGGGTACGGCTTAGGGTACGGGTTCGGGGAGGGGTGCGGGTACGGCGTAGGGTATGGGTTAGGGTTAGGGTTAGGGTTAGTGTTAGGGTTAGGGCTCGGTTTTGGGTACGGGTTAGGATTAGGGTATGTGTTAGGGTTAGGGTAGGGGTTAGGGTTAGGGTACGCCTTAGGGTTAGGGTAGTTATTAAACCTATCCCACTCTCTAGATACCCCTTAGCACGTAAAGGAATATTATTTGAGGGTCCAGCCATGGAGAAGAGTTTAGACACTAGGATAAGATAAGGAACACACCCATTATAAAGAAATCACATTAGGATTCTCTTTTTAAGCTGTTCCTTAAAACACTAGTGCTTAGGAAATCTATTGGAGGCAGAAGCAGTCAAGGGTAGCCTAGGGGTAGGGTTAGGCTTAGGGTTAGGCTTAGGGTACGGCTTAGGGTACGGGTTCGGGGAGGGTTTCGGGTACGGCGTAGGGTATGGGTTAGGGTTAGGGTTAGGGTTAGTGTTAGGGTTAGGGCTCGGTTTAGGGTACGGGTTAGGATTAGGGTACGTGTTAGGGTTAGGGTAGGGGTTAGGGTTAGGGTACGCGTTAGGGTTAGGGTAGTTATTAAACCTATCCCACTCTCTAGATACCCCTTAGCACGTAAAGGAATATTATTTGGGGGTCCAGCCATGGAGAAGAGTTTAGACACTAGGATAAGATAAGGAACACACCCATTATAAAGAAATCACATTAGGATTCTCTTTTTAAGCTGTTCCTTAAAACACTACTGCTTAGGAAATCAATTGGAGGCAGAAGCAGTCAAGGGTAGCCTAGGGTTAGGGTTAGGCTTAGGGTTAGGTTTAGGGTATGGCTTAGGGTACGGGTTCGGGGAGGGGTGCGGGTACGGCGTAGGGTATGGGTTAGGGTTAGGGTTAGGGTTAGTGTTAGGGTTAGGGCTCGGTTTAGGGTACAGGTTAGGATTAGGGTACGTGTTAGGGTTAGGGTAGGGGTTAGGGTTAGGGTACGCGTTAGGGTTAGGGTAGTTATTAAACCTATCCCACTCTCTAGATACCCCTTAGCACGTAAGGGAATATTATTTGGGGGTGCAGCCATGGAGAAGAGTTTAGACACTAGGATAAGATAAGGAACACACTCATTATAAAGAAATCACATTAGGATTCTCTTTTTAAGCTGTTCCTTAAAACACTAGTGCTTAGGAAGTTTATTGGAGGCAGAAGCAGTCAAGGGTAGCCTAGGGTTAGGGTTAGGCTTAGGGTTAGGCTTAGGGTACGGCTTAGGGTACGGGTTCGGGGAGGGGTGCGGGTACGGCGTAGGGTATGGGTTAGGGTTAGGGTTAGGGTTAGTGTTAGGGTTAGGGCTCGGTTTAGGGTACGGTTAGGATTAGGGTACGTGTTAGGTTTTGGGTAGGGGTTAGGGTTAGAGTACGCATTAGGGCTAGGGTAGTTATTAAACCTATCCTACTCTCTAGATACCCCTTAGCACGTAAGGCAATATTATTTGGGGGTGCAGCCATGGAGAAGAGTTTAGACACTAGGATAAGATAAGGAACACACCCATTATAAAGAAATCACATTAGGATTCTCTTTTTAAGCTGTTCCTTAAAACACTAGTGCTTAGGAAATCTATTGGAGGCAGAAGCAGTCAAGGGTAGCCTAGGGTTAGGGTTAGGCTTAGGGTTAGGCTTAGGGTACGGCTTAGGGTACGGGTTCGGGGAGGGGTTCGTGTACGGCGTAGGGTATGGGTTAGGGTTAGGGTTAGTGTTAGTGTTAGGGTTAGGGCTCGGTTTAGGGTACGGGTTAGGATTAGGGTACGTGTTAGGGTTAAGGTAGGGGTTAGGGTTAGGGTACGCGTTAGGGTTAGGGTAGTTATTAAACCTATCCCACTCTCTAGATACCCCTTAGCACGTAAAGGAATATTATTTGAGGATCCAGCCATGGAGAAGTGTTTAGACACTAGGATAATATAAGGAACACACCCATTATAAAGAAATCACATTAGGATTCTCTTTTTAAGCTGTTCCTTAAAACACTAGTGCTTAGGAAATCTATTGGAGGCAGAAGCAGTCAAGGGTAGCCTAGGGTTAGGGTTAGGCTTAGGGTTAGGCTTAGGGTACGGCTTAGGGTACGGGTTCGGGGAGGGTTTCGGGTACGGCGTAGGGTATGGGTTAGGGTTAGGGTTAGGGTTAGTGTTAGGGTTAGGGCTCGGTTTAGGGTATGGTTAGGATTAGGGTACGTGTTAGGTTTAGGGTAGGGGTTAGGGTTAGGGCACGCGTTAGGGTTAGGGTAGTTAGTAAACCTATCCCACTCTCTAGATACCCCTTAGCACGTAAAGGAATATTATTTGGGGGTCCAGCCATGGAGAAGAGTTTAGACAATAGGATAAGATAAGGAACACACCCATTATAAAGAAATCACTTTAGGATTCTCTTTTTAAGCTGTTCCTTAAAACACTAGTGCTTAGGAAATCTATTGGAGGCAGAAGCAGTCAAGGGTAGCCTAGGGTTAGGGTTAGGCTTAGGGTTAGCGTTAGGGTACGGCTTAGGGTACGGGTTCGGGGAGGGGTTCGGGTACGGCGTAGGGTATGGGTTAGGGTTAGGGTTAGGGTTAGTGTTATGGTTAGGGCTCGGTTTAGGGTACGGGTTAGGATTAGGGTACGTGTTAGGGTTAAGGTAGGGGTTAGGGTTAGGGTACGCGTTAGGGTTAGGGTAGTTAGTAAACCTATCCCACTCTCTAGCTCCCCCTTAGCACGTAAAGGAATATTATTTGGGGGTCCGGCCATGGAGAAGAGTTTAGACACTAGGATAAGATAAGGAACACACCCATTATAAAGAAATCACATTAGGATTCTCTTTTTAAGCTGTTCCTTAAAACACTACTGCTTAGGAAATAAATTGGAGGCAGAAGCAGTCAAGGGTAGCCTAGGGTTAGGGTTAGGCTTAGGGTTAGGTTTAGGGTATGGCTTAGGGTACGGGTTCGGGGAGGGGTGCGGGTACGGCGTAGGGTATGGTTTAGGGTTAGGGTTAGGGTTAGTGTTAGGGTTAGGGCTCGGTTTAGGGTACGGGTTAGGATTAGGGTACGTGTTAGGGTTAGGGTAGGGGTTAGGGTTAGTGTACGCGTTAGGGTTAGGGTAGTTATTAAACCTATCCCACTCTCTAGATACCCCTTAGCACGTAAAGGAATATTATTTGAGGGTCCAGCCATGGAGAAGAGTTTAGACACTAGGATAAGATAAGGAACACACCCCTTATAAAGAAATCACATTAGGATTCTCTTTTTAAGCTGTTCCTTAAAACACTAGTGCTTAGGAAATCTATTGGAGGCAGAAGCAGTCAAGGGTAGCCTAGGGTTAGGGTTAGGGTTAGGGTTAGGGTTAGGCTTAGGGTACGGCTTAGGGTACGGGTTCGGGGACGGTTTCGGGTATGGCGTAGGGTATGGGTTAGGGTTAGGATTAGGGTTAGTGTTAGGGTTAGGGCTCGGTTTAGGGTACGGGTTAGGATTAGGGTACGTGTTAGGGTTAGGGTAGGGGTTAGGGTTAGGGTACGCGTTAGGGTTAGGGTAGTTATTAAACCTATCCCACTCTCTAGATACCCCTTAGCACGTAAGGGAATATTATTTGGGGGTGCAGCCATGGAGAAGAGTTTAGACACTAGGATAAGATAAGGAACACACCCATTATAAAGAAATCACATTAGGATTCTCTTTTTAAGCTGTTCCTTAAAACACTAGTGCTTAGGAAATCTATTGGAGGCAGAAGCAGTCAAGGGTAGCCTTGGGTTAGGGTTAGGCTTAGGTTTAGGCTTAGGGTACGGCTTAGGGTACGGGTTCGGGGAGGGGTGCGGGTACGGCGTAGGGTATGGGTTAGGGTTAGGGTTAGGGTTAGTGTTAGGGTTAGGGCTCGGTTTTGGGTACGGGTTAGGATTAGGGTATGTGTTATGGTTAGGGTAGGGTTTAGGGTTAGGGTACGCCTTAGGGTTAGGGTAGTTATTAAACCTATCCCACTCTCTAGATACCCCTTAGCACGTAAAGGAATATTATTTGAGGGTCCAGCCATGGAGAAGAGTTTAGACACTAGGATAAGATAAGGAACACACCCATTATAAAGAAATCACATTAGGATTCTCTTTTTAAGCTGTTCCTTAAAACACTAGTGCTTAGGAAATCTATTGGAGGCAGAAGCAGTCAAGGGTAGCCTAGGGGTAGGGTTAGGCTTAGGGTTAGGCTTAGGGTACGGCTTAGGGTACGGGTTCGGGGAGGGTTTCGGGTACGGCGTAGGGTATGGGTTAGGGTTAGGGTTAGGGTTAGTGTTAGGGTTAGGGCTCGGTTTAGGGTACGGTTTAGGATTAGGGTACGTGTTAGGGTTAGGGTAGGGGTTAGGGTTAGGGTACGCGTTAGGGTTAGGGTAGTTATTAAACCTATCCCACTCTCTAGATACCCCTTAGCACGTAAAGGAATATTATTTGGGGGTCCAGCCATGGAGAAGAGTTTAGACACTAGGATAAGATAAGGAACACACCCATTATAAAGAAATCACTTTAGGATTCTCTTTTTAAGCTGTTCCTTAAAACACTAGTGCTTAGGAAATCTATTGGAGGCAGAAGCAGTCATGGGTAGCCTAGGGTTAGGGTTAGGCTTAGGGTTAGGCTTAGGGTACGGCTTGGGGAATGGGTTCGGGGAGGGGTTCGGGTACGGCGTAGGGTATCGTTTAGGGTTAGGGTTAGGGTTAGTGTTAGGGTTAGGGGTCGGTTTAGGGTACGGGTTAGGATTAGGGTACGTGTTAGGGTTAGGGTAGGGGTTAGGGTTAGGGTACGCGTTAGGGTTAGGGTAGTTATTAAACCTATCCCACTCTCTAGATACCCCTTAGCACGTAAGGGAATATTATTTGGGGGTGCAGCCATGGAGAAGAGTTTAGACACTAGGATAAGATAAGGAACACACTCATTATAAAGAAATCACATTAGGATTCTCTTTTTAAGCTGTTCCTTAAAACACTAGTGCTTAGGAAATTTATTGGAGGCAGAAGCAGTCAAGGGTAGCCTAGGGTTAGGGTTAGGCTTAGGGTTAGGCTTAGGGTACGGCTTAGGGTACGGGTTCGGGGAGGGGTGCGGGTACGGCGTAGGGTATGGGTTAGGGTTAGGGTTAGGGTTAGTGTTAGGGTTAGGGCTCGGTTTAGGGTACGGGGTAGGATTAGGGTACGTGTCAGTGTTAGGGTAGGGGTTAGGGTTAGAGTACGCATTAGGGTTAGGGTAGTTATTAAACCTATCCCACTCTCTAGATACCCCTTAGCACGTAAGGCAATATTATTTGGGGGTGCAGCCATGGAGAAGAGTTTAGACACTAGGATAAGATAAGGAACACACCCATTATAAAGAAATCACATTAGGATTCTCTTTTTTAAGCTGTTCCTTAAAACACTAGTGCTTAGGAAATCTATTGGAGGCAGAAGCAGTCAAGGGTAGCCTAGGGTTAGGGTTAGGCTTAGGGTTAGGCTTAGGGTACGGCTTAGGGTACGGGTTCGGGGAGGGGTGTGGGTACGGCGTAGGGTATGGGTTAGGGTTAGGGTTAGGGTTAGTGTTAGGGTTAGGGCTCGGTTTAGGGTACGGGTTAGGATTAGGGTACGTGTTAGGGTTAGGGTAGGGGTTAGGGTTAGGGTACGCGTTAGGGTTAGGGTAGTTAGTAAACCTATCCCACTCTCTAGATACCCCTTAGCACGTAAAGGAATATTATTTGAGGGTCCAGCCATGGAGAAGAGTTTAGACACTAGGATAAGATAAGGAACACACCCATTATAAAGAAATCACATTAGGATTCTCTTTTTAAGCTGTTCCTTAAAACACTAGTGCTTAGGAAATCTATTGGAGGCAGAAGCAGTCAAGGGTAGCCTAGGGTTAGGGTTAGGCTTAGGGTTAGGCTTAGTGTACGGCTTAGGGTACGGGTTCGGGGAGGGGTGCGGGTACGGCGTAGGGTATGGGTTAGGGTTAGGGTTAGGGTTAGTGTTAGGGTTAGGGCTCGGTTTAGGGTACGGTTAGGATTAGGGTACGTGTTAGGTTTAGGGTAGGGGTTAGGGTTAGGGTACGCGTTAGGGTTAGGGTAGTTAGTAAACCTATCCCACTCTCTAGATACCCCTTAGCACGTAAAGGAATATTATTTGGGGGTCCAGCCATGGAGAAGAATTTAGACAATAGGATAAGATAAGGAACACACCCATTATAAAGAAATCACATTAGGATTCTCTTTTTAAGCTGTTCCTTAAAACACTACTGCTTAGGAAATCAATTGGAGGCAGAAGCAGTCAAGGGTAGCCTAGGGTTAGGGTTAGGCTTAGGGTTAGGTTTAGGGTATGGCTTAGGGTACGGGTTCGGGGAGGGGTGCGGGTACGGCGTAGGGTATGGGTTAGGGTTAGGGTTAGGGTTAGTGTTAGGGTTAGGGCTCGGTTTAGGGTACAGGTTAGGATTAGGGTACGTGTTAGGGTTAGGGTAGGGGTTAGGGTTAGGGTACGCGTTAGGGTTAGGGTAGTTATTAAACCTATCCCACTCTCTAGATACCCCTTAGCACGTAAGGGAATATTATTTGGGGGTGCAGCCATGGAGAAGAGTTTAGACACTAGGATAAGATAAGGAACACACTCATTATAAAGAAATCACATTAGGATTCTCTTTTTAAGCTGTTCCTTAAAACACTAGTGCTTAGGAAGTTTATTGGAGGCAGAAGCAGTCAAGGGTAGCCTAGGGTTAGGGTTAGGCTTAGGGTTAGGCTTAGGGTACGGCTTAGGGTACGGGTTCGGGGAGGGGTGCGGGTACGGCGTAGGGTATGGGTTAGGGTTAGGGTTAGGGTTAGTGTTAGGGTTAGGGCTCGGTTTAGGGTACGGTTAGGATTAGGGTACGTGTTAGGTTTAGGGTAGGGGTTAGGGTTAGGGTACGCGTTAGGGTTAGGGTAGTTAGTAAACCTATCCCACTCTCTAGATACCCCTTAGCACGTAAAGGAATATTATTTGGGGGTCCAGCCATGGAGAAGAATTTAGACAATAGGATAAGATAAGGAACACACCCATTATAAAGAAATCACATTAGGATTCTCTTTTTAAGCTGTTGCTTAAAACACTAGTGCTTAGGAAATCTATTGGAGGCAGAAGCAGTCAAGGGTAGCCTAGGGTTAGTGTTAGGCTTAGGGTTAGGCTTAGAGTACGGCTTAGGGTACGGGTTTGGGGAGGGTTTCGGGTACGGCGTAGGGTATGGTTTAGGGTTAGGGTTAGTGTTAGTGTTAGGGTTAGGGCTCGGTTTAGGGTACGGGTTAGGATTAGGGTACGTGTTAGTGTTAGGGTAGGGGTTAGGGTTAGAGTACGCATTAGGGCTAGGGTAGTTATTAAACCTATCCTACTCTCTAGATACCCCTTAGCACGTAAGGCAATATTATTTGGGGGTGCAGCCATGGAGAAGAGTTTAGACACTAGGATAAGATAAGGAACACACCCATTATAAAGAAATCACATTAGGATTCTCTTTTTAAGCTGTTCCTTAAAACACTAGTGCTTAGGAAATCTATTGGAGGCAGAAGCAGTCAAGGGTAGCCTAGGGTTAGGGTTAGGCTTAGGGTTAGGCTTAGGGTACGGCTTAGGGTACGGGTTCGGGGAGGGGTTCGTGTACGGCGTAGGGTATGGGTTAGGGTTAGGGTTAGTGTTAGTGTTAGGGTTAGGGCTCGGTTTAGGGTACGGGTTAGGATTAGGGTACGTGTTAGGGTTAAGGTAGGGGTTAGGGTTAGGGTACGCGTTAGGGTTAGGGTAGTTATTAAACCTATCCCACTCTCTAGATACCCCTTAGCACGTAAAGGAATATTATTTGAAGATCCAGCCATGGAGAAGTGTTTAGACACTAGGATAATATAAGGAACACACCCATTATAAAGAAATCACATTAGGATTCTCTTTTTAAGCTGTTCCTTAAAACACTAGTGCTTAGGAAATCTATTGGAGGCAGAAGCAGTCAAGGGTAGCCTAGGGTTAGGGTTAGGCTTAGGGTTAGGCTTAGGGTACGGCTTAGGGTACGGGTTCGGGGAGGGTTTCGGGTACGGCGTAGGGTATGGGTTAGGGTTAGGGTTAGGGTTAGTGTTAGGGTTAGGGCTCGGTTTAGGGTATGGTTAGGATTAGGGTACGTGTTAGGTTTAGGGTAGGGGTTAGGGTTAGGGCACGCGTTAGGGTTAGGGTAGTTAGTAAACCTATCCCACTCTCTAGATACCCCTTAGCACGTAAAGGAATATTATTTGGGGGTCCAGCCATGGAGAAGAGTTTAGACAATAGGATAAGATAAGGAACACACCCATTATAAAGAAATCACTTTAGGATTCTCTTTTTAAGCTGTTCCTTAAAACACTAGTGCTTAGGAAATCTATTGGAGGCAGAAGCAGTCAAGGGTAGCCTAGGGTTAGGGTTAGGCTTAGGGTTAGCGTTAGGGTACGGCTTAGGGTACGGGTTCGGGGAGGGGTTCGGGTACGGCGTAGGGTATGGGTTAGGGTTAGGGTTAGTGTTAGTGTTAGGGTTAGGGCTCGGTTTAGGGTACGGGTTAGGATTAGGGTACGTGTTAGTGTTAGGGTAGGGGTTAGGGTTAGAGTACGCATTAGGGTTAGGGTAGTTATTAAACCTATCCCACTCTCTAGATACCCCTTAGCACGTAGGGCAATAATATTTGGGGGTGCAGCCATGTAGAAGAGTTTAGACACTAGGATAAGATAAGGAACACACCCATTATAAAGAAATCACATTAGGATTCTCTTTTTCAGCTGTTCCTTAAAACACTAGTGCTTAGGAAATCTATTGGAGGCAGAAGCAGTCAAGGGTAGCCTAGGGTTAGGGTTAGGCTTAGGGTTAGGCTTAGGGTACGGCTTAGGGTACGGGTTCGGGGAGGGGTTCGGGTACGGCGTAGGGTATGGGTTAGGGTTAGGGTTAGGGTTAGTGTTATGGTTAGGGCTCGGTTTAGGGTACGGGTTAGGATTAGGGTACGTGTTAGGGTTAAGGTAGGGGTTAGGGTTAGGGTACGCGTTAGGGTTAGGGTAGTTAGTAAACCTATCCCACTCTCTAGCTCCCCCTTAGCACGTAAAGGAATATTATTTGGGGGTCCGGCCATGGAGAAGAGTTTAGACACTAGGATAAGATAAGGAACACACCCATTATAAAGAAATCACATTAGGATTCTCTTTTTAAGCTGTTCCTTAAAACACTACTGCTTAGGAAATAAATTGGAGGCAGAAGCAGTCAAGGGTAGCCTAGGGTTAGGGTTAGGCTTAGGGTTAGGTTTAGGGTATGGCTTAGGGTACGGGTTCGGGGAGGGGTGCGGGTACGGCGTAGGGTATGGTTTAGGGTTAGGGTTAGGGTTAGTGTTAGGGTTAGGGCTCGGTTTAGGGTACGGGTTAGGATTAGGGTACGTGTTAGGGTTAGGGTAGGGGTTAGGGTTAGTGTACGCGTTAGGGTTAGGGTAGTTATTAAACCTATCCCACTCTCTAGATACCCCTTAGCACGTAAAGGAATATTATTTGAGGGTCCAGCCATGGAGAAGAGTTTAGACACTAGGATAAGATAAGGAACACACCCCTTATAAAGAAATCACATTAGGATTCTCTTTTTAAGCTGTTCCTTAAAACACTAGTGCTTAGGAAATCTATTGGAGGCAGAAGCAGTCAAGGGTAGCCTAGGGTTAGGGTTAGGGTTAGGGTTAGGGTTAGGCTTAGGGTACGGCTTAGGGTACGGGTTCGGGGACGGTTTCGGGTATGGCGTAGGGTATGGGTTAGGGTTAGGATTAGGGTTAGTGTTAGGGTTAGGGCTCGGTTTAGGGTACGGGTTAGGATTAGGGTACGTGTTAGGGTTAGGGTAGGGGTTAGGGTTAGGGTACGCGTTAGGGTTAGGGTAGTTATTAAACCTATCCCACTCTCTAGATACCCCTTAGCACGTAAGGGAATATTATTTGGGGGTGCAGCCATGGAGAAGAGTTTAGACACTAGGATAAGATAAGGAACACACCCATTATAAAGAAATCACATTAGGATTCCCTTTTTAAGCTGTTCCTTAAAACACTAGTGCTTAGGAAATCTATTGGAGGCAGAAGCAGTCAAGGGTAGCCTTGGGTTAGGGTTAGGCTTAGGTTTAGGCTTAGGGTACGGCTTAGGGTACGGGTTCGGGGAGGGGTGCGGGTACGGCGTAGGGTATGGGTTAGGGTTAGGGTTAGGGTTAGTGTTAGGGTTAGGGCTCGGTTTTGGGTACGGGTTAGGATTAGGGTATGTGTTAGGGTTAGGGTAGGGGTTAGGGTTAGGGTACGCCTTAGGGTTAGGGTAGTTATTAAACCTATCCCACTCTCTAGATACCCCTTAGCACGTAAAGGAATATTATTTGAGGGTCCAGCCATGGAGAAGAGTTTAGACACTAGGATAAGATAAGGAACACACCCATTATAAAGAAATCACATTAGGATTCTCTTTTTAAGCTGTTCCTTAAAACACTAGTGCTTAGGAAATCTATTGGAGGCAGAAGCAGTCAAGGGTAGCCTAGGGGTAGGGTTAGGCTTAGGGTTAGGCTTAGGGTACGGCTTAGGGTACGGGTTCGGGGAGGGTTTCGGGTACGGCGTAGGGTATGGGTTAGGGTTAGGGTTAGGGTTAGTGTTAGGGTTAGGGCTCGGTTTAGGGTACGGTTTAGGATTAGGGTACGTGTTAGGGTTAGGGTAGGGGTTAGGGTTAGGGTACGCGTTAGGGTTAGGGTAGTTATTAAACCTATCCCACTCTCTAGATACCCCTTAGCACGTAAAGGAATATTATTTGGGGGTCCAGCCATGGAGAAGAGTTTAGACACTAGGATAAGATAAGGAACACACCCATTATAAAGAAATCACTTTAGGATTCTCTTTTTAAGCTGTTCCTTAAAACACTAGTGCTTAGGAAATCTATTGGAGGCAGAAGCAGTCATGGGTAGCCTAGGGTTAGGGTTAGGCTTAGGGTTAGGCTTAGGGTACGGCTTGGGGAATGGGTTCGGGGAGGGGTTCGGGTACGGCGTAGGGTATCGTTTAGGGTTAGGGTTAGGGTTAGTGTTAGGGTTAGGGGTCGGTTTAGGGTACGGGTTAGGATTAGGGTACGTGTTAGGGTTAGGGTAGGGGTTAGGGTTAGGGTACGCGTTAGGGTTAGGGTAGTTATTAAACCTATCCCACTCTCTAGATACCCCTTAGCACGTAAGGGAATATTATTTGGGGGTGCAGCCATGGAGAAGAGTTTAGACACTAGGATAAGATAAGGAACACACTCATTATAAAGAAATCACATTAGGATTCTCTTTTTAAGCTGTTCCTTAAAACACTAGTGCTTAGGAAATTTATTGGAGGCAGAAGCAGTCAAGGGTAGCCTAGGGTTAGGGTTAGGCTTAGGGTTAGGCTTAGGGTACGGCTTAGGGTACGGGTTCGGGGAGGGGTGCGGGTACGGCGTAGGGTATGGGTTAGGGTTAGGGTTAGGGTTAGTGTTAGGGTTAGGGCTCGGTTTAGGGTACGGGGTAGGATTAGGGTACGTGTCAGTGTTAGGGTAGGGGTTAGGGTTAGAGTACGCATTAGGGTTAGGGTAGTTATTAAACCTATCCCACTCTCTAGATACCCCTTAGCACGTAAGGCAATATTATTTGGGGGTGCAGCCATGGAGAAGAGTTTAGACACTAGGATAAGATAAGGAACACACCCATTATAAAGAAATCACATTAGGATTCTCTTTTTTAAGCTGTTCCTTAAAACACTAGTGCTTAGGAAATCTATTGGAGGCAGAAGCAGTCAAGGGTAGCCTAGGGTTAGGGTTAGGCTTAGGGTTAGGCTTAGGGTACGGCTTAGGGTACGGGTTCGGGGAGGGGTGTGGGTACGGCGTAGGGTATGGGTTAGGGTTAGGGTTAGGGTTAGTGTTAGGGTTAGGGCTCGGTTTAGGGTACGGGTTAGGATTAGGGTACGTGTTAGGGTTAGGGTAGGGGTTAGGGTTAGGGTACGCGTTAGGGTTAGGGTAGTTAGTAAACCTATCCCACTCTCTAGATACCCCTTAGCACGTAAAGGAATATTATTTGAGGGTCCAGCCATGGAGAAGAGTTTAGACACTAGGATAAGATAAGGAACACACCCATTATAAAGAAATCACATTAGGATTCTCTTTTTAAGCTGTTCCTTAAAACACTAGTGCTTAGGAAATCTATTGGAGGCAGAAGCAGTCAAGGGTAGCCTAGGGTTAGGGTTAGGCTTAGGGTTAGGCTTAGTGTACGGCTTAGGGTACGGGTTCGGGGAGGGGTGCGGGTACGGCGTAGGGTATGGGTTAGGGTTAGGGTTAGGGTTAGTGTTAGGGTTAGGGCTCGGTTTAGGGTACGGTTAGGATTAGGGTACGTGTTAGGTTTAGGGTAGGGGTTAGGGTTAGGGTACGCGTTAGGGTTAGGGTAGTTAGTAAACCTATCCCACTCTCTAGATACCCCTTAGCACGTAAAGGAATATTATTTGGGGGTCCAGCCATGGAGAAGAATTTAGACAATAGGATAAGATAAGGAACACACCCATTATAAAGAAATCACATTAGGATTCTCTTTTTAAGCTGTTGCTTAAAACACTAGTGCTTAGGAAATCTATTGGAGGCAGAAGCAGTCAAGGGTAGCCTAGGGTTAGTGTTAGGCTTAGGGTTAGGCTTAGGGTACGGCTTAGGGTACGGGTTTGGGGAGGGGTTCGGGTACGGCGTAGGGTATGGTTTAGGGTTAGGGTTAGTGTTAGTGTTAGGGTTAGGGCTCGGTTTAGGGTACGGGTTAGGATTAGGGTACGTGTTAGTGTTAGGGTAGGGGTTAGGGTTAGAGTACGCATTAGGGCTAGGGTAGTTATTAAACCTATCCCACTCTCTAGATACCCCTTAGCACGTAAGGCAATATTATTTGGGGGTGCAGCCATGGAGAAGAGTTTAGACACTAGGATAAGATAAGGAACACACCCATTATAAAGAAATCACATTAGGATTCTCTTTTTAAGCTGTTCCTTAAAACACTAGTGCTTAGGAAATCTATTGGAGGCAGAAGCAGTCAAGGGTAGCCTAGGGTTAGGGTTAGGCTTAGGGTTAGGCTTAGGGTACGGCTTAGGGTACGGGTTCGGGGAGGGGTTCGTGTACGGCGTAGGGTATGGGTTAGGGTTAGGGTTAGTGTTAGTGTTAGGGTTAGGGCTCGGTTTAGGGTACGGGTTAGGATTAGGGTACGTGTTAGGGTTAGGGTAGGGGTTAGGGTTAAGGTACGCGTTAGGGTTAGGGTAGTTATTAAACCTATCCCACTCTCTAGATACCCCTTAGCACGTAAAGGAATATTATTTGGGGGTCCAACCATGGAGAAGAGTTTAGACACTAGGATAAGATAAGGAACACACCCATTATAAAGAAATCACTTTAGGATTCTCTTTTTAAGCTGTTCTTTAAAACACTAGTGCTTAGGAAATCTAGTGGAGGCAGAAGCAGTCAAGGGTAGCCTAGGGTTAGGGTTAGGCTTAGGGTTAGGTTTAGGGTACGGCTTGGGGTATGGGTTCGGGGAGGGGTTCGGGTACGGCGTAGGGTATGGTTTAGAGTTAGGGTTAGGGTTAGTGTTAGGGATAGGGCTCGGTTTAGGGTACGGGTTAGGATTAGGGTACGTGTTAGGGTTAGGGTAGCGGTTAGGGTTAGGGTACGCGTTAGGGTTAGGGTAGTTATTAAACCTATCCCACTCTCTAGATACCCCTTAGAACGTAAAGGAATATTATTTGGGGGTCCATCCATGGAGAAGAGTTTAGACACTAGGATAAGATAAGGAAGACACCCATTATAAAGAAATCACATTAGGATTCTCTTTTTAAGCTGTTCCTTAAAACACTAGTGCTTAGGAAATCTATTGGAGGCAGAAGCAGTCAAGGGTAGCCTAGGGTTAGGGTTAGGCTTAGGGTTAGGCTTAGGGTACGGCTTAGGGTACGGGTTCGCGGAGGGGTGCGGGTACGGCGTAGGGTATGGGTTAGGGTTAGGGTTAGGGTTAGTGTTAGGTTTAGGGCTCAGTTTAGGGTACGGGTTAGGATTAGGGTACGTGTTAGTGTTAGGGTAGGGGTTAGGGTTAGAGTACGCATTAGGGTTAGGGTAGTTATTAAACCTATCCCACTCTCTAGATACCCCTTAGCACGTAAGGCAATATTATTTGGGGGTGCAGCCATGGAGAAGAGTTTAGACACTAGGATAAGATAAGGAACACACCCATTATAAAGAAATCACATTAGGATTCTCTTTTTAAGCTGTTCCTTAAAACACTAGTGCTTAGGAAATCTATTGGAGGCAGACGCAGTCAAGGGTAGCCTAGGGTTAGTGTTAGGCTTAGGGTTAGGCTTAGGGTACGGCTTAGGGTACGGGTTTGGGGAGGGGTTCGGGTACGGCGTAGGGTATGGGTTAGGGTTAGGGTTAGGGTTAGTGTTAGGGTTAGGGCTCGGTTTAGGGTACGGGTTAGGATTAGGGTACGTGTTAGGGTTAGGGTAGGGGTTAGGGTTAGGGTACGCGTTAGGGTTAGGGTAGTTATTAAACCTATCCCACTCTCTAGATACCCCTTAGCACGTAAAGGAATATTATTTGGGGGTCCAGCCATGGAGAAGAGTTTAGACACTAGGATAAGATAAGGAACACACCCATTATAAAGAAATCACTTTAGGATTCTCTTTTTAAGCTGTTCCTTAAAACACTAGTGCTTAGGAAATCTATTGGAGGCAGAAGCAGTCATGGGTAGCCTAGGGTTAGGGTTAGGCTTAGGGTTAGGCTTAGGGTACGGCTTGGGGAATGGGTTCGGGGAGGGGTTCGGGTACGGCGTAGGGTATCGTTTAGGGTTAGGGTTAGGGTTAGTGTTAGGGTTAGGGGTCGGTTTAGGGTACGGGTTAGGATTAGGGTACGTGTTAGGGTTAGGGTAGGGGTTAGGGTTAGGGTACGCGTTAGGGTTAGGGTAGTTATTAAACCTATCCCACTCTCTAGATACCCCTTAGCACGTAAGGGAATATTATTTGGGGGTGCAGCCATGGAGAAGAGTTTAGACACTAGGATAAGATAAGGAACACACTCATTATAAAGAAATCACATTAGGATTCTCTTTTTAAGCTGTTCCTTAAAACACTAGTGCTTAGGAAATTTATTGGAGGCAGAAGCAGTCAAGGGTAGCCTAGGGTTAGGGTTAGGCTTAGGGTTAGGCTTAGGGTACGGCTTAGGGTTCGGGTTCGGGGAGGGGTGCGGGTACGGCGTAGGGTATGGGTTAGGGTTAGGGTTAGGGTTAGTGTTAGGGTTAGGGCTCGGTTTAGGGTACGGGGTAGGATTAGGGTACGTGTTAGTGTTAGGGTAGGGGTTAGGGTTAGAGTACGCATTAGGGTTAGGGTAGTTATTAAACCTATCCCACTCTCTAGATACCCCTTAGCACGTAAGGCAATATTATTTGGGGGTGCAGCCATGGAGAAGAGTTTAGACACTAGGATAAGATAAGGAACACACCCATTATAAAGAAATCACATTAGGATTCTCTTTTTTAAACTGTTCCTTAAAACACTAGTGCTTAGGAAATCTATTGGAGGCAGAAGCAGTCAAGGGTAGCCTAGGGTTAGGGTTAGGCTTAGGGTTAGGCTTAGGGTATGGCTTAGGGTACGGGTTCGGGGAGGGGTGTGGGTACGGCGTAGGGTATGGGTTAGGGTTAGGGTTAGGGTTAGTGTTAGGGTTAGGGCTCGGTTTAGGGTACGGGTTAGGATTAGGGTACGTGTTAGGGTTAGGGTACGTGTTAGGGTTAGGGTAGGGGTTAGGGTTAGGGTACGCGTTAGGGTTAGGGTAGTTATTAAACCTATCCCACTCTCTAGATACCCCTTAGCACGTAAGGGAATATTATTTGGGGGTGCAGCCATGGAGAAGAGTTTAGACACTAGGATAAGATAAGGAACACACCCATTATAAAGAAATCACATTAGGATTCTCTTTTTAAGCTGTTCCTTAAAACACTAGTGCTTAGGAAATCTATTGGAGGCAGAAGCAGTCAAGGGTAGCCTTGGGTTAGGGTTAGGCTTAGGTTTAGGCTTAGGGTACGGCTTAGGGTACGGGTTCAGGGAGGGGTGCGGGTACGGCGTAGGGTATGGGTTAGGGTTAGGGTTAGGGTTAGTGTTAGGGTTAGGGCTCGGTTTTGGGTCGGGTTAGGATTAGGGTATGTGTTAGGGTTAGGGTAGGGGTTAGGGTTAGGGTACGCCTTAGGGTTAGGGTAGTTATTAAACCTATCCCACTCTCTAGATACCCCTTAGCACGTAAAGGAATATTATTTGAGGGTCCAGCCATGGAGAAGAGTTTAGACACTAGGATAAGATAAGGAACACACCCATTATAAAGAAATCACATTAGGATTCTCTTTTTAAGCTGTTCCTTAAAACACTAGTGCTTAGGAAATCTATTGGAGGCAGAAGCAGTCAAGGGTAGCCTAGGGTTAGGGTTAGGCTTAGGGTTAGGCTTAGGGTACGGCTTAGGGTACGGGTTCGGGGAGGGTTTCGGGTACGGCGTAGGGTATGGGTTAGGGTTAGGGTTAGGGTTAGTGTTAGGGTTAGGGCTCGGTTTAGGGTACGGGTTAGGATTAGGGTACGTGTTAGGGTTAGGGTAGGGGTTAGGGTTAGGGTACGCGTTAGGGTTAGGGTAGTTATTAAACCTATCCCACTCTCTAGATACCCCTTAGCACGTAAAGGAATATTATTTGGGGGTCCAGCCATGGAGAAGAGTTTAGACACTAGGAAAAGATAAGGAACACACCCATTATAAAGAAATCACATTAGGATTCTCTTTTTAAGCTGTTCCTTAAAACACTACTGCTTAGGAAATCAATTGGAGGCAGAAGCAGTCAAGGGTAGCCTAGGGTTAGGGTTAGGCTTAGGGTTAGGTTTAGGGTATGGCTTAGGGTACGGGTTCGGGGAGGGGTGCGGGTACGGCGTAGGGTATGGGTTAGGGTTAGGGTTAGGGTTAGTGTTAGGGTTAGGGCTCGGTTTAGGGTACAGGTTAGGATTAGGGTACGTGTTAGGGTTAGGGTAGGGGTTAGGGTTAGGGTACGCGTTAGGGTTAGGGTAGTTATTAAACCTATCCCACTCTCTAGATACCCCTTAGCACGTAAGGCAATATTATTTGGGGGTGCAGCCATGGAGAAGAGTTTAGACACTAGGATAAGATAAGGAACACACCCATTATAAAGAAATCACATTAGGATTCTCTTTTTAAGCTGTTCCTTAAAACACTAGTGCTTAGGAAATCTATTGGAGGCAGAAGCAGTCAAGGGTAGCCTAGGGTTAGAGTTAGGCTTAGGGTTAGGCTTAGGGTACGGTTTAGGGTACGGGTTTGGGGAGGGGTTCGGGTACGGCGTAGGGTATGGGTTAGGGTTAGGGTTAGGGTTAGTGTTAGGGTTAGGGCTCGGTTTAGGGTACGGTTTAGGATTAGGGTACGTGTTAGGTTTAGGGTAGGGGTTAGGGTTAGGGTACGCGTTAGGGTTAGGGTAGTTATTAAACCTATCCCACTCTCTAGATACCCCTTAGCACGTAAAGGAATATTATTTGGGGGTCCAGCCATGGAGAAGAGTTTAGACACTAGGATAAGATAAGGAACACACCCATTATAAAGAAATCACTTTAGGATTCTCTTTTTAAGCTGTTCCTTAAAACACTAGTGCTTAGGAAATCTATTGGAGGCAGAAGCAGTCATGGGTAGCCTAGGGTTAGGGTTAGGCTTAGGGTTAGGCTTAGGGTACGGCTTGGGGAATGGGTTCGGGGAGGGGTTCGGGTACGGCATAGGGTATCGTTTAGGGTTAGGGTTAGGGTTAGTGTTAGGGTTAGGGGTCGGTTTAGGGTACGGGTTAGGATTAGGGTACGTGTTAGGGTTAGGGTAGGGGTTAGGGTTAGGGTACGCGTTAGGGTTAGGGTAGTTATTAAACCTATCCCACTCTCTAGATACCCCTTAGCACGTAAGGGAATATTATTTGGGGGTGCAGCCATGGAGAAGAGTTTAGACACTAGGATAAGATAAGGAACACACTCATTATAAAGAAATCACATTAGGATTCTCTTTTTAAGCTGTTCCTTAAAACACTAGTGCTTAGGAAATTTATTGGAGGCAGAAGCAGTCAAGGGTAGCCTAGGGTTAGGGTTAGGCTTAGGGTTAGGCTTAGGGTACGGCTTAGGGTACGGGTTCGGGGAGGGGTGCGGGTACGGCGTAGGGTATGGGTTAGGGTTAGGGTTAGGGTTAGTGTTAGGGTTAGGGCTCGGTTTAGGGTACGGGGTAGGATTAGGGTACGTGTTAGTGTTAGGGTAGGGGTTAGGGTTAGAGTACGCATTAGGGTTAGGGTAGTTATTAAACCTATCCCACTCTCTAGATACCCCTTAGCACGTAAGGCAATATTATTTGGGGGTGCAGCCATGGAGAAGAGTTTAGACACTAGGATAAGATAAGGAACACACCCATTATAAAGAAATCACATTAGGATTCTCTTTTTTAAGCTGTTCCTTAAAACACTAGTGCTTAGGAAATCTATTGGAGGCAGAAGCAGTCAAGGGTAGCCTAGGGTTAGGGTTAGGCTTAAGGTTAGGCTTAGGGTACGGCTTAGGGTACGGGTTCGGGGAGGGGTGTGGGTACGGCGTAGGGTATGGGTTAGGGTTAGGGTTAGGGTTAGTGTTAGGGTTAGGGCTCGGTTTAGGGTACGGGTTAGGATTAGGGTACGTGTTAGGGTTAGGGTAGGGGTTAGGGTTAGGGTACGCGTTAGGGTTAGGGTAGTTATTAAACCTATCCCACTCTCTAGATACCCCTTAGCACGTAAAGGAATATTATTTGGGGGTCCAGCCATGGAGAAGAGTTTAGACACTAGGATAAGATAAGGAACACACCCATTATAAAGAAATCACATTAGGATTCTCTTTTTAAGCTGTTCCTTAAAACACTACTGCTTAGGAAATCAATTGGAGGCAGAAGCAGTCAAGGGTAGCCTAGGGTTAGGGTTAGGCTTAGGGTTAGGTTTAGGGTATGGCTTAGGGTACGGGTTCGGGGAGGGGTGCGGGTACGGCGTAGGGTATGGGTTAGGGTTAGGGTTAGGGTTAGTGTTAGGGTTAGGGCTCGGTTTAGGGTACAGGTTAGGATTAGGGTACGTGTTAGGGTTAGGGTAGGGGTTAGGGTTAGGGTACGCGTTAGGGTTAGGGTAGTTATTAAACCTATCCCACTCTCTAGATACCCCTTAGCACGTAAGGGAATATTATTTGGGGGTGCAGCCATGGAGAAGAGTTTAGACACTAGGATAAGATAAGGAACACACTCATTATAAAGAAATCACATTAGGATTCTCTTTTTAAGCTGTTCCTTAAAACACTAGTGCTTAGGAAGTTTATTGGAGGCAGAAGCAGTCAAGGGTAGCCTAGGGTTAGGGTTAGGCTTAGGGTTAGGCTTAGGGTACGGCTTAGGGTACGGGTTCGGGGAGGGGTGCGGGTACGGCGTAGGGTATGGGTTAGGGTTAGGGTTAGGGTTAGTGTTAGGGTTAGGGCTCGGTTTAGGGTACGGTTAGGATTAGGGTACGTGTTAGGTTTAGGGTAGGGGTTAGGGTTAGGGTACGCGTTAGGGTTAGGGTAGTTAGTAAACCTATCCCACTCTCTAGATACCCCTTAGCACGTAAAGGAATATTATTTGGGGGTCCAGCCATGGAGAAGAATTTAGACAATAGGATAAGATAAGGAACACACCCATTATAAAGAAATCACATTAGGATTCTCTTTTTAAGCTGTTGCTTAAAACACTAGTGCTTAGGAAATCTATTGGAGGCAGAAGCAGTCAAGGGTAGCCTAGGGTTAGTGTTAGGCTTAGGGTTAGGCTTAGAGTACGGCTTAGGGTACGGGTTTGGGGAGGGTTTCGGGTACGGCGTAGGGTATGGTTTAGGGTTAGGGTTAGTGTTAGTGTTAGGGTTAGGGCTCGGTTTAGGGTACGGGTTAGGATTAGGGTACGTGTTAGTGTTAGGGTAGGGGTTAGGGTTAGAGTACGCATTAGGGCTAGGGTAGTTATTAAACCTATCCTACTCTCTAGATACCCCTTAGCACGTAAGGCAATATTATTTGGGGGTGCAGCCATGGAGAAGAGTTTAGACACTAGGATAAGATAAGGAACACACCCATTATAAAGAAATCACATTAGGATTCTCTTTTTAAGCTGTTCCTTAAAACACTAGTGCTTAGGAAATCTATTGGAGGCAGAAGCAGTCAAGGGTAGCCTAGGGTTAGGGTTAGGCTTAGGGTTAGGCTTAGGGTACGGCTTAGGGTACGGGTTCGGGGAGGGGTTCGTGTACGGCGTAGGGTATGGGTTAGGGTTAGGGTTAGTGTTAGTGTTAGGGTTAGGGCTCGGTTTAGGGTACGGGTTAGGATTAGGGTACGTGTTAGGGTTAAGGTAGGGGTTAGGGTTAGGGTACGCGTTAGGGTTAGGGTAGTTATTAAACCTATCCCACTCTCTAGATACCCCTTAGCACGTAAAGGAATATTATTTGAGGATCCAGCCATGGAGAAGTGTTTAGACACTAGGATAATATAAGGAACACACCCATTATAAAGAAATCACATTAGGATTCTCTTTTTAAGCTGTTCCTTAAAACACTAGTGCTTAGGAAATCTATTGGAGGCAGAAGCAGTCAAGGGTAGCCTAGGGTTAGGGTTAGGCTTAGGGTTAGGCTTAGGGTACGGCTTAGGGTACGGGTTCGGGGAGGGTTTCGGGTACGGCGTAGGGTATGGGTTAGGGTTAGGGTTAGGGTTAGTGTTAGGGTTAGGGCTCGGTTTAGGGTATGGTTAGGATTAGGGTACGTGTTAGGTTTAGGGTAGGGGTTAGGGTTAGGGCACGCGTTAGGGTTAGGGTAGTTAGTAAACCTATCCCACTCTCTAGATACCCCTTAGCACGTAAAGGAATATTATTTGGGGGTCCAGCCATGGAGAAGAGTTTAGACAATAGGATAAGATAAGGAACACACCCATTATAAAGAAATCACTTTAGGATTCTCTTTTTAAGCTGTTCCTTAAAACACTAGTGCTTAGGAAATCTATTGGAGGCAGAAGCAGTCAAGGGTAGCCTAGGGTTAGGGTTAGGCTTAGGGTTAGCGTTAGGGTACGGCTTAGGGTACGGGTTCGGGGAGGGGTTCGGGTACGGCGTAGGGTATCGTTTAGGGTTAGGGTTAGGGTTAGTGTTAGGGTTAGGGGTCGGTTTAGGGTACGGGTTAGGATTAGGGTAC
Organism: Balaenoptera borealis; assembly: GCF_965194805.1. Lineage (NCBI taxonomy): Eukaryota > Metazoa > Chordata > Mammalia > Artiodactyla > Balaenopteridae > Balaenoptera > Balaenoptera borealis. The sequence goes on along the minus strand of NW_028123914.1, from coordinate 390,810 downwards.
GTGTTAGGGTTAGGGTAGGGGTTAGGGTTAGGGTACGCGTTAGGGTTAGGGTAGTTATTAAACCTATCCCACTCTCTAGATACCCCTTAGCACGTAAGGGAATATTATTTGGGGGTGCAGCCATGGAGAAGAGTTTAGACACTAGGATAAGATAAGGAACACACTCATTATAAAGAAATCACATTAGGATTCTCTTTTTAAGCTGTTCCTTAAAACACTAGTGCTTAGGAAATTTATTGGAGGCAGAAGCAGTCAAGGGTAGCCTAGGGTTAGGGTTAGGCTTAGGGTTAGGCTTAGGGTACGGCTTAGGGTACGGGTTCGGGGAGGGGTGCGGGTACGGCGTAGGGTATGGGTTAGGGTTAGGGTTAGGGTTAGTGTTAGGGTTAGGGCTCGGTTTAGGGTACGGGGTAGGATTAGGGTACGTGTTAGTGTTAGGGTAGGGGTTAGGGTTAGAGTACGCATTAGGGTTAGGGTAGTTATTAAACCTATCCCACTCTCTAGATACCCCTTAGCACGTAAGGCAATATTATTTGGGGGTGCAGCCATGGAGAAGAGTTTAGACACTAGGATAAGATAAGGAACACACCCATTATAAAGAAATCACATTAGGATTCTCTTTTTTAAGCTGTTCCTTAAAACACTAGTGCTTAGGAAATCTATTGGAGGCAGAAGCAGTCAAGGGTAGCCTAGGGTTAGGGTTAGGCTTAAGGTTAGGCTTAGGGTACGGCTTAGGGTACGGGTTCGGGGAGGGGTGTGGGTACGGCGTAGGGTATGGGTTAGGGTTAGGGTTAGGGTTAGTGTTAGGGTTAGGGCTCGGTTTAGGGTACGGGTTAGGATTAGGGTACGTGTTAGGGTTAGGGTAGGGGTTAGGGTTAGGGTACGCGTTAGGGTTAGGGTAGTTATTAAACCTATCCCACTCTCTAGATACCCCTTAGCACGTAAAGGAATATTATTTGGGGGTCCAGCCATGGAGAAGAGTTTAGACACTAGGATAAGATAAGGAACACACCCATTATAAAGAAATCACATTAGGATTCTCTTTTTAAGCTGTTCCTTAAAACACTACTGCTTAGGAAATCAATTGGAGGCAGAAGCAGTCAAGGGTAGCCTAGGGTTAGGGTTAGGCTTAGGGTTAGGTTTAGGGTATGGCTTAGGGTACGGGTTCGGGGAGGGGTGCGGGTACGGCGTAGGGTATGGGTTAGGGTTAGGGTTAGGGTTAGTGTTAGGGTTAGGGCTCGGTTTAGGGTACAGGTTAGGATTAGGGTACGTGTTAGGGTTAGGGTAGGGGTTAGGGTTAGGGTACGCGTTAGGGTTAGGGTAGTTATTAAACCTATCCCACTCTCTAGATACCCCTTAGCACGTAAGGGAATATTATTTGGGGGTGCAGCCATGGAGAAGAGTTTAGACACTAGGATAAGATAAGGAACACACTCATTATAAAGAAATCACATTAGGATTCTCTTTTTAAGCTGTTCCTTAAAACACTAGTGCTTAGGAAGTTTATTGGAGGCAGAAGCAGTCAAGGGTAGCCTAGGGTTAGGGTTAGGCTTAGGGTTAGGCTTAGGGTACGGCTTAGGGTACGGGTTCGGGGAGGGGTGCGGGTACGGCGTAGGGTATGGGTTAGGGTTAGGGTTAGGGTTAGTGTTAGGGTTAGGGCTCGGTTTAGGGTACGGTTAGGATTAGGGTACGTGTTAGGTTTAGGGTAGGGGTTAGGGTTAGGGTACGCGTTAGGGTTAGGGTAGTTAGTAAACCTATCCCACTCTCTAGATACCCCTTAGCACGTAAAGGAATATTATTTGGGGGTCCAGCCATGGAGAAGAATTTAGACAATAGGATAAGATAAGGAACACACCCATTATAAAGAAATCACATTAGGATTCTCTTTTTAAGCTGTTGCTTAAAACACTAGTGCTTAGGAAATCTATTGGAGGCAGAAGCAGTCAAGGGTAGCCTAGGGTTAGTGTTAGGCTTAGGGTTAGGCTTAGAGTACGGCTTAGGGTACGGGTTTGGGGAGGGTTTCGGGTACGGCGTAGGGTATGGTTTAGGGTTAGGGTTAGTGTTAGTGTTAGGGTTAGGGCTCGGTTTAGGGTACGGGTTAGGATTAGGGTACGTGTTAGTGTTAGGGTAGGGGTTAGGGTTAGAGTACGCATTAGGGCTAGGGTAGTTATTAAACCTATCCTACTCTCTAGATACCCCTTAGCACGTAAGGCAATATTATTTGGGGGTGCAGCCATGGAGAAGAGTTTAGACACTAGGATAAGATAAGGAACACACCCATTATAAAGAAATCACATTAGGATTCTCTTTTTAAGCTGTTCCTTAAAACACTAGTGCTTAGGAAATCTATTGGAGGCAGAAGCAGTCAAGGGTAGCCTAGGGTTAGGGTTAGGCTTAGGGTTAGGCTTAGGGTACGGCTTAGGGTACGGGTTCGGGGAGGGGTTCGTGTACGGCGTAGGGTATGGGTTAGGGTTAGGGTTAGTGTTAGTGTTAGGGTTAGGGCTCGGTTTAGGGTACGGGTTAGGATTAGGGTACGTGTTAGGGTTAAGGTAGGGGTTAGGGTTAGGGTACGCGTTAGGGTTAGGGTAGTTATTAAACCTATCCCACTCTCTAGATACCCCTTAGCACGTAAAGGAATATTATTTGAGGATCCAGCCATGGAGAAGTGTTTAGACACTAGGATAATATAAGGAACACACCCATTATAAAGAAATCACATTAGGATTCTCTTTTTAAGCTGTTCCTTAAAACACTAGTGCTTAGGAAATCTATTGGAGGCAGAAGCAGTCAAGGGTAGCCTAGGGTTAGGGTTAGGCTTAGGGTTAGGCTTAGGGTACGGCTTAGGGTACGGGTTCGGGGAGGGTTTCGGGTACGGCGTAGGGTATGGGTTAGGGTTAGGGTTAGGGTTAGTGTTAGGGTTAGGGCTCGGTTTAGGGTATGGTTAGGATTAGGGTACGTGTTAGGTTTAGGGTAGGGGTTAGGGTTAGGGCACGCGTTAGGGTTAGGGTAGTTAGTAAACCTATCCCACTCTCTAGATACCCCTTAGCACGTAAAGGAATATTATTTGGGGGTCCAGCCATGGAGAAGAGTTTAGACAATAGGATAAGATAAGGAACACACCCATTATAAAGAAATCACTTTAGGATTCTCTTTTTAAGCTGTTCCTTAAAACACTAGTGCTTAGGAAATCTATTGGAGGCAGAAGCAGTCAAGGGTAGCCTAGGGTTAGGGTTAGGCTTAGGGTTAGCGTTAGGGTACGGCTTAGGGTACGGGTTCGGGGAGGGGTTCGGGTACGGCGTAGGGTATGGGTTAGGGTTAGGGTTAGGGTTAGTGTTATGGTTAGGGCTCGGTTTAGGGTACGGGTTAGGATTAGGGTACGTGTTAGGGTTAAGGTAGGGGTTAGGGTTAGGGTACGCGTTAGGGTTAGGGTAGTTAGTAAACCTATCCCACTCTCTAGCTCCCCCTTAGCACGTAAAGGAATATTATTTGGGGGTCCGGCCATGGAGAAGAGTTTAGACACTAGGATAAGATAAGGAACACACCCATTATAAAGAAATCACATTAGGATTCTCTTTTTAAGCTGTTCCTTAAAACACTACTGCTTAGGAAATAAATTGGAGGCAGAAGCAGTCAAGGGTAGCCTAGGGTTAGGGTTAGGCTTAGGGTTAGGTTTAGGGTATGGCTTAGGGTACGGGTTCGGGGAGGGGTGCGGGTACGGCGTAGGGTATGGTTTAGGGTTAGGGTTAGGGTTAGTGTTAGGGTTAGGGCTCGGTTTAGGGTACGGGTTAGGATTAGGGTACGTGTTAGGGTTAGGGTAGGGGTTAGGGTTAGTGTACGCGTTAGGGTTAGGGTAGTTATTAAACCTATCCCACTCTCTAGATACCCCTTAGCACGTAAAGGAATATTATTTGAGGGTCCAGCCATGGAGAAGAGTTTAGACACTAGGATAAGATAAGGAACACACCCCTTATAAAGAAATCACATTAGGATTCTCTTTTTAAGCTGTTCCTTAAAACACTAGTGCTTAGGAAATCTATTGGAGGCAGAAGCAGTCAAGGGTAGCCTAGGGTTAGGGTTAGGGTTAGGGTTAGGGTTAGGCTTAGGGTACGGCTTAGGGTACGGGTTCGGGGACGGTTTCGGGTATGGCGTAGGGTATGGGTTAGGGTTAGGATTAGGGTTAGTGTTAGGGTTAGGGCTCGGTTTAGGGTACGGGTTAGGATTAGGGTACGTGTTAGGGTTAGGGTAGGGGTTAGGGTTAGGGTACGCGTTAGGGTTAGGGTAGTTATTAAACCTATCCCACTCTCTAGATACCCCTTAGCACGTAAGGGAATATTATTTGGGGGTGCAGCCATGGAGAAGAGTTTAGACACTAGGATAAGATAAGGAACACACCCATTATAAAGAAATCACATTAGGATTCTCTTTTTAAGCTGTTCCTTAAAACACTAGTGCTTAGGAAATCTATTGGAGGCAGAAGCAGTCAAGGGTAGCCTTGGGTTAGGGTTAGGCTTAGGTTTAGGCTTAGGGTACGGCTTAGGGTACGGGTTCGGGGAGGGGTGCGGGTACGGCGTAGGGTATGGGTTAGGGTTAGGGTTAGGGTTAGTGTTAGGGTTAGGGCTCGGTTTTGGGTACGGGTTAGGATTAGGGTATGTGTTAGGGTTAGGGTAGGGTTTAGGGTTAGGGTACGCCTTAGGGTTAGGGTAGTTATTAAACCTATCCCACTCTCTAGATACCCCTTAGCACGTAAAGGAATATTATTTGAGGGTCCAGCCATGGAGAAGAGTTTAGACACTAGGATAAGATAAGGAACACACCCATTATAAAGAAATCACATTAGGATTCTCTTTTTAAGCTGTTCCTTAAAACACTAGTGCTTAGGAAATCTATTGGAGGCAGAAGCAGTCAAGGGTAGCCTAGGGGTAGGGTTAGGCTTAGGGTTAGGCTTAGGGTACGGCTTAGGGTACGGGTTCGGGGAGGGTTTCGGGTACGGCGTAGGGTATGGGTTAGGGTTAGGGTTAGGGTTAGTGTTAGGGTTAGGGCTCGGTTTAGGGTACGGTTTAGGATTAGGGTACGTGTTAGGGTTAGGGTAGGGGTTAGGGTTAGGGTACGCGTTAGGGTTAGGGTAGTTATTAAACCTATCCCACTCTCTAGATACCCCTTAGCACGTAAAGGAATATTATTTGGGGGTCCAGCCATGGAGAAGAGTTTAGACACTAGGATAAGATAAGGAACACACCCATTATAAAGAAATCACTTTAGGATTCTCTTTTTAAGCTGTTCCTTAAAACACTAGTGCTTAGGAAATCTATTGGAGGCAGAAGCAGTCATGGGTAGCCTAGGGTTAGGGTTAGGCTTAGGGTTAGGCTTAGGGTACGGCTTGGGGAATGGGTTCGGGGAGGGGTTCGGGTACGGCGTAGGGTATCGTTTAGGGTTAGGGTTAGGGTTAGTGTTAGGGTTAGGGGTCGGTTTAGGGTACGGGTTAGGATTAGGGTACGTGTTAGGGTTAGGGTAGGGGTTAGGGTTAGGGTACGCGTTAGGGTTAGGGTAGTTATTAAACCTATCCCACTCTCTAGATACCCCTTAGCACGTAAGGGAATATTATTTGGGGGTGCAGCCATGGAGAAGAGTTTAGACACTAGGATAAGATAAGGAACACACTCATTATAAAGAAATCACATTAGGATTCTCTTTTTAAGCTGTTCCTTAAAACACTAGTGCTTAGGAAATTTATTGGAGGCAGAAGCAGTCAAGGGTAGCCTAGGGTTAGGGTTAGGCTTAGGGTTAGGCTTAGGGTACGGCTTAGGGTACGGGTTCGGGGAGGGGTGCGGGTACGGCGTAGGGTATGGGTTAGGGTTAGGGTTAGGGTTAGTGTTAGGGTTAGGGCTCGGTTTAGGGTACGGGGTAGGATTAGGGTACGTGTCAGTGTTAGGGTAGGGGTTAGGGTTAGAGTACGCATTAGGGTTAGGGTAGTTATTAAACCTATCCCACTCTCTAGATACCCCTTAGCACGTAAGGCAATATTATTTGGGGGTGCAGCCATGGAGAAGAGTTTAGACACTAGGATAAGATAAGGAACACACCCATTATAAAGAAATCACATTAGGATTCTCTTTTTTAAGCTGTTCCTTAAAACACTAGTGCTTAGGAAATCTATTGGAGGCAGAAGCAGTCAAGGGTAGCCTAGGGTTAGGGTTAGGCTTAGGGTTAGGCTTAGGGTACGGCTTAGGGTACGGGTTCGGGGAGGGGTGTGGGTACGGCGTAGGGTATGGGTTAGGGTTAGGGTTAGGGTTAGTGTTAGGGTTAGGGCTCGGTTTAGGGTACGGGTTAGGATTAGGGTACGTGTTAGGGTTAGGGTAGGGGTTAGGGTTAGGGTACGCGTTAGGGTTAGGGTAGTTAGTAAACCTATCCCACTCTCTAGATACCCCTTAGCACGTAAAGGAATATTATTTGAGGGTCCAGCCATGGAGAAGAGTTTAGACACTAGGATAAGATAAGGAACACACCCATTATAAAGAAATCACATTAGGATTCTCTTTTTAAGCTGTTCCTTAAAACACTAGTGCTTAGGAAATCTATTGGAGGCAGAAGCAGTCAAGGGTAGCCTAGGGTTAGGGTTAGGCTTAGGGTTAGGCTTAGTGTACGGCTTAGGGTACGGGTTCGGGGAGGGGTGCGGGTACGGCGTAGGGTATGGGTTAGGGTTAGGGTTAGGGTTAGTGTTAGGGTTAGGGCTCGGTTTAGGGTACGGTTAGGATTAGGGTACGTGTTAGGTTTAGGGTAGGGGTTAGGGTTAGGGTACGCGTTAGGGTTAGGGTAGTTAGTAAACCTATCCCACTCTCTAGATACCCCTTAGCACGTAAAGGAATATTATTTGGGGGTCCAGCCATGGAGAAGAATTTAGACAATAGGATAAGATAAGGAACACACCCATTATAAAGAAATCACATTAGGATTCTCTTTTTAAGCTGTTGCTTAAAACACTAGTGCTTAGGAAATCTATTGGAGGCAGAAGCAGTCAAGGGTAGCCTAGGGTTAGTGTTAGGCTTAGGGTTAGGCTTAGGGTACGGCTTAGGGTACGGGTTCGGGGAGGGGTTCGTGTACGGCGTAGGGTATGGGTTAGGGTTAGGGTTAGTGTTAGTGTTAGGGTTAGGGCTCGGTTTAGGGTACGGGTTAGGATTAGGGTACGTGTTAGGGTTAGGGTAGGGGTTAGGGTTAAGGTACGCGTTAGGGTTAGGGTAGTTATTAAACCTATCCCACTCTCTAGATACCCCTTAGCACGTAAAGGAATATTATTTGAGGGTCCAGCCATGGAGAAGAGTTTAGACACTAGGATAAGATAAGGAACACACCCATTATAAAGAAATCACATTAGGATTCTCTTTTTAAGCTGTTCCTTAAAACACTAGTGCTTAGGAAATCTATTGGAGGCAGAAGCAGTCAAGGGTAGCCTAGGGGTAGGGTTAGGCTTAGGGTTAGGCTTAGGGTACGGCTTAGGGTACGGGTTCGGGGAGGGTTTCGGGTACGGCGTAGGGTATGGGTTAGGGTTAGGGTTAGGGTTAGTGTTAGGGTTAGGGCTCGGTTTAGGGTACGGGTTAGGATTAGGGTACGTGTTAGGGTTAGGGTAGGGGTTAGGGTTAGGGTACGCGTTAGGGTTAGGGTAGTTATTAAACCTATCCCACTCTCTAGATACCCCTTAGCACGTAAAGGAATATTATTTGGGGGTCCAGCCATGGAGAAGAGTTTAGACACTAGGATAAGATAAGGAACACACCCATTATAAAGAAATCACATTAGGATTCTCTTTTTAAGCTGTTCCTTAAAACACTACTGCTTAGGAAATCAATTGGAGGCAGAAGCAGTCAAGGGTAGCCTAGGGTTAGGGTTAGGCTTAGGGTTAGGTTTAGGGTATGGCTTAGGGTACGGGTTCGGGGAGGGGTGCGGGTACGGCGTAGGGTATGGGTTAGGGTTAGGGTTAGGGTTAGTGTTAGGGTTAGGGCTCGGTTTAGGGTACAGGTTAGGATTAGGGTACGTGTTAGGGTTAGGGTAGGGGTTAGGGTTAGGGTACGCGTTAGGGTTAGGGTAGTTATTAAACCTATCCCACTCTCTAGATACCCCTTAGCACGTAAGGGAATATTATTTGGGGGTGCAGCCATGGAGAAGAGTTTAGACACTAGGATAAGATAAGGAACACACTCATTATAAAGAAATCACATTAGGATTCTCTTTTTAAGCTGTTCCTTAAAACACTAGTGCTTAGGAAGTTTATTGGAGGCAGAAGCAGTCAAGGGTAGCCTAGGGTTAGGGTTAGGCTTAGGGTTAGGCTTAGGGTACGGCTTAGGGTACGGGTTCGGGGAGGGGTGCGGGTACGGCGTAGGGTATGGGTTAGGGTTAGGGTTAGGGTTAGTGTTAGGGTTAGGGCTCGGTTTAGGGTACGGTTAGGATTAGGGTACGTGTTAGGTTTAGGGTAGGGGTTAGGGTTAGGGTACGCGTTAGGGTTAGGGTAGTTAGTAAACCTATCCCACTCTCTAGATACCCCTTAGCACGTAAAGGAATATTATTTGGGGGTCCAGCCATGGAGAAGAATTTAGACAATAGGATAAGATAAGGAACACACCCATTATAAAGAAATCACATTAGGATTCTCTTTTTAAGCTGTTGCTTAAAACACTAGTGCTTAGGAAATCTATTGGAGGCAGAAGCAGTCAAGGGTAGCCTAGGGTTAGTGTTAGGCTTAGGGTTAGGCTTAGAGTACGGCTTAGGGTACGGGTTTGGGGAGGGTTTCGGGTACGGCGTAGGGTATGGTTTAGGGTTAGGGTTAGTGTTAGTGTTAGGGTTAGGGCTCGGTTTAGGGTACGGGTTAGGATTAGGGTACGTGTTAGTGTTAGGGTAGGGGTTAGGGTTAGAGTACGCATTAGGGCTAGGGTAGTTATTAAACCTATCCTACTCTCTAGATACCCCTTAGCACGTAAGGCAATATTATTTGGGGGTGCAGCCATGGAGAAGAGTTTAGACACTAGGATAAGATAAGGAACACACCCATTATAAAGAAATCACATTAGGATTCTCTTTTTAAGCTGTTCCTTAAAACACTAGTGCTTAGGAAATCTATTGGAGGCAGAAGCAGTCAAGGGTAGCCTAGGGTTAGGGTTAGGCTTAGGGTTAGGCTTAGGGTACGGCTTAGGGTACGGGTTCGGGGAGGGGTTCGTGTACGGCGTAGGGTATGGGTTAGGGTTAGGGTTAGTGTTAGTGTTAGGGTTAGGGCTCGGTTTAGGGTACGGGTTAGGATTAGGGTACGTGTTAGGGTTAAGGTAGGGGTTAGGGTTAGGGTACGCGTTAGGGTTAGGGTAGTTATTAAACCTATCCCACTCTCTAGATACCCCTTAGCACGTAAAGGAATATTATTTGAAGATCCAGCCATGGAGAAGTGTTTAGACACTAGGATAATATAAGGAACACACCCATTATAAAGAAATCACATTAGGATTCTCTTTTTAAGCTGTTCCTTAAAACACTAGTGCTTAGGAAATCTATTGGAGGCAGAAGCAGTCAAGGGTAGCCTAGGGTTAGGGTTAGGCTTAGGGTTAGGCTTAGGGTACGGCTTAGGGTACGGGTTCGGGGAGGGTTTCGGGTACGGCGTAGGGTATGGGTTAGGGTTAGGGTTAGGGTTAGTGTTAGGGTTAGGGCTCGGTTTAGGGTATGGTTAGGATTAGGGTACGTGTTAGGTTTAGGGTAGGGGTTAGGGTTAGGGCACGCGTTAGGGTTAGGGTAGTTAGTAAACCTATCCCACTCTCTAGATACCCCTTAGCACGTAAAGGAATATTATTTGGGGGTCCAGCCATGGAGAAGAGTTTAGACAATAGGATAAGATAAGGAACACACCCATTATAAAGAAATCACTTTAGGATTCTCTTTTTAAGCTGTTCCTTAAAACACTAGTGCTTAGGAAATCTATTGGAGGCAGAAGCAGTCAAGGGTAGCCTAGGGTTAGGGTTAGGCTTAGGGTTAGCGTTAGGGTACGGCTTAGGGTACGGGTTCGGGGAGGGGTTCGGGTACGGCGTAGGGTATGGGTTAGGGTTAGGGTTAGTGTTAGTGTTAGGGTTAGGGCTCGGTTTAGGGTACGGGTTAGGATTAGGGTACGTGTTAGTGTTAGGGTAGGGGTTAGGGTTAGAGTACGCATTAGGGTTAGGGTAGTTATTAAACCTATCCCACTCTCTAGATACCCCTTAGCACGTAGGGCAATAATATTTGGGGGTGCAGCCATGTAGAAGAGTTTAGACACTAGGATAAGATAAGGAACACACCCATTATAAAGAAATCACATTAGGATTCTCTTTTTCAGCTGTTCCTTAAAACACTAGTGCTTAGGAAATCTATTGGAGGCAGAAGCAGTCAAGGGTAGCCTAGGGTTAGGGTTAGGCTTAGGGTTAGGCTTAGGGTACGGCTTAGGGTACGGGTTCGGGGAGGGGTTCGGGTACGGCGTAGGGTATGGGTTAGGGTTAGGGTTAGGGTTAGTGTTATGGTTAGGGCTCGGTTTAGGGTACGGGTTAGGATTAGGGTACGTGTTAGGGTTAAGGTAGGGGTTAGGGTTAGGGTACGCGTTAGGGTTAGGGTAGTTAGTAAACCTATCCCACTCTCTAGCTCCCCCTTAGCACGTAAAGGAATATTATTTGGGGGTCCGGCCATGGAGAAGAGTTTAGACACTAGGATAAGATAAGGAACACACCCATTATAAAGAAATCACATTAGGATTCTCTTTTTAAGCTGTTCCTTAAAACACTACTGCTTAGGAAATAAATTGGAGGCAGAAGCAGTCAAGGGTAGCCTAGGGTTAGGGTTAGGCTTAGGGTTAGGTTTAGGGTATGGCTTAGGGTACGGGTTCGGGGAGGGGTGCGGGTACGGCGTAGGGTATGGTTTAGGGTTAGGGTTAGGGTTAGTGTTAGGGTTAGGGCTCGGTTTAGGGTACGGGTTAGGATTAGGGTACGTGTTAGGGTTAGGGTAGGGGTTAGGGTTAGTGTACGCGTTAGGGTTAGGGTAGTTATTAAACCTATCCCACTCTCTAGATACCCCTTAGCACGTAAAGGAATATTATTTGAGGGTCCAGCCATGGAGAAGAGTTTAGACACTAGGATAAGATAAGGAACACACCCCTTATAAAGAAATCACATTAGGATTCTCTTTTTAAGCTGTTCCTTAAAACACTAGTGCTTAGGAAATCTATTGGAGGCAGAAGCAGTCAAGGGTAGCCTAGGGTTAGGGTTAGGGTTAGGGTTAGGGTTAGGCTTAGGGTACGGCTTAGGGTACGGGTTCGGGGACGGTTTCGGGTATGGCGTAGGGTATGGGTTAGGGTTAGGATTAGGGTTAGTGTTAGGGTTAGGGCTCGGTTTAGGGTACGGGTTAGGATTAGGGTACGTGTTAGGGTTAGGGTAGGGGTTAGGGTTAGGGTACGCGTTAGGGTTAGGGTAGTTATTAAACCTATCCCACTCTCTAGATACCCCTTAGCACGTAAGGGAATATTATTTGGGGGTGCAGCCATGGAGAAGAGTTTAGACACTAGGATAAGATAAGGAACACACCCATTATAAAGAAATCACATTAGGATTCCCTTTTTAAGCTGTTCCTTAAAACACTAGTGCTTAGGAAATCTATTGGAGGCAGAAGCAGTCAAGGGTAGCCTTGGGTTAGGGTTAGGCTTAGGTTTAGGCTTAGGGTACGGCTTAGGGTACGGGTTCGGGGAGGGGTGCGGGTACGGCGTAGGGTATGGGTTAGGGTTAGGGTTAGGGTTAGTGTTAGGGTTAGGGCTCGGTTTTGGGTACGGGTTAGGATTAGGGTATGTGTTAGGGTTAGGGTAGGGGTTAGGGTTAGGGTACGCCTTAGGGTTAGGGTAGTTATTAAACCTATCCCACTCTCTAGATACCCCTTAGCACGTAAAGGAATATTATTTGAGGGTCCAGCCATGGAGAAGAGTTTAGACACTAGGATAAGATAAGGAACACACCCATTATAAAGAAATCACATTAGGATTCTCTTTTTAAGCTGTTCCTTAAAACACTAGTGCTTAGGAAATCTATTGGAGGCAGAAGCAGTCAAGGGTAGCCTAGGGGTAGGGTTAGGCTTAGGGTTAGGCTTAGGGTACGGCTTAGGGTACGGGTTCGGGGAGGGTTTCGGGTACGGCGTAGGGTATGGGTTAGGGTTAGGGTTAGGGTTAGTGTTAGGGTTAGGGCTCGGTTTAGGGTACGGTTTAGGATTAGGGTACGTGTTAGGGTTAGGGTAGGGGTTAGGGTTAGGGTACGCGTTAGGGTTAGGGTAGTTATTAAACCTATCCCACTCTCTAGATACCCCTTAGCACGTAAAGGAATATTATTTGGGGGTCCAGCCATGGAGAAGAGTTTAGACACTAGGATAAGATAAGGAACACACCCATTATAAAGAAATCACTTTAGGATTCTCTTTTTAAGCTGTTCCTTAAAACACTAGTGCTTAGGAAATCTATTGGAGGCAGAAGCAGTCATGGGTAGCCTAGGGTTAGGGTTAGGCTTAGGGTTAGGCTTAGGGTACGGCTTGGGGAATGGGTTCGGGGAGGGGTTCGGGTACGGCGTAGGGTATCGTTTAGGGTTAGGGTTAGGGTTAGTGTTAGGGTTAGGGGTCGGTTTAGGGTACGGGTTAGGATTAGGGTACGTGTTAGGGTTAGGGTAGGGGTTAGGGTTAGGGTACGCGTTAGGGTTAGGGTAGTTATTAAACCTATCCCACTCTCTAGATACCCCTTAGCACGTAAGGGAATATTATTTGGGGGTGCAGCCATGGAGAAGAGTTTAGACACTAGGATAAGATAAGGAACACACTCATTATAAAGAAATCACATTAGGATTCTCTTTTTAAGCTGTTCCTTAAAACACTAGTGCTTAGGAAATTTATTGGAGGCAGAAGCAGTCAAGGGTAGCCTAGGGTTAGGGTTAGGCTTAGGGTTAGGCTTAGGGTACGGCTTAGGGTACGGGTTCGGGGAGGGGTGCGGGTACGGCGTAGGGTATGGGTTAGGGTTAGGGTTAGGGTTAGTGTTAGGGTTAGGGCTCGGTTTAGGGTACGGGGTAGGATTAGGGTACGTGTCAGTGTTAGGGTAGGGGTTAGGGTTAGAGTACGCATTAGGGTTAGGGTAGTTATTAAACCTATCCCACTCTCTAGATACCCCTTAGCACGTAAGGCAATATTATTTGGGGGTGCAGCCATGGAGAAGAGTTTAGACACTAGGATAAGATAAGGAACACACCCATTATAAAGAAATCACATTAGGATTCTCTTTTTTAAGCTGTTCCTTAAAACACTAGTGCTTAGGAAATCTATTGGAGGCAGAAGCAGTCAAGGGTAGCCTAGGGTTAGGGTTAGGCTTAGGGTTAGGCTTAGGGTACGGCTTAGGGTACGGGTTCGGGGAGGGGTGTGGGTACGGCGTAGGGTATGGGTTAGGGTTAGGGTTAGGGTTAGTGTTAGGGTTAGGGCTCGGTTTAGGGTACGGGTTAGGATTAGGGTACGTGTTAGGGTTAGGGTAGGGGTTAGGGTTAGGGTACGCGTTAGGGTTAGGGTAGTTAGTAAACCTATCCCACTCTCTAGATACCCCTTAGCACGTAAAGGAATATTATTTGAGGGTCCAGCCATGGAGAAGAGTTTAGACACTAGGATAAGATAAGGAACACACCCATTATAAAGAAATCACATTAGGATTCTCTTTTTAAGCTGTTCCTTAAAACACTAGTGCTTAGGAAATCTATTGGAGGCAGAAGCAGTCAAGGGTAGCCTAGGGTTAGGGTTAGGCTTAGGGTTAGGCTTAGTGTACGGCTTAGGGTACGGGTTCGGGGAGGGGTGCGGGTACGGCGTAGGGTATGGGTTAGGGTTAGGGTTAGGGTTAGTGTTAGGGTTAGGGCTCGGTTTAGGGTACGGTTAGGATTAGGGTACGTGTTAGGTTTAGGGTAGGGGTTAGGGTTAGGGTACGCGTTAGGGTTAGGGTAGTTAGTAAACCTATCCCACTCTCTAGATACCCCTTAGCACGTAAAGGAATATTATTTGGGGGTCCAGCCATGGAGAAGAATTTAGACAATAGGATAAGATAAGGAACACACCCATTATAAAGAAATCACATTAGGATTCTCTTTTTAAGCTGTTGCTTAAAACACTAGTGCTTAGGAAATCTATTGGAGGCAGAAGCAGTCAAGGGTAGCCTAGGGTTAGTGTTAGGCTTAGGGTTAGGCTTAGGGTACGGCTTAGGGTACGGGTTTGGGGAGGGGTTCGGGTACGGCGTAGGGTATGGTTTAGGGTTAGGGTTAGTGTTAGTGTTAGGGTTAGGGCTCGGTTTAGGGTACGGGTTAGGATTAGGGTACGTGTTAGTGTTAGGGTAGGGGTTAGGGTTAGAGTACGCATTAGGGCTAGGGTAGTTATTAAACCTATCCCACTCTCTAGATACCCCTTAGCACGTAAGGCAATATTATTTGGGGGTGCAGCCATGGAGAAGAGTTTAGACACTAGGATAAGATAAGGAACACACCCATTATAAAGAAATCACATTAGGATTCTCTTTTTAAGCTGTTCCTTAAAACACTAGTGCTTAGGAAATCTATTGGAGGCAGAAGCAGTCAAGGGTAGCCTAGGGTTAGGGTTAGGCTTAGGGTTAGGCTTAGGGTACGGCTTAGGGTACGGGTTCGGGGAGGGGTTCGTGTACGGCGTAGGGTATGGGTTAGGGTTAGGGTTAGTGTTAGTGTTAGGGTTAGGGCTCGGTTTAGGGTACGGGTTAGGATTAGGGTACGTGTTAGGGTTAGGGTAGGGGTTAGGGTTAAGGTACGCGTTAGGGTTAGGGTAGTTATTAAACCTATCCCACTCTCTAGATACCCCTTAGCACGTAAAGGAATATTATTTGGGGGTCCAACCATGGAGAAGAGTTTAGACACTAGGATAAGATAAGGAACACACCCATTATAAAGAAATCACTTTAGGATTCTCTTTTTAAGCTGTTCTTTAAAACACTAGTGCTTAGGAAATCTAGTGGAGGCAGAAGCAGTCAAGGGTAGCCTAGGGTTAGGGTTAGGCTTAGGGTTAGGTTTAGGGTACGGCTTGGGGTATGGGTTCGGGGAGGGGTTCGGGTACGGCGTAGGGTATGGTTTAGAGTTAGGGTTAGGGTTAGTGTTAGGGATAGGGCTCGGTTTAGGGTACGGGTTAGGATTAGGGTACGTGTTAGGGTTAGGGTAGCGGTTAGGGTTAGGGTACGCGTTAGGGTTAGGGTAGTTATTAAACCTATCCCACTCTCTAGATACCCCTTAGAACGTAAAGGAATATTATTTGGGGGTCCATCCATGGAGAAGAGTTTAGACACTAGGATAAGATAAGGAAGACACCCATTATAAAGAAATCACATTAGGATTCTCTTTTTAAGCTGTTCCTTAAAACACTAGTGCTTAGGAAATCTATTGGAGGCAGAAGCAGTCAAGGGTAGCCTAGGGTTAGGGTTAGGCTTAGGGTTAGGCTTAGGGTACGGCTTAGGGTACGGGTTCGCGGAGGGGTGCGGGTACGGCGTAGGGTATGGGTTAGGGTTAGGGTTAGGGTTAGTGTTAGGTTTAGGGCTCAGTTTAGGGTACGGGTTAGGATTAGGGTACGTGTTAGTGTTAGGGTAGGGGTTAGGGTTAGAGTACGCATTAGGGTTAGGGTAGTTATTAAACCTATCCCACTCTCTAGATACCCCTTAGCACGTAAGGCAATATTATTTGGGGGTGCAGCCATGGAGAAGAGTTTAGACACTAGGATAAGATAAGGAACACACCCATTATAAAGAAATCACATTAGGATTCTCTTTTTAAGCTGTTCCTTAAAACACTAGTGCTTAGGAAATCTATTGGAGGCAGACGCAGTCAAGGGTAGCCTAGGGTTAGTGTTAGGCTTAGGGTTAGGCTTAGGGTACGGCTTAGGGTACGGGTTTGGGGAGGGGTTCGGGTACGGCGTAGGGTATGGGTTAGGGTTAGGGTTAGGGTTAGTGTTAGGGTTAGGGCTCGGTTTAGGGTACGGGTTAGGATTAGGGTACGTGTTAGGGTTAGGGTAGGGGTTAGGGTTAGGGTACGCGTTAGGGTTAGGGTAGTTATTAAACCTATCCCACTCTCTAGATACCCCTTAGCACGTAAAGGAATATTATTTGGGGGTCCAGCCATGGAGAAGAGTTTAGACACTAGGATAAGATAAGGAACACACCCATTATAAAGAAATCACTTTAGGATTCTCTTTTTAAGCTGTTCCTTAAAACACTAATGCTTAGGAAATCTATTGGAGGCAGAAGCAGTCATGGGTAGCCTAGGGTTAGGGTTAGGCTTAGGGTTAGGCTTAGGGTACGGCTTGGGGAATGGGTTCGGGGAGGGGTTCGGGTACGGCGTAGGGTATCGTTTAGGGTTAGGGTTAGGGTTAGTGTTAGGGTTAGGGGTCGGTTTAGGGTACGGGTTAGGATTAGGGTACGTGTTAGGGTTAGGGTAGGGGTTAGGGTTAGGGTACGCGTTAGGGTTAGGGTAGTTATTAAACCTATCCCACTCTCTAGATACCCCTTAGCACGTAAGGGAATATTATTTGGGGGTGCAGCCATGGAGAAGAGTTTAGACACTAGGATAAGATAAGGAACACACTCATTATAAAGAAATCACATTAGGATTCTCTTTTTAAGCTGTTCCTTAAAACACTAGTGCTTAGGAAATTTATTGGAGGCAGAAGCAGTCAAGGGTAGCCTAGGGTTAGGGTTAGGCTTAGGGTTAGGCTTAGGGTACGGCTTAGGGTTCGGGTTCGGGGAGGGGTGCGGGTACGGCGTAGGGTATGGGTTAGGGTTAGGGTTAGGGTTAGTGTTAGGGTTAGGGCTCGGTTTAGGGTACGGGGTAGGATTAGGGTACGTGTTAGTGTTAGGGTAGGGGTTAGGGTTAGAGTACGCATTAGGGTTAGGGTAGTTATTAAACCTATCCCACTCTCTAGATACCCCTTAGCACGTAAGGCAATATTATTTGGGGGTGCAGCCATGGAGAAGAGTTTAGACACTAGGATAAGATAAGGAACACACCCATTATAAAGAAATCACATTAGGATTCTCTTTTTTAAACTGTTCCTTAAAACACTAGTGCTTAGGAAATCTATTGGAGGCAGAAGCAGTCAAGGGTAGCCTAGGGTTAGGGTTAGGCTTAGGGTTAGGCTTAGGGTATGGCTTAGGGTACGGGTTCGGGGAGGGGTGTGGGTACGGCGTAGGGTATGGGTTAGGGTTAGGGTTAGGGTTAGTGTTAGGGTTAGGGCTCGGTTTAGGGTACGGGTTAGGATTAGGGTACGTGTTAGGGTTAGGGTACGTGTTAGGGTTAGGGTAGGGGTTAGGGTTAGGGTACGCGTTAGGGTTAGGGTAGTTATTAAACCTATCCCACTCTCTAGATACCCCTTAGCACGTAAGGGAATATTATTTGGGGGTGCAGCCATGGAGAAGAGTTTAGACACTAGGATAAGATAAGGAACACACCCATTATAAAGAAATCACATTAGGATTCTCTTTTTAAGCTGTTCCTTAAAACACTAGTGCTTAGGAAATCTATTGGAGGCAGAAGCAGTCAAGGGTAGCCTTGGGTTAGGGTTAGGCTTAGGTTTAGGCTTAGGGTACGGCTTAGGGTACGGGTTCAGGGAGGGGTGCGGGTACGGCGTAGGGTATGGGTTAGGGTTAGGGTTAGGGTTAGTGTTAGGGTTAGGGCTCGGTTTTGGGTCGGGTTAGGATTAGGGTATGTGTTAGGGTTAGGGTAGGGGTTAGGGTTAGGGTACGCCTTAGGGTTAGGGTAGTTATTAAACCTATCCCACTCTCTAGATACCCCTTAGCACGTAAAGGAATATTATTTGAGGGTCCAGCCATGGAGAAGAGTTTAGACACTAGGATAAGATAAGGAACACACCCATTATAAAGAAATCACATTAGGATTCTCTTTTTAAGCTGTTCCTTAAAACACTAGTGCTTAGGAAATCTATTGGAGGCAGAAGCAGTCAAGGGTAGCCTAGGGTTAGGGTTAGGCTTAGGGTTAGGCTTAGGGTACGGCTTAGGGTACGGGTTCGGGGAGGGTTTCGGGTACGGCGTAGGGTATGGGTTAGGGTTAGGGTTAGGGTTAGTGTTAGGGTTAGGGCTCGGTTTAGGGTACGGGTTAGGATTAGGGTACGTGTTAGGGTTAGGGTAGGGGTTAGGGTTAGGGTACGCGTTAGGGTTAGGGTAGTTATTAAACCTATCCCACTCTCTAGATACCCCTTAGCACGTAAAGGAATATTATTTGGGGGTCCAGCCATGGAGAAGAGTTTAGACACTAGGAAAAGATAAGGAACACACCCATTATAAAGAAATCACATTAGGATTCTCTTTTTAAGCTGTTCCTTAAAACACTACTGCTTAGGAAATCAATTGGAGGCAGAAGCAGTCAAGGGTAGCCTAGGGTTAGGGTTAGGCTTAGGGTTAGGTTTAGGGTATGGCTTAGGGTACGGGTTCGGGGAGGGGTGCGGGTACGGCGTAGGGTATGGGTTAGGGTTAGGGTTAGGGTTAGTGTTAGGGTTAGGGCTCGGTTTAGGGTACAGGTTAGGATTAGGGTACGTGTTAGGGTTAGGGTAGGGGTTAGGGTTAGGGTACGCGTTAGGGTTAGGGTAGTTATTAAACCTATCCCACTCTCTAGATACCCCTTAGCACGTAAGGCAATATTATTTGGGGGTGCAGCCATGGAGAAGAGTTTAGACACTAGGATAAGATAAGGAACACACCCATTATAAAGAAATCACATTAGGATTCTCTTTTTAAGCTGTTCCTTAAAACACTAGTGCTTAGGAAATCTATTGGAGGCAGAAGCAGTCAAGGGTAGCCTAGGGTTAGAGTTAGGCTTAGGGTTAGGCTTAGGGTACGGCTTAGGGTACGGGTTTGGGGAGGGGTTCGGGTACGGCGTAGGGTATGGGTTAGGGTTAGGGTTAGGGTTAGTGTTAGGGTTAGGGCTCGGTTTAGGGTACGGTTTAGGATTAGGGTACGTGTTAGGTTTAGGGTAGGGGTTAGGGTTAGGGTACGCGTTAGGGTTAGGGTAGTTATTAAACCTATCCCACTCTCTAGATACCCCTTAGCACGTAAAGGAATATTATTTGGGGGTCCAGCCATGGAGAAGAGTTTAGACACTAGGATAAGATAAGGAACACACCCATTATAAAGAAATCACTTTAGGATTCTCTTTTTAAGCTGTTCCTTAAAACACTAGTGCTTAGGAAATCTATTGGAGGCAGAAGCAGTCATGGGTAGCCTAGGGTTAGGGTTAGGCTTAGGGTTAGGCTTAGGGTACGGCTTGGGGAATGGGTTCGGGGAGGGGTTCGGGTACGGCGTAGGGTATCGTTTAGGGTTAGGGTTAGGGTTAGTGTTAGGGTTAGGGGTCGGTTTAGGGTACGGGTTAGGATTAGGGTACGTGTTAGGGTTAGGGTAGGGGTTAGGGTTAGGGTACGCGTTAGGGTTAGGGTAGTTATTAAACCTATCCCACTCTCTAGATACCCCTTAGCACGTAAGGGAATATTATTTGGGGGTGCAGCCATGGAGAAGAGTTTAGACACTAGGATAAGATAAGGAACACACTCATTATAAAGAAATCACATTAGGATTCTCTTTTTAAGCTGTTCCTTAAAACACTAGTGCTTAGGAAATTTATTGGAGGCAGAAGCAGTCAAGGGTAGCCTAGGGTTAGGGTTAGGCTTAGGGTTAGGCTTAGGGTACGGCTTAGGGTACGGGTTCGGGGAGGGGTGCGGGTACGGCGTAGGGTATGGGTTAGGGTTAGGGTTAGGGTTAGTGTTAGGGTTAGGGCTCGGTTTAGGGTACGGGGTAGGATTAGGGTACGTGTTAGTGTTAGGGTAGGGGTTAGGGTTAGAGTACGCATTAGGGTTAGGGTAGTTATTAAACCTATCCCACTCTCTAGATACCCCTTAGCACGTAAGGCAATATTATTTGGGGGTGCAGCCATGGAGAAGAGTTTAGACACTAGGATAAGATAAGGAACACACCCATTATAAAGAAATCACATTAGGATTCTCTTTTTTAAGCTGTTCCTTAAAACACTAGTGCTTAGGAAATCTATTGGAGGCAGAAGCAGTCAAGGGTAGCCTAGGGTTAGGGTTAGGCTTAAGGTTAGGCTTAGGGTACGGCTTAGGGTACGGGTTCGGGGAGGGGTGTGGGTACGGCGTAGGGTATGGGTTAGGGTTAGGGTTAGGGTTAGTGTTAGGGTTAGGGCTCGGTTTAGGGTACGGGTTAGGATTAGGGTACGTGTTAGGGTTAGGGTAGGGGTTAGGGTTAGGGTACGCGTTAGGGTTAGGGTAGTTAGTAAACCTATCCCACTCTCTAGATACCCCTTAGCACGTAAAGGAATATTATTTGAGGGTCCAGCCATGGAGAAGAGTTTAGACACTAGGATAAGATAAGGAACACACCCATTATAAAGAAATCACATTAGGATTCTCTTTTTAAGCTGTTCCTTAAAACACTAGTGCTTAGGAAATCTATTGGAGGCAGAAGCAGTCAAGGGTAGCCTAGGGTTAGGGTTAGGCTTAGGGTTAGGCTTAGGGTACGGCTTAGGGTACGGGTTCGGGGAGGGGTGCGGGTACGGCGTAGGGTATGGGTTAGGGTTAGGGTTAGGGTTAGTGTTAGGGTTAGGGCTCGGTTTAGGGTACGGTTAGGATTAGGGTACGTGTTAGGTTTAGGGTAGGGGTTAGGGTTAGGGTACGCGTTAGGGTTAGGGTAGTTAGTAAACCTATCCCACTCTCTAGATACCCCTTAGCACGTAAAGGAATATTATTTGGGGGTCCAGCCATGGAGAAGAATTTAGACAATAGGATAAGATAAGGAACACACCCATTATAAAGAAATCACATTAGGATTCTCTTTTTAAGCTGTTGCTTAAAACACTAGTGCTTAGGAAATCTATTGGAGGCAGAAGCAGTCAAGGGTAGCCTAGGGTTAGTGTTAGGCTTAGGGTTAGGCTTAGGGTACGGCTTAGGGTACGGGTTTGGGGAGGGGTTCGGGTACGGCGTAGGGTATGGTTTAGGGTTAGGGTTAGTGTTAGTGTTAGGGTTAGGGCTCGGTTTAGGGTACGGGTTAGGATTAGGGTACGTGTTAGTGTTAGGGTAGGGGTTAGGGTTAGAGTACGCATTAGGGCTAGGGTAGTTATTAAACCTATCCCACTCTCTAGATACCCCTTAGCACGTAAGGCAATATTATTTGGGGGTGCAGCCATGGAGAAGAGTTTAGACACTAGGATAAGATAAGGAACACACCCATTATAAAGAAATCACATTAGGATTCTCTTTTTAAGCTGTTCCTTAAAACACTAGTGCTTAGGAAATCTATTGGAGGCAGAAGCAGTCAAGGGTAGCCTAGGGTTAGGGTTAGGCTTAGGGTTAGGCTTAGGGTACGGCTTAGGGTACGGGTTCGGGGAGGGGTTCGTGTACGGCGTAGGGTATGGGTTAGGGTTAGGGTTAGTGTTAGTGTTAGGGTTAGGGCTCGGTTTAGGGTACGGGTTAGGATTAGGGTACGTGTTAGGGTTAGGGTAGGGGTTAGGGTTAAGGTACGCATTAGGGTTAGGGTAGTTATTAAACCTATCCCACTCTCTAGATACCCCTTAGCACGTAAAGGAATATTATTTGGGGGTCCAACCATGGAGAAGAGTTTAGACACTAGGATAAGATAAGGAACACACCCATTATAAAGAAATCACTTTAGGATTCTCTTTTTAAGCTGTTCTTTAAAACACTAGTGCTTAGGAAATCTATTGGAGGCAGAAGCAGTCAAGGGTAGCCTAGGGTTAGGGTTAGGCTTAGGGTTAGGTTTAGGGTACGGCTTGGGGAATGGGTTCGGGGAGGTGTTCGGGTACGGCGTAGGGTATGGTTTAGAGTTAGGGTTAGGGTTAGTGTTAGGGATAGGGCTCGGTTTAGGGTACGGGTTAGGATTAGGGTACGTGTTAGGGTTAGGGTAGCGGTTAGGGTTAGGGTACGCGTTAGGGTTAGGGTAGTTATTAAACCTATCCCACTCTCTAGATACCCCTTAGAACGTAAAGGAATATTATTTGGGGGTCCAGCCATGGAGAAGAGTTTAGACACTAGGATAAGATAAGGAAGACACCCATTATAAAGAAATCACATTAGGATTCTCTTTTTAAGCTGTTCCTTAAAACACTAGTGCTTAGGAAATCTATTGGAGGCAGAAGCAGTCAAGGGTAGCCTAGGGTTAGGGTTAGGCTTAGGGTTAGGCTTAGGGTACGGCTTAGGGTACGGGTTCGCGGAGGGGTGCGGGTACGGCGTAGGGTATGGGTTAGGGTTAGGGTTAGGGTTAGTGTTAGGTTTAGGGCTCGGTTTAGGGTACGGGTTAGGATTAGGGTACGTGTTAGTGTTAGGGTAGGGGTTAGGGTTAGAGTACGCATTAGGGTTAGGGTAGTTATTAAACCTATCCCACTCTCTAGATACCCCTTAGCACGTAAGGCAATATTATTTGGGGGTGCAGCCATGGAGAAGAGTTTAGACACTAGGATAAGATAAGGAACACACCCATTATAAAGAAATCACATTAGGATTCTCTTTTTAAGCTGTTCCTTAAAACACTAGTGCTTAGGAAATCTATTGGAGGCAGAAGCAGTCAAGGGTAGCCTAGGGTTAGTGTTAGGCTTAGGGTTAGGCTTAGGGTACGGCTTAGGGTACGGGTTTGGGGAGGGGTTCGGGTACGGCGTAGGGTATGGGTTAGGGTTAGGGTTAGGGTTAGTGTTAGGGTTAGGGCTCGGTTTAGGGTACGGGTTAGGATTAGGGTACGTGTTAGGGTTAGGGTAGGGGTTAGGGTTAGGGTACGCGTTAGGGTTAGGGTAGTTATTAAACCTATCCCACTCTCTAGATACCCCTTAGCACGTAAAGGAATATTATTTGAGGGTCCAGCCATGGAGAAGAGTTTAGACACTAGGATAAGATAAGGAACACACCCATTATAAAGAAATCACTTTAGGATTCTCTTTTTAAGCTGTTCCTTAAAACACTAGTGCTTAGGAAATCTATTGGAGGCAGAAGCAGTCATGGGTAGCCTAGGGTTAGGGTTAGGCTTAGGGTTAGGCTTAGGGTACGGCTTGGGGAATGGGTTCGGGGAGGGGTTCGGGTACGGCGTAGGGTATCGTTTAGGGTTAGGGTTAGGGTTAGTGTTAGGTTTAGGGGTCGGTTTAGGGTACGGGTTAGGATTAGGGTACGTGTTAGGGTTAGGGTAGGGGTTAGGGTTAGGGTACGCGTTAGGGTTAGGGTAGTTATTAAACCTATCCCACTCTCTAGATACCCCTTAGCACGTAAGGGAATATTATTTGGGGGTGCAGCCATGGAGAAGAGTTTAGACACTAGGATAAGATAAGGAACACACCCATTATAAAGAAATCACTTTAGGATTCTCTTTTTAAGCTGTTCTTTAAAACACTAGTGCTTAGGAAATCTATTGGAGGCAGAAGCAGTCAAGGGTAGCCTAGGGTTAGGGTTAGGCTTAGGGTTAGGTTTAGGGTACGGCTTGGGGAATGGGTTCGGGGAGGGGTTCGGGTACGGCGTAGGGTATGGTTTAGAGTTAGGGTTAGGGTTAGTGTTAGGGATAGGGCTCGGTTTAGGGTACGGGTTAGGATTAGGGTACGTGTTAGGGTTAGGGTAGCGGTTAGGTTTAGGGTACGCGTTAGGGTTAGGGTAGTTATTAAACCTATCCCACTCTCTAGATACCCCTTAGAACGTAAAGGAATATTATTTGGGGGTCCAGCCATGGAGAAGAGTTTAGACACTAGGATAAGATAAGGAAGACACCCATTATAAAGAAATCACATTAGGATTCTCTTTTTAAGCTGTTCCTTAAAACACTAGTGCTTAGGAAATCTATTGGAGGCAGAAGCAGTCAAGGGTAGCCTAGGGTTAGGGTTAGGCTTAGGGTTAGGCTTAGGGTACGGCTTAGGGTACGGGTTCGCGGAGGGGTGCGGGTACGGCGTAGGGTATGGGTTAGGGTTAGGGTTAGGGTTAGTGTTAGGTTTAGGGCTCGGTTTAGGGTACGGGTTAGGATTAGGGTACGTGTTAGTGTTAGGGTAGGGGTTAGGGTTAGAGTACGCATTAGGGTTAGGGTAGTTATTAAACCTATCCCACTCTCTAGATACCCCTTAGCACGTAAGGCAATATTATTTGGGGGTGCAGCCATGGAGAAGAGTTTAGACACTAGGATAAGATAAGGAACACACCCATTATAAAGAAATCACATTAGGATTCTCTTTTTAAGCTGTTGCTTAAAACACTAGTGCTTAGGAAATCTATTGGAGGCAGAAGCAGTCAAGGGTAGCCTAGGGTTAGTGTTAGGCTTAGGGTTAGGCTTAGGGTACGGCTTAGGGTACGGGTTTGGGGAGGGGTTCGGGTACGGCGTAGGGTATGGGTTAGGGTTAGGGTTAGGGTTAGTGTTAGGGTTAGGGCTCGGTTTAGGGTACGGGTTAGGATTAGGGTACGTGTTAGGGTTAGGGTAGGGGTTAGGGTTAGGGTACGCGTTAGGGTTAGGGTAGTTATTAAACCTATCCCACTCTCTAGATACCCCTTAGCACGTAAAGGAATATTATTTGGGGGTCCAGCCATGGAGAAGAGTTTAGACACTAGGATAAGATAAGGAACACACCCATTATAAAGAAATCACTTTAGGATTCTCTTTTTAAGCTGTTCCTTAAAACACTAGTGCTTAGGAAATCTATTGGAGGCAGAAGCAGTCATGGGTAGCCTAGGGTTAGGGTTAGGCTTAGGGTTAGGCTTAGGGTACGGCTTGGGGAATGGGTTCGGGGAGGGGTTCGGGTACGGCGTAGGGTATCGTTTAGGGTTAGGGTTAGGGTTAGTGTTAGGGTTAGGGGTCGGTTTAGGGTACGGGTTAGGATTAGGGTACGTGTTAGGGTTAGGGTAGGGGTTAGGGTTAGGGTACGCGTTAGGGTTAGGGTAGTTATTAAACCTATCCCACTCTCTAGATACCCCTTAGCACGTAAGGGAATATTCTTTGGGGGTGCAGCCATGGAGAAGAGTTTAGACACTAGGATAAGATAAGGAACACACTCATTATAAAGAAATCACATTAGGATTCTCTTTTTAAGCTGTTCCTTAAAACACTAGTGCTTAGGAAATTTATTGGAGGCAGAAGCAGTCAAGGGTAGCCTAGGGTTAGGGTTAGGCTTAGGGTTAGGCTTAGGGTACGGCTTAGGGTACGGGTTCGGGGAGGGGTGCGGGTACGGCGTAGGGTATGGGTTAGGGTTAGGGTTAGGGTTAGTGTTAGGGTTAGGGCTCGGTTTTGGGTCGGGTTAGGATTAGGGTATGTGTTAGGGTTAGGGTAGGGGTTAGGGTTAGGGTACGCCTTAGGGTTAGGGTAGTTATTAAACCTATCCCACTCTCTAGATACCCCTTAGCACGTAAAGGAATATTATTTGAGGGTCCAGCCATGGAGAAGAGTTTAGACACTAGGATAAGATAAGGAACACACCCATTATAAAGAAATCACATTAGGATTCTCTTTTTAAGCTGTTCCTTAAAACACTAGTGCTTAGGAAATCTATTGGAGGCAGAAGCAGTCAAGGGTAGCCTAGGGTTAGGGTTAGGCTTAGGGTTAGGCTTAGGGTACGGCTTAGGGTACGGGTTCGGGGAGGGTTTCGGGTACGGCGTAGGGTATGGGTTAGGGTTAGGGTTAGGGTTAGTGTTAGGGTTAGGGCTCGGTTTAGGGTACGGGTTAGGATTAGGGTACGTGTTAGGGTTAGGGTAGGGGTTAGGGTTAGGGTACGCGTTAGGGTTAGGGTAGTTATTAAACCTATCCCACTCTCTAGATACCCCTTAGCACGTAAAGGAATATTATTTGGGGGTCCAGCCATGGAGAAGAGTTTAGACACTAGGATAAGATAAGGAACACACCCATTATAAAGAAATCACATTAGGATTCTCTTTTTAAGCTGTTCCTTAAAACACTACTGCTTAGGAAATCAATTGGAGGCAGAAGCAGTCAAGGGTAGCCTAGGGTTAGGGTTAGGCTTAGGGTTAGGTTTAGGGTATGGCTTAGGGTACGGGTTCGGGGAGGGGTGCGGGTACGGCGTAGGGTATGGGTTAGGGTTAGGGTTAGTGTTAGGGTTAGGGCTCGGTTTAGGGTACAGGTTAGGATTAGGGTACGTGTTAGGGTTAGGGTAGGGGTTAGGGTTAGAGTACGCATTAGGGTTAGGGTAGTTATTAAACCTATCCCACTCTCTAGATACCCCTTAGCACGTAAGGGAATATTATTTGGGGGTGCAGCCATGGAGAAGAGTTTAGACACTAGGATAAGATAAGGAACACACTCATTATAAAGAAATCACATTAGGATTCTCTTTTTAAGCTGTTCCTTAAAACACTAGTGCTTAGGAAATTTATTGGAGGCAGAAGCAGTCAAGGGTAGCCTAGGGTTAGGGTTAGGCTTAGGGTTAGGCTTAGGGTACGGCTTAGGGTACGGGTTCGGGGAGGGGTGCGGGTACGGCGTAGGGTATGGGTTAGGGTTAGGTTTAGGGTTAGTGTTAGGGTTAGGGCTCGGTTTAGGGTACGGGGTAGGATTAGGGTACGTGTTAGTGTTAGGGTAGGGGTTAGGGTTAGAGTACGCATTAGGGTTAGGGTAGTTATTAAACGTATCCCACTCTCTAGATACCCCTTAGCACGTAAGGCAATATTATTTGGGGGTGCAGCCATGGAGAAGAGTTTAGACACTAGGATAAGATAAGGAACACACCCATTATAAAGAAATCACATTAGGATTCTCTTTTTTAAGCTGTTCCTTAAAACACTAGTGCTTAGGAAATCTATTGGAGGCAGAAGCAGTCAAGGGTAGCCTAGGGTTAGGGTTAGGCTTAAGGTTAGGCTTAGGGTACGGCTTAGGGTACGGGTTCGGGGAGGGGTGTGGGTACGGCGTAGGGTATGGGTTAGGGTTAGGGTTAGGGTTAGTGTTAGGGTTAGGGCTCGGTTTAGGGTACGGGTTAGGATTAGGGTACGTGTTAGGGTTAGGGTAGGGGTTAGGGTTAGGGTACGCGTTAGGGTTAGGGTAGTTAGTAAACCTATCCCACTCTCTAGATACCCCTTAGCACGTAAAGGAATATTATTTGAGGGTCCAGCCATGGAGAAGAGTTTAGACACTAGGATAAGATAAGGAACACACCCATTATAAAGAAATCACATTAGGATTCTCTTTTTAAGCTGTTCCTTAAAACACTAGTGCTTAGGAAATCTATTGGAGGCAGAAGCAGTCAAGGGTAGCCTAGGGTTAGGGTTAGGCTTAGGGTTAGGCTTAGGGTACGGCTTAGGGTACGGGTTCGGGGAGGGGTGCGGGTACGGCGTACGGTATGGGTTAGGGTTAGGGTTAGGGTTAGTGTTAGGGTTAGGGCTCGGTTTAGGGTACGGTTAGGATTACGGTACGTGTTAGGTTTAGGGTAGGGGTTAGGGTTAGGGTACGCGTTAGGGTTAGGGTAGTTAGTAAACCTATCCCACTCTCTAGATACCCCTTAGCACGTAAAGGAATATTATTTGGGGGTCCAGCCATGGAGAAGAATTTAGACAATAGGATAAGATAAGGAACACACCCATTATAAAGAAATCACATTAGGATTCTCTTTTTAAGCTGTTGCTTAAAACACTAGTGCTTAGGAAATCTATTGGAGGCAGAAGCAGTCAAGGGTAGCCTAGGGTTAGTGTTAGGCTTAGGGTTAGGCTTAGGGTACGGCTTAGGGTACGGGTTTGGGGAGGGGTTCGGGTACGGCGTAGGGTATGGTTTAGGGTTAGGGTTAGTGTTAGTGTTAGGGTTAGGGCTCGGTTTAGGGTACGGGTTAGGATTAGGGTACGTGTTAGTGTTAGGGTAGGGGTTAGGGTTAGAGTACGCATTAGGGCTAGGGTAGTTATTAAACCTATCCCACTCTCTAGATACCCCTTAGCACGTAAGGCAATATTATTTGGGGGTGCAGCCATGGAGAAGAGTTTAGACACTAGGATAAGATAAGGAACACACCCATTATAAAGAAATCACATTAGGATTCTCTTTTTAAGCTGTTCCTTAAAACACTAGTGCTTAGGAAATCTATTGGAGGCAGAAGCAGTCAAGGGTAGCCTAGGGTTAGGGTTAGGCTTAGGGTTAGGCTTAGGGTACGGCTTAGGGTACGGGTTCGGGGAGGGGTTCGTGTACGGCGTAGGGTATGGGTTAGGGTTAGGGTTAGTGTTAGTGTTAGGGTTAGGGCTCGGTTTAGGGTACGGGTTAGGATTAGGGTACGTGTTAGGGTTAGGGTAGGGGTTAGGGTTAAGGTACGCATTAGGGTTAGGGTAGTTATTAAACCTATCCCACTCTCTAGATACCCCTTAGCACGTAAAGGAATATTATTTGGGGGTCCAACCATGGAGAAGAGTTTAGACACTAGGATAAGATAAGGAACACACCCATTATAAAGAAATCACTTTAGGATTCTCTTTTTAAGCTGTTCTTTAAAACACTAGTGCTTAGGAAATCTATTGGAGGCAGAAGCAGTCAAGGGTAGCCTAGGGTTAGGGTTAGGCTTAGGGTTAGGTTTAGGGTACGGCTTGGGGAATGGGTTCGGGGAGGGGTTCGGGTACGGTGTAGGGTATGGTTTAGAGTTAGGGTTAGGGTTAGTGTTAGGGATAGGGCTCGGTTTAGGGTACGGGTTAGGATTAGGGTACGTGTTAGGGTTAGGGTAGCGGTTAGGGTTAGGGTACGCGTTAGGGTTAGGGTAGTTATTAAACCTATCCCACTCTCTAGATACCCCTTAGAACGTAAAGGAATATTATTTGGGGGTCCAGCCATGGAGAAGAGTTTAGACACTAGGATAAGATAAGGAAGACACCCATTATAAAGAAATCACATTAGGATTCTCTTTTTAAGCTGTTCCTTAAAACACTAGTGCTTAGGAAATCTATTGGAGGCAGAAGCAGTCAAGGGTAGCCTAGGGTTAGGGTTAGGCTTAGGGTTAGGCTTAGGGTACGGCTTAGGGTACGGGTTCGCGGAGGGGTGCGGGTACGGCGTAGGGTATGGGTTAGGGTTAGGGTTAGGGTTAGTGTTAGGTTTAGGGCTCGGTTTAGGGTACGGGTTAGGATTAGGGTACGTGTTAGTGTTAGGGTAGGGGTTAGGGTTAGAGTACGCATTAGGGTTAGGGTAGTTATTAAACCTATCCCACTCTCTAGATACCCCTTAGCACGTAAGGCAATATTATTTGGGGGTGCAGCCATGGAGAAGAGTTTAGACACTAGGATAAGATAAGGAACACACCCATTATAAAGAAATCACATTAGGATTCTCTTTTTAAGCTGTTCCTTAAAACACTAGTGCTTAGGAAATCTATTGGAGGCAGAAGCAGTCAAGGGTAGCCTAGGGTTAGTGTTAGGCTTAGGGTTAGGCTTAGGGTACGGCTTAGGGTACGGGTTTGGGGAGGGGTTCGGGTACGGCGTAGGGTATGGGTTAGGGTTAGGGTTAGGGTTAGTGTTAGGGTTAGGGCTCGGTTTAGGGTACGGGTTAGGATTAGGGTACGTGTTAGGGTTAGGGTAGGGGTTAGGGTTAGGGTACGCGTTAGGGTTAGGGTAGTTATTAAACCTATCCCACTCTCTAGATACCCCTTAGCACGTAAAGGAATATTATTTGGGGGTCCAGCCATGGAGAAGAGTTTAGACACTAGGATAAGATAAGGAACACACCCATTATAAAGAAATCACTTTAGGATTCTCTTTTTAAGCTGTTCCTTAAAACACTAGTGCTTAGGAAATCTATTGGAGGCAGAAGCAGTCATGGGTAGCCTAGGGTTAGGGTTAGGCTTAGGGTTAGGCTTAGGGTACGGCTTGGGGAATGGGTTCGGGGAGGGGTTCGGGTATGGCGTAGGGTATCGTTTAGGGTTAGGGTTAGGGTTAGTGTTAGGTTTAGGGGTCGGTTTAGGGTACGGGTTAGGATTAGGGTACGTGTTAGGGTTAGGGTAGGGGTTAGGGTTAGGGTACGCGTTAGGGTTAGGGTAGTTATTAAACCTATCCCACTCTCTAGATACCCCTTAGCACGTAAGGGAATATTATTTGGGGGTGCAGCCATGGAGAAGAGTTTAGACACTAGGATAAGATAAGGAACACACCCATTATAAAGAAATCACTTTAGGATTCTCTTTTTAAGCTGTTCTTTAAAACACTAGTGCTTAGGAAATCTATTGGAGGCAGAAGCAGTCAAGGGTAGCCTAGGGTTAGGGTTAGGCTTAGGGTTAGGTTTAGGGTACGGCTTGGGGAATGGGTTCGGGGAGGGGTTCGGGTACGGCGTAGGGTATGGTTTAGAGTTAGGGTTAGGGTTAGTGTTAGGGATAGGGCTCGGTTTAGGGTACGGGTTAGGATTAGGGTACGTGTTAGGGTTAGGGTAGCGGTTAGGTTTAGGGTACGCGTTAGGGTTAGGGTAGTTATTAAACCTATCCCACTCTCTAGATACCCCTTAGAACGTAAAGGAATATTATTTGGGGGTCCAGCCATGGAGAAGAGTTTAGACACTAGGATAAGATAAGGAAGACACCCATTATAAAGAAATCACATTAGGATTCTCTTTTTAAGCTGTTCCTTAAAACACTAGTGCTTAGGAAATCTATTGGAGGCAGAAGCAGTCAAGGGTAGCCTAGGGTTAGGGTTAGGCTTAGGGTTAGGCTTAGGGTACGGCTTAGGGTACGGGTTCGCGGAGGGGTGCGGGTACGGCGTAGGGTATGGGTTAGGGTTAGGGTTAGGGTTAGTGTTAGGTTTAGGGCTCGGTTTAGGGTACGGGTTAGGATTAGGGTACGTGTTAGTGTTAGGGTAGGGGTTAGGGTTAGAGTACGCATTAGGGTTAGGGTAGTTATTAAACCTATCCCACTCTCTAGATACCCCTTAGCACGTAAGGGAATATTATTTGGGGGTGCAGCCATGGAGAAGAGTTTAGACACTAGGATAAGATAAGGAACACACCCATTATAAAGAAATCACATTAGGATTCTCTTTTTAAGCTGTTCCTTAAAACACTAGTGCTTAGGAAATCTATTGGAGGCAGAAGCAGTCAAGGGTAGCCTAGGGTTAGTGTTAGGCTTAGGGTTAGGCTTAGGGTACGGCTTAGGGTACGGGTTTGGGGAGGGGTTCGGGTACGGCGTAGGGTATGGGTTAGGGTTAGGGTTAGGGTTAGTGTTAGGGTTAGGGCTCGGTTTAGGGTACGGGTTAGGATTAGGGTACGTGTTAGGG
Organism: Balaenoptera borealis; assembly: GCF_965194805.1. Taxonomy (NCBI): domain Eukaryota; kingdom Metazoa; phylum Chordata; class Mammalia; order Artiodactyla; family Balaenopteridae; genus Balaenoptera; species Balaenoptera borealis. Next base: position 359,553 of record NW_028123914.1, on the reverse strand, counting down.
TTAGGGTAGGGGTTAGGGTTAGGGTACGCGTTAGGGTTAGGGTAGTTATTAAACCTATCCCACTCTCTAGATACCCCTTAGCACGTAAAGGAATATTATTTGGGGGTCCAGCCATGGAGAAGAGTTTAGACACTAGGATAAGATAAGGAACACACCCATTATAAAGAAATCACTTTAGGATTCTCTTTTTAAGCTGTTCCTTAAAACACTAGTGCTTAGGAAATCTATTGGAGGCAGAAGCAGTCATGGGTAGCCTAGGGTTAGGGTTAGGCTTAGGGTTAGGCTTAGGGTACGGCTTGGGGAATGGGTTCGGGGAGGGGTTCGGGTACGGCGTAGGGTATCGTTTAGGGTTAGGGTTAGGGTTAGTGTTAGGGTTAGGGGTCGGTTTAGGGTACGGGTTAGGATTAGGGTACGTGTTAGGGTTAGGGTAGGGGTTAGGGTTAGGGTACGCGTTAGGGTTAGGGTAGTTATTAAACCTATCCCACTCTCTAGATACCCCTTAGCACGTAAGGGAATATTATTTGGGGGTGCAGCCATGGAGAAGAGTTTAGACACTAGGATAAGATAAGGAACACACTCATTATAAAGAAATCACATTAGGATTCTCTTTTTAAGCTGTTCCTTAAAACACTAGTGCTTAGGAAATTTATTGGAGGCAGAAGCAGTCAAGGGTAGCCTAGGGTTAGGGTTAGGCTTAGGGTTAGGCTTAGGGTACGGCTTAGGTTACGGGTTCGGGGAGGGGTGCGGGTACGGCGTAGGGTATGGGTTAGGGTTAGGGTTAGGGTTAGTGTTAGGGTTAGGGCTCGGTTTAGGGTACGGGGTAGGATTAGGGTACGTGTTAGTGTTAGGGTAGGGGTTAGGGTTAGAGTACGCATTAGGGTTAGGGTAGTTATTAAACCTATCCCACTCTCTAGATACCCCTTAGCACGTAAGGCAATATTATTTGGGGGTGCAGCCATGGAGAAGAGTTTAGACACTAGGATAAGATAAGGAACACACCCATTATAAAGAAATCACATTAGGATTCTCTTTTTTAAACTGTTCCTTAAAACACTAGTGCTTAGGAAATCTATTGGAGGCAGAAGCAGTCAAGGGTAGCCTAGGGTTAGGGTTAGGCTTAGGGTTAGGCTTAGGGTATGGCTTAGGGTACGGGTTCGGGGAGGGGTGTGGGTACGGCGTAGGGTATGGGTTAGGGTTAGGGTTAGGGTTAGTGTTAGGGTTAGGGCTCGGTTTAGGGTACGGGTTAGGATTAGGGTACGTGTTAGGGTTAGGGTAGGGGTTAGGGTTAGGGTACGCGTTAGGGTTAGGGTAGTTATTAAACCTATCCCACTCTCTAGATACCACTTAGCACGTAAAGGAATATTATTTGAGGGTCCAGCCATGGAGAAGAGTTTAGACACTAGGATAAGATAAGGAACACACCCATTATAAAGAAATCACATTAGGATTCTCTTTTTAAGCTGTTCCTTAAAACACTAGTGCTTAGGAAATCTATTGGAGGCAGAAGCAGTCAAGGGTAGCCTAGGGTTAGGGTTAGGGTTAGGCTTAGGGTTAGGCTTAGGGTACGGCTTAGGGTACAGGTTCGGGGAGGGTTTCGGGTACGGCGTAGGGTATGGGTTAGGGTTAGGGTTAGGGTTAGTGTTAGGGTTAGGGCTCGGTTTAGGGTACGGGTTAGGATTAGGGTACGTGTTAGGGTTAGGGTAGGGGTTAGGGTTAGGGTACGCGTTAGGGTTAGGGTAGTTATTAAACCTATCCCACTGTCTAGATACCCCTTAGCACGTAAAGGAATATTATTTGGGGGTCCAGCCATGGAGAAGAGTTTAGACACTAGGATAAGATAAGGAACACACCCATTATAAAGAAATCACATTAGGATTCTCTTTTTAAGCTGTTCCTTAAAACACTAGTGCTTAGGAAATCAATTGGAGGCAGAAGCAGTCAAGGGTAGCCTAGGGTTAGGGTTAGGCTTAGGGTTATGTTTAGGGTATGGCTTAGGGTACGGGTTCGGGGAGGGGTGCGGGTACGGCGTAGGGTATGGGTTAGGGTTAGGGTTAGGGTTAGTGTTAGGGTTAGGGCTCGGTTTAGGGTACAGGTTAGGATTAGTGTACGTGTTAGGGTGAGGGTAGGGGTTAGGGTTAGGGTACGCGTTAGGGTTAGGGTAGTTATTAAACCTATCCCACTCTCTAGATACCCCTTAGCACGTAAGGGAATATTATTTGGGGGTGCAGCCATGGAGAAGAGTTTAGACACTAGGATAAGATAAGGAACACACTCATTATAAAGAAATCACATTAGGATTCTCTTTTTAAGCTGTTCCTTAAAACACTAGTGCTTAGGAAATTTATTGGAGGCAGAAGCAGTCAAGGGTAGCCTAGGGTTAGGGTTAGGCTTAGGGTTAGGCTTAGGGTACGGCTTAGGGTACGGGTTCGGGGAGGGGTGCGGGTACGGCGTAGGGTATGGGTTAGGGTTAGGGTTAGGGTTAGTGTTAGGGTTAGGGCTCGGTTTAGGGTACGGTTAGGATTAGGGTACGTGTTAGGTTTAGGGTAGGGGTTAGGGTTAGGGTACGCGTTAGGGTTAGGGTAGTTAGTAAACCTATCCCACTCTCTAGATACCCCTTAGCACGTAAAGGAATATTATTTGCGGGTCCAGTCATGGAGAAGAATTTAGACACTAGGATAAGATAAGGAACACACCCATTATAAAGAAATCACATTAGGATTCTCTTTTTAAGCTGATGCTTAAAACACTAGTGCTTAGGAAATCTATTGGAGGCAGAAGCAGTCAAGGGTAGCCTAGGGTTAGTGTTAGGCTTAGGGTTAGGCTTAGGGTACGGCTTAGGGTACGGGTTTGGGGAGGGGTTCGGGTGCGGCGTAGGGTATGGTTTAGGGTTAGGGTTAGTGTTAGTGTTAGGGTTAGGGCTCGGTTTAGGGTACGGGTTAGGATTAGGGTACGTGTTAGTGTTAGGGTAGGGGTTAGGGTTAGAGTACGCATTAGAGTTAGGGTAGTTATTAAACCTATCCCACTCTCTAGATACCCCTTAGCACGTAAGGCAATATTATTTGGGGGTGCAGCCATGGAGAAGAGTTTAGACACTAGGATAAGATAAGGAACACACCCATTATAAAGAAATCACATTAGGATTCTCTTTTTAAGCTGTTCCTTAAAACACTAGTGCTTAGGAAATCTATTGGAGGCAGAAGCAGTCAAGGGTAGCCTAGGGTTAGGGTTAGGGTTAGGCTTAGGGTTAGGCTTAGGGTACGGCTTAGGGTACGGGTTCGGGGAGGGTTTCGGGTACGGCGTAGGGTATGGGTTAGGGTTAGGATTAGGGTTAGTGTTAGGGTTAGGGCTCGGTTTAGGGTATGGGTTAGGATTAGGGTACGTGTTAGGGTTAGGGTAGGGGTTAGGGTTAGGGTACGCGTAAGGGTTAGGGTAGTTATTAAACCTATCCCACTCTCTAGATACCCCTTAGCACGTAAAGGAATATTATTTGGGGGTCCAACCATGGAGAAGAGTTTAGACACTAGGATAAGATAAGGAACACACCCATTATAAAGAAATCACATTAGGATTCTCTTTTTCAGCTGTTCCTTAAAACACTAGTGCTTAGGAAATCTATTGGAGGCAGAAGCAGTCAAGGGTAGCCTAGGGTTAGGGTTAGGCTTAGGGTTAGGGTTAGGGTACGGCTTGGGGTATGGGTTCGGGGAGGGGTTCGGGTACGGCGTAGGGTATGGGTTAGGGTTAGGGTTAGGGTTAGTGTTAGGGTTAGGGCTCGGTTTAGGGTACGGGTTAGGATTAGGGTACGTGTTAGGGTTAGGGTAGGGGTTAGGGTTAGGTTACGCGTTAGGGCTAGGGTAGTTAGTAAACCTATCCCACTCTCTAGCTCCCCCTTAGCACGTAAAGGAATATTATTTGGGGGTCCAGCCATGGAGAAGAGTTTAGACACTAGGATAAGATAAGGAACACACCCATTATAAAGAAATCACATTAGGATTCTCTTTTTAAGCTGTTCCTTAAAACACTACTGCTTAGGAAATCAATTGGAGGCAGAAGCAGTCAAGGGTAGCCTAGGGTTAGGGTTAGGCTTAGGGTTAGGCTTAGGGTACAGCTTAGGGTACGGGTTCAGGGAGGGGTGCGGGTACGGCGTAGGGTATGGGTTAGGGTTAGGGTTAGGGTTAGTGTTAGGGTTAGGGCTCGGTTTAGGGTACAGGTTAGGATTAGGGTATGTGTTAGGGTTAGGGTAGGGGTTAGGGTTAGGGTACGCGTTAGGGTTAGGGTAGTTATTAAACCTATCCCACTCTCTAGATACCCCTTAGCACGTAAAGGAATATTATTTGAGGGTCCAGCCATGGAGAAGAGTTTAGACACTAGGATAAGATAAGGAACACACCCATTATAAAGAAATCACATTAGGATTCTCTTTTTAAGCTGTTCCTTAAAACACTGGTGCTTAGGAAATCTATTGGAGGCAGAAGCAGTCAAGGGTAGCCTAGGGTTAGGGTTAGGCTTAGGGTTAGGCTTAGGGTACGGCTTAGGGTACGGGTTCGGGGAGGGGTGTGGGTACGGCGTAGGGTATGGGTTAGGGTTAGGGTTAGGGTTAGTGTTAGGGTTAGGGCTCGGTTTAGGGTACGGGTTAGGATTAGGGTACGTGTTAGGGTTAGGGTAGGGGTTAGGGTTAGGGTACGCGTTAGGGTTAGGGTAGTTATTAAACCTATCCCACTCTCTAGATACCCCTTAGCACGTAAAGGAATATTATTTGGGGGTCCAACCATGGAGAAGAGTTTAGACACTAGGATAAGATAAGGAACACACCCATTATAAAGAAATCACATTAGGATTCTCTTTTTAAGCTGTTCCTTAAAACACTAGTGCTTAGGAAATCTATTGGAGGCAGAAGCAGTCAAGGGTAGCCTAGGGTTAGGGTTAGGCTTAGGGTACGGCTTAGGGTACGGGTTCGGGGAGGGTTTCGGGTACGGCGTAGGGTATGGGTTAGGGTTAGGGTTAGGGTTAGTGTTATGGTTCGGGCTCGGTTTAGGGTACGGGTTAGGATTAGGGTACGTGTTAGGGTTAGGGTAGGGGTTAGGGTTAGGGTACGCGTTAGGGTTAGGGTAGTTATTAAACCTATCCCACTCTCTAGATACCCCTTAGCACGTAAAGGAATATTATTTGGGGGTCCAGCCATGGAGAAGAGTTTAGACACTAGGATAAGATAAGGAACACACCCATTATAAAGAAATCACATTAGGATTCTCTTTTTAAGCTGTTCCTTAAAACACTAGTGCTTAGGAAATCTATTGGAGGCAGAAGCAGTCAAGGGTAGCCTAGGGTTAGGGTTAGGCTTAGGGTTAGGCTTAGGGTACGGCTTAGGGTACGGGTTCGGGGAGGGGTGTGGGTACGGCGTAGGGTATGGGTTAGGGTTAGGGTTAGGGTTAGTGTTAGGGTTAGGGGTCGGTTTAGGGTACGGGTTAGGATTAGGGTACGTGTTAGGGTTAGGGTAGGGGTTAGGGTTAGGGTACGCGTTAGGGTTAGGGTAGTTATTAAACCTATCCCACTCTCTAGATACCCCTTAGCACGTAAAGGAATATTATTTGGGGGTCCAGCCATGGAGAAGAGTTTAGACACTAGGATAAGATAAGAAACACACCCATTATAAAGAAATCACTTTAGGATTCTCTTTTTAAGCTGTTCCTTAAAACACTAGTGCTTAGGAAATCTATTGGAGGCAGAAGCAGTCAAGGGTAGCCTAGGGTTAGGGTTAGGCTTAGGGTTAGGCTTAGGGTATGGGTTCGGGGAGGGGTTCGGGTACGGCGTAGGGTATGGGTTAGGGTTAGGGTTAGGGTTAGTGTTAGGGTTAGGGCTCGGTTTAGGGTACGGGTTAGGATTAGGGTACGTGTTAGGGTTAGGGTAGGGGTTAGGGTTAGGTTATGCGTTAGGTCTAGGGTAGTTAGTAAACCTATCCCACTCTCTAGCTCCCCCTTAGCACGTAAAGGAATATTATTTGGGGGTCCAGCCATGGAGAAGAGTTTAGACACTAGGATAAGATAAGGAACACACCCATTATAAAGAAATCACATTAGGATTCTCTTTTTAAGCTGTTCCTTAAAACACTACTGCTTAGGAAATCAATTGGAGGCAGAAGCAGTCAAGGGTAGCCTAGGGTTAGGGTTAGGCTTAGGGTTAGGTTTAGGGTATGGCTTAGGGTACGGGTTCGGGGAGGGGTGCGGATACGGCGTAGGGTATGGGTTAGGGTTAGGGTTAGGGTTAGTGTTAGGGTTAGGGCTCGGTTTAGGGTACGGTTAGGATTAGGGTACGTGTTAGGTTTAGGGTAGGGGTTAGGGTTAGGGTACGCGTTAGGGTTAGGGTAGTTAGTAAACCTATCCCACTCTCTAGATACCCCTTAGCACGTAAAGGAATATTATTTGGGGGTCCAGCCATGGAGAAGAATTTAGACACTAGGATAAGATAAGGAACACACCCATTATAAAGAAATCACATTAGGATTCTCTTTTTCAGCTGTTCCTTAAAACACTAGTGCTTAGGAAATCTATTGGAGGCAGAAGCAGTCAAGGGTAGCCTAGGGTTAGGGTTAGGCTTAGGGTTCGGTTTAGGGTACGGCTTAGGGTATGGGTTCGGGGAGGGGTTCGGGTACGGCGTAGGGTATGGGTTAGGGTTAGGGTTAGTGTTAGTGTTAGGGTTAGGGCTCGGTTTAGGGTACGGGTTAGGATTAGGGTACGTGTTAGGGTTAGGGTAGGGGTTAGGGTTAGGGTACGCGTTAGGATTAGGGTAGTTAGTAAACCTATCCCACTCTCTAGATACCCCTTAGCACGTAAAGGAGTATTATTTGGGGGTCCAGCCATGGAGAAGAGTTTAGGCACTAGGATAAGATTAGGAACACACCCATTATAAAGAAATCACATTAGGATTCTCTTTTTAAGCTGTTCCTTAAAACACTAGTGCTTAGGAAATCTATTGGAGGCAGAAGCAGTCAAGGGTAGCCTAGGGTTAGGGTTAGGCTTAGGGTTCGGCTTAGGGTACGGCTTAGGGTACGGGTTCGGGGAGGGGTGCGGGTACGGCGTACGGTATGGCTTAGGGTTAGGGTTAGGGTTAGTGTTAGGGTTAGGGCTCGGTTTAGGGTATGGGTTAGGATTAGGGTACGTGTTAGGGTTAGGGTAGGGGTTAGGGTTAGGGTACGCGTTAGGGTTAGGGTAGTTATTAAACCTATCCCACTCTCTAGATACCCCTTAGCACGTAAAGGAATATTATTTGGGGGTCCAGCCATGGAGAAGAGTTTAGACACTAGGATAAGATAAGGAACACACCCATTATAAAGAAATCACTTTAGGATTCTCTTTTTAAGCTGTTCCTTAAAACACTAGTGCTTAGGAAATCTATTGGAGGCAGAAGCAGTCAAGGGTAGCCTAGGGTTAGGGTTAGGCTTAGGGTTAGGCTTAGGGTACGGCTTTGGGTATGGGTTCGGGGAGGGGTTCGGGTACGGCGTAGGGTATCATTTAGGGTTAGGGTTAGGGTTACTGTTAGGGTTAGGGCTCGGTTTAGGGTACGGGTTAGGATTAGGGTACGTGTTAGGGTTAGGGTAGGGGTTAGGGTTAGGGTACGCGTTAGGGTTAGGGTATTTATTAAACCTATCCCACTCTCTAGATACCCCTTATCACGTAAAGGAATATTATTTGGGGGTCCAACCATGGAGAAGAGTTTAGACACTAGGATAAGATAAGGAACACACCCATTATAAAGAAATCACATTAGGATTCTCTTTTTCAGCTGTTCCTTAAAACACTAGTGCTTAGGAAATCTATTGGAGGCAGAAGCAGTCAAGGGTAGCCTAGGGTTAGGGTTAGGCTTAGGGTTAGGGTTAGGGTACGGCTTGGGGTATGGGTTCGGGGAGGGGTTCGGGTACGGCGTAGGGTATGGGTTAGGGTTAGGGTTAGGGTTAGTGTTAGGGTTAGGGCTCGGTTTAGGGTACGGGTTAGGATTAGGGTACGTGTTAGGGTTAGGGTAGGGGTTAGGGTTAGGTTACGCGTTAGGGCTAGGGTAGTTAGTAAACCTATCCCACTCTCTAGCTCCCACTTAGCACGTAAAGGAATATTATTTGGGGGTCCAGCCATGGAGAAGAGTTTAGACACTAGGATAAGATAAGGAACACACCCATTATAAAGAAATCACATTAGGATTCTCTTTTTAAGCTGTTCCTTAAAACACTACTGCTTAGGAAATCAATTGGAGGCAGAAGCAGTCAAGGGTAGCCTAGGGTTAGGGTTAGGCTTAGGGTTAGGCTTAGGGTACAGCTTAGGGTACGGGTTCAGGGAGGGGTGCGGGTACGGCGTAGGGTATGGGTTAGGGTTAGTGTTAGGGTTAGTGTTAGGGTTAGGGCTCGGTTTAGGGTACGGGTTAGGATTAGGGTATGTGTTAGGGTTAGGGTAGGGGTTAGGGTTAGGGTACGCGTTAGGGTTAGGGTAGTTATTAAACCTATCCCACTCTCTAGATACCCCTTAGCACGTAAAGGAATATTATTTGAGGGTCCAGCCATGGAGAAGAGTTTAGACACTAGGATAAGATAAGGAACACACCCATTATAAAGAAATCACATTAGGATTCTCTTTTTAAGCTGTTCCTTAAAACACTAGTGCTTAGGAAATCTATTGGAGGCAGAAGCAGTCAAGGGTAGCCTAGGGTTAGGGTTAGGCTTAGGGTTAGGCTTAGGGTACGGCTTAGGGTACGGGTTCGGGGAGGGGTGCGGGTACGGCATAGGGTATGGGTTAGGGTTAGGGTTAGTGTTAGGGTTAGGGCTCGGTTTAGGGTACGGGTTAGGATTAGGGTACGTGTTGGTGTTAGGGTAGGGGTTAGGGTTAGAGTACGTGTTAGGGTTAGGGTAGTTATTAAACCTATCCCACTCTCTAGATACCCCTTAGCACGTAAGGCAATATTATTTGGGGGTGCAGCCATGGAGAAGAGTTTAGACACTAGGATAAGATAAGGAACACACCCATTATAAAGAAATCACATTAGGATTCTCTTTTTAAGCTGTTCCTTAAAACATTAGTGCTTAGGAAATCTATTGGAGTCAGAAGCAGTCAAGGGTAGCCTAGGGTTAGGGTTAGGCTTAGGGTACGGCTTAGGGTACGGGTTCGGGGAGGGGTGTGGGTACGGCGTAGGGTATGGGTTAGGGTTAGGGTTAGGTTTAGTGTTAGGGTTAGGGCTCGGTTTAGGGTACGGGTTAGGATTAGGGTACGTGTTAGGGTTAGGGTAGGGGTTAGGGTTAGGGTACGCGTTAGGGTTAGGGTAGTTATTAAACCTATCCCACTCTCTAGATACCCCTTAGCACGTAAAGGAATATTATTTGGGGGTCCAGCCATGGAGAAGAGTTTAGACACTAGGATAAGATAAGGAACACACCCATTATAAAGAAATCACTTTAGGATTCTCTTTTTAAGCTGTTCCTTAAAACACTAGTGCTTAGGAAATCTATTGGAGGCAGAAGCAGTCAAGGGTAGCCTAGGGTTAGGGTTAGGCTTAGGGTTAGGTTTAGGGTACGGCTTGGGGAATGGGTTCGGGGAGGGGTTCGGGTAAGGCGTAGGGTATGGGTTAGGGTTAGGGTTAGGTTTAGTGTTAGGGTTAGGGCTCGGTTTAGGGTACGGGTTAGGATTAGGGTACGTGTTAGGATTAGGTTAGGGGTTAGGGTTAGGGTACACGTTAGGGTTAGGGTAGTTATTAAACCTATCCCACTCTCTAGATACCCCTTAGCACGTAAAGGAATATTATTTGGGGGTCCAGCCATGGAGAAGAGTTTAGACACTAGGATAAGATAAGGAACACACCCATTATAAAGAAATCACTTTAGGATTCTCTTTTTAAGCTGTTCCTTAAAACACTAGTGCTTAGGAAATCTATTGGAGGCAGAAGCAGTCAAGGGTAGCCTAGGGTTAGGGATAGTCTTAGGGTTAGGTTTAGGGTACGGCTTGGGGAATGGGTTCGGGGAGGGGTTCGGGTACGGCGTAGGGTATGGTTTAGGGTTAGGGTTAGGGTTAGTGTTAGGGTTAGGGCTCGGTTTAGGGTACGGGTTAGGATTAGGGTACGTGTTAGGGTTAGGGTAGGAGTTAGGGTTAGGTTACGCGTTAGGGCTAGGGTAGTTGGTAAACCTATCCCACTCTCTAGCTCCCCCTTAGCACGTAAAGGAATACTATTTGGGGGTCCAGCCATGGAGAAGAGTTTAGACACTAGGATAAGATAAGGAACACACCCATTATAAAGAAATCACATTAGGATTCTCTTTTTAAGCTGTTTCTTAAAACACTACTGCTTAGGAAATCAATTCGAGGCAGAAGCAGTCAAGGGAAGCCTAGGGTTAGGGTTAGGCTTAGGGTTAGGTTTAGGGTATGGCTTAGGGTACGGGTTCAGGGAGGGGTTCGGGTACGGCGTAGGGTATGGGTTAGGTTTAGGGTTAGTGTTAGTGTTAGGGTTAGGGCTCGGTTTAGGTTACGGGTTAGGATTAGGGTACGTGTTAGGGTTAGGGTAGGGGTTAGGTTTAGGGTACGCGTTAGGGTTAGGGTAGTTAGTAAACCTATCCCACTCTCTAGATACCCCTTAGCACGTAAAGGAGTATTATTTGGGGGTCCAGCCATGGAGAAGAGTTTACGCACTAGGATAAGATAAGGAACACACCCATTATAAAGAAATCACATTAGGATTCTCTTTTTAAGCTGTTCCTTAAAACACTACTGCTTAGGAAATCAATTGGAGGCAGAAGCAGTCAAGGGTAGCCTAGGGTTAGGGTTAGGCTTAGGGTTAGGTTTAGGGTATGGCTTAGGGTACGGGTTCAGGGAGGGGTTCGGGTACGGCGTAGGGTATGGGTTAGGGTTAGGGTTAGTGTTAGTGTTAGGATTAGGGCTCGGTTTAGGGTACAGGTTAGGATTAGGGTACGTGTTAGGGTTAGGGTAAGGGTTAGGGTTAGGGTACGCGTTAGGGTTAGGGTAGTTATTAAACCTATCCCACTCTCTAGATACCCCTTAGCACGTAAAGGAATATTATTTGGGGGTCCAACCATGGAGAAGAGTTTAGACACTAGGATAAGATAAGGAACACACCCATTATAAAGAAATCACATTAGGATTCTCTTTTTCAGCTGTTCCTTAAAACACTAGTGCTTAGGAAATCTATTGGAGGCAGAAGCAGTCAAGGGTAGCCTAGGGTTAGGGTTAGGCTTAGGGTACGGCTTAGGGTACGGGTTCGGGGAGGGTTTCGGGTACGGCGTAGGGTATGGGTTAGGGTTAGGGTTAGGGTTAGTGTTATGGTTCGGGATCGGTTTAGGGTACGGGTTAGGATTAGGGTACGTGTTAGGGTTAGGGTAGGGGTTAGGGTTAGGGTACGCGTTAGGGTTAGGGTAGTTATTAAACCTATCCCACTCTCTAGATACCCCTTAGCACGTAAAGGAATATTATTTGGGGGTCCAGCCATGGAGAAGAGTTTAGACACTAGGATAAGATAAGGAACACACCCATTATAAAGAAATCACTTTAGGATTCTCTTTTTAAGCTGTTCCTTAAAACACTAGTGCTTAGGAAATCTATTGGAGGCAGAAGCAGTCAAGGGTAGCCTAGGGTTAGGGTTAGGCTTAGGGTTAGGGTTAGGGTACGGCTTGGGGTATGGGTTCGGGGAGGGGTTCGGGTACGGCGTAGGGTATGGGTTAGGGTTAGGGTTAGGGTTAGTGTTAGGGTTAGGGCTCGGTTTAGGGTACGGGTTAGGATTAGGGTACGTGTTAGGGTTAGGGTAGGGGTTAGGGTTAGGTTACGCGTTAGGGCTAGGGTAGTTAGTAAACCTATCCCACTCTCTAGCTCCCCCTTAGCACGTAAAGGAATATTATTTGGGGGTCCAGCCATGGAGAAGAGTTTAGACACTAGGATAAGATAAGGAACACACCCATTATAAAGAAATCACATTAGGATTCTCTTTTTAAGCTGTTCCTTAAAACACTACTGCTTAGGAAATCAATTGGAGGCAGAAGCAGTCAAGGGTAGCCTAGGGTTAGGGTTAGGCTTAGGGTTAGGCTTAGGGTACAGCTTAGGGTACGGGTTCAGGGAGGGGTGCGGGTACGGCGTAGGGTATGGGTTAGGGTTAGGGTTAGGGTTAGTGTTAGGGTTAGGGCTCGGTTTAGGGTACGGGTTAGGATTAGGGTATGTGTTAGGGTTAGGGTAGGGGTTAGGGTTAGGGTACGCGTTAGGGTTAGGGTAGTTATTAAACCTATCCCACTCTCTAGATACCCCTTAGCACGTAAAGGAATATTATTTGAGGGTCCAGCCATGGAGAAGAGTTTAGACACTAGGATAAGATAAGGAACACACCCATTATAAAGAAATCACATTAGGATTCTCTTTTTAAGCTGTTCCTTAAAACACTGGTGCTTAGGAAATCTATTGGAGGCAGAAGCAGTCAAGGGTAGCCTAGGGTTAGGGTTAGGCTTAGGGTTAGGCTTAGGGTACGGCTTAGGGTACGGGTTCGGGGAGGGGTGTGGGTACGGCGTAGGGTATGGGTTAGGGTTAGGGTTAGGGTTAGTGTTAGGGTTAGGGCTCGGTTTAGGGTACGGGTTAGGATTAGGGTACGTGTTAGGGTTAGGGTAGGGGTTAGGGTTAGGGTACGCGTTAGGGTTAGGGTAGTTATTAAACCTATCCCACTCTCTAGATACCCCTTAGCACGTAAAGGAATATTATTTGGGGGTCCAACCATGGAGAAGAGTTTAGACACTAGGATAAGATAAGGAACACACCCATTATAAAGAAATCACATTAGGATTCTCTTTTTCAGCTGTTCCTTAAAACACTAGTGCTTAGGAAATCTATTGGAGGCAGAAGCAGTCAAGGGTAGCCTAGGGTTAGGGTTAGGCTTAGGGTACGGCTTAGGGTACGGGTTCGGGGAGGGTTTCGGGTACGGCGTAGGGTATGGGTTAGGGTTAGGGTTAGGGTTAGTGTTATGGTTCGGGCTCGGTTTAGGGTACGGGTTAGGATTAGGGTACGTGTTAGGGTTAGGGTAGGGGTTAGGGTTAGGGTACGCGTTAGGGTTACGGTAGTTATTAAACCTATCCCACTCTCTAGATACCCCTTAGCACGTAAAGGAATATTATTTGGGGGTCCAGCCATGGAGAAGAGTTTAGACACTAGGATAAGATAAGGAACACACCCATTATAAAGAAATCACTTTAGGATTCTCTTTTTAAGCTGTTCCTTAAAACACTAGTGCTTAGGAAATCTATTGGAGGCAGAAGCAGTCAAGGGTAGCCTAGGGTTAGGGTTAGGCTTAGGGTTAGGGTTAGGGTACGGCTTGGGGTATGGGTTCGGGGAGGGGTTCGGGTACGGCGTAGGGTATGGGTTAGGGTTAGGGTTAGGGTTAGTGTTAGGGTTAGGGCTCGGTTTAGGGTACGGGTTAGGATTAGGGTACGTGTTAGGGTTAGGGTAGGGGTTAGGGTTAGGTTACGCGTTAGGGCTAGGGTAGTTAGTAAACCTATCCCACTCTCTAGCTCCCCCTTAGCACGTAAAGGAATATTATTTGGGGGTCCAGCCATGGAGAAGAGTTTAGACACTAGGATAAGATAAGGAACACACCCATTATAAAGAAATCACATTAGGATTCTCTTTTTAAGCTGTTCCTTAAAACACTACTGCTTAGGAAATCAATTGGAGGCAGAAGCAGTCAAGGGTAGCCTAGGGTTAGGGTTAGGCTTAGGGTTAGGCTTAGGGTACAGCTTAGGGTACGGGTTCAGGGAGGGGTGCGGGTACGGCGTAGGGTATGGGTTAGGGTTAGGTTTAGGGTTAGTGTTAGGGTTAGGGCTCGGTTTAGGGTACGGGTTAGGATTAGGGTATGTGTTAGGGTTAGGGTAGGGGTTAGGGTTAGGGTACGCATTAGGGTTAGGGTAGTTATTAAACCTATCCCACTCTCTAGATACCCCTTAGCACGTAAAGGAATATTATTTGAGGGTCCAGCCATGGAGAAGAGTTTAGACACTAGGATAAGATAAGGAACACACCCATTATAAAGAAATCACATTAGGATTCTCTTTTTAAGCTGTTCCTTAAAACACTAGTGCTTAGGAAATCTATTGGAGGCAGAAGCAGTCAAGGGTAGCCTAGGGTTAGGGTTAGGCTTAGGGTTAGGCTTAGGGTACGGCTTAGGGTACGGGTTCGGGGAGGGGTGTGGGTACGGCGTAGGGTATGGGTTAGGGTTAGGGTTAGGGTTAGTGTTAGGGTTAGGGCTCGGTTTAGGGTACGGGTTAGGATTAGGGTACGTGTTAGGGTTAGGGTAGGGGTTAGGGTTAGGGTACGCGTTAGGGTTAGGGTAGTTATTAAACCTATCCCACTCTCTAGATACCCCTTAGCACGTAAAGGAATATTATTTGGGGTTCCAGCCATGGAGAAGAGTTTAGACACTAGGATAAGATAAGGAACACACCCATTATAAAGAAATCACTTTAGGATTCTCTTTTTAAGCTGTTCCTTAAAACACTAGTGCTTAGGAAATCTATTGGAGGCAGAAGCAGTCAAGGGTAGCCTAGGGTTAGGGTTAGGCTTAGGGTTAAGCTTAGGGTATGGGTTCGGGGAGGGGTTCGGGTACGGCGTAGGGTATGGGTTAGGGTTAGGGTTAGGGTTAGTGTTAGGGTTAGGGCTCGGTTTAGGGTACGGGTTAGGATTAGGGTACGTGTTAGGGTTAGGGTAGGGGTTAGGGTTAGGTTATGCGTTAGGTCTAGGGTAGTTAGTAAACCTATCCCACTCTCTAGCTCCCCCTTAGCACGTAAAAGAATATTATTTGGGGGTCCAGCCATGGAGAAGAGTTTAGACACTAGGATAAGATAAGGAACACACCCATTATAAAGAAATCACATTAGGATTCTCTTTTTAAGCTGTTCCTTAAAACACTACTGCTTAGGAAATCAATTGGAGGCAGAAGCAGTCAAGGGTAGCCTAGGGTTAGGGTTAGGCTTAGGGTTAGGTTTAGGGTATGGCTTAGGGTACGGGTTCGGGGAGGGGTGCGGATACGGCGTAGGGTATGGGTTAGGGTTAGGGTTAGGGTTAGTGTTAGGGTTAGGGCTCGGTTTAGGGTACGGTTAGGATTAGGGTACGTGTTAGGTTTAGGGTAGGGGTTAGGGTTAGGGTACGCGTTAGGGTTAGGGTAGTTAGTAAACCTATCCCACTCTCTAGATACCCCTTAGCACGTAAAGGAATATTATTTGGGGGTCCAGCCATGGAGAAGAATTTAGACACTAGGATAAGATAAGGAACACACCCATTATAAAGAAATCACATTAGGATTCTCTTTTTCAGCTGTTCCATAAAACACTAGTGCTTAGGAAATCTATTGGAGGCAGAAGCAGTCAAGGGTAGCCTAGGGTTAGGGTTAGGCTTAGGGTTCGGATTAGGGTACGGCTTAGGGTACGGGTTCGGGGAGGGGTTCGGGTACGGCGTAGGGTATGGGTTAGGGTTAGGGTTAGGGTTAGTGTTAGGGTTAGGGCTCGGTTTAGGGTACGGGTTAGGATTAGGGTACGTGTTAGGGTTAGGGTAGGGGTTAGGGTTAGGGTACGCGTTAGGATTAGGGTAGTTAGTAAACCTATCCCACTCTCTAGATACCCCTTAGCACGTAAAGGAGTATTATTTGGGGGTCCAGCCATGGAGAAGAGTTTAGGCACTAGGATAAGATTAGGAACACACCCATTATAAAGAAATCACATTAGGATTCTCTTTTTAAGCTGTTCCTTAAAACACTAGTGCTTAGGAAATCTATTGGAGGCAGAAGCAGTCAAGGGTAGCCTAGGGTTAGGGTTAGGCTTAGGGTTCGGCTTAGGGTACGGCTTAGGGTACGGGTTCGGGGAGGGGTGCGGGAACGGCGTACGGTATGGGTTAGGGTTAGGGTTAGGGTTAGTGTTAGGGTTAGGGCTCGGTTTAGGGTATGGGTTAGGATTAGGGTACGTGTTAGGGTTAGGGTAGGGGTTAGGGTTAGGGTACGCGTTAGGGTTAGGGTAGTTATTAAACCTATCCCACTCTCTAGATACCCCTTAGCACGTAAAGGAATATTATTTGGGGGTCCAGCCATGGAGAAGAGTTTAGACACTAGGATAAGATAAGGAACACACCCATTATAAAGAAATCACTTTAGGATTCTATTTTTAAGCTGTTCCTTAAAACACTAGTGCTTAGGAAATCTATTGGAGGCAGAAGCAGTCAAGGGTAGCCTAGGGTTAGGGTTAGGCTTAGGGTTAGGCTTAGGGTACGGCTTGGGGTATGGGTTCGGGGAGGGGTTCGGGTACGGCGTAGGGTATCATTTAGGGTTAGGGTTAGGGTTAGTGTTAGGGTTAGGGCTCGGTTTAGGGTACGGGTTAGGATTAGGGTACGTGTTAGGGTTAGGGTAGGGGTTAGGGTTAGGGTACGCGTTAGGGTTAGGGTATTTATTAAACCTATCCCACTCTCTAGATACCCCTTATCACGTAAAGGAATATTATTTGGGGGTCCAACCATGGAGAAGAGTTTAGACACTAGGATAAGATAAGGAACACACCCATTATAAAGAAATCACATTAGGATTCTCTTTTTCAGCTGTTCCTTAAAACACTAGTGCTTAGGAAATCTATTGGAGGCAGAAGCAGTCAAGGGTAGCCTAGGGTTAGGGTTAGGCTTAGGGTTAGGGTTAGGGTACGGCTTGGGGTATGGGTTCGGGGAGGGGTTCGGGTACGGCGTAGGGTATGGGTTAGGGTTAGGGTTAGGGTTAGTGTTAGGGTTAGGGCTCGGTTTAGGGTACGGGTTAGGATTAGGGTACGTGTTAGGGTTAGGGTAGGGGTTAGGGTTAGGTTACGCGTTAGGGCTAGGGTAGTTAGTAAACCTATCCCACTCTCTAGCTCCCACTTAGCACGTAAAGGAATATTATTTGGGGGTCCAGCCATGGAGAAGAGTTTAGACACTAGGATAAGATAAGGAACACACCCATTATAAAGAAATCACATTAGGATTCTCTTTTTAAGCTGTTCCTTAAAACACTACTGCTTAGGAAATCAATTGGAGGCAGAAGCAGTCAAGGGTAGCCTAGGGTTAGGGTTAGGCTTAGGGTTAGGCTTAGGGTACAGCTTAGGGTACGGGTTCAGGGAGGGGTGCGGGTACGGCGTAGGGTATGGGTTAGGGTTAGTGTTAGGGTTAGTGTTAGGGTTAGGGCTCGGTTTAGGGTACGGGTTAGGATTAGGGTATGTGTTAGGGTTAGGGTAGGGGTTAGGGTTAGGGTACGCGTTAGGGTTAGGGTAGTTATTAAACCTATCCCACTCTCTAGATACCCCTTAGCACGTAAAGGAATATTATTTGAGGGTCCAGCCATGGAGAAGAGTTTAGACACTAGGATAAGATAAGGAACACACCCATTATAAAGAAATCACATTAGGATTCTCTTTTTAAGCTGTTCCTTAAAACACTAGTGCTTAGGAAATCTATTGGAGGCAGAAGCAGTCAAGGGTAGCCTAGGGTTAGGGTTAGGCTTAGGGTTAGGCTTAGGGTACGGCTTAGGGTACGGGTTCGGGGAGGGGTGCGGGTACGGCGTAGGGTATGGGTTAGGGTTAGGGTTAGTGTTAGGGTTAGGGCTCGGTTTAGGGTACGGGTTAGGATTAGGGTACGTGTTGGTGTTAGGGTAGGGGTTAGGGTTAGAGTACGTGTTAGGGTTAGGGTAGTTATTAAACCTATCCCACTCTCTAGATACCCCTTAGCACGTAAGGCAATATTATTTGGGGGTGCAGCCATGGAGAAGAGTTTAGACACTAGGATAAGATAAGGAACACACCCATTATAAAGAAATCACATTAGGATTCTCTTTTTAAGCTGTTCCTTAAAACATTAGTGCTTAGGAAATCTATTGGAGTCAGAAGCAGTCAAGGGTAGCCTAGGGTTAGGGTTAGGCTTAGGGTACGGCTTAGGGTACGGGTTCGGGGAGGGGTGTGGGTACGGCGTAGGGTATGGGTTAGGGTTAGGGTTAGGTTTAGTGTTATGGTTAGGGCTCGGTTTAGGGTACGGGTTAGGATTAGGGTACGTGTTAGGGTTAGGGTAGGGGTTAGGGTTAGGGTACGCGTTAGGGTTAGGGTAGTTATTAAACCTATCCCACTCTCTAGATACCCCTTAGCACGTAAAGGAATATTATTTGGGGGTCCAGCCATGGAGAAGAGTTTAGACACTAGGATAAGATAAGGAACACACCCATTATAAAGAAATCACTTTAGGATTCTCTTTTTCAGCTGTTCCTTAAAACACTAGTGCTTAGGAAATCTATTGGAGGCAGAAGCAGTCAAGGGTAGCCTAGGGTTAGGGTTAGGCTTAGGGTTAGGGTTAGGGTACGGCTTGGGGTATGGGTTCGGGGAGGGGTTCGGGTACGGCGTAGGGTATGGGTTAGGGTTAGGGTTAGGGTTAGTGTTAGGGTTAGGGCTCGGTTTAGGGTACGGGTTAGGATTAGGGTACGTGTTAGGGTTAGGGTAGGGGTTAGGGTTAGGTTACGCGTTAGGGTTAGGGTAGTTAGTAAACCTATCCCACTCTCTAGCTCCCCCTTAGCACGTAAAGGAATATTATTTGGGGGTCCGGCCATGGAGAAGAGTTTAGACACTAGGATAAGATAAGGAACACACCCATTATAAAGAAATCACATTAGGATTCTCTTTTTAAGCTGTTCCTTAAAACACTACTGCTTAGGGAATAAACTGGAGGCAGAAGCAGTCAAGGGTAGCCTAGGGTTAGGGTTAGGCTTAGGGTTAGGTTTAGGGTATGGCTTAGGGTACGGGTTTGGGGAGGGGTGCGGGTACGGCGTAGGGTATGGGTTAGGGTTAGGGTTAGGGTTAGTGTTAGGGTTAGGGCTCGGTTTAGGGTACGGGTTAGGATTAGGGTACGTGTTAGGGTTAGGGTAGGGGTTAGGGTTAGTGTACGCGTTAGGGTTAGGGTAGTTATTAAACCTATCCCACTCTCTAGATACCCCTTAGCACGTAAAGGAATATTATTTGAGGGTCCAGCCATGGAGAAGAGTTTAGACACTAGGATAAGATAAGGAACACACCCCTTATAAAGAAATCACATTAGGATTCTCTTTTTAAGCTGTTCCTTAAAACACTAGTGCTTAGGAAATCTATTGGAGGCAGAAGCAGTCAAGGGTAGCCTAGGGTTAGGGTTAGGGTTAGGCTTAGGGTTAGGCTTAGGGTACGGCTTAGGGTACGGGTTCGGGGAGGGGTGTGGGTACGGCGTAGGGTATGGGTTAGGGTTAGGATTAGGGTTAGTGTTAGGGTTAGGGCTCGGTTTAGGGTACGGGTTAGGATTAGGGTACGTGTTAGGGTTAGGGTAGGGGTTAGGGTTAGGGTACACGTTAGGGTTAGGGTAGTTATTAAACCTATCCCACTCTCTAGATACCCCTTAGCACGTAAAGGAATATTATTTGGGGGTCCAGCCATGGAGAAGAGTTTAGAAACTAGGATAAGATAAGGAACACACCCATTATAAAGAAATCACATTAGGATTCTCTTTTTAAGCTGTTCCTTAAAACACTAGTGCTTAGGAAATCTATTGGAGGCAGAAGCAGTCAAGGGTAGCCTAGGGTTAGGGTTAGGCTTAGGGTTAGGGTTAGGGTACGGCTTGGGGTATGGGTTCGGGGAGGTGTTCGAGTACGGCGTAGGGTATGGGTTAGGGTTAGGGTTAGGGTTAGTGTTAGGGTTAGGGCTCGGTTTAGGATACGGGTTAGGATTAGGGTACGTGTTAGGGTTAGGGTAGGGGTTAGGGTTAGGTTACGCGTTAGGGCTAGGGTAGTTAGTAAACCTATCCCACTCTCTAGCTCCCCCTTAGCACGTAAAGGAATATTATTTGGGGGTGCAGCCATGGAGAAGAGTTTAGACACTAGGATAAGATAAGGAACACACCCATTATAAAGAAATCACATTAGGATTCTCTTTTTAAGCTGTTCCTTAAAACACTACTGCTTAGGAAATCTATTGGAGGCAGAAGCAGTCAAGGGTAGCCTTGGGTTAGGGTTAGGCTTAGGTTTAGGCTTAGGGTACGGCTTAGGGTACGGGTTCGGGGAGGGGTGCGGGTACGGCGTAGGGTATGGGTTAGGGTTAGGGTTAGGGTTAGGGTTAGGGTTAGGGCTCGGTTTTGGGTACGGGTTAGGATTAGGGTATGTGTTAGGGTTAGGGTAGGGGTTAGGGTTAGGGTACGCGTTAGGGTTAGGGTAGTTATTAAACCTATCCCACTCTCTAGATACCCCTTAGCAGGTAAAGGAATATTATTTGAGGGTCCAGCCATGGAGAAGAGTTTAGACACTAGGATAAGATAAGGAACACACCCATTATAAAGAAATCACATTAGGATTCTCTTTTTAAGCTGTTCCTTAAAACACTAGTGCTTAGGAAATCTATTGGAGGCAGAAGCAGTCAAGGGTAGCCTAGGGTTAGTGTTAGGCTTAGGGTTAGGCTTAGGGTACGGCTTAGGGTACGGGTTCGGGGAGGGTTTCGGGTACGGCGTAGGGTATGGGTTAGGGTTAGGGTTAGGGTTAGTGTTAGGGTTAGGGCTCGGTTTAGGGTACGGGTTAGGATTAGGGTACGTGTTAGGGTTAGGGTAGGGGTTAGGGTTAGGGTACGCGTTAGGGTTAGGGTAGTTATTAAACCTATCCCACTCTCTAGATACCCCTTAGCACGTAAAGGAATATTATTTGGGGGTCCAGCCATGGAGAAGAGTTTACACACTAGGATAAGATAAGGAACACACCCATTATAAAGAAATCACATTAGGATTCTCTTTTTAAGCTGTTCCTTAAAACACTACTGCTTAGGAAATCAATTGGAGGCAGAAGCAGTCAAGGGTAGCCTAGGGTTAGGGTTAGGCTTAGGGTTAGGTTTAGGGTATGGCTTAGGGTACGGGTTCGGGGAGGGGTGCGGGTACGGCGTAGGGTATGGGTTAGGGTTAGGGTTAGGGTTAGTGTTAGGGTTAGGCCTCGGTTTAGGGTACAGGTTAGGATTAGGGTACGTGTTAGGGTTAGGGTAGGGGTTAGGGTTAGGGTACGCGTTAGGGTTAGGGTAGTTATTAAACCTATCCCACTCTCTAGATACCCCTTAGCACGTAAGGGAATATTATTTGGGGGTGCAGCCATGGAGAAGAGTTTAGACACTAGGATAAGATAAGGAACACACTCATTATAAAGAAATCACATTAGGATTCTCTTTTTAAGCTGTTCCTTAAAACACTAGTGCTTAGGAAGTTTATTGGAGGCAGAAGCAGTCAAGGGTAGCCTAGGGTTAGGGTTAGGCTTAGGGTTAGGCTTAGGGTACGGCTTAGGGTACGGGTTCGGGGAGGGGTGCGGGTACGGCGTAGGGTATGGGTTAGGGTTAGGGTTAGGGTTAGTGTTAGGGTTAGGGCTCGGTTTAGGGTACGGTTAGGATTAGGGTACGTGTTAGGTTTAGGGTAGGGGTTAGGGTTAGGGTACGCGTTAGGGTTAGGGTAGTTAGTAAACCTATCCCACTCTCTAGATACCCCTTAGCACGTAAAGGAATATTATTTGGGGGTCCAGCCATGGAGAAGAATTTAGACAATAGGATAAGATAAGGAACACACCCATTATAAAGAAATCACATTAGGATTCTCTTTTTAAGCTGTTGCTTAAAACACTAGTGCTTAGGAAATCTATTGGAGGCAGAAGCAGTCAAGTGTAGCCTAGGGTTAGTGTTAGGCTTAGGGTTAGGCTTAGGGTACGGCTTAGGGTACGGGTTTGGGGAGGGGTTCGGGTACGGCGTAGGGTATGGTTTAGGGTTAGGGTTAGTGTTAGTGTTAGGGTTAGGGCTCGGTTTAGGGTACGGGTTAGGATTAGGGTACGTGTTAGTGTTAGGGTAGGGGTTAGGGTTAGAGTACGCATTAGGGTTAGGGTAGTTATTAAACCTATCCCACTCTCTAGATACCCCTTAGCATGTAAAGGAATATTATTTGGGGGTCCAACCATGGAGAAGAGTTTAGACACTAGGATAAGATAAGGAACACACCCATTATAAAGAAATCACTTTAGGATTCTCTTTTTAAGCTGTTCTTTAAAACACTAGTGCTTAGGAAATCTATTGGAGGCAGAAGCAGTCAAGGGTAGCCTAGGGTTAGGGTTAGGCTTAGGGTTAGATTTAGGGTACAGCTTGGGGAATGGGTTCGGGGAGGGGTTCGGGTACGGCGTAGGGTATGGGTTAGAGTTAGGGTTAGGGTTAGTGTTAGGGATAGGACTCGGTTTAGGGTACGGGTTAGGATTAGGGTACGTGTTAGGGTTAGGGTAGCGGTTAGGGTTAGGGTACGCGTTAGGGTTAGGGTAGTTATTAAACCTATCCCACTCTCTAGATACCCCTTAGAACGTAAAGGAATATTATTTGGGGATCCAGCCATGGAGAAGAGTTTAGACACTAGGATAAGATAAGGAAGACACCCATTATAAAGAAATCACATTAGGATTCTCTTTTTAAGCTGTTCCTTAAAACACTAGTGCTTAGGAAATCTATTGGAGGCAGAAGCAGTCAAGGGTAGCCTAGGGTTAGGGTTAGGCTTAGGGTTAGGCTTAGGGTACGGCTTAGGGTACGGGTTCGGGGAGGGGTGCGGGTACGGCGTAGGGTATGGGTTAGGGTTAGGGTTAGGGTTAGTGTTAGGTTTAGGGCTCGGTTTAGGGTACGTGTTAGGATTAGGGTACGTGTTAGTGTTAGGGTAGGGGTTAGGGTTAGAGTACGCATTAGGGTTAGGGTAGTTATTAAACCTATCCCACTCTCTAGATACCCCTTAGCACGTAAGGCAATATTATTTGGGGGTGCAGCCATGGAGAAGAGTTTAGACACTAGGATAAGATAAGGAACACACCCATTATAAAGAAATCACATTAGGATTCTCTTTTTAAGCTGTTCCTTAAAACACTAGTGCTTAGGAAATCTATTGGAGGCAGAAGCAGTCAAGGGTAGCCTAGGGTTAGGGTTAGGCTTAGGGTACGGCTTAGGGTACGGGTTTGGGGAGGGGTTCGGGTACGGCGTAGGGTATGGGTTAGGGTTAGGGTTAGGGTTAGTGTTAGGGTTAGGGCTCGGTTTAGGGTACGGGTTAGGATTAGGGTACGTGTTAGGGTTAGGGTAGGGGTTAGGGTTAGGGTACGCGTTAGGGTTAGGGTAGTTATTAAACCTATCCCACTCTCTAGATACCCCTTAGCACGTAAAGGAATATTATTTGGGGGTCCAGCCATGGAGAAGAGTTTAGACACTAGGATAAGATAAGGAACACACCCATTATAAAGAAATCACTTTAGGATTCTCTTTTTAAGCTGTTCCTTAAAACACTAGTGCTTAGGAAATCTATTGGAGGCAGAAGCAGTCATGGGTAGCCTAGGGTTAGGGTTAGGCTTAGGGTTAGGCTTAGGGTACGGCTTGGGGAATGGGTTCGGGGAGGGGTTCGGGTACGGCGTAGGGTATCGTTTAGGGTTAGGGTTAGGGTTAGTGTTAGTGTTAGGGCTCGGTTTAGGGTACGGGTTAGGATTAGGGTACGTGTTAGGGTTAGGGTAGGGGTTAGGGTTAGGGTACGCGTTAGGGTTAGGGTAGTTAGTAAACCTATCCCACTCTCTAGATACCCCTTAGCACGTAAGGGAATATTATTTGGGGGTGCAGCCATGGAGAAGAGTTTAGACACTAGGATAAGATAAGGAACACACTCATTATAAAGAAATCACATTAGGATTCTCTTTTTAAGCTGTTCCTTAAAACACTAGTGCTTAGGAAATCTATTGGAGGCAGAAGCAGTCAAGGGTAGCCTAGGGTTAGGGTTAGGCTTAGGGTTAGGCTTAGGGTACGGCTTAGGGTACGGGTTCGGGGAGGGGTGTGGGTACGGCGTAGGGTATGGGTTAGGTTTAGGGTTAGGGTTAGTGTTAGGGTTAGGGCTCGGTTTAGGGTACGGGTTAGGATTAGGGTACGTGTTAGGGTTAGGGTAGGGGTTAGGGTTAGGGTACGCGTTAGGGTTAGGGTAGTTATTAAACCTATCCCACGCTCTAGATACCACTTAGCACGTAAAGGAATATTATTTGAGGGTCCAGCCATGGAGAAGAGTTTAGACACTAGGATAAGATAAGGAACACACCCATTATAAAGAAATCACATTAGGATTCTCTTTTTAAGCTGTTCCTTAAAACACTAGTGCTTAGGAAATCTATTGGAGGCAGAAGCAGTCAAGGGTAGCCTAGGCTTAGGGTTAGGTTTAGGGTACAGCTTAGGGTACGGGTTCAGGGAGGGGTGCGGGTACGGCGTAGGGTATGGGTTAGGGTTAGGGTTAGGGTTAGTGTTAGGGTTAGGGCTCGGTTTAGGGTACGGGTTAGGATTAGGGTATGTGTTAGGGTTAGGGTAGGGGTTAGGGTTAGGGTACGCGTTAGGGTTAGGGTAGTTATTAAACCTATCCCACTCTCTAGATACCCCTTAGCACGTAAAGGAATATTATTTGAGGGTCCAGCCATGGAGAAGAGGTTAGACACTAGGATAAGATAAGGAACACACCCATTATAAAGAAATCACATTAGGATTCTCTTTTTAAGCTGTTCCTTAAAACACTAGTGCTTAGGAAATCTATTGGAGGCAGAAGCAGTCAAGGGTAGCCTAGGGTTAGGGTTAGGCTTAGGGTTCGGCTTAGGGTACGGCTTAGGGTACGGGTTCGGGGAGGGGTGCGGGTACGGCGTACGGTATGGGTTAGGGTTAGGGTTAGGGTTAGTGTTATGGTTCGGGCTCGGTTTAGGGTACGGGTTAGGATTAGGGTACGTGTTAGGGTTAGGGTAGGGGTTAGGGTTAGGGTACGCGTTAGGGTTAGGGTAGTTATTAAACCTATCCCACTCTCTAGATACCCCTTAGCACGTAAAGGAATATTATTTGGGGGTCCAGCCATGGAGAAGAGTTTAGACACTAGGATAAGATAAGGAACACACCCATTATAAAGAAATCACTTTAGGATTCTCTTTTTAAGCTGTTCCTTAAAACACTAGTGCTTAGGAAATCTATTGGAGGCAGAAGCAGTCAAGGGTAGCCTAGGGTTAGGGTTAGGCTTAGGGTTAGGCTTAGGGTACGGCTTAGGGTACGGGTTCGGGGAGGGTTTCGGGTACGGCGTAGGGTATGGGTTAGGGTTAGGGTTAGGGTTAGTGTTAGGGTTAGGGCTCGGTTTAGGGTACGGTTAGGATTAGGGTACGTGTTAGGTTTAGGGTAGGGGTTAGGGTTAGGGTACGCGTTAGGGTTAGGGTAGTTAGTAAACCTATCCCACTCTCTAGATACCCCTTAGCACGTAAAGGAATATTATTTGGGGGTCCAGCCATGGAGAAGAGTTTAGACACTAGGATAAGATAAGGAACACACCGATTATAAAGAAATCACATTAGGATTCTCTTTTTAAGCTGTTGCTTAAAACACTAGTGCTTAGGAAATCTACTGGAGGCAGAAGCAGTCAAGGGTAGCCTAGGGTTAGTGTTAGGCTTAGGGTTAGGCTTAGGGTATGGCTTAGGGTACGGGTTTGGGGAGGGGTTCGGGTACAGCGTAGGGTATGGGTTAGGGTTAGGGTTAGTGTTAGTGTTAGGGTTAGGGCTCGGTTTAGGGTACGGGTTAGGATTAGGGTACGTGTTAGTGTTAGGGTAGGGGTTAGGGTTAGAGTACGCATTAGGGTTAGGGTAGTTATTAAACCTATCCCACTCTCTAGATACCCCTTAGCACGTAAGGCAATATTATTTGGGGGTGCAGCCATGGAGAAGAGTTTAGACACTAGGATAAGATAAGGAACACACCCATTATAAAGAAATCACATTAGGATTCTCTTTTTAAGCTGTTCCTTAAAACACTAGTGCTTAGGAAATCTATTGGAGGCAGAAGCAGTCAAGGGTAGCCTAGGGTTAGGGTTAGGCTTAGGGTTAGGCTTAGGGTACGGCTTAGGGTACGGGTTTGGGGAGGGGTTCGGGTACTGCGTAGGGTATGGGTTAGGGTTAGGGTTAGGGTTAGGGTTAGTGTTAGGGCTCGGTTTAGGGTACGGGTTAGGATTAGGGTACGTGTTAGGGTTAGGGTAGGGGTTAGGGTTAGGGTACGCGTTAGGGTTAGGGTAGTTAGTAAACCTATCCCACTCTATAGCTCCCCCTTAGCACGTAAAGGAATATTATTTGGGGGTCCAGCCATGGAGAAGAGTTTAGACACTAGGATAAGATAAGGAACACACCCATTATAAAGAAATCACTTTAGGATTCTCTTTTTAAGCTGTTCCTTAAAACACTAGTGCTTAGGAAATCTATTGGAGGCAGAAGCAGTCAAGGGTAGCCTAGGGTTAGGGTTAGGCTTAGGGTTAGGCTTAGGGTACGGCTTGGGGTATGGGTTCGGGGAGGGGTTCGGGTACGGCGTAGGGTATCATTTAGGGTTAGGGTTAGTGTTAGTGTTAGGGTTAGGGCTCGGTTTAGGGTACGGGTTAGGATTAGGGTACGTGTTAGGGTTAGGGTAGGGGTTAGGGTTAGGTTACGCGTTAGGGCTAGGGTAGTTAGTAAACCTATCCCACTCTCTAGCTCCCCCTTAGCACGTAAAGGAATATTATTTGGGGATCCAGCCATGGAGAAGAGTTTAGACACTAGGATAAGATAAGGAACACACCCATTATAAAGAAATCACATTAGGATTGTCTTTTTAAGCTGTTCCTTAAAACACTAGTGCTTAGGAAATCTATTGGAGGCAGAAGCAGTCAAGGGTAGCCTAGGGTTAGGGTTAGGCTTAGGGTACGGCTTAGGGTACGGGTTCGGGGAGGGTTTCGGGTACGGCGTAGGGTATGGGTTAGGGTTAGGGTTAGGGTTAGTGTTATGGTTCGGGCTCGGTTTAGGGTACGGGTTAGGATTAGGGTACGTGTTAGGGTTAGGGTAGGGGTTAGGGTTAGGGTACGCGTTAGGGTTAGGGTAGTTATTAAACCTATCCCACTCTCTAGATACCCCTTAGCACGTAAAGGAATATTATTTGGGGGTCCAACCTTGGAGAAGAGTTTAGACACTAGGATAAGATAAGGAACACACCCATTATAAAGAAATCACATTAGGATTCTCTTTTTCAGCTGTTCCTTAAAACACTAGTGCTTAGGAAATCTATTGGAGGCAGAAGCAGTCAAGGGTAGCCTAGGGTTAGGGTTAGGCTTAGGGTTAGGCTTAGGGTACGGCTTGGGGTATGGGCTCGGGGAGGGGTTCGGGTACGGCGTAGGGTATCATTTAGGGTTAGGGTTAGGGTTAGTGTTAGGGTTAGGGCTCGGTTTAGGGTACGGGTTAGGATTAGGGTACGTGTTAGGGTTAGGGTAGGGGTTAGGGTTAGGTTACGCGTTAGGGCTAGGGTAGTTAGTAAACCTATCCCACTCTCTATCTCCCCCTTAGCACGTAAAGGAATATTATTTGGGGATCCAGCCATGGAGAAGAGTTTAGACACTAGGATAAGATAAGGAACACACCCATTATAAAGAAATCACATTAGGATTGTCTTTTTAAGCTGTTCCTTAAAACACTAGTGCTTAGGAAATCTATTGGAGGCAGAAGCAGTCAAGGGTAGCCTAGGGTTAGGGTTAGGCTTAGGGTACGGCTTAGGGTACGGGTTCGGGGAGGGTTTCGGGTACGGCGTAGGGTATGGGTTAGGGTTAGGGTTAGGGTTAGTGTTATGGTTCGGGCTCGGTTTAGGGTACGGGTTAGGATTAGGGTACGTGTTAGGGTTAGGGTAGGGGTTAGGGTTAGGTTACGCGTTAGGGCTAGGGTAGTTAGTAAACCTATCCCACTCTCTAGCTCCCCCTTAGCACGTAAAGGAATATTATTTGGGGGTCCAGCCATGGAGAAGAGTTTAGACACTAGGATAAGATAAGGAACACACCCATTATAAAGAAATCACATTAGGATTCTCTTTTTAAGCTGTTCCTTAAAACACTACTGCTTAGGAAATCAATTGGAGGCAGAAGCAGTCAAGGGTAGCCTAGGGTTAGGGTTAGGCTTAGGGTTAGGGTTAGGGTACGGCTTCGGGTACGGGTTCGGGGAGGGGTTCGGGTACGGCGTAGGGTATGGGTTAGGGTTAGGGTTAGGGTTAGTGTTAGGGTTAGGGCTCGGTTTAGGGTACGGGTTAGGATTAGGGTACGTGTTAGGGTTAGGGTAGGGGTTAGGGTTAGGGTATGCGTTAGGGTTAGGGTAGTTATTAAACCTATCCCACTCTCTAGATACCCCTTAGCACGTAAAGGAATATTATTTGGGGGTCCAACCTTGGAGAAGAGTTTAGACACTAGGATAAGATAAGGAACACACCCATTATAAAGAAATCACATTAGGATTCTCTTTTTCAGCTGTTCCTTAAAACACTAGTGCTTAGGAAATCTATTGGAGGCAGAAGCAGTCAAGGGTAGCCTAGGGTTAGGGTTAGGCTTAGGGTTAGGCTTAGGGTACGGCTTAGGGTACGGGTTCGGGGAGGGTTTCGGGTACGGCGTAGGGTATGGGTTAGGGTTAGGGTTAGGGTTAGGGTTAGGGTTAGGGTTAGGGTTAGGGCTCGGTTTAGGGTACGGTTAGGATTAGGGTACGTGTTAGGTTTAGGGTAGGGGTTAGGGTTAGGGTACGCGTTAGGGTTAGGGTAGTTAGTAAACCTATCCCACTCTCTAGATACCCCTTAGCACGTAAAGGAATATTATTTGGGGGTCCAGCCATGGAGAAGAGTTTAGACACTAGGATAAGATAAGGAACACACCGATTATAAAGAAATCACATTAGGATTCTCTTTTTAAGCTGTTGCTTAAAACACTAGTGCTTAGGAAATCTACTGGAGGCAGAAGCAGTCAAGGGTAGCCTAGGGTTAGTGTTAGGCTTAGGGTTAGGCTTAGGGTATGGCTTAGGGTACGGGTTTGGGGAGGGGTTCGGGTACAGCGTAGGGTATGGGTTAGGGTTAGGGTTAGTGTTAGTGTTAGGGTTAGGGCTCGGTTTAGGGTACGGGTTAGGATTAGGGTACGTGTTAGTGTTAGGGTAGGGGTTAGGGTTAGAGTACGCATTAGGGTTAGGGTAGTTATTAAACCTATCCCACTCTCTAGATACCCCTTAGCACGTAAGGCAATATTATTTGGGGGTGCAGCCATGGAGAAGAGTTTAGACACTAGGATAAGATAAGGAACACACCCATTATAAAGAAATCACATTAGGATTCTCTTTTTAAGCTGTTCCTTAAAACACTAGTGCTTAGGAAATCTATTGGAGGCAGAAGCAGTCAAGGGTAGCCTAGGGTTAGGGTTAGGCTTAGGGTTAGGCTTAGGGTACGGCTTAGGGTACGGGTTTGGGGAGGGGTTCGGGTACTGCGTAGGGTATGGGTTAGGGTTAGGGTTAGGGTTAGGGTTAGTGTTAGGGCTCGGTTTAGGGTACGGGTTAGGATTAGGGTACGTGTTAGGGTTAGGGTAGGGGTTAGGGTTAGGGTACGCGTTAGGCTTAGGGTAGTTAGTAAACCTATCCCACTCTCTAGATACCCCTTAGCACGTAAAGGAATATTATTTGGGGGTCCAGCCATGGAGAAGAGTTTAGACACTAGGATAAGATAAGGAACACACCCATTATAAAGAAATCACTTTAGGATTCTCTTTTTAAGCTGTTCCTTAAAACACTAGTGCTTAGGAAATCTATTGGAGGCAGAAGCAGTCAAGGGTAGCCTAGGCTTAGGGTTAGGTTTAGGGTACAGCTTAGGGTACGGGTTCAGGGAGGGGTGCGGGTACGGCGTAGGGTATGGGTTAGGGTTAGGGTTAGGGTTAGTGTTAGGGTTAGGGCTCGGTTTAGGGTACGGGTTAGGATTAGGGTATGTGTTAGGGTTAGGGTAGGGGTTAGGGTTAGGGTACGCGTTAGGGTTAGGGTAGTTATTAAACCTATCCCACTCTCTAGATACCCCTTAGCACGTAAAGGAATATTATTTGAGGGTCCAGCCATGGAGAAGAGGTTAGACACTAGGATAAGATAAGGAACACACCCATTATAAAGAAATCACATTAGGATTCTCTTTTTAAGCTGTTCCTTAAAACACTAGTGCTTAGGAAATCTATTGGAGGCAGAAGCAGTCAAGGGTAGCCTAGGGTTAGGGTTAGGCTTAGGGTTCGGCTTAGGGTACGGCTTAGGGTACGGGTTCGGGGAGGGGTGCGGGTACGGCGTACGGTATGGGTTAGGGTTAGGGTTAGGGTTAGTGTTATGGTTCGGGCTCGGTTTAGGGTACGGGTTAGGATTAGGGTACGTGTTAGGGTTAGGGTAGGGGTTAGGGTTAGGGTACGCGTTAGGGTTAGGGTAGTTATTAAACCTATCCCACTCTCTAGATACCCCTTAGCACGTAAAGGAATATTATTTGGGGGTCCAGCCATGGAGAAGAGTTTAGACACTAGGATAAGATAAGGAACACACCCATTATAAAGAAATCACTTTAGGATTCTCTTTTTAAGCTGTTCCTTAAAACACTAGTGCTTAGGAAATCTATTGGAGGCAGAAGCAGTCAAGGGTAGCCTAGGGTTAGGGTTAGGCTTAGGGTTAGGCTTAGGGTACGGCTTAGGGTACGGGTTCGGGGAGGGTTTCGGGTACGGCGTAGGGTATGGGTTAGGGTTAGGGTTAGGGTTAGTGTTAGGGTTAGGGCTCGGTTTAGGGTACGGTTAGGATTAGGGTACGTGTTAGGTTTAGGGTAGGGGTTAGGGTTAGGGTACGCGTTAGGGTTAGGGTAGTTAGTAAACCTATCCCACTCTCTAGATACCCCTTAGCACGTAAAGGAATATTATTTGGGGGTCCAGCCATGGAGAAGAGTTTAGACACTAGGATAAGATAAGGAACACACCGATTATAAAGAAATCACATTAGGATTCTCTTTTTAAGCTGTTGCTTAAAACACTAGTGCTTAGGAAATCTACTGGAGGCAGAAGCAGTCAAGGGTAGCCTAGGGTTAGTGTTAGGCTTAGGGTTAGGCTTAGGGTATGGCTTAGGGTACGGGTTTGGGGAGGGGTTCGGGTACAGCGTAGGGTATGGGTTAGGGTTAGGGTTAGTGTTAGTGTTAGGGTTAGGGCTCGGTTTAGGGTACGGGTTAGGATTAGGGTACGTGTTAGTGTTAGGGTAGGGGTTAGGGTTAGAGTACGCATTAGGGTTAGGGTAGTTATTAAACCTATCCCACTCTCTAGATACCCCTTAGCACGTAAGGCAATATTATTTGGGGGTGCAGCCATGGAGAAGAGTTTAGACACTAGGATAAGATAAGGAACACACCCATTATAAAGAAATCACATTAGGATTCTCTTTTTAAGCTGTTCCTTAAAACACTAGTGCTTAGGAAATCTATTGGAGGCAGAAGCAGTCAAGGGTAGCCTAGGGTTAGGGTTAGGCTTAGGGTTAGGCTTAGGGTACGGCTTAGGGTACGGGCTTGGGGAGGGGTTCGGGTACTGCGTAGGGTATGGGTTAGGGTTAGGGTTAGGGTTAGGGTTAGTGTTAGGGCTCGGTTTAGGGTACGGGTTAGGATTAGGGTACGTGTTAGGGTTAGGGTAGGGGTTAGGGTTAGGGTACGCGATAGGGTTAGGGTAGTTAGTAAACCTATCCCACTCTCTAGATACCCCTTAGCACGTAAAGGAATATTAATTGGGGGTCCAGCCATGGAGAAGAGTTTAGACACTAGGATAAGATAAGGAACACACCCATTATAACGAAATCACTTTAGGATTCTCTTTTTAAGCTGTTCCTTAAAACACTAGTGCTTAGGAAATCTATTGGAGGCAGAAGCAGTCAAGGGTAGCCTAGGGTTAGGGTTAGGCTTAGGGTTAGGCTTAGGGTACGGCTTGGGGTATGGGTTCGGGGAGGGGTTCGGGTACGGCGTAGGGTATCATTTAGGGTTAGGGTTAGTGTTAGTGTTAGGGTTAGGGCTCGGTTTAGGGTACGGGTTAGGATTAGGGTACGTGTTAGGGTTAGGGTAGGGGTTAGGGTTAGGTTACGCGTTAGGGCTAGGGTAGTTAGTAAACCTATCCCACTCTCTAGCTCCCCCTTAGCACGTAAAGGAATATTATTTGGGGATCCAGCCATGGAGAAGAGTTTAGACACTAGGATAAGATAAGGAACACACCCATTATAAAGAAATCACATTAGGATTGTCTTTTTAAGCTGTTCCTTAAAACACTAGTGCTTAGGAAATCTATTGGAGGCAGAAGCAGTCAAGGGTAGCCTAGGGTTAGGGTTAGGCTTAGGGTACGGCTTAGGGTACGGGTTCGGGGAGGGTTTCGGGTACGGCGTAGGGTATGGGTTAGGGTTAGGGTTAGGGTTAGTGTTATGGTTCGGGCTCGGTTTAGGGTACGGGTTAGGATTAGGGTACGTGTTAGGGTTAGGGTAGGGGTTAGGGTTAGGGTACGCGTTAGGGTTAGGGTAGTTATTAAACCTATCCCACTCTCTAGATACCCCTTAGCACGTAAAGGAATATTATTTGGGGGTCCAGCCATGGAGAAGAGTTTAGACACTAGGATAAGATAAGGAACACACCCATTATAAAGAAATCACTTTAGGATTCTCTTTTTAAGCTGTTCCTTAAAACACTAGTGCTTAGGAAATCTATTGGAGGCAGAAGCAGTGAAGGGTAGCCTAGGGTTAGGGTTAGGCTTAGGGTTAGGGTTAGGGTACGGCTTGGGGTATGGGTTCGGGGAGGGGTTCGGGTACGGCGTAGGGTATGGGTTAGGGTTAGGGTTAGGGTTAGGGTTAGGGTTAGGGCTCGGTTTAGGGTACGGGTTAGGATTAGGGTACGTGTTAGGGTTAGGGTAGGGGTTAGGGTTAGGTTACGCGTTAGGGCTAGGGTAGTTAGTAAACCTATCCCACTCTCTAGCTCCCCCTTAGCACGTAAAGGAATATTATTTGGGGGTCCAGCCATGGAGAAGAGTTTAGACACTAGGATAAGATAAGGAACACACCCATTATAAAGAAATCACATTAGGATTCTCTTTTTAAGCTGTTCCTTAAAACACTACTGCTTAGGAAATCAATTGGAGGCAGAAGCAGTCAAGGGTAGCCTAGGGTTAGGGTTAGGCTTAGGGTTAGGCTTAGGGTACAGCTTAGGGTACGGGTTCAGGGAGGGGTGCGGGTACGGCGTAGGGTATGGGTTAGGGTTAGGGTTAGGGTTAGTGTTAGGGTTAGGGCTCGGTTTAGGGTACGGGTTAGGATTAGGGTATGTGTTAGGGTTAGGGTAGGGGTTAGGGTTAGGGTACGCGTTAGGGTTAGGGTAGTTATTAAACCTATCCCACTCTCTAGATACCCCTTAGCACGTAAAGGAATATTATTTGAGGGTCCAGCCATGGAGAAGAGGTTAGACACTAGGATAAGATAAGGAACACACCCATTATAAAGAAATCACATTAGGATTCTCTTTTTAAGCTGTTCCTTAAAACACTAGTGCTTAGGAAATCTATTGGAGGCAGAAGCAGTCAAGGGTAGCCTAGGGTTAGGGTTAGGCTTAGGGTTAGGCTTAGGGTACGGCTTAGGGTACGGGTTCGGGGAGGGGTGTGGGTACGGCGTAGGGTATGGGTTAGGGTTAGGGTTAGGGTTAGTGTTAGGGTTAGGGCTCGGTTTAGGGTACGGGTTAGGATTAGGGTACGTGTTAGGGTTAGGGTAGGGGTTAGGATTAGGGTACGCGTTAGGGTTAGGGTAGTTAGTAAACCTATCCCACTCTCTAGATACCCCTTAGCACGTAAAGGAATATTATTTGGGGGTCCAACCATGGAGAAGAGTTTAGACACTAGGATAAGATAAGGAACACACCCATTATAAAGAAATCACATTAGGATTCTCTTTTTCAGCTGTTCCTTAAAACACTAGTGCTTAGGAAATCTATTGGAGGCAGAAGCAGTCAAGGGTAGCCTAGGGTTAGGGTTAGGCTTAGGGTACGGCTTAGGGTACGGGTTCGTGGAGGGTTTCGGGTACGGCGTAGGGTATGGGTTAGGGTTAGGGTTAGGGTTAGTGTTATGGTTCGGGCTCGGTTTAGGGTACGGGTTAGGATTAGGGTACGTGTTAGGGTTAGGGTAGGGGTTAGGGTTAGGGTACGCGTTAGGGTTAGGGTAGTTATTAAACCTATCCCACTCTCTAGATACCCCTTAGCACGTAAAGGAATATTATTTGGGGGTCCAGCCATGGAGAAGAGTTTAGACACTAGGATAAGATAAGGAACACACCCATTATAAAGAAATCACTTTAGGATTCTCTTTTTAAGCTGTTCCTTAAAACACTAGTGCTTAGGAAATCTATTGGAGGCAGAAGCAGTCAAGGGTAGCCTAGGGTTAGGGTTAGGCTTAGGGTTAGGGTTAGGGTACGGCTTGGGGTATGGGTTCGGGGAGGGGTTCGGGTACGGCGTAGGGTATGGGTTAGGGTTAGGGTTAGGGTTAGTGTTAGGGTTAGGGCTCGGTTTAGGGTACGGGTTAGGATTAGGGTACGTGTTAGGGTTAGGGTAGGGGTTAGGGTTAGGTTACGCGTTAGGGCTAGGGTAGTTAGTAAACCTATCCCACTCTCTAGCTCCCCCTTAGCACGTAAAGGAATATTATTTGGGGGTCCAGCCATGGAGAAGAGTTTAGACACTAGGATAAGATAAGGAACACACCCATTATAAAGAAATCACATTAGGATTCTCTTTTTAAGCTGTTCCTTAAAACACTACTGCTTAGGAAATCAATTGGAGGCAGAAGCAGTCAAGGGTAGCCTAGGGTTAGGGTTAGGCTTAGGGTTAGGCTTAGGGTACAGCTTAGGGTACGGGTTCAGGGAGGGGTGCGGGTACGGCGTAGGGTATGGGTTAGGGTTAGGGTTAGGGTTAGTGTTAGGGTTAGGGCTCGGTTTAGGGTACGGGTTAGGATTAGGGTATGTGTTAGGGTTAGGGTAGGGGTTAGGGTTAGGGTACGCGTTAGGGTTAGGGTAGTTATTAAACCTATCCCACTCTCTAGATACCCCTTAGCACGTAAAGGAATATTATTTGAGGGTCCAGCCATGGAGAAGAGGTTAGACACTAGGATAAGATAAGGAACACACCCATTATAAAGAAATCACATTAGGATTCTCTTTTTAAGCTGTTCCTTAAAACACTAGTGCTTAGGAAATCTATTGGAGGCAGAAGCAGTCAAGGGTAGCCTAGGGTTAGGGTTAGGCTTAGGGTTAGGCTTAGGGTACGGCTTAGGGTACGGGTTCGGGGAGGGGTGTGGGTACGGCGTAGGGTATGGGTTAGGGTTAGGGTTAGGGTTAGTGTTAGGGTTAGGGCTCGGTTTAGGGTACGGGTTAGGATTAGGGTACGTGTTAGGGTTAGGGTAGGGGTTAGGGTTAGGGTACGCGTTAGGGTTAGGGTAGTTATTAAACCTATCCCACTCTCTAGATACCCCTTAGCACGTAAAGGAATATTATTTGGGGGTCCAACCATGGAGAAGAGTTTAGACACTAGGATAAGATAAGGAACACACCCATTATAAAGAAATCACATTAGGATTCTCTTTTTCAGCTGTTCCTTAAAACACTAGTGCTTAGGAAATCTATTGGAGGCAGAAGCAGTCAAGGGTAGCCTAGGGTTAGGGTTAGGCTTAGGGTACGGCTTAGGGTACGGGTTCGGGGAGGGTTTCGGGTACGGCGTAGGGTATGGGTTAGGGTTAGGGTTAGGGTTAGTGTTAGGGTTAGGGCTCGGTTTAGGGTACGGGTTAGGATTAGGGTACGTGTTAGGGTTAGGGTAGGGGTTAGGGTTAGGGTATGCGTTAGGGTTAGGGTAGTTATTAAACCTATCCCACTCTCTAGATACCCCTTAGCACGTAAAGGAATATTATTTCGGGGTCCAACCTTGGAGAAGAGTTTAGACACTAGGATAAGATAAGGAACACACCCATTATAAAGAAATCACATTAGGATTCTCTTTTTCAGCTGTTCCTTAAAACACTAGTGCTTAGGAAATCTATTGGAGGCAGAAGCAGTCAAGGGTAGCCTAGGGTTAGGGTTAGGCTTAGGGTTAGGCTTAGGGTACGGCTTAGGGTACGGGTTCGGGGAGGGTTTCGGGTACGGCGTAGGGTATGGGTTAGGGTTAGGGTTAGGGTTAGTGTTAGGGTTAGGGCTCGGTTTAGGGTACGGTTAGGATTAGGGTACGTGTTAGGTTTAGGGTAGGGGTTAGGGTTAGGGTACGCGTTAGGGTTAGGGTAGTTAGTAAACCTATCCCACTCTCTAGATACCCCTTAGCACGTAAAGGAATATTATTTGGGGGTCCAGCCATGGAGAAGAGTTTAGACACTAGGATAAGATAAGGAACACACCGATTATAAAGAAATCACATTAGGATTCTCTTTTTAAGCTGTTGCTTAAAACACTAGTGCTTAGGAAATCTACTGGAGGCAGAAGCAGTCAAGGGTAGCCTAGGGTTAGTGTTAGGCTTAGGGTTAGGCTTAGGGTATGGCTTAGGGTACGGGTTTGGGGAGGGGTTCGGGTACAGCGTAGGGTATGGGTTAGGGTTAGCGTTAGTGTTAGTGTTAGGGTTAGGGCTCGGTTTAGGGTACGGGTTAGGATTAGGGTACGTGTTAGGGTTAGGGTAGGGGTTAGGGTTAGGGTACGCGTTAGGGTTAGGGTAGTTAGTAAACCTATCCCACTCTCTAGATACCCCTTAGCACGTAAAGGAATATTATTTGGGGGTCCAGCCATGGAGAAAAGTTTAGACACTAGGATAAGATAAGGAACACACCCATTATAAAGAAATCACTTTAGGATTCTCTTTTTAAGCTGTTCCTTAAAACACTAGTGCTTAGGAAATCTATTGGAGGCAGAAGCAGTCAAGGGTAGCCTAGGGTTAGGGTTAGGCTTAGGGTTAGGCTTAGGGTACGGCTTGGGGTATGGGTTCGGGGAGGGGTTCGGGTACGGCGTACGGTATCATTTAGGGTTAGGGTTAGGGTTAGTGTTAGGGTTAGGGCTCGGTTTAGGGTACGGGTTAGGATTAGGGTACGTGTTAGGGTTAGGGTAGGGGTTAGGGTTAGGTTACGCGTTAGGGCTAGGGTAGTTAGTAAACCTATCCCACTCTCTAGCTCCCCCTTAGCACGTAAAGGAATATTATTTGGGGATCCAGCCATGGAGAAGAGTTTAGACACTAGGATAAGATAAGGAACACACCCATTATAAAGAAATCACATTAGGATTGTCTTTTTAAGCTGTTCCTTAAAACACTAGTGCTTAGGAAATCTATTGGAGGCAGAAGCAGTCAAGGGTAGCCTAGGGTTAGGGTTAGGCTTAGGGTTAGGCTTAGGGTACGGCTTAGGGTACAGGTTCGGGGAGGGGTTCGGGTACGGCGTAGGGTATGGGTTAGTGTTAGGGTTAGGGTTAGTGTTAGGGTTAGGGCTCGGTTTAGGGTACGGGTTAGGATTAGGGTACGTGTTAGGGTTAGGGTAGGGGTTAGGGTTAGGGTACGCGTTAGGGTTAGGGTAGTTATTAAACCTATCCCACTCTCTAGATACCCCTTAGCACGTAAAGGAATATTATTTGGGGGTCCAACCATGGAGAAGAGTTTAGACACTAGGATAAGATAAGGAACACACCCATTATAAAGAAATCACATTAGGATTCTCTTTTTCAGCTGTTCCTTAAAACACTACTGCTTAGGAAATCTATTGGAGGCAGAAGCAGTCAAGGGTAGCCTAGGGTTAGGGTTAGGCTTAGGGTACGGCTTAGGGTACGGGTTCGGGGAGGGTTTCAGGTACGGCGTAGGGTATGGGTTAGGGTTAGGGTTAGGGTTAGTGTTATGGTTCGGGCTCGGTTTAGGGTACGGGTTAGGATTAGGGTACGTGTTAGGGTTAGGGTAGGGGTTAGGGTTAGGGTACGCGTTAGGGTTAGGGTAGTTATTAAACCTATCCCACTCTCTAGATACCCCTTAGCACGTAAAGGAATATTATTTGGGGGTCCAGCCATGGAGAAGAGTTTAGACACTAGGATAAGATAAGGAACACACCCATTATAAAGAAATCACTTTAGGATTCTCTTTTTAAGCTGTTCCTTAAAACACTAGTGCTTAGGAAATCTATTGGAGGCAGAAGCAGTCAAGGGTAGCCTAGGGTTAGGGTTAGGCTTAGGGTTAGGGTTAGGGTACGGCTTGGGGTATGGGTTCGGGGAGGGGTTCGGGTACGGCGTAGGGTATGGGTTAGGGTTAGGGTTAGGGTTAGTGTTAGGGTTAGGGCTCGGTTTAGGGTACGGGTTAGGATTAGGGTACGTGTTAGGGATAGGGTAGGGGTTAGGGTTAGGTTACGCGTTAGGGCTAGGGTAGTTAGTAAACCTATCCCACTCTCTAGCTCCCCCTTAGCACGTAAAGGAATATTATTTGGGGGTCCAGCCATGGAGAAGAGTTTAGACACTAGGATAAGATAAGGAACACACCCATTATAAAGAAATCACATTAGGATTCTCTTTTTAAGCTGTTCCTTAAAACACTACTGCTTAGGAAATCAATTGGAGGCAGAAGCAGTCAAGGGTAGCCTAGGGTTAGGGTTAGGCTTAGGGTTAGGCTTAGGGTACAGCTTAGGGTACGGGTTCAGGGAGGGGTGCGGGTACGGCGTAGGGTATGGGTTAGGGTTAGGGTTAGGGTTAGTGTTAGGGTTAGGGCTCGGTTTAGGGTACGGGTTAGGATTAGGGTATGTGTTAGGGTTAGGGTAGGGGTTAGGGTTAGGGTACGCGTTAGGGTTAGGGTAGTTATTAAACCTATCCCACTCTCTAGATACCCCTTAGCACGTAAAGGAATATTATTTGAGGGTCCAGCCATGGAGAAGAGGTTAGACACTAGGATAAGATAAGGAACACACCCATTATAAAGAAATCACATTAGGATTCTCTTTTTAAGCTGTTCCTTAAAACACTAGTGCTTAGGAAATCTATTGGAGGCAGAAGCAGTCAAGGGTAGCCTAGGGTTAGGGTTAGGCTTAGGGTTAGGCTTAGGGTACGGCTTAGGGTACGGGTTCGGGGAGGGGTGTGGGTACGGCGTAGGGTATGGGTTAGGGTTAGGGTTAGGGTTAGTGTTAGGGTTAGGGCTCGGTTTAGGGTACGGGTTAGGATTAGGGTACGTGTTAGGGTTAGGGTACGGGTTAGGGTTAGGGTACGCGTTAGGGTTAGGGTAGTTATTAAACCTATCCCACTCTCTAGATACCCCTTAGCACGTAAAGGAATATTATTTGGGGGTCCAACCATGGAGAAGAGTTTAGACACTAGGATAAGATAAGGAACACACCTATTATAAAGAAATCACATTAGGATTCTCTTTTTCAGCTGTTCCTTAAAACACTAGTGCTTAGGAAATCTATTGGAGGCAGAAGCAGTCAAGGGTAGCCTAGGGTTAGGGTTAGGCTTAGGGTACGGCTTAGGGTACGGGTTCGGGGAGGGTTTCGGGTACGGCGTAGGGTATGGGTTAGGGTTAGGGTTAGGGTTAGTGTTAGGGTTAGGGCTCGGTTTAGGGTACGGGTTAGGATTAGGGTACGTGTTAGGGTTAGGGTAGGGGTTAGGGTTAGGGTATGCGTTAGGGTTAGGGTAGTTATTAAACCTATCCCACTCTCTAGATACCCCTTAGCACGTAAAGGAATATTATTTGGGGGTCCAACCTTGGAGAAGAGTTTAGACACTAGGATAAGATAAGGAACACACCCATTATAAAGAAATCACATTAGGATTCTCTTTTTCAGCTGTTCCTTAAAACACTAGTGCTTAGGAAATCTATTGGAGGCAGAAGCAGTCAAGGGTAGCCTAGGGTTAGGGTTAGGCTTAGGGTTAGGCTTAGGGTACGGCTTAGGGTACGGGTTCGGGGAGGGTTTCGGGTACGGCGTAGGGTATGGGTTAGGGTTAGGGTTAGTGTTAGGGTTAGGGCTCGGTTTAGGGTACGGTTAGGATTAGGGTACGTGTTAGGTTTAGGGTAGGGGTTAGGGTTAGGGTACGCGTTAGGGTTAGGGTAGTTAGTAAACCTATCCCACTCTCTAGATACCCCTTAGCACGTAAAGGAATATTTTATGGGGGTCCAGCCATGGAGAAGAGTTTAGACACTAGGATAAGATAAGGAACACACCGATTATAAAGAAATCACATTAGGATTCTCTTTTTAAGCTGTTGCTTAAAACACTAGTGCTTAGGAAATCTACTGGAGGCAGAAGCAGTCAAGGGTAGCCTAGGGTTAGCGTTAGGCTTAGGGTTAGGCTTAGGGTATGGCTTAGGGTACGGGTTTGGGGAGGGTTTCGGGTACAGCGTAGGGTATGGGTTAGGGTTAGCGTTAGTGTTAGTGTTAGGGTTAGGGCTCGGTTTAGGGTACGGGTTAGGATTAGGGTACGTGTTAGTGTTAGGGTAGGGGTTAGGGTTAGAATACGCATTAGGGTTAGGGTAGTTATTAAACCTATCCCACTCTCTAGATACCCGTTAGCACGTAAGGCAATATTATTTGGGGGTGCAGCCATGGAGAAGAGTTTAGACACTAGGATAAGATAAGGAACACACCCATTATAAAGAAATCACATTAGGATTCTCTTTTTAAGCTGTTCCTTAAAACACTAGTGCTTAGGAAATCTATTGGAGGCAGAAGCAGTCAAGGGTAGCCTAGGGTTAGGGTTAGGCTTAGGGTTAGGCTTAGGGTACGGCTTAGGGTACGGGTTTGGGGAGCGGTTCGGGTACGGCGTAGGGTATGGGTTAGGGTTAGGGTTAGGGTTAGTGTTAGGGCTCGGTTTAGGGTACGGGTTAGGATTAGGGTACGTGTTAGGGATAGGGTAGGGGTTAGGGTTAGGGTACGCGTTAGGGTTAGGGTAGTTAGTAAACCTATCCCACTCTCTAGATACCCCTAAGCACGTAAAGGAATATTATTTGGGGGTCCAGCCATGGAGAAGAGTTTAGACACTAGGATAAGATAAGGAACACACCCATTATAAAGAAATCACTTTAGGATTCTCTTTT
Organism: Balaenoptera borealis; assembly: GCF_965194805.1. Taxonomy (NCBI): domain Eukaryota; kingdom Metazoa; phylum Chordata; class Mammalia; order Artiodactyla; family Balaenopteridae; genus Balaenoptera; species Balaenoptera borealis. Next base: position 318,636 of record NW_028123914.1, on the reverse strand, counting down.
TAAGCTGTTCCTTAAAACACTAGTGCTTAGGAAATCTATTGGAGGCAGAAGCAGTCAAGGGTAGCCTAGGGTTAGGGTTAGGCTTAGGGTTAGGCTTAGGGTACGGCTTGGGGTATGGGTTCGGGGAGGGGTTCGGGTACGGCGTAGGGTATCATTTAGGGTTAGGGTTAGGGTTAGTGTTAGGGTTAGGGCTCGGTTTAGGGTACGGGTTAGGATTAGGGTACGTGTTAGGGTTAGGGTAGGGGTTAGGGTTAGGTTACGCGTTAGGGCTAGGGTAGTTAGTAAACCTATCCCACTCTCTAGCTCCCCCTTAGCACGTAAAGGAATATTATTTGGGGATCCAGCCATGGAGAAGAGTTTAGACACTAGGATAAGATAAGGAACACACCCATTATAAAGAAATCACATTAGGATTGTCTTTTTCAGCTGTTCCTTAAAACACTAGTGCTTAGGAAATCTATTGGAGGCAGAAGCAGTCAAGGGTAGCCTAGGGTTAGGGTTAGGCGTAGGGTTAGGGTTAGGGTACGGCTTAGGGTACAGGTTCGGGGAGGGGTTCGGGTACGGCGTAGGGTATGGGTTAGTGTTAGGGTTAGGGTTAGTGTTAGGGTTAGGGCTCGGTTTAGGGTACGGGTTAGGATTAGGGTACGTGTTAGGGTTAGGGTAGGGGTTAGGGTTAGGGTACGCGTTAGGGTTAGGGTAGTTATTAAACCTATCCCACTCTCTAGATACCCCTTAGCACGTAAAGGAATATTATTTGGGGGTCCAACCATGGAGAAGAGTTTAGACACTAGGATAAGATAAGGAACACACCCATTATAAAGAAATCACATTAGGATTCTCTTTTTCAGCTGTTCCTTAAAACACTAGTGCTTAGGAAATTTATTGGAGGCAGAAGCAGTCAAGGGTAGCCTAGGGTTAGGGTTAGGCTTAGGGTACGGCTTAGGGTACGGGTTCGGGGAGGGTTTCAGGTACGGCGTAGGGTATCGGTTAGGGTTAGGGTTAGGGTTAGTGTTATGGTTCGGGCTCGGTTTAGGGTACGGGTTAGGATTAGGGTACGTGTTAGGGTTAGGGTAGGGGTTAGGGTTAGGGTACGCTTTAGGGTTAGGGTAGTTATTAAACCTATCCCACTCTCTAGATACCCCTTAGCACGTAAAGGAATATTATTTGGGGGTCCAGCCATGGAGAAGAGTTTAGACACTAGGATAAGATAAGGAACACACCCATTATAAAGAAATCACTTTAGGATTCTCTTTTAAAGCTGTTCCTTAAAACACTAGTGCTTAGGAAATCTATTGGAGGCAGAAGCAGTCAAGGGTAGCCTAGGGTTAGGGTTAGGCTTAGGGTTAGGGTTAGGGTACGGCTTGGGGTATGGGTTCGGGGAGGGGTTCGGGTACGGCGTAGGGTATGGGTTAGGGTTAGGGTTAGGGTTAGTGTTAGGGTTAGGGCTCGGTTTAGGGTACGGGTTAGGATTAGGGTACGTGTTAGGGTTAGGGTAGGGGTTAGGGTTAGGTTACGCGTTAGGGCTAGGGTCGTTAGTAAACCTATACCACTCTCTAGCTCCCCCTTAGCACGTAAAGGAATATTATTTGGGGGTCCAGCCATGGAGAAGAGTTTAGACACTAGGATAAGATAAGGAACACACCCATTATAAAGAAATCACATTAGGATTCTCTTTTTAAGCTGTTCCTTAAAACACTACTGCTTAGGAAATCAATTGGAGGCAGAAGCAGTCAAGGGTAGCCTAGGGTTAGGGTTAGGCTTAGGGTTAGGCTTAGGGTACAGCTTAGGGTACGGGTTCAGGGAGGGGTGCGGGTACGGCTTAGGGTATGGGTTAGGGTTAGGGTTAGGGTTAGTGTTAGGGTTAGGGCTCGGTTTAGGGTACGGGTTAGGATTAGGGTATGTGTTAGGGTTAGGGTAGGGGTTAGGGTTAGGGTACGCGTTAGGGTTAGGGTAGTTATTAAACCTATCCCACTCTCTAGATACCCCTTAGCACGTAAAGGAATATTATTTGAAGGTCCAGCCATGGAGAAGAGGTTAGACACTAGGATAAGATAAGGAACACACCCATTATAAAGAAATCACATTAGGATTCTCTTTTTCAGCTGTTCCTTAAAACACTAGTGCTTAGGAAATCTATTGGAGGCAGAAGCAGTCAAGGGTAGCCTAGGGTTAGGGTTAGGCTTAGGGTTAGGCTTAGGGTACGGCTTAGGGTACGGGTTCGGGGAGGGGTGTGGGTACGGCGTAGGGTATGGGTTAGGGTTAGGGTTATGGTTAGTGTTAGGGTTAGGGCTCGGTTTAGGGTACGGGTTAGGATTAGGGTACGTGTTAGGGTTAGGGTAGGGGTTAGGGTTAGGGTACGCGTTAGGGTTAGGGTAGTTATTAAACCTATCCCACTCTCTAGATACCCCTTAGCACGTAAAGGAATATTATTTGGGGGTCCAACCATGGAGAAGAGTTTAGACACTAGGATAAGATAAGGAACACACCCATTATAAAGAAATCACATTAGGATTCTCTTTTTCAGCTGTTCCTTAAAACACTAGTGCTTAGGAAATCTATTGGAGGCAGAAGCAGTCAAGGGTAGCCTAGGGTTAGGGTTAGGCTTAGGGTACGGCTTAGGGTACGGGTTCGGGGAGGGTTTCGGGTACGGCGTAGGGTATGGGTTAGGGTTAGGGTTAGGGTTAGTGTTATGGTTCGGGCTCGGTTTAGGGTACGGGTTAGGATTAGGGCACGTGTTAGGGTTAGGGTAGGGGTTAGGGTTAGGGTACGCGTTAGGGTTAGGGTAGTTATTAAACCTATCCCACTCTCTAGATACCCCTTAGCACGTAAAGGAATATTATTTGGGGATCCAGCCATGGAGAAGAGTTTAGACACTAGGATAAGATAAGGAACACACCCATTATAAAGAAATCACTTTAGGATTCTCTTTTTAAGCTGTTCCTTAAAACACTAGTGCTTAGGAAATCTATTGGAGGCAGAAGCAGTCAAGGGTAGCCTAGGGTTAGGGTTAGGCTTAGGGTTAGGGTTAGGGTACGGCTTGGGGTATGGGTTCGGGGAGGGGTTCGGGTACGGCGTAGGGTATGGGTTAGGGTTAGGGTTAGGGTTAGTGTTAGGGTTAGGGCTCGGTTTAGGGTACGCGTTAGGATTAGGGTACGTGTTAGGGTTAGGGTAGTTAGTAAACCTATCCCACTCTATAGCTCCCCCTTAGCACGGAAAGGAATATTATTTGGGGGTCCAGCCATGGAGAAGAGTTTAGACACTAGGATAAGATAAGGAACACACCCATTATAAAGAAATCACATTAGGATTCTCTTTTTAAGCTGTTCCTTAAAACACTACTGCTTAGGAAATCAATTGGAGGCAGAAGCAGTCAAGGGTAGCCTAGGGTTAGGGTTAGGCTTAGGGTTAGGCTTAGGGTACAGCTTAGGGTACGGGTTCAGGGAGGGGTGCGGGTACGGCGTAGGGTATGGGTTAGGGTTAGGGTTAGGGTTAGTGTTAGGGTTAGGGCTCGGTTTAGGGTACGGGTTAGGATTAGGGTATGTGTTAGGGTTAGGGTAGGGGTTAGGGTTAGGGTACGCGTTAGGGTTAGGGTAGTTATTAAACCTATCCCACTCTCTAGATACCCCTTAGCACGTAAGGGAATATTATTTGGGGGTCCAGCCATGGAGAAGAGTTTAGACACTAGGATAAGATAAGGAACACACCCATTATAAAGAAATCACTTTAGGATTCTCTTTTTAAGCTGTTCCTTAAAACACTAGTGCTTAGGAAATCTATTGGAGGCAGAAGCAGTCAAGGGTAGCCTAGGGTTAGGGTTAGGCTTAGGGTTAGGCTTAGGGTACGGCTTAGGGTACGGGTTCAGGGAGGGGTGTGGGTATGGCGTAGGGTATGGGTTAGGGTTAGGGTTAGGGTTAGGGTTAGTGTTAGGGTTAGGGCTCGGTTTAGGGTACGGGTTAGGATTAGGGTACGTGTTAGGGTTAGGATAGTGGTTAGGGTTAGGGTACGCGTTAGGGTTAAGGTAGTTATTAAACCTATCCCACTCTCTAGATACCCCTTAGCACGTAAAGGAATATTATTTGGGGGTCCAGCCATGGAGAAGAGTTTAGACACTAGGATAAGATAAGGAACACACCCATTATAAAGAAATCACTTTAGGATTCTCTTTTTAAGCTGCTCCTTAAAACACTAGTGCTTAGGAAATCTATTGGAGGCAGAAGCAGTCAAGGGTAGCCTAGGGTTAGGGTTAGGCTTAGAGTTAGGCTTAGGGTACGGCTTGGGGTATGGGTTCGGGGAGGGGTTCGGGTACGGCGTAGGGTATCATTTAGGGTTAGGGTTAGGGTTAGTGTTAGGGTTAGGGCTCGGTTTAGGGTACGGGTTAGGATTAGGGTACGTGTTAGGGTTAGGGTAGGGGTTAGGGTTAGGTTACGCGTTAGGGCTAGGGTAGTTAGTAAACCTATCCCACTCTCTAGCTCCCCCTTAGCACGTAAAGGAATATTATTTGGGGATCCAGCCATGGAGAAGAGTTTAGACACTAGGATAAGATAAGGAACACACCCATTATAAAGAAATCACATTAGGATTGTCTTTTTAAGCTGTTCCTTAAAACACTAGTGCTTAGGAAATCTATTGGAGGCAGAAGCAGTCAAGGGTAGCCTAGGGTTAGGGTTAGGCGTAGGGTTAGGGTTAGGGTACGGCTTAGGGTACAGGTTCGGGGAGGGGTTCGGGTACGGCGTAGGGTATGGGTTAGTGTTAGGGTTAGGGTTAGTGTTAGGGTTAGGGCTCGGTTTAGGGTACGGGTTAGGATTAGGGTACGTGTTAGGGTTAGGGTAGGGGTTAGGGTTAGGGTACGCGTTAGGGTTAGGGTAGTTATTAAACCTATCCCACTCTCTAGATACCCCTTAGCACGTAAAGGAATATTATTTGGGGGTCCAACCATGGAGAAGAGTTTAGACACTAGGATAAGATAAGGAACACACCCATTATAAAGAAATCACATTAGGATTCTCTTTTTCAGCTGTTCCTTAAAACACTAGTGCTTAGGAAATCTATTGGAGGCAGAAGCAGTCAAGGGTAGCCTAGGGTTAGGGTTAGGCTTAGGGTACGGCTTAGGGTACGGGTTCGGGGAGGGTTTCAGGTACGGCGTAGGGTATCGGTTAGGGTTAGGGTTAGGGTTAGTGTTATGGTTCGGGCTCGGTTTAGGGTACGGGTTAGGATTAGGGTACGTGTTAGGGTTAGGGTAGGGGTTAGGGTTAGGGTACGCTTTAGGGTTAGGGTAGTTATTAAACCTATCCCACTCTCTAGATACCCCTTAGCACGTAAAGGAATATTATTTGGGGGTCCAGCCATGGAGAAGAGTTTAGACACTAGGATAAGATAAGGAACACACCCATTATAAAGAAATCACTTTAGGATTCTCTTTTAAAGCTGTTCCTTAAAACACTAGTGCTTAGGAAATCTATTGGAGGCAGAAGCAGTCAAGGGTAGCCTAGGGTTAGGGTTAGGCTTAGGGTTAGGGTTAGGGTACGGCTTGGGGTATGGGTTCGGGGAGGGGTTCGGGTACGGCGTAGGGTATGGGTTAGGGTTAGGGTTAGGGTTAGTGTTAGGGTTAGGGCTCGGTTTAGGGTACGGGTTAGGATTAGGGTACGTGTTAGGGTTAGGGTAGGGGTTAGGGTTAGGTTACGCGTTAGGGCTAGGGTAGTTAGTAAACCTATACCACTCTCTAGCTCCCCCTTAGCACGTAAAGGAATATTATTTGGGGGTCCAGCCATGGAGAAGAGTTTAGACACTAGGATAAGATAAGGAACACACCCATTATAAAGAAATCACATTAGGATTCTCTTTTTAAGCTGTTCCTTAAAACACTACTGCTTAGGAAATCAATTGGAGGCAGAAGCAGTCAAGGGTAGCCTAGGGTTAGGGTTAGGCTTAGGGTTAGGCTTAGGGTACAGCTTAGGGTACGGGTTCAGGGAGGGGTGCGGGTACGGCTTAGGGTATGGGTTAGGGTTAGGGTTAGGGTTAGTGTTAGGGTTAGGGCTCGGTTTAGGGTACGGGTTAGGATTAGGGTATGTGTTAGGGTTAGGGTAGGGGTTAGGGTTAGGGTACGCGTTAGGGTTAGGGTAGTTATTAAACCTATCCCACTCTCTAGATACCCCTTAGCACGTAAAGGAATATTATTTGAAGGTCCAGCCATGGAGAAGAGGTTAGACACTAGGATAAGATAAGGAACACACCCATTATAAAGAAATCACATTAGGATTCTCTTTTTCAGCTGTTCCTTAAAACACTAGTGCTTAGGAAATCTATTGGAGGCAGAAGCAGTCAAGGGTAGCCTAGGGTTAGGGTTAGGCTTAGGGTTAGGCTTAGGGTACGGCTTAGGGTACGGGTTCGGGGAGGGGTGTGGGTACGGCGTAGGGTATGGGTTAGGGTTAGGGTTATGGTTAGTGTTAGGGTTAGGGCTCGGTTTAGGGTACGGGTTAGGATTAGGGTACGTGTTAGGGTTAGGGTAGGGGTTAGGGTTAGGGTACGCGTTAGGGTTAGGGTAGTTATTAAACCTATCCCACTCTCTAGATACCCCTTAGCACGTAAAGGAATATTATTTGGGGGTCCAACCATGGAGAAGAGTTTAGACACTAGGATAAGATAAGGAACACACCCATTATAAAGAAATCACATTAGGATTCTCTTTTTCAGCTGTTCCTTAAAACACTAGTGCTTAGGAAATCTATTGGAGGCAGAAGCAGTCAAGGGTAGCCTAGGGTTAGGGTTAGGCTTAGGGTACGGCTTAGGGTACGGGTTCGGGGAGGGTTTCGGGTACGGCGTAGGGTATGGGTTAGGGTTAGGTTTAGGGTTAGTGTTATGGTTCGGGCTCGGTTTAGGGTACGGGTTAGGATTAGGGCACGTGTTAGGGTTAGGGTAGGGGTTAGGGTTAGGGTACGCGTTAGGGTTAGGGTAGTTATTAAACCTATCCCACTCTCTAGATACCCCTTAGCACGTAAAGGAATATTATTTGGGGGTCCAGCCATGGAGAAGAGTTTAGACACTAGGATAAGATAAGGAACACACCCATTATAAAGAAATCACTTTAGGATTCTCTTTTTAAGCTGTTCCTTAAAACACTAGTGCTTAGGAAATCTATTGGAGGCAGAAGCAGTCAAGGGTAGCCTAGGGTTAGGGTTAGGCTTAGGGTTAGGGTTAGGGTACGGCTTGGGGTATGGGTTCGGGGAGGGGTTCGGGTACGGCGTAGGGTATGGGTTAGGGTTAGGGTTAGGGTTAGTGTTAGGGTTAGGGCTCGGTTTAGGGTACGCGTTAGGATTAGGGTACGTGTTAGGGTTAGGGTAGTTAGTAAACCTATCCCACTCTATAGCTCCCCCTTAGCACGTAAAGGAATATTATTTGGGGGTCCAGCCATGGAGAAGAGTTTAGACACTAGGATAAGATAAGGAACACACCCATTATAAAGAAATCACATTAGGATTCTCTTTTTAAGCTGTTCCTTAAAACACTACTGCTTAGGAAATCAATTGGAGGCAGAAGCAGTCAAGGGTAGCCTAGGGTTAGGGTTAGGCTTAGGGTTAGGCTTAGGGTACAGCTTAGGGTACGGGTTCAGGGAGGGGTGCGGGTACGGCGTAGGGTATGGGTTAGGGTTAGGGTTAGGGTTAGTGTTAGGGTTAGGGCTCGGTTTAGGGTACGGGTTAGGATTAGGGTATGTGTTAGGGTTAGGGTAGGGGTTAGGGTTAGGGTACGCGTTAGGGTTAGGGTAGTTATTAAACCTATCCCACTCTCTAGATACCCCTTAGCACGTAAGGGAATATTATTTGGGGGTGCAGCCATGGAGAAGAGTTTAGACACTAGGATAAGATAAGGAACACACCCATTATAAAGAAATCACTTTAGGATTCTCTTTTTAAGCTGTTCCTTAAAACACTAGTGCTTAGGAAATCTATTGGAGGCAGAAGCAGTCAAGGGTAGCCTAGGGTTAGGGTTAGGCTTAGGGTTAGGCTTAGGGTACGGCTTAGGGTACGGGTTCAGGGAGGGGTGTGGGTATGGCGTAGGGTATGGGTTAGGGTTAGGGTTAGGGTTAGTGTTAGGGTTAGGGCTCGGTTTAGGGTACGGGTTAGGATTAGGGTACGTGTTAGGGTTAGGATAGGGGTTAGGGTTAGGGTACGCGTTAGGGTTAAGGTAGTTATTAAACCTATCCCACTCTCTAGATACCCCTTAGCACGTAAAGGAATATTATTTGGGGGTCCAGCCATGGAGAAGAGTTTAGACACTAGGATAAGATAAGGAACACACCCATTATAAAGAAATCACTTTAGGATTCTCTTTTTAAGCTGCTCCTTAAAACACTAGTGCTTAGGAAATCTATTGGAGGCAGAAGCAGTCAAGGGTAGCCTAGGTTTAGGGTTAGGCTTAGGGTACGGCTTAGGGTACGGGTTCGGGGAGGGTTTCGGGTACGGCGTAGGGTATGGGTTAGGGTTAGGGTTAGGGTTAGTGTTAGGGTTAGGGCTCGGTTTAGGGTACGGGTTAGGATTAGGGTACGTGTTAGGGTTAGGGTAGGGGTTAGGGTTAGGGTATGCGTTAGGGTTAGGGTAGTTATTAAACCTATCCCACTCTCTAGATACCCCTTAGCACGTAAAGGAATATTATTTGGGGGTCCAACCTTGGAGAAGAGTTTAGACACTAGGATAAGATAAGGAACACACCCATTATAAAGAAATCACATTAGGATTCTCTTTTTCAGCTGTTCCTTAAAACACTAGTGCTTAGGAAATCTATTGGAGGCAGAAGCAGTCAAGGGTAGCCTAGGGTTAGGGTTAGGCTTAGGGTTAGGCTTAGGGTACGGCTTAGGGTACGGGTTCGGGGAGGGTTTCGGGTACGGCGTAGGGTATGGGTTAGGGTTAGGGTTAGGGTTAGTGTTAGGGTTAGGGCTCGGTTTAGGGTACGGTTAGGATTAGGGTACGTGTTAGGTTTAGGGTAGGGGTTAGGGTTAGGGTACGCGTTAGGGTTAGGGTAGTTAGTAAACCTATCCCACTCTCTAGATACCCCTTAGCACGTAAAGGAATATTATATGGGGGTCCAGCCATGGAGAAGAGTTTAGACACTAGGATAAGATAAGGAACACACCGATTATAAAGAAATCACATTAGGATTCTCTTTTTAAGGTGTTGCTTAAAACACTAGTGCTTAGGAAATCTACTGGAGGCAGAAGCAGTCAAGGGTAGCCTAGGGTTAGTGTTAGGCTTAGGGTTAGGCTTAGGGTATGGCTTAGGGTACGGGTTTGGGGAGGGGTTCGGGTACAGCGTAGGGTATGGGTTAGGGTTAGCGTTAGTGTTAGTGTTAGGGTTAGGGCTCGCTTTAGGGTACGGGTTAGGATTAGGGTACGTGTTAGTGTTAGGGTAGGGGTTAGGGTTAGAATACGCATTAGGGTTAGGGTAGTTATTAAACCTATCCCACTCTCTAGATACCCCTTAGCACGTAAGGCAATATTATTTGGGGGTGCAGCCATGGAGAAGAGTTTAGACACTAGGATAAGATAAGGAACACACCCATTATAAAGAAATCACATTAGGATTCTCTTTTTAAGCTGTTCCTTAAAACACTAGTGCTTAGGAAATCTATTGGAGGCAGAAGCAGTCAAGGGTAGCCTAGGGTTAGGGTTAGGCTTAGGGTTAGGCTTAGGGTACGGCTTAGGGTACGGGTTTGGGGAGGGGTTCGGGTACGGCGTAGGGTATGGGTTAGGATTAGGGTTAGGGTTAGGGTTAGTGTTAGGGCTCGGTTTAGGGTACGGGTTAGGATTAGGGTACGTGTTAGGGATAGGGTAGGGGTTAGGGTTAGGGTACGCGTTAGGGTTAGGGTAGTTAGTAAACCTATCCCACTCTCTAGATACCCCTTAGCACGTAAAGGAATATTATTTGGGGGTCCAGCCATGGAGAAGAGTTTAGACACTAGGATAAGATAAGGAACACACCCATTATAAAGAAATCACTTTAGGATTCTCTTTTTAAGCTGTTCCTTAAAACACTAGTGCTTAGGAAATCTATTGGAGGCAGAAGCAGTCAAGGGTAGCCTAGGGTTAGGGTTAGGCTTAGGGTTAGGCTTAGGGTACGGCTTGGGGTATGGGTTCGGGGAGGGGTTCGGGTACGGCGTAGGGTATCATTTAGGGTTAGGGTTAGGGTTAGTGTTAGGGTTAGGGCTCGGTTTAGGGTACGGGTTAGGATTAGGGTACGTGTTAGGGTTAGGGTAGGGGTTAGGGTTAGGTTACGCGTTAGGGCTAGGGTAGTTAGTAAACCTATCCCACTCTCTAGATACCCCTTAGCACGTAAAGGAATATTATTTGGGGGTCCAGCCATGGAGAAGAGTTTAGACACTAGGATAAGATAAGGAACACACCCATTATAAAGAAATCACTTTAGGATTCTCTTTTTAAGCTGTTCCTTAAAACACTAGTGCTTAGGAAATCTATTGGAGGCAGAAGCAGTCAAGGGTAGCCTAGGGTTAGGGTTAGGCTTAGGGTTAGGGTTAGGGTACGGCTTGGGGTATGGGTTCGGGGAGGGGTTCGGGTACGGCGTAGGGTATGGGTTAGGGTTAGGGTTAGGGTTAGTGTTAGGGTTAGGGCTCGGTTTAGGGTACGCGTTAGGATTAGGGTACGTGTTAGGGTTAGGGTAGTTAGTAAACCTATCCCACTCTATAGCTCCCCCTTAGCACGTAAAGGAATATTATTTGGGGGTCCAGCCATGGAGAAGAGTTTAGACACTAGGATAAGATAAGGAACACACCCATTATAAAGAAATCACATTAGGATTCTCTTTTTAAGCTGTTCCTTAAAACACTACTGCTTAGGAAATCAATTGGAGGCAGAAGCAGTCAAGGGTAGCCTAGGGTTAGGGTTAGGCTTAGGGTTAGGCTTAGGGTACAGCTTAGGGTACGGGTTCAGGGAGGGGTGCGGGTACGGCGTAGGGTATGGGTTAGGGTTAGGGTTAGGGTTAGTGTTAGGGTTAGGGCTCGGTTTAGGGTACGGGTTAGGATTAGGGTATGTGTTAGGGTTAGGGTAGGGGTTAGGGTTAGGGTACGCGTTAGGGTTAGGGTAGTTATTAAACCTATCCCACTCTCTAGATACCCCTTAGCACGTAAAGGAATATTATTTGAGGGTCCAGCCATGGAGAAGAGTTTAGACACTAGGATAAGATAAGGAACACACCCATTATAAAGAAATCACATTAGGATTCTCTTTTTAAGCTGTTCCTTAAAACACTAGTGCTTAGGAAATCTATTGGAGGCAGAAGCAGTCAAGGGTAGCCTAGGGTTAGGGTTAGGCTTAGGGTTAGGCTTAGGGTACGGCTTAGGGTACGGGTTCAGGGAGGGGTGTGGGTATGGCGTAGGGTATGGGTTAGGGTTAGGGTTAGGGTTAGTGTTAGGGTTAGGGCTCGGTTTAGGGTACGGGTTAGGATTAGGGTACGTGTTAGGGTTAGGGTAGGGGTTAGGGTTAGGGTACGCGTTAGGGTTAAGGTAGTTATTAAACCTATCCCACTCTCTAGATACCCCTTAGCACGTAAAGGAATATTATTTGGGGGTCCAGCCATGGAGAAGAGTTTAGACACTAGGATAAGATAAGGAACACACCCATTATAAAGAAATCACTTTAGGATTCTCTTTTTAAGCTGTTCCTTAAAACACTAGTGCTTAGGAAATCTATTGGAGGCAGAAGCAGTCAAGGGTAGCCTAGGGTTAGGGTTAGGCTTAGGGTTAGGCTTAGGGTATGGGTTCGGGGAGGGGTTCGGGTACGGCGTAGGGTATGGGTTAGGGTTAGGGTTAGGGTTAGTGTTAGGGTTAGGGCTCGGTTTAGGGTACGGGTTAGGATTAGGGTACGTGTTAGGGTTAGGGTAGGGGTTAGGGTTAGGTTATGCGTTAGGTCTAGGGTAGTTAGTAAACCTATCCCACTCTCTAGCTCCCCCTTAGCACGTAAAGGAATATTATTTGGGGGTCCAGCCATGGAGAAGAGTTTAGACACTAGGATAAGATAAGGAACACACCCATTATAAAGAAATCACATTAGGATTCTCTTTTTAAGCTGTTCCTTAAAACACTACTGCTTAGGAAATCAATTGGAGGCAGAAGCAGTCAAGGGTAGCCTAGGGTTAGGGTTAGGCTTAGGGTTAGGTTTAGGGTATGGCTTAGGGTACGGGTTCGGGGAGGGGTGCGGGTACGGCGTAGGGTATGGGTTAGGGTTAGGGTTAGGGTTAGTGTTAGGGTTAGGGCTCGGTTTAGGGTACGGTTAGGATTAGGGTACGTGTTAGGTTTAGGGTAGGGGTTAGGGTTAGGGTACGCGTTAGGGTTAGGGTAGTTAGTAAACCTATCCCACTCTCTAGATACCCCTTAGCACGTAAAGGAATATTATTTGGGGGTCCAGCCATGGAGAAGAATTTAGACACTAGGATAAGATAAGGAACACACCCATTATAAAGAAATCACATTAGGATTCTCTTTTTCAGCTGTTCCTTAAAACACTAGTGCTTAGGAAATCTATTGGAGGCAGAAGCAGTCAAGGGTAGCCTAGGGTTAGGGTTAGGCTTAGGGTTAGGCTTAGGGTACGGCTTAGTGTACGGGTTCGGGGAGGGGTTCGGGTATGGCGTAGGGTATGGTTTAGGGTTTGGGTTAGGGTTAGTGTTAGGGTTAGGGATCGGTTTAGGGTACGGGTTAGGATTAGGGTACGTGTTAGGGTTAGGGTAGGGGTTAGGGTTAGGGTACGCGTTAGGGTTAGGGTAGTTAGTAAACCTATCCCACTCTCTAGATACCCCTTAGCACGTAAAGGAATATTATTTGGGGGTCCAGCCATGGAGAAGAGCTTAGACACTAGGATAAGATAAGGAACACACCCATTATAAAGAAATCACATTAGGATTCTCTTTTTAAGCTGTTGCTTAAAACACTAGTGCTTAGGAAATCTATTGGAGGCAGAAGCAGTCAAGGGTAGCCTAGGGTTAGTGTTAGGCTTAGGGTTAGGCTTAGGGTACGGCTTAGGGTACGGGTTCAGGGAGGGGTTCGGGTACGGCGTAGGGTATGGGTTAGGGTTAGGGTTAGTGTTAGTGTTAGGGTTAGGGCTCGGTTTAGGGTACGGGTTAGGATTAGGGTACGTGTTAGGGTTAGGGTAGGGGTTAGGGTTAGGGTACGCGTTAGGATTAGGGTAGTTAGTAAACCTATCCCACTCTCTAGATACCCCTTAGCACGTAAAGGAGTATTATTTGGGGGTCCAGCCATGGAGAAGAGTTTAGGCACTAGGATAAGATAAGGAACACACCCATTATAAAGAAATCACATTAGGATTCTCTTTTTAAGCTGTTCCTTAAAACACTAGTGCTTAGGAAATCTATTGGAGGCAGAAGCAGTCAAGGGTAGCCTAGGGTTAGGGTTAGGCTTAGGGTTCGGCTTAGGGTACGGCTTAGGGTACGGGTTCGGGGAGGGGTGCGGGTACGGCGTACGGTATGGGTTAGGGTTAGGGTTAGGGTTAGTGTTAGGGTTAGGGCTCGGTTTAGGGTATGGGTTAGGATTAGGGTACGTGTTAGGGTTAGGGTAGGGGTTAGGGTTAGGGTACGCGTTAGGGTTAGGGTAGTTATTAAATCTATCCCACTCTCTAGATACCCCTTAGCACGTAAAGGAATATTATTTGGGGGTCCAGCCATGGAGAAGAGTTTAGACACTAGGATAAGATAAGGAACACACGCATTATAAAGAAATCACTTTAGGATTCTCTTTTTAAGCTGTTCCTTAAAACACTAGTGCTTAGGAAATCTATTGGAGGCAGAAGCAGTCAAGGGTAGCCTAGGGTTAGGGTTAGGCTTAGGGTTAGGCTTAGGGTACGGCTTGGGGTATGGGTTCGGGGCGGGGTTCGGGTACGGCGTAGGGTATCATTTAGGGTTAGGGTTAGGGTTAGTGTTAGGGTTAGGGCTCGGTTTAGGGTACGGTTAGGATTAGGGTACGTGTTAGGTTTAGGGTAGGGGTTAGGGTTAGGGTACGCGTTAGGGTTAGGGTAGTTAGTAAACCTATCCCACTCTCTAGATACCCCTTAGCACGTAAAGGAATATTATTTGGGGGTCCAGCCATGGAGAAGAGTTTAGACACTAGGATAAGATAAGGAACACACCGATTATAAAGAAATCACATTAGGATTCTCTTTTTAAGCTGTTGCTTAAAACACTAGTGCTTAGGAAATCTACTGGAGGCAGAAGCAGTCAAGGGTAGCCTAGGGTTAGTGTTAGGCTTAGGGTTAGGCTTAGGGTATGGCTTAGGGTACGGGTTTGGGGAGGGGTTCGGGTACAGCGTAGGGTATGGGTTAGGGTTAGCGTTAGTGTTAGTGTTAGGGTTAGGGCTCGGTTTAGGGTACGGGTTAGGATTAGGGTACGTGTTAGTGTTAGGGTAGGGGTTAGGGTTAGAGTACGCATTAGGGTTAGGGTAGTTATTAAACCTATCCCACTCTCTAGATACCCCTTAGCACGTAAGGCAATATTATTTGGGGGTGCAGCCATGGAGAAGAGTTTAGACACTAGGATAAGATAAGGAACACACCCATTATAAAGAAATCACATTAGGATTCTCTTTTTAAGCTGTTCCTTAAAACACTAGTGCTTAGGAAATCTATTGGAGGCAGAAGCAGTCAAGGGTAGCCTAGGGTTAGGGTTAGGCTTAGGTTTAGGCTTAGGGTACGGCTTAGGGTACGGGTTTGGGGAGGGGTTCCGGTACGGCGTAGGGTATGGGTTAGGGTTAGGGTTAGGGTTAGGGTTAGTGTTAGGGCTCGGTTTAGGGTACGGGTTAGGATTAGGGTACGTGTTAGGGTTAGGGTAGGGGTTAGGGTTAGGGTACGCGTTAGGGTTAGGGTAGTTAGTAAACCTATCCCACTCTCTAGATACCCCTTAGCACGTAAAGGAATATTATTTGGGGGTCCAGCCATGGAGAAGAGTTTAGACACTAGGATAAGATAAGGAACACACCCATTATAAAGAAATCACTTTAGGATTCTCTTTTTCAGCTGTTCCTTAAAACACTAGTGCTTAGGAAATCTATTGGAGGCAGAAGCAGTCAAGGGTAGCCTAGGGTTAGGGTTAGGCTTAGGGTTAGGCTTAGGGTACGGCTTGGGGTATGGGTTCGGGGAGGGGTTCGGGTACGGCGTAGGGTATCATTTAGGGTTAGGGTTAGGGTTAGTGTTAGGGTTAGGGCTCGGTTTAGGGTACGGGTTAGGATTAGGGTACGTGTTAGCGTTAGGGTAGGGGTTAGGGTTAGGTTACGCGTTAGGGCTAGGGTAGTTAGTAAACCTATCCCACTCTCTAGCTCCCCCTTAGCACGTAAAGGAATATTATTTGGGGATCCAGCCATGGAGAAGAGTTTAGACACTAGGATAAGATAAGGAACACACCCATTATAAAGAAATCACATTAGGATTGTCTTTTTAAGCTGTTCCTTAAAACACTAGTGCTTAGGAAATCTATTGGAGGCAGAAGCAGTCAAGGGTAGCCTAGGGTTAGGGTTAGGCGTAGGGTTAGGGTTAGGGTACGGCTTAGGGTACAGGTTCGGGGAGGGGTTCGGGTACGGCGTAGGGTATGGGTTAGTGTTAGGGTTAGGGTTAGTGTTAGGGTTAGGGCTCGGTTTAGGGTACGGGTTAGGATTAGGGTACGTGTTAGGGTTAGGGTAGGGGTTAGGGTTAGGGTACGCGTTAGGGTTAGGGTAGTTATTAAACCTATCCCACTCTCTAGATACCCCTTAGCACGTAAAGGAATATTATTTGGGGGTCCAACCATGGAGAAGAGTTTAGACACTAGGATAAGATAAGGAACACACCCATTATAAAGAAATCACATTAGGATTCTCTTTTTCAGCTGTTCCTTAAAACACTAGTGCTTAGGAAATCTATTGGAGGCAGAAGCAGTCAAGGGTAGCCTAGGGTTAGGGTTAGGCTTAGGGTACGGCTTAGGGTACGGGTTCGGGGAGGGTTTCAGGTACGGCGTAGGGTATGGGTTAGGGTTAGGGTTAGGGTTAGTGTTATGGTTCGGGCTCGGTTTAGGGTACGGGTTAGGATTAGGGTACGTGTTAGGGTTAGGGTAGGGGTTAGGGTTAGGGTACGCGTTAGGGTTAGGGTCGTTATTAAACCTATCCCACTCTCTAGATACCCCTTAGCACGTAAAGGAATATTATTTGGGGGTCCAGCCATGGAGAAGAGTTTAGACACTAGGATAAGATAAGGAACACACCCATTATAAAGAAATCACTTTAGGATTCTCTTTTTAAGCTGTTCCTTAAAACACTAGTGCTTAGGAAATCTATTGGAGGCAGAAGCAGTCAAGGGTAGCCTAGGGTTAGGGTTAGGCTTAGGGTTAGGGTTAGGGTACGGCTTGGGGTATGGGTTCGGGGAGGGGTTCGGGTACGGCGTAGGGTATGGGTTAGGGTTAGGGTTAGGGTTAGTGTTAGGGTTAGGGCTCGGTTTAGGGTACGGGTTAGGATTAGGGTACGTGTTAGGGTTAGGGTAGGGGTTAGGGTTAGGTTACGCGTTAGGGCTAGGGTAGTTAGTAAACCTATCCCACTCTCTAGCTCCCCCTTAGCACGTAAAGGAATATTATTTGGGGGTCCAGCCATGGAGAAGAGTTTAGACACTAGGATAAGATAAGGAACACACCCATTATAAAGAAATCACATTAGGATTCTCTTTTTAAGCTGTTCCTTAAAACACTACTGCTTAGGAAATCAATTGGAGGCAGAAGCAGTCAAGGGTAGCCTAGGGTTAGGGTTAGGCTTAGGGTTAGGCTTAGGGTACAGCTTAGGGTACGGGTTCAGGGAGGGGTGCGGGTACGGCGTAGGGTATGGGTTAGGGTTAGGGTTAGGGTTAGTGTTAGGGTTAGGGCTCGGTTTAGGGTACGGGTTAGGATTAGGGTATGTGTTAGGGTTAGGGTAGGGGTTAGGGTTAGGGTACGCGTTAGGGTTAGGGTAGTTATTAAACCTATCCCACTCTCTAGATACCCCTTAGCACGTAAAGGAATATTATTTGAGGGTCCAGCCATGGAGAAGAGGTTAGACACTAGGATAAGATAAGGAACACACCCATTATAAAGAAATCACATTAGGATTCTCTTTTTAAGCTGTTCCTTAAAACACTAGTGCTTAGGAAATCTATTGGAGGCAGAAGCAGTCAAGGGTAGCCTAGGGTTAGGGTTAGGCTTAGGGTTAGGCTTAGGGTACGGCTTAGGGTACGGGTTCGGGGAGGGGTGTGGGTACGGCGTAGGGTATGGGTTAGGGTTAGGGTTAGGGTTAGTGTTAGGGTTAGGGCTCGGTTTAGGGTACGGGTTAGGATTAGGGTACGTGTTAGGGTTAGGGTAGGGGTTAGGGTTAGGGTACGCGTTAGGGTTAGGGTAGTTATTAAACCTATCCCACTCTCTAGATACCCCTTAG
This sequence comes from Balaenoptera borealis, assembly GCF_965194805.1. NCBI lineage: Eukaryota > Metazoa > Chordata > Mammalia > Artiodactyla > Balaenopteridae > Balaenoptera > Balaenoptera borealis. The sequence goes on along the minus strand of NW_028123914.1, from coordinate 301,209 downwards.
CACGTAAAGGAATATTATTTGGGGGTCCAGCCATGGAGAAGAGTTTAGACACTAGGATAAGATAAGGAACACACCCATTATAAAGAAATCACTTTAGGATTCTCTTTTTAAGCTGTTCCTTAAAACACTAGTGCTTAGGAAATCTATTGGAGGCAGAAGCAGTCAAGGGTAGCCTAGGGTTAGGGTTAGGCTTAGGGTTAGGCTTAGGGTATGGGTTCGGGGAGGGGTTCGGGTATGGCGTAGGGTATGGGTTAGGGTTAGGGTTCGGGTTAGTGTTAGGGTTAGGGCTCGGTTTAGGGTACGGGTTAGGATTAGGGTACGTGTTAGGGTTAGGGTAGGGGTTAGGGTTAGGTTATGCGTTAGGTCTAGGGTAGTTAGTAAACCTATCCCACTCTCTAGCTCCCCCTTAGCACGTAAAGGAATATTATTTGGGGGTCCAGCCATGGAGAAGAGTTTAGACACTAGGATAAGATAAGGAACACACCCATTATAAAGAAATCACATTAGGATTCTCTTTTTAAGCTGTTCCTTAAAACACTACTTCTTAGGAAATCAATTGGAGGCACAAGCAGTCAAGGGTAGCCTAGGGTTAGGGTTAGGCTTAGGGTTAGGTTTAGGGTATGGCTTAGGGAACGGGTTCGGGGAGGGGTGCGGGTACGGCGTAGGGTATGGGTTAGGGTTAGGGTTAGGGTTAGTGTTAGGGTTAGGGCTCGGTTTAGGGTACGGTTAGGATTAGGGTACGTGTTAGGTTTAGGGTAGGGGTTAGGGTTAGGGTACGCGTTAGGGTTAGGGTAGTTAGTAAACCTATCCCACTCTCTAGATACCCCTTAGCACGTAAAGGAATATTATTTGGGGGTCCAGCCATGGAGAAGAATTTAGACACTAGGATAAGATAAGGAACACACCCATTATAAAGAAATCACATTAGGATTCTCTTTTTCAGCTGTTCCTTAAAACACTAGTGCTTAGGAAATCTATTGGAGGCAGAAGCAGTCAAGGGTAGCCTAGGGTTAGGGTTAGGCTTAGGGTACGGCTTAGGGTACGGGTTCGGGGAGGGTTTCGGGTACGGCGTAGGGTATGGGTTAGGGTTAGGGTTAGGGTTAGTGTTATGGTTCGGGCTCGGTTTAGGGTACGGGTTAGGATTAGGGTACGTGTTAGGGTTAGGGTAGGGGTTAGGGTTAGGGTACGCGTTAGGGTTAGGGTAGTTATTAAACCTATCCCACTCTCTAGATACCCCTTAGCACGTAAAGGAATATTATTTGGGGGTCCAGCCATGGAGAAGAGTTTAGACACTAGGATAAGATAAGGAACACACCCATTATAAAGAAATCACTTTAGGATTCTCTTTTTAAGCTGTTCCTTAAAACACTAGTGCTTAGGAAATCTATTGGAGGCAGAAGCAGTCAAGGGTAGCCTAGGGTTAGGGTTAGGCTTAGGGTTAGGGTTAGGGTACGGCTTGGGGTATGGGTTCGGGGAGGGGTTCGGGTACGGCGTAGGGTATGGGTTAGGGTTAGGGTTAGGGTTAGTGTTAGGGTTAGGGCTCGGTTTAGGGTACGGGTTAGGATTAGGGTACGTGTTAGGGTTAGGGTAGGGGCTAGGGTTAGGTTACGCGTTAGGGTTAGGGTAGTTAGTAAACCTATCCCACTCTCTAGCTCCCCCTTAGCACGTAAAGGAATATTATTTGGGGGTCCAGCCATGGAGAAGAGTTTAGACACTAGGATAAGATAAGGAACACACCCATTATAAAGAAATCACATTAGGATTCTCTTTTTAAGCTGTTCCTTAAAACACTACTGCTTAGGAAATCAATTGGAGGCAGAAGCAGTCAAGGGTAGCCTAGGGTTAGGGTTAGGCTTAGGGTTAGGCTTAGGGTACAGCTTAGGGTACGGGTTCAGGGAGGGGTGCGGGTACGGCGTAGGGTATGGGTTAGGGTTAGGGTTAGGGTTAGTGTTAGGGTTAGGGCTCGGTTTAGGGTACGGGTTAGGATTAGGGTATGTGTTAGGGTTAGGGTAGGGGTTAGGGTTAGGGTACGCGTTAGGGTTAGGGTAGTTATTAAACCTATCCCACTCTCTAGATACCCCTTAGCACGTAAAGGAATATTATTTGAGGGTCCAGCCATGGAGAAGAGTTTAGACACTAGGATAAGATAAGGAACACACCCATTATAAAGAAATCACATTAGGATTCTCTTTTTAAGCTGTTCCTTAAAACACTAGTGCTTAGGAAATCTATTGGAGGCAGAAGCAGTCAAGGGTAGCCTAGGGTTAGGGTTAGGCTTAGGGTTAGGCTTAGGGTACGGCTTAGGGTACGGGTTCAGGGAGGGGTGTGGGTATGGCGTAGGGTATGGGTTAGGGTTAGGGTTAGGGTTAGTGTTAGGGTTAGGGCTCGGTTTAGGGTACGGGTTAGGATTAGGGTACGTGTTAGGGTTAGGGTAGGGGTTAGGGTTAGGGTACGCGTTAGGGTTAAGGTAGTTATTAAACCTATCCCACTCTCTAGATACCCCTTAGCACGTAAAGGAATATTATTTGGGGGTCCAGCCATGGAGAAGAGTTTAGACACTAGGATAAGATAAGGAACACACCCATTATAAAGAAATCACTTTAGGATTCTCTTTTTAAGCTGTTCCTTAAAACACTAGTGCTTAGGAAATCTATTGGAGGCAGAAGCAGTCAAGGGTAGCCTAGGGTTAGGGTTAGGCTTAGGGTTAGGCTTAGGGTATGGGTTCGGGGAGGGGTTCGGGTACGGCGTAGGGTATGGGTTAGGGTTAGGGTTAGGGTTAGTGTTAGGGTTAGGGCTCGGTTTAGGGTACGGGTTAGGATTAGGGTACGTGTTAGGGTTAGGGTAGGGGTTAGGGTTAGGTTATGCGTTAGGTCTAGGGTAGTTAGTAAACCTATCCCACTCTCTAGCTCCCCCTTAGCACGTAAAGGAATATTATTTGGGGGTCCAGCCATGGAGAAGAGTTTAGACACTAGGATAAGATAAGGAACACACCCATTATAAAGAAATCACATTAGGATTCTCTTTTTAAGCTGTTCCTTAAAACACTACTGCTTAGGAAATCAATTGGAGGCAGAAGCAGTCAAGGGTAGCCTAGGGTTAGGGTTAGGCTTAGGGTTAGGTTTAGGGTATGGCTTAGGGTACGGGTTCGGGGAGGGGTGCGGGTACGGCGTAGGGTATGGGTTAGGGTTAGGGTTAGGGTTAGTGTTAGGGTTAGGGCTCGGTTTAGGGTACGGTTAGGATTAGGGTACGTGTTAGGTTTAGGGTAGGGGTTAGGGTTAGGGTACGCGTTAGGGTTAGGGTAGTTAGTAAACCTATCCCACTCTCTAGATACCCCTTAGCACGTAAAGGAATATTATTTGGGGGTCCAGCCATGGAGAAGAATTTAGACACTAGGATAAGATAAGGAACACACCCATTATAAAGAAATCACATTAGGATTCTCTTTTTCAGCTGTTCCTTAAAACACTAGTGCTTAGGAAATCTATTGGAGGCAGAAGCAGTCAAGGGTAGCCTAGGGTTAGGGTTAGGCTTAGGGTTAGGCTTAGGGTACGGCTTAGTGTACGGGTTCGGGGAGGGGTTCGGGTATGGCGTAGGGTATGGTTTAGGGTTTGGGTTAGGGTTAGTGTTAGGGTTAGGGATCGGTTTAGGGTACGGGTTAGGATTAGGGTACGTGTTAGGGTTAGGGTAGGGGTTAGGGTTAGGGTACGCGTTAGGGTTAGGGTAGTTAGTAAACCTATCCCACTCTCTAGATACCCCTTAGCACGTAAAGGAATATTATTTGGGGGTCCAGCCATGGAGAAGAGTTTAGACACTAGGATAAGATAAGGAACACACCCATTATAAAGAAATCACATTAGGATTCTCTTTTTAAGCTGTTGCTTAAAACACTAGTGCTTAGGAAATCTATTGGAGGCAGAAGCAGTCAAGGGTAGCCTAGGGTTAGTGTTAGGCTTAGGGTTAGGCTTAGGGTACGGCTTAGGGTACGGGTTCGGGGAGGGGTTCGGGTACGGCGTAGGGTATGGGTTAGGGTTAGGGTTAGTGTTAGTGTTAGGGTTAGGGCTCGGTTTAGGGTACGGGTTAGGATTAGGGTACGTGTTAGGGTTAGGGTAGGGGTTAGGGTTAGGGTACGCGTTAGGATTAGGGTAGTTAGTAAACCTATCCCACTCTCTAGATACCCCTTAGCACGTAAAGGAGTATTATTTGGGGGTCCAGCCATGGAGAAGAGTTTAGGCACTAGGATAAGATAAGGAACACACCCATTATAAAGAAATCACATTAGGATTCTCTTTTTAAGCTGTTCCTTAAAACACTAGTGCTTAGGAAATCTATTGGAGGCAGAAGCAGTCAAGGGTAGCCTAGGGTTAGGGTTAGGCTTAGGGTTCGGCTTAGGGTACGGCTTAGGGTACGGGTTCGGGGAGGGGTGCGGGTACGGCGTACGGTATGGGTTAGGGTTAGGGTTAGGGTTAGTGTTAGGGTTAGGGCTCGGTTTAGGGTATGGGTTAGGATTAGGGTACGTGTTAGGGTTAGGGTAGGGGTTAGGGTTAGGGTACGCGTTAGGGTTAGGGTAGTTATTAAATCTATCCCACTCTCTAGATACCCCTTAGCACGTAAAGGAATATTATTTGGGGGTCCAGCCATGGAGAAGAGTTTAGACACTAGGATAAGATAAGGAACACACGCATTATAAAGAAATCACTTTAGGATTCTCTTTTTAAGCTGTTCCTTAAAACACTAGTGCTTAGGAAATCTATTGGAGGCAGAAGCAGTCAAGGGTAGCCTAGGGTTAGGGTTAGGCTTAGGGTTAGGCTTAGGGTACGGCTTGGGGTATGGGTTCGGGGCGGGGTTCGGGTACGGCGTAGGGTATCATTTAGGGTTAGGGTTAGGGTTAGTGTTAGGGTTAGGGCTCGGTTTAGGGTACGGTTAGGATTAGGGTACGTGTTAGGTTTAGGGTAGGGGTTAGGGTTAGGGTACGCGTTAGGGTTAGGGTAGTTAGTAAACCTATCCCACTCTCTAGATACCCCTTAGCACGTAAAGGAATATTATTTGGGGGTCCAGCCATGGAGAAGAGTTTAGACACTAGGATAAGATAAGGAACACACCGATTATAAAGAAATCACATTAGGATTCTCTTTTTAAGCTGTTGCTTAAAACACTAGTGCTTAGGAAATCTACTGGAGGCAGAAGCAGTCAAGGGTAGCCTAGGGTTAGTGTTAGGCTTAGGGTTAGGCTTAGGGTATGGCTTAGGGTACGGGTTTGGGGAGGGGTTCGGGTACAGCGTAGGGTATGGGTTAGGGTTAGCGTTAGTGTTAGTGTTAGGGTTAGGGCTCGGTTTAGGGTACGGGTTAGGATTAGGGTACGTGTTAGTGTTAGGGTAGGGGTTAGGGTTAGAGTACGCATTAGGGTTAGGGTAGTTATTAAACCTATCCCACTCTCTAGATACCCCTTAGCACGTAAGGCAATATTATTTGGGGGTGCAGCCATGGAGAAGAGTTTAGACACTAGGATAAGATAAGGAACACACCCATTATAAAGAAATCACATTAGGATTCTCTTTTTAAGCTGTTCCTTAAAACACTAGTGCTTAGGAAATCTATTGGAGGCAGAAGCAGTCAAGGGTAGCCTAGGGTTAGGGTTAGGCTTAGGTTTAGGCTTAGGGTACGGCTTAGGGTACGGGTTTGGGGAGGGGTTCCGGTACGGCGTAGGGTATGGGTTAGGGTTAGGGTTAGGGTTAGGGTTAGTGTTAGGGCTCGGTTTAGGGTACGGGTTAGGATTAGGGTACGTGTTAGGGTTAGGGTAGGGGTTAGGGTTAGGGTACGCGTTAGGGTTAGGGTAGTTAGTAAACCTATCCCACTCTCTAGATACCCCTTAGCACGTAAAGGAATATTATTTGGGGGTCCAGCCATGGAGAAGAGTTTAGACACTAGGATAAGATAAGGAACACACCCATTATAAAGAAATCACTTTAGGATTCTCTTTTTAAGCTGTTCCTTAAAACACTAGTGCTTAGGAAATCTATTGGAGGCAGAAGCAGTCAAGGGTAGCCTAGGGTTAGGGTTAGGCTTAGGGTTAGGCTTAGGGTACGGCTTGGGGTATGGGTTCGGGGAGGGGTTCGGGTACGGCGTAGGGTATCATTTAGGGTTAGGGTTAGGGTTAGTGTTAGGGTTAGGGCTCGGTTTAGGGTACGGGTTAGGATTAGGGTACGTGTTAGGGTTAGGGTAGGGGTTAGGGTTAGGTTACGCGTTAGGGCTAGGGTAGTTAGTAAACCTATCCCACTCTCTAGCTCCCCCTTAGCACGTAAAGGAATATTATTTGGGGATCCAGCCATGGAGAAGAGTTTAGACACTAGGATAAGATAAGGAACACACCCATTAAAAAGAAATCACATTAGGATTGTCTTTTTAAGCTGTTCCTTAAAACACTAGTGCTTAGGAAATCTATTGGAGGCAGAAGCAGTCAAGGGTAGCCTAGGGTTAGGGTTAGGCGTAGGGTTAGGGTTAGGGTACGGCTTAGGGTACAGGTTCGGGGAGGGGTTCGGGTACGGCGTAGGGTATGGGTTAGTGTTAGGGTTAGGGTTAGTGTTAGGGTTAGGGCTCGGTTTAGGGTACGGGTTAGGATTAGGGTACGTGTTAGGGTTAGGGTAGGGGTTAGGGTTAGGGTACGCGTTAGGGTTAGGGTAGTTATTAAACCTATCCCACTCTCTAGATACCCCTTAGCACGTAAAGGAATATTATTTGGGGGTCCAACCATGGAGAAGAGTTTAGACACTAGGATAAGATAAGGAACACACCCATTATAAAGAAATCACATTAGGATTCTCTTTTTCAGCTGTTCCTTAAAACACTAGTGCTTAGGAAATCTATTGGAGGCAGAAGCAGTCAAGGGTAGCCTAGGGTTAGGGTTAGGCTTAGGGTACGGCTTAGGGTACGGGTTCGGGGAGGGTTTCAGGTACGGCGTAGGGTATGGGTTAGGGTTAGGGTTAGGGTTAGTGTTATGGTTCGGGCTCGGTTTAGGGTACGGGTTAGGATTAGGGTACGTGTTAGGGTTAGGGTAGGGGTTAGGGTTAGGGTACGCGTTAGGGTTAGGGTCGTTATTAAACCTATCCCACTCTCTAGATACCCCTTAGCACGTAAAGGAATATTATTTGGGGGTCCAGCCATGGAGAAGAGTTTAGACACTAGGATAAGATAAGGAACACACCCATTATAAAGAAATCACTTTAGGATTCTCTTTTTAAGCTGTTCCTTAAAACACTAGTGCTTAGGAAATCTATTGGAGGCAGAAGCAGTCAAGGGTAGCCTAGGGTTAGGGTTAGGCTTAGGGTTAGGGTTAGGGTACGGCTTGGGGTATGGGTTCGGGGAGGGGTTCGGGTACGGCGTAGGGTATGGGTTAGGGTTAGGGTTAGGGTTAGTGTTAGGGTTAGGGCTCGGTTTAGGGTACGGGTTAGGATTAGGGTACGTGTTAGGGTTAGGGTAGGGGTTAGGGTTAGGTTACGCGTTAGGGCTAGGGTAGTTAGTAAACCTATCCCACTCTCTAGCTCCCCCTTAGCACGTAAAGGAATATTATTTGGGGGTCCAGCCATGGAGAAGAGTTTAGACACTAGGATAAGATAAGGAACACACCCATTATAAAGAAATCACATTAGGATTCTCTTTTTAAGCTGTTCCTTAAAACACTACTGCTTAGGAAATCAATTGGAGGCAGAAGCAGTCAAGGGTAGCCTAGGGTTAGGGTTAGGCTTAGGGTTAGGCTTAGGGTACAGCTTAGGGTACGGGTTCAGGGAGGGGTGCGGGTACGGCGTAGGGTATGGGTTAGGGTTAGGGTTAGGGTTAGTGTTAGGGTTAGGGCTCGGTTTAGGGTACGGGTTAGGATTAGGGTATGTGTTAGGGTTAGGGTAGGGGTTAGGGTTAGGGTACGCGTTAGGGTTAGGGTAGTTATTAAACCTATCCCACTCTCTAGATACCCCTTAGCACGTAAAGGAATATTATTTGAGGGTCCAGCCATGGAGAAGAGGTTAGACACTAGGATAAGATAAGGAACACACCCATTATAAAGAAATCACATTAGGATTCTCTTTTTAAGCTGTTCCTTAAAACACTAGTGCTTAGGAAATCTATTGGAGGCAGAAGCAGTCAAGGGTAGCCTAGGGTTAGGGTTAGGCTTAGGGTTAGGCTTAGGGTACGGCTTAGGGTACGGGTTCGGGGAGGGGTGTGGGTACGGCGTAGGGTATGGGTTAGGGTTAGGGTTAGGGTTAGTGTTAGGGTTAGGGCTCGGTTTAGGGTACGGGTTAGGATTAGGGTACGTGTTAGGGTTAGGGTAGGGGTTAGGGTTAGGGTACGCGTTAGGGTTAGGGTAGTTATTAAACCTATCCCACTCTCTAGATACCCCTTAGCACGTAAAGGAATATTATTTGGGGGTCCAGCCATGGAGAAGAGTTTAGACACTAGGATAAGATAAGGAACACACCCATTATAAAGAAATCACTTTAGGATTCTCTTTTTAAGCTGTTCCTTAAAACACTAGTGCTTAGGAAATCTATTGGAGGCAGAAGCAGTCAAGGGTAGCCTAGGGTTAGGGTTAGGCTTAGGGTTAGGCTTAGGGTATGGGTTCGGGGAGGGGTTCGGGTATGGCGTAGGGTATGGGTTAGGGTTAGGGTTCGGGTTAGTGTTAGGGTTAGGGCTCGGTTTAGGGTACGGGTTAGGATTAGGGTACGTGTTAGGGTTAGGGTAGGGGTTAGGGTTAGGTTATGCGTTAGGTCTAGGGTAGTTAGTAAACCTATCCCACTCTCTAGCTCCCCCTTAGCACGTAAAGGAATATTATTTGGGGGTCCAGCCATGGAGAAGAGTTTAGACACTAGGATAAGATAAGGAACACACCCATTATAAAGAAATCACATTAGGATTCTCTTTTTAAGCTGTTCCTTAAAACACTACTTCTTAGGAAATCAATTGGAGGCACAAGCAGTCAAGGGTAGCCTAGGGTTAGGGTTAGGCTTAGGGTTAGGTTTAGGGTATGGCTTAGGGAACGGGTTCGGGGAGGGGTGCGGGTACGGCGTAGGGTATGGGTTAGGGTTAGGGTTAGGGTTAGTGTTAGGGTTAGGGCTCGGTTTAGGGTACGGTTAGGATTAGGGTACGTGTTAGGTTTAGGGTAGGGGTTAGGGTTAGGGTACGCGTTAGGGTTAGGGTAGTTAGTAAACCTATCCCACTCTCTAGATACCCCTTAGCACGTAAAGGAATATTATTTGGGGGTCCAGCCATGGAGAAGAATTTAGACACTAGGATAAGATAAGGAACACACCCATTATAAAGAAATCACATTAGGATTCTCTTTTTCAGCTGTTCCTTAAAACACTAGTGCTTAGGAAATCTATTGGAGGCAGAAGCAGTCAAGGGTAGCCTAGGGTTAGGGTTAGGCTTAGGGTACGGCTTAGGGTACGGGTTCGGGGAGGGTTTCGGGTACGGCGTAGGGTATGGGTTAGGGTTAGGGTTAGGGTTAGTGTTATGGTTCGGGCTCGGTTTAGGGTACGGGTTAGGATTAGGGTACGTGTTAGGGTTAGGGTAGGGGTTAGGGTTAGGGTACGCGTTAGGGTTAGGGTAGTTATTAAACCTATCCCACTCTCTAGATACCCCTTAGCACGTAAAGGAATATTATTTGGGGGTCCAGCCATGGAGAAGAGTTTAGACACTAGGATAAGATAAGGAACACACCCATTATAAAGAAATCACTTTAGGATTCTCTTTTTAAGCTGTTCCTTAAAACACTAGTGCTTAGGAAATCTATTGGAGGCAGAAGCAGTCAAGGGTAGCCTAGGGTTAGGGTTAGGCTTAGGGTTAGGGTTAGGGTACGGCTTGGGGTATGGGTTCGGGGAGGGGTTCGGGTACGGCGTAGGGTATGGGTTAGGGTTAGGGTTAGGGTTAGTGTTAGGGTTAGGGCTCGGTTTAGGGTACGGGTTAGGATTAGGGTACGTGTTAGGGTTAGGGTAGGGGCTAGGGTTAGGTTACGCGTTAGGGTTAGGGTAGTTAGTAAGCCTATCCCACTCTCTAGCTCCCCCTTAGCACGTAAAGGAATATTATTTGGGGGTCCAGCCATGGAGAAGAGTTTAGACACTAGGATAAGATAAGGAACACACCCATTATAAAGAAATCACATTAGGATTCTCTTTTTAAGCTGTTCCTTAAAACACTACTGCTTAGGAAATCAATTGGAGGCAGAAGCAGTCAAGGGTAGCCTAGGGTTAGGGTTAGGCGTAGGGTTAGGGTTAGGGTACGGCTTAGGGTACAGGTTCGGGGAGGGGTTCGGGTACGGCGTAGGGTATGGGTTAGTGTTAGGGTTAGGGTTAGTGTTAGGGTTAGGGCTCGGTTTAGGGTACGGGTTAGGATTAGGGTACGTGTTAGGGTTAGGGTAGGGGTTAGGGTTAGGGTACGCGTTAGGGTTAGGGTAGTTATTAAACCTATCCCACTCTCTAGATACCCCTTAGCACGTAAAGGAATATTATTTGGGGGTCCAACCATGGAGAAGAATTTAGACACTAGGATAAGATAAGGAACACACCCATTATAAAGAAATCACATTAGGATTCTCTTTTTCAGCTGTTCCTTAAAACACTAGTGCTTAGGAAATCTATTGGAGGCAGAAGCAGTCAAGGGTAGCCTAGGGTTAGGGTTAGGCTTAGGGTTAGGCTTAGGGTACGGCTTAGTGTACGGGTTCGGGGAGGGGTTCGGGTATGGCGTAGGGTATGGTTTAGGGTTTGGGTTAGGGTTAGTGTTAGGGTTAGGGATCGGTTTAGGGTACGGGTTAGGATTAGGGTACGTGTTAGGGTTAGGGTAGGGGTTAGGGTTAGGGTACGCGTTAGGGTTAGGGTAGTTAGTAAACCTATCCCACTCTCTAGATACCCCTTAGCACGTAAAGGAATATTATTTGGGGGTCCAGCCATGGAGAAGAGTTTAGACACTAGGATAAGATAAGGAACACACCCATTATAAAGAAATCACATTAGGATTCTCTTTTTAAGCTGTTGCTTAAAACACTAGTGCTTAGGAAATCTATTGGAGGCAGAAGCAGTCAAGGGTAGCCTAGGGTTAGTGTTAGGCTTAGGGTTAGGCTTAGGGTACGGCTTAGGGTACGGGTTCGGGGAGGGGTTCGGGTACGGCGTAGGGTATGGGTTAGGGTTAGGGTTAGTGTTAGTGTTAGGGTTAGGGCTCGGTTTAGGGTACGGGTTAGGATTAGGGTACGTGTTAGGGTTAGGGTAGGGGTTAGGGTTAGGGTACGCGTTAGGATTAGGGTAGTTAGTAAACCTATCCCACTCTCTAGATACCCCTTAGCACGTAAAGGAGTATTATTTGGGGGTCCAGCCATGGAGAAGAGTTTAGGCACTAGGATAAGATAAGGAACACACCCATTATAAAGAAATCACATTAGGATTCTCTTTTTAAGCTGTTCCTTAAAACACTAGTGCTTAGGAAATCTATTGGAGGCAGAAGCAGTCAAGGGTAGCCTAGGGTTAGGGTTAGGCTTAGGGTTCGGCTTAGGGTACGGCTTAGGGTACGGGTTCGGGGAGGGGTGCGGGTACGGCGTACGGTATGGGTTAGGGTTAGGGTTAGGGTTAGTGTTAGGGTTAGGGCTCGGTTTAGGGTATGGGTTAGGATTAGGGTACGTGTTAGGGTTAGGGTAGGGGTTAGGGTTAGGGTACGCGTTAGGGTTAGGGTAGTTATTAAATCTATCCCACTCTCTAGATACCCCTTAGCACGTAAAGGAATATTATTTGGGGGTCCAGCCATGGAGAAGAGTTTAGACACTAGGATAAGATAAGGAACACACGCATTATAAAGAAATCACTTTAGGATTCTCTTTTTAAGCTGTTCCTTAAAACACTAGTGCTTAGGAAATCTATTGGAGGCAGAAGCAGTCAAGGGTAGCCTAGGGTTAGGGTTAGGCTTAGGGTTAGGCTTAGGGTACGGCTTGGGGTATGGGTTCGGGGCGGGGTTCGGGTACGGCGTAGGGTATCATTTAGGGTTAGGGTTAGGGTTAGTGTTAGGGTTAGGGCTCGGTTTAGGGTACGGTTAGGATTAGGGTACGTGTTAGGTTTAGGGTAGGGGTTAGGGTTAGGGTACGCGTTAGGGTTAGGGTAGTTAGTAAACCTATCCCACTCTCTAGATACCCCTTAGCACGTAAAGGAATATTATTTGGGGGTCCAGCCATGGAGAAGAGTTTAGACACTAGGATAAGATAAGGAACACACCGATTATAAAGAAATCACATTAGGATTCTCTTTTTAAGCTGTTGCTTAAAACACTAGTGCTTAGGAAATCTACTGGAGGCAGAAGCAGTCAAGGGTAGCCTAGGGTTAGTGTTAGGCTTAGGGTTAGGCTTAGGGTATGGCTTAGGGTACGGGTTTGGGGAGGGGTTCGGGTACAGCGTAGGGTATGGGTTAGGGTTAGCGTTAGTGTTAGTGTTAGGGTTAGGGCTCGGTTTAGGGTACGGGTTAGGATTAGGGTACGTGTTAGTGTTAGGGTAGGGGTTAGGGTTAGAGTACGCATTAGGGTTAGGGTAGTTATTAAACCTATCCCACTCTCTAGATACCCCTTAGCACGTAAGGCAATATTATTTGGGGGTGCAGCCATGGAGAAGAGTTTAGACACTAGGATAAGATAAGGAACACACCCATTATAAAGAAATCACATTAGGATTCTCTTTTTAAGCTGTTCCTTAAAACACTAGTGCTTAGGAAATCTATTGGAGGCAGAAGCAGTCAAGGGTAGCCTAGGGTTAGGGTTAGGCTTAGGTTTAGGCTTAGGGTACGGCTTAGGGTACGGGTTTGGGGAGGGGTTCCGGTACGGCGTAGGGTATGGGTTAGGGTTAGGGTTAGGGTTAGGGTTAGTGTTAGGGCTCGGTTTAGGGTACGGGTTAGGATTAGGGTACGTGTTAGGGTTAGGGTAGGGGTTAGGGTTAGGGTACGCGTTAGGGTTAGGGTAGTTAGTAAACCTATCCCACTCTCTAGATACCCCTTAGCACGTAAAGGAATATTATTTGGGGGTCCAGCCATGGAGAAGAGTTTAGACACTAGGATAAGATAAGGAACACACCCATTATAAAGAAATCACTTTAGGATTCTCTTTTTAAGCTGTTCCTTAAAACACTAGTGCTTAGGAAATCTATTGGAGGCAGAAGCAGTCAAGGGTAGCCTAGGGTTAGGGTTAGGCTTAGGGTTAGGCTTAGGGTACGGCTTGGGGTATGGGTTCGGGGAGGGGTTCGGGTACGGCGTAGGGTATCATTTAGGGTTAGGGTTAGGGTTAGTGTTAGGGTTAGGGCTCGGTTTAGGGTACGGGTTAGGATTAGGGTACGTGTTAGGGTTAGGGTAGGGGTTAGGGTTAGGTTACGCGTTAGGGCTAGGGTAGTTAGTAAACCTATCCCACTCTCTAGCTCCCCCTTAGCACGTAAAGGAATATTATTTGGGGATCCAGCCATGGAGAAGAGTTTAGACACTAGGATAAGATAAGGAACACACCCATTAAAAAGAAATCACATTAGGATTGTCTTTTTAAGCTGTTCCTTAAAACACTAGTGCTTAGGAAATCTATTGGAGGCAGAAGCAGTCAAGGGTAGCCTAGGGTTAGGGTTAGGCGTAGGGTTAGGGTTAGGGTACGGCTTAGGGTACAGGTTCGGGGAGGGGTTCGGGTACGGCGTAGGGTATGGGTTAGTGTTAGGGTTAGGGTTAGTGTTAGGGTTAGGGCTCGGTTTAGGGTACGGGTTAGGATTAGGGTACGTGTTAGGGTTAGGGTAGGGGTTAGGGTTAGGGTACGCGTTAGGGTTAGGGTAGTTATTAAACCTATCCCACTCTCTAGATACCCCTTAGCACGTAAAGGAATATTATTTGGGGGTCCAACCATGGAGAAGAGTTTAGACACTAGGATAAGATAAGGAACACACCCATTATAAAGAAATCACATTAGGATTCTCTTTTTCAGCTGTTCCTTAAAACACTAGTGCTTAGGAAATCTATTGGAGGCAGAAGCAGTCAAGGGTAGCCTAGGGTTAGGGTTAGGCTTAGGGTACGGCTTAGGGTACGGGTTCGGGGAGGGTTTCAGGTACGGCGTAGGGTATGGGTTAGGGTTAGGGTTAGGGTTAGTGTTATGGTTCGGGCTCGGTTTAGGGTACGGGTTAGGATTAGGGTACGTGTTAGGGTTAGGGTAGGGGTTAGGGTTAGGGTACGCGTTAGGGTTAGGGTCGTTATTAAACCTATCCCACTCTCTAGATACCCCTTAGCACGTAAAGGAATATTATTTGGGGGTCCAGCCATGGAGAAGAGTTTAGACACTAGGATAAGATAAGGAACACACCCATTATAAAGAAATCACTTTAGGATTCTCTTTTTAAGCTGTTCCTTAAAACACTAGTGCTTAGGAAATCTATTGGAGGCAGAAGCAGTCAAGGGTAGCCTAGGGTTAGGGTTAGGCTTAGGGTTAGGGTTAGGGTACGGCTTGGGGTATGGGTTCGGGGAGGGGTTCGGGTACGGCGTAGGGTATGGGTTAGGGTTAGGGTTAGGGTTAGTGTTAGGGTTAGGGCTCGGTTTAGGGTACGGGTTAGGATTAGGGTACGTGTTAGGGTTAGGGTAGGGGTTAGGGTTAGGTTACGCGTTAGGGCTAGGGTAGTTAGTAAACCTATCCCACTCTCTAGCTCCCCCTTAGCACGTAAAGGAATATTATTTGGGGGTCCAGCCATGGAGAAGAGTTTAGACACTAGGATAAGATAAGGAACACACCCATTATAAAGAAATCACATTAGGATTCTCTTTTTAAGCTGTTCCTTAAAACACTACTGCTTAGGAAATCAATTGGAGGCAGAAGCAGTCAAGGGTAGCCTAGGGTTAGGGTTAGGCTTAGGGTTAGGCTTAGGGTACAGCTTAGGGTACGGGTTCAGGGAGGGGTGCGGGTACGGCGTAGGGTATGGGTTAGGGTTAGGGTTAGGGTTAGTGTTAGGGTTAGGGCTCGGTTTAGGGTACGGGTTAGGATTAGGGTATGTGTTAGGGTTAGGGTAGGGGTTAGGGTTAGGGTACGCGTTAGGGTTAGGGTAGTTATTAAACCTATCCCACTCTCTAGATACCCCTTAGCACGTAAAGGAATATTATTTGAGGGTCCAGCCATGGAGAAGAGGTTAGACACTAGGATAAGATAAGGAACACACCCATTATAAAGAAATCACATTAGGATTCTCTTTTTAAGCTGTTCCTTAAAACACTAGTGCTTAGGAAATCTATTGGAGGCAGAAGCAGTCAAGGGTAGCCTAGGGTTAGGGTTAGGCTTAGGGTTAGGCTTAGGGTACGGCTTAGGGTACGGGTTCGGGGAGGGGTGTGGGTACGGCGTAGGGTATGGGTTAGGGTTAGGGTTAGGGTTAGTGTTAGGGTTAGGGCTCGGTTTAGGGTACGGGTTAGGATTAGGGTACGTGTTAGGGTTAGGGTAGGGGTTAGGGTTAGGGTACGCGTTAGGGTTAGGGTAGTTATTAAACCTATCCCACTCTCTAGATACCCCTTAGCACGTAAAGGAATATTATTTGGGGGTCCAGCCATGGAGAAGAGTTTAGACACTAGGATAAGATAAGGAACACACCCATTATAAAGAAATCACTTTAGGATTCTCTTTTTAAGCTGTTCCTTAAAACACTAGTGCTTAGGAAATCTATTGGAGGCAGAAGCAGTCAAGGGTAGCCTAGGGTTAGGGTTAGGCTTAGGGTTAGGCTTAGGGTATGGGTTCGGGGAGGGGTTCGGGTATGGCGTAGGGTATGGGTTAGGGTTAGGGTTCGGGTTAGTGTTAGGGTTAGGGCTCGGTTTAGGGTACGGGTTAGGATTAGGGTACGTGTTAGGGTTAGGGTAGGGGTTAGGGTTAGGTTATGCGTTAGGTCTAGGGTAGTTAGTAAACCTATCCCACTCTCTAGCTCCCCCTTAGCACGTAAAGGAATATTATTTGGGGGTCCAGCCATGGAGAAGAGTTTAGACACTAGGATAAGATAAGGAACACACCCATTATAAAGAAATCACATTAGGATTCTCTTTTTAAGCTGTTCCTTAAAACACTACTTCTTAGGAAATCAATTGGAGGCACAAGCAGTCAAGGGTAGCCTAGGGTTAGGGTTAGGCTTAGGGTTAGGTTTAGGGTATGGCTTAGGGAACGGGTTCGGGGAGGGGTGCGGGTACGGCGTAGGGTATGGGTTAGGGTTAGGGTTAGGGTTAGTGTTAGGGTTAGGGCTCGGTTTAGGGTACGGTTAGGATTAGGGTACGTGTTAGGTTTAGGGTAGGGGTTAGGGTTAGGGTACGCGTTAGGGTTAGGGTAGTTAGTAAACCTATCCCACTCTCTAGATACCCCTTAGCACGTAAAGGAATATTATTTGGGGGTCCAGCCATGGAGAAGAATTTAGACACTAGGATAAGATAAGGAACACACCCATTATAAAGAAATCACATTAGGATTCTCTTTTTCAGCTGTTCCTTAAAACACTAGTGCTTAGGAAATCTATTGGAGGCAGAAGCAGTCAAGGGTAGCCTAGGGTTAGGGTTAGGCTTAGGGTACGGCTTAGGGTACGGGTTCGGGGAGGGTTTCGGGTACGGCGTAGGGTATGGGTTAGGGTTAGGGTTAGGGTTAGTGTTATGGTTCGGGCTCGGTTTAGGGTACGGGTTAGGATTAGGGTACGTGTTAGGGTTAGGGTAGGGGTTAGGGTTAGGGTACGCGTTAGGGTTAGGGTAGTTATTAAACCTATCCCACTCTCTAGATACCCCTTAGCACGTAAAGGAATATTATTTGGGGGTCCAGCCATGGAGAAGAGTTTAGACACTAGGATAAGATAAGGAACACACCCATTATAAAGAAATCACTTTAGGATTCTCTTTTTAAGCTGTTCCTTAAAACACTAGTGCTTAGGAAATCTATTGGAGGCAGAAGCAGTCAAGGGTAGCCTAGGGTTAGGGTTAGGCTTAGGGTTAGGGTTAGGGTACGGCTTGGGGTATGGGTTCGGGGAGGGGTTCGGGTACGGCGTAGGGTATGGGTTAGGGTTAGGGTTAGGGTTAGTGTTAGGGTTAGGGCTCGGTTTAGGGTACGGGTTAGGATTAGGGTACGTGTTAGGGTTAGGGTAGGGGCTAGGGTTAGGTTACGCGTTAGGGTTAGGGTAGTTAGTAAGCCTATCCCACTCTCTAGCTCCCCCTTAGCACGTAAAGGAATATTATTTGGGGGTCCAGCCATGGAGAAGAGTTTAGACACTAGGATAAGATAAGGAACACACCCATTATAAAGAAATCACATTAGGATTCTCTTTTTAAGCTGTTCCTTAAAACACTACTGCTTAGGAAATCAATTGGAGGCAGAAGCAGTCAAGGGTAGCCTAGGGTTAGGGTTAGGCGTAGGGTTAGGGTTAGGGTACGGCTTAGGGTACAGGTTCGGGGAGGGGTTCGGGTACGGCGTAGGGTATGGGTTAGTGTTAGGGTTAGGGTTAGTGTTAGGGTTAGGGCTCGGTTTAGGGTACGGGTTAGGATTAGGGTACGTGTTAGGGTTAGGGTAGGGGTTAGGGTTAGGGTACGCGTTAGGGTTAGGGTAGTTATTAAACCTATCCCACTCTCTAGATACCCCTTAGCACGTAAAGGAATATTATTTGGGGGTCCAACCATGGAGAAGAGTTTAGACACTAGGATAAGATAAGGAACACACCCATTATAAAGAAATCACATTAGGATTCTCTTTTTCAGCTGTTCCTTAAAACACTAGTGCTTAGGAAATCTATTGGAGGCAGAAGCAGTCAAGGGTAGCCTAGGGTTAGGGTTAGGCTTAGGGTACGGCTTAGGGTACGGGTTCGGGGAGGGTTTCAGGTACGGCGTAGGGTATGGGTTAGGGTTAGGGTTAGGGTTAGTGTTATGGTTCGGGCTCGGTTTAGGGTACGGGTTAGGATTAGGGTACGTGTTAGGGTTAGGGTAGGGGTTAGGGTTAGGGTACGCGTTAGGGTTAGGGTAGTTATTAAACCTATCCCACTCTCTAGATACCCCTTAGCACGTAAAGGAATATTATTTGTGGGTCCAGCCATGGAGAAGAGTTTAGACACTAGGATAAGATAAGGAACACACCCATTATAAAGAAATCACTTTAGGATTCTCTTTTTAAGCTGTTCCTTAAAACACTAGTGCTTAGGAAATCTATTGGAGGCAGAAGCAGTCAAGGGTAGCCTAGGGTTAGGGTTAGGCTTAGGGTTAGGGTTAGGGTACGGCTTGGGGTATGGGTTCGGGGAGGGGTTCGGGTACGGCGTAGGGTATGGGTTAGGGTTAGGGTTAGGGTTAGTGTTAGGGTTAGGGCTCGGTTTAGGGTACGGGTTAGGATTAGGGTACGTGTTAGGGTTAGGGTAGGGGTTAGGGTTAGGTTACGCGTTAGGGCTAGGGTAGTTAGTAAACCTATCCCACTCTCTAGCTCCCCCTTAGCACGTAAAGGAATATTATTTGGGGGTCCAGCCATGGAGAAGAGTTTAGACACTAGGATAAGATAAGGAACACACCCATTATAAAGAAATCACATTAGGATTCTCTTTTTAAGCTGTTCCTTAAAACACTACTGCTTAGGAAATCAATTGGAGGCAGAAGCAGTCAAGGGTAGCCTAGGGTTAGGGTTAGGCTTAGGGTTAGGCTTAGGGTACAGCTTAGGGTACGTGTTCAGGGAGGGGTGCGGGTACGGCGTAGGGTATGGGTTAGGGTTAGGGTTAGGGTTAGTGTTAGGGTTACGGCTCGGTTTAGGGTACGGGTTAGGATTAGGGTATGTGTTAGGGTTAGGGTAGGGGTTAGGGTTAGGGTACGCGTTAGGGTTAGGGTAGTTATTAAACCTATCCCACTCTCTAGATACCCCTTAGCACGTAAAGGAATATTATTTGAGGGTCCAGCCATGGAGAAGAGGTTAGACACTAGGATAAGATAAGGAACACACCCATTATAAAGAAATCACATTAGGATTCTCTTTTTAAGCTGTTCCTTAAAACACTAGTGCTTAGGAAATCTATTGGAGGCAGAAGCAGTCAAGGGTAGCCTAGGGTTAGGGTTAGGCTTAGGGTTAGGCTTAGGGTACGGCTTAGGGTACGGGTTCGGGGAGGGGTGTGGGTACGGCGTAGGGTATGGGTTAGGGTTAGGGTTAGGGTTAGTGTTAGGGTTAGGGCTCGGTTTAGGGTACGGGTTAGGATTAGGGTACGTGTTAGGGTTACGGTAGGGGTTAGGGTTAGGGTACGCGTTAGGGTTAGGGTAGTTATTAAACCTATCCCACTCTCTAGATACCCCTTAGCACGTAAAGGAATATTATTTGGGGGTCCAACCATGGAGAAGAGTTTAGACACTAGGATAAGATAAGGAACACACCCATTATAAAGAAATCACATTAGGATTCTCTTTTTCAGCTGTTCCTTAAAACACTAGTGCTTAGGAAATCTATTGGAGGCAGAAGCAGTCAAGGGTAGCCTAGGGTTAGGGTTAGGCTTAGGGTACGGCTTAGGGTACGGGTTCGGGGAGGGTTTTGGGTACGGCGTAGGGTATGGGTTAGGGTTAGGGTTAGGGTTAGTGTTATGGTTCGGGCTCGGTTTAGGGTACGGGTTAGGATTAGGGTACGTGTTAGGGTTAGGGTAGGGGTTAGGGTTAGGGTACGCGTTAGGGTTAGGGTAGTTATTAAACCTATCCCACTCTCTAGATACCCCTTAGCACGTAAAGGAATATTATTTGGGGGTCCAGCCATGGAGAAGAGTTTAGACACTAGGATAAGATAAGGAACACACCCATTATAAAGAAATCACTTTAGGATTCTCTTTTTAAGCTGTTCCTTAAAACACTAGTGCTTAGGAAATCTATTGGAGGCAGAAGCAGTCAAGGGTAGCCTAGGGTTAGGGTTAGGCTTAGGGTTAGGGTTAGGGTACGGCTTGGGGTATGGGTTCGGGGAGGGGTTCGGGTACGGCGTAGGGTATGGGTTAGGGTTAGGGTTAGGGTTAGTGTTAGGGTTAGGGCTCGGTTTAGGGTACGGGTTAGGATTAGGGTACGTGTTAGGGTTAGGGTAGGGGTTAGGGTTAGGTTACGCGTTAGGGCTAGGGTAGTTAGTAAACCTATCCCACTCTCTAGCTCCCCCTTAGCACGTAAAGGAATATTATTTGGGGGTCCAGCCATGGAGAAGAGTTTAGACACTAGGATAAGATAAGGAACACACCCATTATAAAGAAATCACATTAGGATTCTCTTTTTAAGCTGTTCCTTAAAACACTACTGCTTAGGAAATCAATTGGAGGCAGAAGCAGTCAAGGGTAGCCTAGGGTTAGGGTTAGGCTTAGGGTTAGGCTTAGGGTACAGCTTAGGGTACGGGTTCAGGGAGGGGTGCGGGTACGGCGTAGGGTATGGGTTAGGGTTAGGGTTAGGGTTAGTGTTAGGGTTAGGGCTCGGTTTAGGGTACGGGTTAGGATTAGGGTATGTGTTAGGGTTAGGGTAGGGGTTAGGGTTAGGGTACGCGTTAGGGTTAGGGTAGTTATTAAACCTATCCCACTCTCTAGATACCCCTTAGCACGTAAAGGAATATTATTTGAGGGTCCAGCCATGGAGAAGAGTTTAGACACTAGGATAAGATAAGGAACACACCCATTATAAAGAAATCACATTAGGATTCTCTTTTTAAGCTGTTCCTTAAAACACTAGTGCTTAGGAAATCTATTGGAGGCAGAAGCAGTCAAGGGTAGCCTAGGGTTAGGGTTAGGCTTAGGGTTAGGCTTAGGGTACGGCTTAGGGTACGGGTTCGGGGAGGGGTGTGGGTACGGCGTAGGGTATGGGTTAGGGTTAGGGTTAGGGTTAGTGTTAGGGTTAGGGCTCGGTTTAGGGTACGGGTTAGGATTAGGGTACGTGTTAGGGTTAGGGTAGGGGTTAGGGTTAGGGTACGCGTTAGGGTTAGGGTAGTTATTAAACCTATCCCACTCTCTAGATACCCCTTAGCACGTAAAGGAATATTATTTGGGGGTCCAGCCATGGAGAAGAGTTTAGACACTAGGATAAGATAAGGAACACACCCATTATAAAGAAATCACTTTAGGATTCTCTTTTTAAGCTGTTCCTTAAAACACTAGTGCTTAGGAAATCTATTGGAGGCAGAAGCAGTCAAGGGTAGCCTAGGGTTAGGGTTAGGCTTAGGGTTAGGCTTAGGGTACGGCTTGGGGTATGGGTTCGGGGAGGGGTTCGGGTACGGCGTAGGGTATCATTTAGGGTTAGGGTTAGGGTTAGTGTTAGGGTTAGGGCTCGGTTTAGGGTACGGGTTAGGATTAGGGTACGTGTTAGGGTTAGGGTAGGGGTTAGGGTTAGGTTACGCGTTAGGGCTAGGGTAGTTAGTAAACCTATCCCACTCTCTAGCTCCCCCTTAGCACGTAAAGGAATATTATTTGGGGATCCAGCCATGGAGAAGAGTTTAGACACTAGGATAAGATAAGGAACACACCCATTATAAAGAAATCACATTAGGATTGTCTTTTTAAGCTGTTCCTTAAAACACTAGTGCTTAGGAAATCTATTGGAGGCAGAAGCAGTCAAGGGTAGCCTAGGGTTAGGGTTAGGCGTAGGGTTAGGGTTAGGGTACGGCTTAGGGTACAGGTTCGGGGAGGGGTTCGGGTACGGCGTAGGGTATGGGTTAGTGTTAGGGTTAGGGTTAGTGTTAGGGTTAGGGCTCGGTTTAGGGTACGGGTTAGGATTAGGGTACGTGTTAGGGTTAGGGTAGGGGTTAGGGTTAGGGTACGCGTTAGGGTTAGGGTAGTTATTAAACCTATCCCACTCTCTAGATACCCCTTAGCACGTAAAGGAATATTATTTGGGGGTCCAACCATGGAGAAGAGTTTAGACACTAGGATAAGATAAGGAACACACCCATTATAAAGAAATCACATTAGGATTCTCTTTTTCAGCTGTTCCTTAAAACACTAGTGCTTAGGAAATCTATTGGAGGCAGAAGCAGTCAAGGGTAGCCTAGGGTTAGGGTTAGGCTTAGGGTACGGCTTAGGGTACGGGTTCGGGGAGGGTTTCAGGTACGGCGTAGGGTATCGGTTAGGGTTAGGGTTAGGGTTAGTGTTATGGTTCGGGCTCGGTTTAGGGTACGGGTTAGGATTAGGGTACGTGTTAGGGTTAGGGTAGGGGTTAGGGTTAGGGTACGCTTTAGGGTTAGGGTAGTTATTAAACCTATCCCACTCTCTAGATACCCCTTAGCACGTAAAGGAATATTATTTGGGGGTCCAGCCATGGAGAAGAGTTTAGACACTAGGATAAGATAAGGAACACACCCATTATAAAGAAATCACATTAGGATTCTCTTTTAAAGCTGTTCCTTAAAACACTAGTGCTTAGGAAATCTATTGGAGGCAGAAGCAGTCAAGGGTAGCCTAGGGTTAGGGTTAGGCTTAGGGTTAGGGTTAGGGTACGGCTTGGGGTATGGGTTCGGGGAGGGGTTCGGGTACGGCGTAGGGTATGGGTTAGGGTTAGGGTTAGGGTTAGTGTTAGGGTTAGGGCTCGGTTTAGGGTACGGGTTAGGATTAGGGTACGTGTTAGGGTTAGGGTAGGGGTTAGGGTTAGGTTACGCGTTAGGGCTAGGGTAGTTAGTAAACCTATACCACTCTCTAGCTCCCCCTTAGCACGTAAAGGAATATTATTTGGGGGTCCAGCCATGGAGAAGAGTTTAGACACTAGGATAAGATAAGGAACACACCCATTATAAAGAAATCACATTAGGATTCTCTTTTTAAGCTGTTCCTTAAAACACTACTGCTTAGGAAATCAATTGGAGGCAGAAGCAGTCAAGGGTAGCCTAGGGTTAGGGTTAGGCTTAGGGTTAGGCTTAGGGTATAGCTTAGGGTACGGGTTCAGGGAGGGGTGCGGGTACGGCTTAGGGTATGGGTTAGGGTTAGGGTTAGGGTTAGTGTTAGGGTTAGGGCTCGGTTTAGGGTACGGGTTAGGATTAGGGTATGTGTTAGGGTTAGGGTAGGGGTTAGGGTTAGGGTACGCGTTAGGGTTAGGGTAGTTATTAAACCTATCCCACTCTCTAGATACCCCTTAGCACGTAAAGGAATATTATTTGAAGGTCCAGCCATGGAGAAGAGGTTAGACACTAGGATAAGATAAGGAACACACCCATTATAAAGAAATCACATTAGGATTCTCTTTTTCAGCTGTTCCTTAAAACACTAGTGCTTAGGAAATCTATTGGAGGCAGAAGCAGTCAAGGGTAGCCTAGGGTTAGGGTTAGGCTTAGGGTTAGGCTTAGGGTACGGCTTAGGGTACGGGTTCGGGGAGGGGTGTGGGTACGGCGTAGGGTATGGGTTAGGGTTAGGGTTATGGTTAGTGTTAGGGTTAGGGCTCGGTTTAGGGTACGGGTTAGGATTAGGGTACGTGTTAGGGTTAGGGTAGGGGTTAGGGTTAGGGTACGCGTTAGGGTTAGGGTAGTTATTAAACCTATCCCACTCTCTAGATACCCCTTAGCACGTAAAGGAATATTATTTGGGGGTCCAACCATGGAGAAGAGTTTAGACACTAGGATAAGATAAGGAACACACCCATTATAAAGAAATCACATTAGGATTCTCTTTTTCAGCTGTTCCTTAAAACACTAGTGCTTAGGAAATCTATTGGAGGCAGAAGCAGTCAAGGGTAGCCTAGGGTTAGGGTTAGGCTTAGGGTACGGCTTAGGGTACGGGTTCGGGGAGGGTTTCGGGTACGGCGTAGGGTATGGGTTAGGGTTAGGGTTAGGGTTAGTGTTATGGTTCGGGCTCGGTTTAGGGTACGGGTTAGGATTAGGGCACGTGTTAGGGTTAGGGTAGGGGTTAGGGTTAGGGTACGCGTTAGGGTTAGGGTAGTTATTAAACCTATCCCACTCTCTAGATACCCCTTAGCACGTAAAGGAATATTATTTGGGGGTCCAGCCATGGAGAAGAGTTTAGACACTAGGATAAGATAAGGAACACACCCATTATAAAGAAATCACTTTAGGATTCTCTTTTTAAGCTGTTCCTTAAAACACTAGTGCTTAGGAAATCTATTGGAGGCAGAAGCAGTCAAGGGTAGCCTAGGGTTAGGGTTAGGCTTAGGGTTAGGGTTAGGGTACGGCTTGGGGTATGGGTTCGGGGAGGGGTTCGGGTACGGCGTAGGGTATGGGTTAGGGTTAGGGTTAGGGTTAGTGTTAGGGTTAGGGCTCGGTTTAGGGTACGCGTTAGGATTAGGGTACGTGTTAGGGTTAGGGTAGTTAGTAAACCTATCCCACTCTATAGCTCCCCCTTAGCACGTAAAGGAATATTATTTGGGGGTCCAGCCATGGAGAAGAGTTTAGACACTAGGATAAGATAAGGAACACACCCATTATAAAGAAATCACATTAGGATTCTCTTTTTAAGCTGTTCCTTAAAACACTACTGCTTAGGAAATCAATTGGAGGCAGAAGCAGTCAAGGGTAGCCTAGGGTTAGGGTTAGGCTTAGGGTTAGGCTTAGGGTACAGCTTAGGGTACGGGTTCAGGGAGGGGTGCGGGTACGGCGTAGGGTATGGGTTAGGGTTAGGGTTAGGGTTAGTGTTAGGGTTAGGGCTCGGTTTAGGGTACGGGTTAGGATTAGGGTATGTGTTAGGGTTAGGGTAGGGGTTAGGGTTAGGGTACGCGTTAGGGTTAGGGTAGTTATTAAACCTATCCCACTCTCTAGATACCCCTTAGCACGTAAGGGAATATTATTTGGGGGTGCAGCCATGGAGAAGAGTTTAGACACTAGGATAAGATAAGGAACACACCCATTATAAAGAAATCACTTTAGGATTCTCTTTTTAAGCTGTTCCTTAAAACACTAGTGCTTAGGAAATCTATTGGAGGCAGAAGCAGTCAAGGGTAGCCTAGGGTTAGGGTTAGGCTTAGGGTTAGGCTTAGGGTACGGCTTAGGGTACGGGTTCAGGGAGGGGTGTGGGTATGGCGTAGGGTATGGGTTAGGGTTAGGGTTAGGGTTAGTGTTAGGGTTAGGGCTCGGTTTAGGGTACGGGTTAGGATTAGGGTACGTGTTAGGGTTAGGATAGGGGTTAGGGTTAGGGTACGCGTTAGGGTTAAGGTAGTTATTAAACCTATCCCACTCTCTAGATACCCCTTAGCACGTAAAGGAATATTATTTGGGGGTCCAGCCATGGAGAAGAGTTTAGACACTAGGATAAGATAAGGAACACACCCATTATAAAGAAATCACTTTAGGATTCTCTTTTTAAGCTGCTCCTTAAAACACTAGTGCTTAGGAAATCTATTGGAGGCAGAAGCAGTCAAGGGTAGCCTAGGGTTAGGGTTAGGCTTAGGGTACGGCTTAGGGTACGGGTTCGGGGAGGGTTTCGGGTACGGCGTAGGGTATGGGTTAGGGTTAGGGTTAGGGTTAGTGTTAGGGTTAGGGCTCGGTTTAGGGTACGGGTTAGGATTAGGGTACGTGTTAGGGTTAGGGTAGGGGTTAGGGTTAGGGTATGCGTTAGGGTTAGGGTAGTTATTAAACCTATCCCACTCTCTAGATACCCCTTAGCACGTAAAGGAATATTATTTGGGGGTCCAACCTTGGAGAAGAGTTTAGACACTAGGATAAGATAAGGAACACACCCATTATAAAGAAATCACATTAGGATTCTCTTTTTCAGCTGTTCCTTAAAACACTAGTGCTTAGGAAATCTATTGGAGGCAGAAGCAGTCAAGGGTAGCCTAGGGTTAGGGTTAGGCTTAGGGTTAGGCTTAGGGTACGGCTTAGGGTACGGGTTCGGGGAGGGTTTCGGGTACGGCGTAGGGTATGGGTTAGGGTTAGGGTTAGGGTTAGTGTTAGGGTTAGGGCTCGGTTTAGGGTACGGTTAGGATTAGGGTACGTGTTAGGTTTAGGGTAGGGGTTAGGGTTAGGGTACGCGTTAGGGTTAGGGTAGTTAGTAAACCTATCCCACTCTCTAGATACCCCTTAGCACGTAAAGGAATATTATATGGGGGTCCAGCCATGGAGAAGAGTTTAGACACTAGGATAAGATAAGGAACACACCGATTATAAAGAAATCACATTAGGATTCTCTTTTTAAGCTGTTGCTTAAAACACTAGTGCTTAGGAAATCTACTGGAGGCAGAAGCAGTCAAGGGTAGCCTAGGGTTAGTGTTAGGCTTAGGGTTAGGCTTAGGGTATGGCTTAGGGTACGGGTTTGGGGAGGGGTTCGGGTACAGCGTAGGGTATGGGTTAGGGTTAGCGTTAGTGTTAGTGTTAGGGTTAGGGCTCGGTTTAGGGTACGGGTTAGGATTAGGGTACGTGTTAGTGTTAGGGTAGGGGTTAGGGTTAGAATACGCATTAGGGTTAGGGTAGTTATTAAACCTATCCCACTCTCTAGATACCCCTTAGCACGTAAGGCAATATTATTTGGGGGTGCAGCCATGGAGAAGAGTTTAGACACTAGGATAAGATAAGGAACACACCCATTATAAAGAAATCACATTAGGATTCTCTTTTTAAGCTGTTCCTTAAAACACTAGTGCTTAGGAAATCTATTGGAGGCAGAAGCAGTCAAGGGTAGCCTAGGGTTAGGGTTAGGCTTAGGGTTAGGCTTAGGGTACGGCTTAGGGTACGGGTTTGGGGAGGGGTTCGGGTACGGCGTAGGGTATGGGTTAGGATTAGGGTTAGGGTTAGGGTTAGTGTTAGGGCTCGGTTTAGGGTACGGGTTAGGATTAGGGTACGTGTTAGGGATAGGGTAGGGGTTAGGGTTAGGGTACGCGTTAGGGTTAGGGTAGTTAGTAAACCTATCCCACTCTCTAGATACCCCTTAGCACGTAAAGGAATATTATTTGGGGGTCCAGCCATGGAGAAGAGTTTAGACACTAGGATAAGATAAGGAACACACCCATTATAAAGAAATCACTTTAGGATTCTCTTTTTAAGCTGTTCCTTAAAACACTAGTGCTTAGGAAATCTATTGGAGGCAGAAGCAGTCAAGGGTAGCCTAGGGTTAGGGTTAGGCTTAGGGTTAGGCTTAGGGTACGGCTTGGGGTATGGGTTCGGGGAGGGGTTCGGGTACGGCGTAGGGTATCATTTAGGGTTAGGGTTAGGGTTAGTGTTAGGGTTAGGGCTCGGTTTAGGGTACGGGTTAGGATTAGGGTACGTGTTAGGGTTAGGGTAGGGGTTAGGGTTAGGTTACGCGTTAGGGCTAGGGTAGTTAGTAAACCTATCCCACTCTCTAGATACCCCTTAGCACGTAAAGGAATATTATTTGGGGGTCCAGCCATGGAGAAGAGTTTAGACACTAGGATAAGATAAGGAACACACCCATTATAAAGAAATCACTTTAGGATTCTCTTTTTAAGCTGTTCCTTAAAACACTAGTGCTTAGGAAATCTATTGGAGGCAGAAGCAGTCAAGGGTAGCCTAGGGTTAGGGTTAGGCTTAGGGTTAGGGTTAGGGTACGGCTTGGGGTATGGGTTCGGGGAGGGGTTCGGGTACGGCGTAGGGTATGGGTTAGGGTTAGGGTTAGGGTTAGTGTTAGGGTTAGGGCTCGGTTTAGGGTACGCGTTAGGATTAGGGTACGTGTTAGGGTTAGGGTAGTTAGTAAACCTATCCCACTCTATAGCTCCCCCTTAGCACGTAAAGGAATATTATTTGGGGGTCCAGCCATGGAGAAGAGTTTAGACACTAGGATAAGATAAGGAACACACCCATTATAAAGAAATCACATTAGGATTCTCTTTTTAAGCTGTTCCTTAAAACACTACTGCTTAGGAAATCAATTGGAGGCAGAAGCAGTCAAGGGTAGCCTAGGGTTAGGGTTAGGCTTAGGGTTAGGCTTAGGGTACAGCTTAGGGTACGGGTTCAGGGAGGGGTGCGGGTACGGCGTAGGGTATGGGTTAGGGTTAGGGTTAGGGTTAGTGTTAGGGTTAGGGCTCGGTTTAGGGTACGGGTTAGGATTAGGGTATGTGTTAGGGTTAGGGTAGGGGTTAGGGTTAGGGTACGCGTTAGGGTTAGGGTAGTTATTAAACCTATCCCACTCTCTAGATACCCCTTAGCACGTAAAGGAATATTATTTGAGGGTCCAGCCATGGAGAAGAGTTTAGACACTAGGATAAGATAAGGAACACACCCATTATAAAGAAATCACATTAGGATTCTCTTTTTAAGCTGTTCCTTAAAACACTAGTGCTTAGGAAATCTATTGGAGGCAGAAGCAGTCAAGGGTAGCCTAGGGTTAGGGTTAGGCTTAGGGTTAGGCTTAGGGTACGGCTTAGGGTACGGGTTCAGGGAGGGGTGTGGGTATGGCGTAGGGTATGGGTTAGGGTTAGGGTTAGGGTTAGTGTTAGGGTTAGGGCTCGGTTTAGGGTACGGGTTAGGATTAGGGTACGTGTTAGGGTTAGGGTAGGGGTTAGGGTTAGGGTACGCGTTAGGGTTAAGGTAGTTATTAAACCTATCCCACTCTCTAGATACCCCTTAGCACGTAAAGGAATATTATTTGGGGGTCCAGCCATGGAGAAGAGTTTAGACACTAGGATAAGATAAGGAACACACCCATTATAAAGAAATCACTTTAGGATTCTCTTTTTAAGCTGTTCCTTAAAACACTAGTGCTTAGGAAATCTATTGGAGGCAGAAGCAGTCATGGGTAGCCTAGGGTTAGGGTTAGGCTTAGGGTACGGCTTAGGGTACGGGTTCGGGGAGGGTTTCAGGTACGGCGTAGGGTATGGGTTAGGGTTAGGGTTAGGGTTAGTGTTATGGTTCGGGCTCGGTTTAGGGTACGGGTTAGGATTAGGGTACGTGTTAGGGTTAGGGTAGGGGTTAGGGTTAGGGTACGCGTTAGGGTTAGGGTAGTTATTAAACCTATCCCACTCTCTAGATACCCCTTAGCACGTAAAGGAATATTATTTGGGGGTCCAGCCATGGAGAAGAGTTTAGACACTAGGATAAGATAAGGAACACACCCATTATAAAGAAATCACTTTAGGATTCTCTTTTTAAGCTGTTCCTTAAAACACTAGTGCTTAGGAAATCTATTGGAGGCAGAAGCAGTCAAGGGTAGCCTAGGGTTAGGGTTAGGCTTAGGGTTAGGGTTAGGGTACGGCTTGGGGTATGGGTTCGGGGAGGGGTTCGGGTACGGCGTAGGGTATGGGTTAGGGTTAGGGTTAGGGTTAGTGTTAGGGTTAGGGCTCGGTTTAGGGTACGGGTTAGGATTAGGGTACGTGTTAGGGTTAGGGTAGGGGTTAGGGTTAGGTTACGCGTTAGGGCTAGGGTAGTTAGTAAACCTATCCCACTCTCTAGCTCCCCCTTAGCACGTAAAGGAATATTATTTGGGGGTCCAGCCATGGAGAAGAGTTTAGACACTAGGATAAGATAAGGAACACACCCATTATAAAGAAATCACATTAGGATTCTCTTTTTAAGCTGTTCCTTAAAACACTACTGCTTAGGAAATCAATTGGAGGCAGAAGCAGTCAAGGGTAGCCTAGGGTTAGGGTTAGGCTTAGGGTTAGGCTTAGGGTACAGCTTAGGGTACGGGTTCAGGGAGGGGTGCGGGTACGGCGTAGGGTATGGGTTAGGGTTAGGGTTAGGGTTAGTGTTAGGGTTAGGGCTCGGTTTAGGGTACGGGTTAGGATTAGGGTATGTGTTAGGGTTAGGGTAGGGGTTAGGGTTAGGGTACGCGTTAGGGTTAGGGTAGTTATTAAACCTATCCCACTCTCTAGATACCCCTTAGCACGTAAAGGAATATTATTTGAGGGTCCAGCCATGGAGAAGAGGTTAGACACTAGGATAAGATAAGGAACACACCCATTATAAAGAAATCACATTAGGATTCTCTTTTTAAGCTGTTCCTTAAAACACTAGTGCTTAGGAAATCTATTGGAGGCAGAAGCAGTCAAGGGTAGCCTAGGGTTAGGGTTAGGCTTAGGGTTAGGCTTAGGGTACGGCTTAGGGTACGGGTTCGGGGAGGGGTGTGGGTACGGCGTAGGGTATGGGTTAGGGTTAGGGTTAGGGTTAGTGTTAGGGTTAGGGCTCGGTTTAGGGTACGGGTTAGGATTAGGGTACGTGTTAGGGTTAGGGTAGGGGTTAGGGTTAGGGTACGCGTTAGGGTTAGGGTAGTTATTAAACCTATCCCACTCTCTAGATACCCCTTAGCACGTAAAGGAATATTATTTGGGGGTCCAACCATGGAGAAGAGTTTAGACACTAGGATAAGATAAGGAACACACCTATTATAAAGAAATCACATTAGGATTCTCTTTTTCAGCTGTTCCTTAAAACACTAGTGCTTAGGAAATCTATTGGAGGCAGAAGCAGTCAAGGGTAGCCTAGGGTTAGGGTTAGGCTTAGGGTACGGCTTAGGGTACGGGTTCGGGGAGGGTTTCGGGTACGGCGTAGGGTATGGGTTAGGGTTAGGGTTAGGGTTAGTGTTAGGGTTAGGGCTCGGTTTAGGGTACGGGTTAGGATTAGGGTACGTGTTAGGGTTAGGGTAGGGGTTAGGGTTAGGGTATGCGTTAGGGTTAGGGTAGTTATTAAACCTATCCCACTCTCTAGATACCCCTTAGCACGTAAAGGAATATTATTTGGGGGTCCAACCTTGGAGAAGAGTTTAGACACTAGGATAAGATAAGGAACACACCCATTATAAAGAAATCACATTAGGATTCTCTTTTTCAGCTGTTCCTTAAAACACTAGTGCTTAGGAAATCTATTGGAGGCAGAAGCAGTCAAGGGTAGCCTAGGGTTAGGGTTAGGCTTAGGGTTAGGCTTAGGGTACGGCTTAGGGTACGGGTTCGGGGAGGGTTTCGGGTACGGCGTAGGGTATGGGTTAGGGTTAGGGTTAGTGTTAGGGTTAGGGCTCGGTTTAGGGTACGGTTAGGATTAGGGTACGTGTTAGGTTTAGGGTAGGGGTTAGGGTTAGGGTACGCGTTAGGGTTAGGGTAGTTAGTAAACCTATCCCACTCTCTAGATACCCCTTAGCACGTAAAGGAATATTTTATGGGGGTCCAGCCATGGAGAAGAGTTTAGACACTAGGATAAGATAAGGAACACACCGATTATAAAGAAATCACATTAGGATTCTCTTTTTAAGCTGTTGCTTAAAACACTAGTGCTTAGGAAATCTACTGGAGGCAGAAGCAGTCAAGGGTAGCCTAGGGTTAGCGTTAGGCTTAGGGTTAGGCTTAGGGTATGGCTTAGGGTACGGGTTTGGGGAGGGGTTCGGGTACAGCGTAGGGTATGGGTTAGGGTTAGCGTTAGTGTTAGTGTTAGGGTTAGGGCTCGGTTTAGGGTACGGGTTAGGATTAGGGTACGTGTTAGTGTTAGGGTAGGGGTTAGGGTTAGAATACGCATTAGGGTTAGGGTAGTTATTAAACCTATCCCACTCTCTAGATACCCCTTAGCACGTAAGGCAATATTATTTGGGGGTGCAGCCATGGAGAAGAGTTTAGACACTAGGATAAGATAAGGAACACACCCATTATAAAGAAATCACATTAGGATTCTCTTTTTAAGCTGTTCCTTAAAACACTAGTGCTTAGGAAATCTATTGGAGGCAGAAGCAGTCAAGGGTAGCCTAGGGTTAGGGTTAGGCTTAGGGTTAGGCTTAGGGTACGGCTTAGGGTACGGGTTTGGGGAGGGGTTCGGGTACGGCGTAGGGTATGGGTTAGGGTTAGGGTTAGGGTTAGGGTTAGTGTTAGGGCTCGGTTTAGGGTACGGGTTAGGATTAGGGTACGTGTTAGGGATAGGGTAGGGGTTAGGGTTAGGGTACGCGTTAGGGTTAGGGTAGTTAGTAAACCTATCCCACTCTCTAGATACCCCTAAGCACGTAAAGGAATATTATTTGGGGGTCCAGCCATGGAGAAGAGTTTAGACACTAGGATAAGATAAGGAACACACCCATTATAAAGAAATCACTTTAGGATTCTCTTTTTAAGCTGTTCCTTAAAACACTACTGCTTAGGAAATCTATTGGAGGCAGAAGCAGTCAAGGGTAGCCTAGGGTTAGGGTTAGGCTTAGGGTTAGGCTTAGGGTACGGCTTGGGGTATGGGTTCGGGGAGGGGTTCGGGTACGGCGTAGGGTATCATTTAGGGTTAGGGTTAGGGTTAGTGTTAGGGTTAGGGCTCGGTTTAGGGTACGGGTTAGGATTAGGGTACGTGTTAGGGTTAGGGTAGGGGTTAGGGTTAGGTTACGCGTTAGGGCTAGGGTAGTTAGTAAACCTATCCCACTCTCTAGCTCCCCCTTAGCACGTAAAGGAATATTATTTGGGGATCCAGCCATGGAGAAGAGTTTAGACACTAGGATAAGATAAGGAACACACCCATTATAAAGAAATCACATTAGGATTGTCTTTTTAAGCTGTTCCTTAAAACACTAGTGCTTAGGAAATCTATTGGAGGCAGAAGCAGTCAAGGGTAGCCTAGGGTTAGGGTTAGGCGTAGGGTTAGGGTTAGGGTACGGCTTAGGGTACAGGTTCGGGGAGGGGTTCGGGTACGGCGTAGGGTATGGGTTAGTGTTAGGGTTAGGGTTAGTGTTAGGGTTAGGGCTCGGTTTAGGGTACGGGTTAGGATTAGGGTACGTGTTAGGGTTAGGGTAGGGGTTAGGGTTAGGGTACGCGTTAGGGTTAGGGTAGTTATTAAACCTATCCCACTCTCTAGATACCCCTTAGCACGTAAAGGAATATTATTTGGGGGTCCAACCATGGAGAAGAGTTTAGACACTAGGATAAGATAAGGAACACACCCATTATAAAGAAATCACATTAGGATTCTCTTTTTCAGCTCTTCCTTAAAACACTAGTGCTTAGGAAATTTATTGGAGGCAGAAGCAGTCAAGGGTAGCCTAGGGTTAGGGTTAGGCTTAGGGTACGGCTTAGGGTACGGGTTCGGGGAGGGTTTCAGGTACGGCGTAGGGTATCGGTTAGGGTTAGGGTTAGGGTTAGTGTTATGGTTCGGGCTCGGTTTAGGGTACGGGTTAGGATTAGGGTACGTGTTAGGGTTAGGGTAGGGGTTAGGGTTAGGGTACGCTTTAGGGTTAGGGTAGTTATTAAACCTATCCCACTCTCTAGATACCCCTTAGCACGTAAAGGAATATTATTTGGGGGTCCAGCCATGGAGAAGAGTTTAGACACTAGGATAAGATAAGGAACACACCCATTATAAAGAAATCACTTTAGGATTCTCTTTTAAAGCTGTTCCTTAAAACACTAGTGCTTAGGAAATCTATTGGAGGCAGAAGCAGTCAAGGGTAGCCTAGGGTTAGGGTTAGGCTTAGGGTTAGGGTTAGGGTACGGCTTGGGGTATGGGTTCGGGGAGGGGTTCGGGTACGGCGTAGGGTATGGGTTAGGGTTAGGGTTAGGGTTAGTGTTAGGGTTAGGGCTCGGTTTAGGGTACGGGTTAGGATTAGGGTACGTGTTAGGGTTAGGGTAGGGGTTAGGGTTAGGTTACGCGTTAGGGCTAGGGTAGTTAGTAAACCTATACCACTCTCTAGCTCCCCCTTAGCACGTAAAGGAATATTATTTGGGGGTCCAGCCATGGAGAAGAGTTTAGACACTAGGATAAGATAAGGAACACACCCATTATAAAGAAATCACATTAGGATTCTCTTTTTAAGCTGTTCCTTAAAACACTACTGCTTAGGAAATCAATTGGAGGCAGAAGCAGTCAAGGGTAGCCTAGGGTTAGGGTTAGGCTTAGGGTTAGGCTTAGGGTACAGCTTAGGGTACGGGTTCAGGGAGGGGTGCGGGTACGGCTTAGGGTATGGGTTAGGGTTAGGGTTAGGGTTAGTGTTAGGGTTAGGGCTCGGTTTAGGGTACGGGTTAGGATTAGGGTATGTGTTAGGGTTAGGGTAGGGGTTAGGGTTAGGGTACGCGTTAGGGTTAGGGTAGTTATTAAACCTATCCCACTCTCTAGATACCCCTTAGCACGTAAAGGAATATTATTTGAAGGTCCAGCCATGGAGAAGAGGTTAGACACTAGGATAAGATAAGGAACACACCCATTATAAAGAAATCACATTAGGATTCTCTTTTTCAGCTGTTCCTTAAAACACTAGTGCTTAGGAAATCTATTGGAGGCAGAAGCAGTCAAGGGTAGCCTAGGGTTAGGGTTAGGCTTAGGGTTAGGCTTAGGGTACGGCTTAGGGTACGGGTTCGGGGAGGGGTGTGGGTACGGCGTAGGGTATGGGTTAGGGTTAGGGTTATGGTTAGTGTTAGGGTTAGGGCTCGGTTTAGGGTACGGGTTAGGATTAGGGTACGTGTTAGGGTTAGGGTAGGGGTTAGGGTTAGGGTACGCGTTAGGGTTAGGGTAGTTATTAAACCTATCCCACTCTCTAGATACCCCTTAGCACGTAAAGGAATATTATTTGGGGGTCCAACCATGGAGAAGAGTTTAGACACTAGGATAAGATAAGGAACACACCCATTATAAAGAAATCACATTAGGATTCTCTTTTTCAGCTGTTCCTTAAAACACTAGTGCTTAGGAAATCTATTGGAGGCAGAAGCAGTCAAGGGTAGCCTAGGGTTAGGGTTAGGCTTAGGGTACGGCTTAGGGTACGGGTTCGGGGAGGGTTTCGGGTACGGCGTAGGGTATGGGTTAGGGTTAGGGTTAGGGTTAGTGTTATGGTTCGGGCTCGGTTTAGGGTACGGGTTAGGATTAGGGCACGTGTTAGGGTTAGGGTAGGGGTTAGGGTTAGGGTACGCGTTAGGGTTAGGGTAGTTATTAAACCTATCCCACTCTCTAGATACCCCTTAGCACGTAAAGGAATATTATTTGGGGGTCCAGCCATGGAGAAGAGTTTAGACACTAGGATAAGATAAGGAACACACCCATTATAAAGAAATCACTTTAGGATTCTCTTTTTAAGCTGTTCCTTAAAACACTAGTGCTTAGGAAATCTATTGGAGGCAGAAGCAGTCAAGGGTAGCCTAGGGTTAGGGTTAGGCTTAGGGTTAGGGTTAGGGTACGGCTTGGGGTATGGGTTCGGGGAGGGGTTCGGGTACGGCGTAGGGTATGGGTTAGGGTTAGGGTTAGGGTTAGTGTTAGGGTTAGGGCTCGGTTTAGGGTACGCGTTAGGATTAGGGTACGTGTTAGGGTTAGGGTAGTTAGTAAACCTATCCCACTCTATAGCTCCCCCTTAGCACGTAAAGGAATATTATTTGGGGGTCCAGCCATGGAGAAGAGTTTAGACACTAGGATAAGATAAGGAACACACCCATTATAAAGAAATCACATTAGGATTCTCTTTTTAAGCTGTTCCTTAAAACACTACTGCTTAGGAAATCAATTGGAGGCAGAAGCAGTCAAGGGTAGCCTAGGGTTAGGGTTAGGCTTAGGGTTAGGCTTAGGGTACAGCTTAGGGTACGGGTTCAGGGAGGGGTGCGGGTACGGCGTAGGGTATGGGTTAGGGTTAGGGTTAGGGTTAGTGTTAGGGTTAGGGCTCGGTTTAGGGTACGGGTTAGGATTAGGGTATGTGTTAGGGTTAGGGTAGGGGTTAGGGTTAGGGTACGCCTTAGGGTTAGGGTAGTTATTAAACCTATCCCACTCTCTAGATACCCCTTAGCACGTAAAGGAATATTATTTGAGGGTCCAGCCATGGAGAAGAGTTTAGACACTAGGATAAGATAAGGAACACACCCATTATAAAGAAATCACATTAGGATTCTCTTTTTAAGCTGTTCCTTAAAACACTAGTGCTTAGGAAATCTATTGGAGGCAGAAGCAGTCAAGGGTAGCCTAGGGTTAGGGTTAGGCTTAGGGTTAGGCTTAGGGTACGGCTTAGGGTACGGGTTCAGGGAGGGGTGTGGGTATGGCGTAGGGTATGGGTTAGGGTTAGGGTTAGGGTTAGTGTTAGGGTTAGGGCTCGGTTTAGGGTACGGGTTAGGATTAGGGTACGTGTTAGGGTTAGGATAGGGGTTAGGGTTAGGGTACGCGTTAGGGTTAAGGTAGTTATTAAACCTATCCCACTCTCTAGATACCCCTTAGCACGTAAAGGAATATTATTTGGGGGTCCAGCCATGGAGAAGAGTTTAGACACTAGGATAAGATAAGGAACACACCCATTATAAAGAAATCACTTTAGGATTCTCTTTTTAAGCTGCTCCTTAAAACACTAGTGCTTAGGAAATCTATTGGAGGCAGAAGCAGTCAAGGGTAGCCTAGGGTTAGGGTTAGGCTTAGGGTTAGGCTTAGGGTACGGCTTGGGGTATGGGTTCGGGGAGGGGTTCGGGTACGGCGTAGGGTATCATTTAGGGTTAGGGTTAGGGTTAGTGTTAGGGTTAGGGCTCGGTTTAGGGTACGGGTTAGGATTAGGGTACGTGTTAGGGTTAGGGTAGGGGTTAGGGTTAGGTTACGCGTTAGGGCTAGGGTAGTTAGTAAACCTATCCCACTCTCTAGCTCCCCCTTAGCACGTAAAGGAATATTATTTGGGGATCCAGCCATGGAGAAGAGTTTAGACACTAGGATAAGATAAGGAACACACCCATTATAAAGAAATCACATTAGGATTGTCTTTTTAAGCTGTTCCTTAAAACACTAGTGCTTAGGAAATCTATTGGAGGCAGAAGCAGTCAAGGGTAGCCTAGGGTTAGGGTTAGGCGTAGGGTTAGGGTTAGGGTACGGCTTAGGGTACAGGTTCGGGGAGGGGTTCGGGTACGGCGTAGGGTATGGGTTAGTGTTAGGGTTAGGGTTAGTGTTAGGGTTAGGGCTCGGTTTAGGGTACGGGTTAGGATTAGGGTACGTGTTAGGGTTAGGGTAGGGGTTAGGGTTAGGGTACGCGTTAGGGTTAGGGTAGTTATTAAACCTATCCCACTCTCTAGATACCCCTTAGCACGTAAAGGAATATTATTTGGGGGTCCAACCATGGAGAAGAGTTTAGACACTAGGATAAGATAAGGAACACACCCATTATAAAGAAATCACATTAGGATTCTCTTTTTCAGCTGTTCCTTAAAACACTAGTGCTTAGGAAATCTATTGGAGGCAGAAGCAGTCAAGGGTAGCCTAGGGTTAGGGTTAGGCTTAGGGTACGGCTTAGGGTACGGGTTCGGGGAGGGTTTCAGGTACGGCGTAGGGTATCGGTTAGGGTTAGGGTTAGGGTTAGTGTTATGGTTCGGGCTCGGTTTAGGGTACGGGTTAGGATTAGGGTACGTGTTAGGGTTAGGGTAGGGGTTAGGGTTAGGGTACGCTTTAGGGTTAGGGTAGTTATTAAACCTATCCCACTCTCTAGATACCCCTTAGCACGTAAAGGAATATTATTTGGGGGTCCAGCCATGGAGAAGAGTTTAGACACTAGGATAAGATAAGGAACACACCCATTATAAAGAAATCACTTTAGGATTCTCTTTTAAAGCTGTTCCTTAAAACACTAGTGCTTAGGAAATCTATTGGAGGCAGAAGCAGTCAAGGGTAGCCTAGGGTTAGGGTTAGGCTTAGGGTTAGGGTTAGGGTACGGCTTGGGGTATGGGTTCGGGGAGGGGTTCGGGTACGGCGTAGGGTATGGGTTAGGGTTAGGGTTAGGGTTAGTGTTAGGGTTAGGGCTCGGTTTAGGGTACGGGTTAGGATTAGGGTACGTGTTAGGGTTAGGGTAGGGGTTAGGGTTAGGTTACGCGTTAGGGCTAGGGTAGTTAGTAAACCTATACCACTCTCTAGCTCCCCCTTAGCACGTAAAGGAATATTATTTGGGGGTCCAGCCATGGAGAAGAGTTTAGACACTAGGATAAGATAAGGAACACACCCATTATAAAGAAATCACATTAGGATTCTCTTTTTAAGCTGTTCCTTAAAACACTACTGCTTAGGAAATCAATTGGAGGCAGAAGCAGTCAAGGGTAGCCTAGGGTTAGGGTTAGGCTTAGGGTTAGGCTTAGGGTACAGCTTAGGGTACGGGTTCAGGGAGGGGTGCGGGTACGGCTTAGGGTATGGGTTAGGGTTAGGGTTAGGGTTAGTGTTAGGGTTAGGGCTCGGTTTAGGGTACGGGTTAGGATTAGGGTATGTGTTAGGGTTAGGGTAGGGGTTAGGGTTAGGGTACGCGTTAGGGTTAGGGTAGTTATTAAACCTATCCCACTCTCTAGATACCCCTTAGCACGTAAAGGAATATTATTTGAAGGTCCAGCCATGGAGAAGAGGTTAGACACTAGGATAAGATAAGGAACACACCCATTATAAAGAAATCACATTAGGATTCTCTTTTTCAGCTGTTCCTTAAAACACTAGTGCTTAGGAAATCTATTGGAGGCAGAAGCAGTCAAGGGTAGCCTAGGGTTAGGGTTAGGCTTAGGGTTAGGCTTAGGGTACGGCTTAGGGTACGGGTTCGGGGAGGGGTGTGGGTACGGCGTAGGGTATGGGTTAGGGTTAGGGTTATGGTTAGTGTTAGGGTTAGGGCTCGGTTTAGGGTACGGGTTAGGATTAGGGTACGTGTTAGGGTTAGGGTAGGGGTTAGGGTTAGGGTACGCGTTAGGGTTAGGGTAGTTATTAAACCTATCCCACTCTCTAGATACCCCTTAGCACGTAAAGGAATATTATTTGGGGGTCCAACCATGGAGAAGAGTTTAGACACTAGGATAAGATAAGGAACACACCCATTATAAAGAAATCACATTAGGATTCTCTTTTTCAGCTGTTCCTTAAAACACTAGTGCTTAGGAAATCTATTGGAGGCAGAAGCAGTCAAGGGTAGCCTAGGGTTAGGGTTAGGCTTAGGGTACGGCTTAGGGTACGGGTTCGGGGAGGGTTTCGGGTACGGCGTAGGGTATGGGTTAGGGTTAGGGTTAGGGTTAGTGTTATGGTTCGGGCTCGGTTTAGGGTACGGGTTAGGATTAGGGCACGTGTTAGGGTTAGGGTAGGGGTTAGGGTTAGGGTACGCGTTAGGGTTAGGGTAGTTATTAAACCTATCCCACTCTCTAGATACCCCTTAGCACGTAAAGGAATATTATTTGGGGGTCCAGCCATGGAGAAGAGTTTAGACACTAGGATAAGATAAGGAACACACCCATTATAAAGAAATCACTTTAGGATTCTCTTTTTAAGCTGTTCCTTAAAACACTAGTGCTTAGGAAATCTATTGGAGGCAGAAGCAGTCAAGGGTAGCCTAGGGTTAGGGTTAGGCTTAGGGTTAGGGTTAGGGTACGGCTTGGGGTATGGGTTCGGGGAGGGGTTCGGGTACGGCGTAGGGTATGGGTTAGGGTTAGGGTTAGGGTTAGTGTTAGGGTTAGGGCTCGGTTTAGGGTACGCGTTAGGATTAGGGTACGTGTTAGGGTTAGGGTAGTTAGTAAACCTATCCCACTCTATAGCTCCCCCTTAGCACGTAAAGGAATATTATTTGGGGGTCCAGCCATGGAGAAGAGTTTAGACACTAGGATAAGATAAGGAACACACCCATTATAAAGAAATCACATTAGGATTCTCTTTTTAAGCTGTTCCTTAAAACACTACTGCTTAGGAAATCAATTGGAGGCAGAAGCAGTCAAGGGTAGCCTAGGGTTAGGGTTAGGCTTAGGGTTAGGCTTAGGGTACAGCTTAGGGTACGGGTTCAGGGAGGGGTGCGGGTACGGCGTAGGGTATGGGTTAGGGTTAGGGTTAGGGTTAGTGTTAGGGTTAGGGCTCGGTTTAGGGTACGGGTTAGGATTAGGGTATGTGTTAGGGTTAGGGTAGGGGTTAGGGTTAGGGTACGCGTTAGGGTTAGGGTAGTTATTAAACCTATCCCACTCTCTAGATACCCCTTAGCACGTAAGGGAATATTATTTGGGGGTGCAGCCATGGAGAAGAGTTTAGACACTAGGATAAGATAAGGAACACACCCATTATAAAGAAATCACTTTAGGATTCTCTTTTTAAGCTGTTCCTTAAAACACTAGTGCTTAGGAAATCTATTGGAGGCAGAAGCAGTCAAGGGTAGCCTAGGGTTAGGGTTAGGCTTAGGGTTAGGCTTAGGGTACGGCTTAGGGTACGGGTTCAGGGAGGGGTGTGGGTATGGCGTAGGGTATGGGTTAGGGTTAGGGTTAGGGTTAGTGTTAGGGTTAGGGCTCGGTTTAGGGTACGGGTTAGGATTAGGGTACGTGTTAGGGTTAGGATAGGGGTTAGGGTTAGGGTACGCGTTAGGGTTAAGGTAGTTATTAAACCTATCCCACTCTCTAGATACCCCTTAGCACGTAAAGGAATATTATTTGGGGGTCCAGCCATGGAGAAGAGTTTAGACACTAGGATAAGATAAGGAACACACCCATTATAAAGAAATCACTTTAGGATTCTCTTTTTAAGCTGCTCCTTAAAACACTAGTGCTTAGGAAATCTATTGGAGGCAGAAGCAGTCAAGGGTAGCCTAGGGTTAGGGTTAGGCTTAGGGTTAGGCTTAGGGTACGGCTTGGGGTATGGGTTCGGGGAGGGGTTCGGGTACGGCGTAGGGTATCATTTAGGGTTAGGGTTAGGGTTAGTGTTAGGGTTAGGGCTCGGTTTAGGGTACGGGTTAGGATTAGGGTACGTGTTAGGGTTAGGGTAGGGGTTAGGGTTAGGTTACGCGTTAGGGCTAGGGTAGTTAGTAAACCTATCCCACTCTCTAGCTCCCCCTTAGCACGTAAAGGAATATTATTTGGGGATCCAGCCATGGAGAAGAGTTTAGACACTAGGATAAGATAAGGAACACACCCATTATAAAGAAATCACATTAGGATTGTCTTTTTAAGCTGTTCCTTAAAACACTAGTGCTTAGGAAATCTATTGGAGGCAGAAGCAGTCAAGGGTAGCCTAGGGTTAGGGTTAGGCGTAGGGTTAGGGTTAGGGTACGGCTTAGGGTACAGGTTCGGGGAGGGGTTCGGGTACGGCGTAGGGTATGGGTTAGTGTTAGGGTTAGGGTTAGTGTTAGGGTTAGGGCTCGGTTTAGGGTACGGGTTAGGATTAGGGTACGTGTTAGGGTTAGGGTAGGGGTTAGGGTTAGGGTACGCGTTAGGGTTAGGGTAGTTATTAAACCTATCCCACTCTCTAGATACCCCTTAGCACGTAAAGGAATATTATTTGGGGGTCCAACCATGGAGAAGAGTTTAGACACTAGGATAAGATAAGGAACACACCCATTATAAAGAAATCACATTAGGATTCTCTTTTTCAGCTGTTCCTTAAAACACTAGTGCTTAGGAAATCTATTGGAGGCAGAAGCAGTCAAGGGTAGCCTAGGGTTAGGGTTAGGCTTAGGGTACGGCTTAGGGTACGGGTTCGGGGAGGGTTTCAGGTACGGCGTAGGGTATCGGTTAGGGTTAGGGTTAGTGTTATGGTTCGGGCTCGGTTTAGGGTACGGGTTAGGATTAGGGTACGTGTTAGGGTTAGGGTAGGGGTTAGGGTTAGGGTACGCTTTAGGGTTAGGGTAGTTATTAAACCTATCCCACTCTCTAGATACCCCTTAGCACGTAAAGGTATATTATTTGGGGGTCCAGCCATGGAGAAGAGTTTAGACACTAGGATAAGATAAGGAACACACCCATTATAAAGAAATCACTTTAGGATTCTCTTTTAAAGCTGTTCCTTAAAACACTAGTGCTTAGGAAATCTATTGGAGGCAGAAGCAGTCAAGGGTAGCCTAGGGTTAGGGTTAGGCTTAGGGTTAGGGTTAGGGTACGGCTTGGGGTATGGGTTCGGGGAGGGGTTCGGGTACGGCGTAGGGTATGGGTTAGGGTTAGGGTTAGGGTTAGTGTTAGGGTTAGGGCTCGGTTTAGGGTACGGGTTAGGATTAGGGTACGTGTTAGGGTTAGGGTAGGGGTTAGGGTTAGGTTACGCGTTAGGGCTAGGGTAGTTAGTAAACCTATACCACTCTCTAGCTCCCCCTTAGCACGTAAAGGAATATTATTTGGGGGTCCAGCCATGGAGAAGAGTTTAGACACTAGGATAAGATAAGGAACACACCCATTACAAAGAAATCACATTAGGATTCTCTTTTTAAGCTGTTCCTTAAAACACTACTGCTTAGGAAATCAATTGGAGGCAGAAGCAGTCAAGGGTAGCCTAGGGTTAGGGTTAGGCTTAGGGTTAGGCTTAGGGTACAGCTTAGGGTACGGGTTCAGGGAGGGGTGCGGGTACGGCTTAGGGTATGGGTTAGGGTTAGGGTTAGGGTTAGTGTTAGGGTTAGGGCTCGGTTTAGGGTACGGGTTAGGATTAGGGTATGTGTTAGGGTTAGGGTAGGGGTTAGGGTTAGGGTACGCGTTAGGGTTAGGGTAGTTATTAAACCTATCCCACTCTCTAGATACCCCTTAGCACGTAAAGGAATATTATTTGAAGGTCCAGCCATGGAGAAGAGGTTAGACACTAGGATAAGATAAGGAACACACCCATTATAAAGAAATCACATTAGGATTCTCTTTTTCAGCTGTTCCTTAAAACACTAGTGCTTAGGAAATCTATTGGAGGCAGAAGCAGTCAAGGGTAGCCTAGGGTTAGGGTTAGGCTTAGGGTTAGGCTTAGGGTACGGCTTAGGGTACGGGTTCGGGGAGGGGTGTGGGTACGGCGTAGGGTATGGGTTAGGGTTAGGGTTATGGTTAGTGTTAGGGTTAGGGCTCGGTTTAGGGTACGGGTTAGGATTAGGGTACGTGTTAGGGTTAGGGTAGGGGTTAGGGTTAGGGTACGCGTTAGGGTTAGGGTAGTTATTAAACCTATCCCACTCTCTAGATACCCCTTAGCACGTAAAGGAATATTATTTGGGGGTCCAACCATGGAGAAGAGTTTAGACACTAGGATAAGATAAGGAACACACCCATTATAAAGAAATCACATTAGGATTCTCTTTTTCAGCTGTTCCTTAAAACACTAGTGCTTAGGAAATCTATTGGAGGCAGAAGCAGTCAAGGGTAGCCTAGGGTTAGGGTTAGGCTTAGGGTACGGCTTAGGGTACGGGTTCGGGGAGGGTTTCGGGTACGGCGTAGGGTATGGGTTAGGGTTAGGTTTAGGGTTAGTGTTATGGTTCGGGCTCGGTTTAGGGTACGGGTTAGGATTAGGGCACGTGTTAGGGTTAGGGTAGGGGTTAGGGTTAGGGTACGCGTTAGGGTTAGGGTAGTTATTAAACCTATCCCACTCTCTAGATACCCCTTAGCACGTAAAGGAATATTATTTGGGGGTCCAGCCAT
This sequence comes from Balaenoptera borealis, assembly GCF_965194805.1. NCBI lineage: Eukaryota > Metazoa > Chordata > Mammalia > Artiodactyla > Balaenopteridae > Balaenoptera > Balaenoptera borealis. Next base: position 258,137 of record NW_028123914.1, on the reverse strand, counting down.
GGAGAAGAGTTTAGACACTAGGATAAGATAAGGAACACACCCATTATAAAGAAATCACTTTAGGATTCTCTTTTTAAGCTGTTCCTTAAAACACTAGTGCTTAGGAAATCTATTGGAGGCAGAAGCAGTCAAGGGTAGCCTAGGGTTAGGGTTAGGCTTAGGGTTAGGGTTAGGGTACGGCTTGGGGTATGGGTTCGGGGAGGGGTTCGGGTACGGCGTAGGGTATGGGTTAGGGTTAGGGTTAGGGTTAGTGTTAGGGTTAGGGCTCGGTTTAGGGTACGCGTTAGGATTAGGGTACGTGTTAGGGTTAGGGTAGTTAGTAAACCTATCCCACTCTATAGCTCCCCCTTAGCACGTAAAGGAATATTATTTGGGGGTCCAGCCATGGAGAAGAGTTTAGACACTAGGATAAGATAAGGAACACACCCATTATAAAGAAATCACATTAGGATTCTCTTTTTAAGCTGTTCCTTAAAACACTACTGCTTAGGAAATCAATTGGAGGCAGAAGCAGTCAAGGGTAGCCTAGGGTTAGGGTTAGGCTTAGGGTTAGGCTTAGGGTACAGCTTAGGGTACGGGTTCAGGGAGGGGTGCGGGTACGGCGTAGGGTATGGGTTAGGGTTAGGGTTAGGGTTAGTGTTAGGGTTAGGGCTCGGTTTAGGGTACGGGTTAGGATTAGGGTATGTGTTAGGGTTAGGGTAGGGGTTAGGGTTAGGGTACGCGTTAGGGTTAGGGTAGTTATTAAACCTATCCCACTCTCTAGATACCCCTTAGCACGTAAGGGAATATTATTTGGGGGTGCAGCCATGGAGAAGAGTTTAGACACTAGGATAAGATAAGGAACACACCCATTATAAAGAAATCACTTTAGGATTCTCTTTTTAAGCTGTTCCTTAAAACACTAGTGCTTAGGAAATCTATTGGAGGCAGAAGCAGTCAAGGGTAGCCTAGGGTTAGGGTTAGGCTTAGGGTTAGGCTTAGGGTACGGCTTAGGGTACGGGTTCAGGGAGGGGTGTGGGTATGGCGTAGGGTATGGGTTAGGGTTAGGGTTAGGGTTAGTGTTAGGGTTAGGGCTCGGTTTAGGGTACGGGTTAGGATTAGGGTACGTGTTAGGGTTAGGATAGGGGTTAGGGTTAGGGTACGCGTTAGGGTTAAGGTAGTTATTAAACCTATCCCACTCTCTAGATACCCCTTAGCACGTAAAGGAATATTATTTGGGGGTCCAGCCATGGAGAAGAGTTTAGACACTAGGATAAGATAAGGAACACACCCATTATAAAGAAATCACTTTAGGATTCTCTTTTTAAGCTGCTCCTTAAAACACTAGTGCTTAGGAAATCTATTGGAGGCAGAAGCAGTCAAGGGTAGCCTAGGGTTAGGGTTAGGCTTAGGGTACGGCTTAGGGTACGGGTTCGGGGAGGGTTTCGGGTACGGCGTAGGGTATGGGTTAGGGTTAGGGTTAGGGTTAGTGTTAGGGTTAGGGCTCGGTTTAGGGTACGGGTTAGGATTAGGGTACGTGTTAGGGTTAGGGTAGGGGTTAGGGTTAGGGTATGCGTTAGGGTTAGGGTAGTTATTAAACCTATCCCACTCTCTAGATACCCCTTAGCACGTAAAGGAATATTATTTGGGGGTCCAACCTTGGAGAAGAGTTTAGACACTAGGATAAGATAAGGAACACACCCATTATAAAGAAATCACATTAGGATTCTCTTTTTCAGCTGTTCCTTAAAACACTAGTGCTTAGGAAATCTATTGGAGGCAGAAGCAGTCAAGGGTAGCCTAGGGTTAGGGTTAGGCTTAGGGTTAGGCTTAGGGTACGGCTTAGGGTACGGGTTCGGGGAGGGTTTCGGGTACGGCGTAGGGTATGGGTTAGGGTTAGGGTTAGGGTTAGTGTTAGGGTTAGGGCTCGGTTTAGGGTACGGTTAGGATTAGGGTACGTGTTAGGTTTAGGGTAGGGGTTAGGGTTAGGGTACGCGTTAGGGTTAGGGTAGTTAGTAAACCTATCCCACTCTCTAGATACCCCTTAGCACGTAAAGGAATATTATATGGGGGTCCAGCCATGGAGAAGAGTTTAGACACTAGGATAAGATAAGGAACACACCGATTATAAAGAAATCACATTAGGATTCTCTTTTTAAGCTGTTGCTTAAAACACTAGTGCTTAGGAAATCTACTGGAGGCAGAAGCAGTCAAGGGTAGCCTAGGGTTAGTGTTAGGCTTAGGGTTAGGCTTAGGGTATGGCTTAGGGTACGGGTTTGGGGAGGGGTTCGGGTACAGCGTAGGGTATGGGTTAGGGTTAGCGTTAGTGTTAGTGTTAGGGTTAGGGCTCGGTTTAGGGTACGGGTTAGGATTAGGGTACGTGTTAGTGTTAGGGTAGGGGTTAGGGTTAGAATACGCATTAGGGTTAGGGTAGTTATTAAACCTATCCCACTCTCTAGATACCCCTTAGCACGTAAGGCAATATTATTTGGGGGTGCAGCCATGGAGAAGAGTTTAGACACTAGGATAAGATAAGGAACACACCCATTATAAAGAAATCACATTAGGATTCTCTTTTTAAGCTGTTCCTTAAAACACTAGTGCTTAGGAAATCTATTGGAGGCAGAAGCAGTCAAGGGTAGCCTAGGGTTAGGGTTAGGCTTAGGGTTAGGCTTAGGGTACGGCTTAGGGTACGGGTTTGGGGAGGGGTTCGGGTACGGCGTAGGGTATGGGTTAGGATTAGGGTTAGGGTTAGGGTTAGTGTTAGGGCTCGGTTTAGGGTACGGGTTAGGATTAGGGTACGTGTTAGGGATAGGGTAGGGGTTAGGGTTAGGGTACGCGTTAGGGTTAGGGTAGTTAGTAAACCTATCCCACTCTCTAGATACCCCTTAGCACGTAAAGGAATATTATTTGGGGGTCCAGCCATGGAGAAGAGTTTAGACACTAGGATAAGATAAGGAACACACCCATTATAAAGAAATCACTTTAGGATTCTCTTTTTAAGCTGTTCCTTAAAACACTAGTGCTTAGGAAATCTATTGGAGGCAGAAGCAGTCAAGGGTAGCCTAGGGTTAGGGTTAGGCTTAGGGTTAGGCTTAGGGTACGGCTTGGGGTATGGGTTCGGGGAGGGGTTCGGGTACGGCGTAGGGTATCATTTAGGGTTAGGGTTAGGGTTAGTGTTAGGGTTAGGGCTCGGTTTAGGGTACGGGTTAGGATTAGGGTACGTGTTAGGGTTAGGGTAGGGGTTAGGGTTAGGTTACGCGTTAGGGCTAGGGTAGTTAGTAAACCTATCCCACTCTCTAGATACCCCTTAGCACGTAAAGGAATATTATTTGGGGGTCCAGCCATGGAGAAGAGTTTAGACACTAGGATAAGATAAGGAACACACCCATTATAAAGAAATCACTTTAGGATTCTCTTTTTAAGCTGTTCCTTAAAACACTAGTGCTTAGGAAATCTATTGGAGGCAGAAGCAGTCAAGGGTAGCCTAGGGTTAGGGTTAGGCTTAGGGTTAGGGTTAGGGTACGGCTTGGGGTATGGGTTCGGGGAGGGGTTCGGGTACGGCGTAGGGTATGGGTTAGGGTTAGGGTTAGGGTTAGTGTTAGGGTTAGGGCTCGGTTTAGGGTACGCGTTAGGATTAGGGTACGTGTTAGGGTTAGGGTAGTTAGTAAACCTATCCCACTCTATAGCTCCCCCTTAGCACGTAAAGGAATATTATTTGGGGGTCCAGCCATGGAGAAGAGTTTAGACACTAGGATAAGATAAGGAACACACCCATTATAAAGAAATCACATTAGGATTCTCTTTTTAAGCTGTTCCTTAAAACACTACTGCTTAGGAAATCAATTGGAGGCAGAAGCAGTCAAGGGTAGCCTAGGGTTAGGGTTAGGCTTAGGGTTAGGCTTAGGGTACAGCTTAGGGTACGGGTTCAGGGAGGGGTGCGGGTACGGCGTAGGGTATGGGTTAGGGTTAGGGTTAGGGTTAGTGTTAGGGTTAGGGCTCGGTTTAGGGTACGGGTTAGGATTAGGGTATGTGTTAGGGTTAGGGTAGGGGTTAGGGTTAGGGTACGCGTTAGGGTTAGGGTAGTTATTAAACCTATCCCACTCTCTAGATACCCCTTAGCACGTAAAGGAATATTATTTGAGGGTCCAGCCATGGAGAAGAGTTTAGACACTAGGATAAGATAAGGAACACACCCATTATAAAGAAATCACATTAGGATTCTCTTTTTAAGCTGTTCCTTAAAACACTAGTGCTTAGGAAATCTATTGGAGGCAGAAGCAGTCAAGGGTAGCCTAGGGTTAGGGTTAGGCTTAGGGTTAGGCTTAGGGTACGGCTTAGGGTACGGGTTCAGGGAGGGGTGTGGGTATGGCGTAGGGTATGGGTTAGGGTTAGGGTTAGGGTTAGTGTTAGGGTTAGGGCTCGGTTTAGGGTACGGGTTAGGATTAGGGTACGTGTTAGGGTTAGGGTAGGGGTTAGGGTTAGGGTACGCGTTAGGGTTAAGGTAGTTATTAAACCTATCCCACTCTCTAGATACCCCTTAGCACGTAAAGGAATATTATTTGGGGGTCCAGCCATGGAGAAGAGTTTAGACACTAGGATAAGATAAGGAACACACCCATTATAAAGAAATCACTTTAGGATTCTCTTTTTAAGCTGTTCCTTAAAACACTAGTGCTTAGGAAATCTATTGGAGGCAGAAGCAGTCAAGGGTAGCCTAGGGTTAGGGTTAGGCTTAGGGTTAGGCTTAGGGTATGGGTTCGGGGAGGGGTTCGGGTACGGCGTAGGGTATGGGTTAGGGTTAGGGTTAGGGTTAGTGTTAGGGTTAGGGCTCGGTTTAGGGTACGGGTTAGGATTAGGGTACGTGTTAGGGTTAGGGTAGGGGTTAGGGTTAGGTTATGCGTTAGGTCTAGGGTAGTTAGTAAACCTATCCCACTCTCTAGCTCCCCCTTAGCACGTAAAGGAATATTATTTGGGGGTCCAGCCATGGAGAAGAGTTTAGACACTAGGATAAGATAAGGAACACACCCATTATAAAGAAATCACATTAGGATTCTCTTTTTAAGCTGTTCCTTAAAACACTACTGCTTAGGAAATCAATTGGAGGCAGAAGCAGTCAAGGGTAGCCTAGGGTTAGGGTTAGGCTTAGGGTTAGGTTTAGGGTATGGCTTAGGGTACGGGTTCGGGGAGGGGTGCGGGTACGGCGTAGGGTATGGGTTAGGGTTAGGGTTAGGGTTAGTGTTAGGGTTAGGGCTCGGTTTAGGGTACGGTTAGGATTAGGGTACGTGTTAGGTTTAGGGTAGGGGTTAGGGTTAGGGTACGCGTTAGGGTTAGGGTAGTTAGTAAACCTATCCCACTCTCTAGATACCCCTTAGCACGTAAAGGAATATTATTTGGGGGTCCAGCCATGGAGAAGAATTTAGACACTAGGATAAGATAAGGAACACACCCATTATAAAGAAATCACATTAGGATTCTCTTTTTCAGCTGTTCCTTAAAACACTAGTGCTTAGGAAATCTATTGGAGGCAGAAGCAGTCAAGGGTAGCCTAGGGTTAGGGTTAGGCTTAGGGTTAGGCTTAGGGTACGGCTTAGTGTACGGGTTCGGGGAGGGGTTCGGGTATGGCGTAGGGTATGGTTTAGGGTTTGGGTTAGGGTTAGTGTTAGGGTTAGGGATCGGTTTAGGGTACGGGTTAGGATTAGGGTACGTGTTAGGGTTAGGGTAGGGGTTAGGGTTAGGGTACGCGTTAAGGTTAGGGTAGTTAGTAAACCTATCCCACTCTCTAGATACCCCTTAGCACGTAAAGGAATATTATTTGGGGGTCCAGCCATGGAGAAGAGTTTAGACACTAGGATAAGATAAGGAACACACCCATTATAAAGAAATCACATTAGGATTCTCTTTTTAAGCTGTTGCTTAAAACACTAGTGCTTAGGAAATCTATTGGAGGCAGAAGCAGTCAAGGGTAGCCTAGGGTTAGTGTTAGGCTTAGGGTTAGGCTTAGGGTACGGCTTAGGGTACGGGTTTGGGGAGGGGTTCCGGTACGGCGTAGGGTATGGGTTAGGGTTAGGGTTAGGGTTAGGGTTAGTGTTAGGGCTCGGTTTAGGGTACGGGTTAGGATTAGGGTACGTGTTAGGGTTAGGGTAGGGGTTAGGGTTAGGGTACGCGTTAGGGTTAGGGTAGTTAGTAAACCTATCCCACTCTCTAGATACCCCTTAGCACGTAAAGGAATATTATTTGGGGGTCCAGCCATGGAGAAGAGTTTAGACACTAGGATAAGATAAGGAACACACCCATTATAAAGAAATCACTTTAGGATTCTCTTTTTAAGCTGTTCCTTAAAACACTAGTGCTTAGGAAATCTATTGGAGGCAGAAGCAGTCAAGGGTAGCCTAGGGTTAGGGTTAGGCTTAGGGTTAGGCTTAGGGTACGGCTTGGGGTATGGGTTCGGGGAGGGGTTCGGGTACGGCGTAGGGTATCATTTAGGGTTAGGGTTAGGGTTAGTGTTAGGGTTAGGGCTCGGTTTAGGGTACGGGTTAGGATTAGGGTACGTGTTAGGGTTAGGGTAGGGGTTAGGGTTAGGTTACGCGTTAGGGCTAGGGTAGTTAGTAAACCTATCCCACTCTCTAGCTCCCCCTTAGCACGTAAAGGAATATTATTTGGGGATCCAGCCATGGAGAAGAGTTTAGACACTAGGATAAGATAAGGAACACACCCATTATAAAGAAATCACATTAGGATTGTCTTTTTAAGCTGTTCCTTAAAACACTAGTGCTTAGGAAATCTATTGGAGGCAGAAGCAGTCAAGGGTAGCCTAGGGTTAGGGTTAGGCGTAGGGTTAGGGTTAGGGTACGGCTTAGGGTACAGGTTCGGGGAGGGGTTCGGGTACGGCGTAGGGTATGGGTTAGTGTTAGGGTTAGGGTTAGTGTTAGGGTTAGGGCTCGGTTTAGGGTACGGGTTAGGATTAGGGTACGTGTTAGGGTTAGGGTAGGGGTTAGGGTTAGGGTACGCGTTAGGGTTAGGGTAGTTATTAAACCTATCCCACTCTCTAGATACCCCTTAGCACGTAAAGGAATATTATTTGGGGGTCCAACCATGGAGAAGAGTTTAGACACTAGGATAAGATAAGGAACACACCCATTATAAAGAAATCACATTAGGATTCTCTTTTTCAGCTGTTCCTTAAAACACTAGTGCTTAGGAAATCTATTGGAGGCAGAAGCAGTCAAGGGTAGCCTAGGGTTAGGGTTAGGCTTAGGGTACGGCTTAGGGTACGGGTTCGGGGAGGGTTTCAGGTACGGCGTAGGGTATGGGTTAGGGTTAGGGTTAGGGTTAGTGTTAGGGTTAGGGCTCGGTTTAGGGTACGGGTTAGGATTAGGGTACGTGTTAGGGTTAGGGTAGAGGTTAGGGTTAGGTTACGCGTTAGGGCTAGGGTAGTTAGTAAACCTATCCCACTCTCTAGCTCCCCCTTAGCACGTAAAGGAATATTATTTGGGGGTCCAGCCATGGAGAAGAGTTTAGACACTAGGATAAGATAAGGAACACACCCATTATAAAGAAATCACATTAGGATTCTCTTTTTAAGCTGTTCCTTAAAACACTACTGCTTAGGAAATCAATTGGAGGCAGAAGCAGTCAAGGGTAGCCTAGGGTTAGGGTTAGGCTTAGGGTTAGGCTTAGGGTACAGCTTAGGGTACGGGTTCAGGGAGGGGTGCGGGTACGGCGTAGGGTATGGGTTAGGGTTAGGGTTAGGGTTAGTGTTAGGGTTAGGGCTCAGTTTAGGGTACGGGTTAGGATTAGGGTATGTGTTAGGGTTAGGGTAGGGGTTAGGGTTAGGGTACGCGTTAGGGTTAGGGTAGTTATTAAACCTATCCCACTCTCTAGATACCCCTTAGCACGTAAAGGAATATTATTTGAGGGTCCAGCCATGGAGAAGAGGTTAGACACTAGGATAAGATAAGGAACACACCCATTATAAAGAAATCACATTAGGATTCTCTTTTTAAGCTGTTCCTTAAAACACTAGTGCTTAGGAAATCTATTGGAGGCAGAAGCAGTCAAGGGTAGCCTAGGGTTAGGGTTAGGCTTAGGGTTAGGCTTAGGGTACGGCTTAGGGTACGGGTTCGGGGAGGGGTGTGGGTACGGCGTAGGGTATGGGTTAGGGTTAGGGTTAGGGTTAGTGTTAGGGTTAGGGCTCGGTTTAGGGTACGGGTTAGGATTAGGGTACGTGTTAGGGTTAGGGTAGGGGTTAGGGTTAGGGTACGCGTTAGGGTTAGGGTAGTTATTAAACCTATCCCACTCTCTAGATACCCCTTAGCACGTAAAGGAATATTATTTGGGGGTCCAGCCATGGAGAAGAGTTTAGACACTAGGATAAGATAAGGAACACACCCATTATAAAGAAATCACTTTAGGATTCTCTTTTTAAGCTGTTCCTTAAAACACTCGTGCTTAGGAAATCTATTGGAGGCAGAAGCAGTCAAGGGTAGCCTAGGGTTAGGGTTAGGCTTAGGGTTAGGCTTAGGGTATGGGTTCGGGGAGGGGTTCGGGTATGGCGTAGGGTATGGGTTAGGGTTAGGGTTCGGGTTAGTGTTAGGGTTAGGGCTCGGTTTAGGGTACGGGTTAGGATTAGGGTACGTGTTAGGGTTAGGGTAGGGGTTAGGGTTAGGTTATGCGTTAGGTCTAGGGTAGTTAGTAAACCTATCCCACTCTCTAGCTCCCCCTTAGCACGTAAAGGAATATTATTTGGGGGTCCAGCCATGGAGAAGAGTTTAGACACTAGGATAAGATAAGGAACACACCCATTATAAAGAAATCACATTAGGATTCTCTTTTTAAGCTGTTCCTTAAAACACTACTTCTTAGGAAATCAATTGGAGGCACAAGCAGTCAAGGGTAGCCTAGGGTTAGGGTAAGGCTTAGGGTTAGGTTTAGGGTATGGCTTAGGGAACGGGTTCGGGGAGGGGTGCGGGTACGGCGTAGGGTATGGGTTAGGGTTAGGGTTAGGGTTAGTGTTAGGGTTAGGGCTCGGTTTAGGGTACGGTTAGGATTAGGGTACGTGTTAGGTTTAGGGTAGGGGTTAGGGTTAGGGTACGCGTTAGGGTTAGGGTAGTTAGTAAACCTATCCCACTCTCTAGATACCCCTTAGCACGTAAAGGAATATTATTTGGGGGTCCAGCCATGGAGAAGAATTTAGACACTAGGATAAGATAAGGAACACACCCATTATAAAGAAATCACATTAGGATTCTCTTTTTCAGCTGTTCCTTAAAACACTAGTGCTTAGGAAATCTATTGGAGGCAGAAGCAGTCAAGGGTAGCCTAGGGTTAGGGTTAGGCTTAGGGTACGGCTTAGGGTACGGGTTCGGGGAGGGTTTCGGGTACGGCGTAGGGTATGGGTTAGGGTTAGGGTTAGGGTTAGTGTTATGGTTCGGGCTCGGTTTAGGGTACGGGTTAGGATTAGGGTACGTGTTAGGGTTAGGGTAGGGGTTAGGGTTAGGGTACGCGTTAGGGTTAGGGTAGTTATTAAACCTATCCCACTCTCTAGATACCCCTTAGCACGTAAAGGAATATTATTTGGGGGTCCAGCCATGGAGAAGAGTTTAGACACTAGGATAAGATAAGGAACACACCCATTATAAAGAAATCACTTTAGGATTCTCTTTTTAAGCTGTTCCTTAAAACACTAGTGCTTAGGAAATCTATTGGAGGCAGAAGCAGTCAAGGGTAGCCTAGGGTTAGGGTTAGGCTTAGGGTTAGGGTTAGGGTACGGCTTGGGGTATGGGTTCGGGGAGGGTTTCGGGTACGGCATAGGGTATGGGTTAGGGTTAGGGTTAGGGTTAGTGTTAGGGTTAGGGCTCGGTTTAGGGTACGGGTTAGGATTAGGGTACGTGTTAGGGTTAGGGTAGGGGCTAGGGTTAGGTTACGCGTTAGGGTTAGGGTAGTTAGTAAACCTATCCCACTCTCTAGCTCCCCGTTAGCACGTAAAGGAATATTATTTGGGGGTCCAGCCATGGAGAAGAGTTTAGACACTAGGATAAGATAAGGAACACACCCATTATAAAGAAATCACATTAGGATTCTCTTTTTAAGCTGTTCCTTAAAACACTACTGCTTAGGAAATCAATTGGAGGCAGAAGCAGTCAAGGGTAGCCTAGGGTTAGGGTTAGGCGTAGGGTTAGGGTTAGGGTACGGCTTAGGGTACAGGTTCGGGGAGGGGTTCGGGTACGGCGTAGGGTATGGGTTAGTGTTAGGGTTAGGGTTAGTGTTAGGGTTAGGGCTCGGTTTAGGGTACGGGTTAGGATTAGGGTACGTGTTAGGGTTAGGGTAGGGGTTAGGGTTAGGGTACGCGTTAGGGTTAGGGTAGTTATTAAACCTATCCCACTCTCTAGATACCCCTTAGCACGTAAAGGAATATTATTTGGGGGTCCAACCATGGAGAAGAGTTTAGACACTAGGATAAGATAAGGAACACACCCATTATAAAGAAATCACATTAGGATTCTCTTTTTCAGCTGTTCCTTAAAACACTAGTGCTTAGGAAATCTATTGGAGGCAGAAGCAGTCAAGGGTAGCCTAGGGTTAGGGTTAGGCTTAGGGTACGGCTTAGGGTACGGGTTCGGGGAGGGTTTCACGTACGGCGTAGGGTATGGGTTAGGGTTAGGGTTAGGGTTAGTGTTATGGTTCGGGCTCGGTTTAGGGTACGGGTTAGGATTAGGGTACGTGTTAGGGTTAGGGTAGGGGTTAGGGTTAGGGTACGCGTTAGGGTTAGGGTAGTTATTAAACCTATCCCACTCTCTAGATACCCCTTAGCACGTAAAGGAATATTATTTGTGGGTCCAGCCATGGAGAAGAGTTTAGACACTAGGATAAGATAAGGAACACACCCATTATAAAGAAATCACTTTAGGATTCTCTTTTTAAGCTGTTCCTTAAAACACTAGTGCTTAGGAAATCTATTGGAGGCAGAAGCAGTCAAGGGTAGCCTAGGGTTAGGGTTAGGCTTAGGGTTATGGTTAGGGTACGGCTTGGGGTATGGGTTCGGGGAGGGGTTCGGGTACGGCGTAGGGTATGGGTTAGGGTTAGGGTTAGGGTTAGTGTTAGGGTTAGGGCTCGGTTTAGGGTACGGGTTAGGATTAGGGTACGTGTTAGGGTTAGGGTAGGGGTTAGGGTTAGGTTACGCGTTAGGGCTAGGGTAGTTAGTAAACCTATCCCACTCTCTAGCTCCCCCTTAGCACGTAAAGGAATATTATTTGGGGGTCCAGCCATGGAGAAGAGTTTAGACACTAGGATAAGATAAGGAACACACCCATTATAAAGAAATCACATTAGGATTCTCTTTTTAAGCTGTTCCTTAAAACACTACTGCTTAGGAAATCAATTGGAGGCAGAAGCAGTCAAGGGTAGCCTAGGGTTAGGGTTAGGCTTAGGGTTAGGCTTAGGGTACAGCTTAGGGTACGTGTTCAGGGAGGGGTGCGGGTACGGCGTAGGGTATGGGTTAGGGTTAGGGTTAGGGTTAGTGTTAGGGTTAGGGCTCGGTTTAGGGTACGGGTTAGGATTAGGGTATGTGTTAGGGTTAGGGTAGGGGTTAGGGTTAGGGTACGCGTTAGGGTTAGGGTAGTTATTAAACCTATCCCACTCTCTAGATACCCCTTAGCACGTAAAGGAATATTATTTGAGGGTCCAGCCATGGAGAAGAGGTTAGACACTAGGATAAGATAAGGAACACACCCATTATAAAGAAATCACATTAGGATTCTCTTTTTAAGCTGTTCCTTAAAACACTAGTGATTAGGAAATCTATTGGAGGCAGAAGCAGTCAAGGGTAGCCTAGGGTTAGGGTTAGGCTTAGGGTTCGGCTTAGGGTACGGCTTAGGGTACGGGTTCGGGGAGGGGTGTGGGTACGGCGTAGGGTATGGGTTAGGGTTAGGGTTAGGGTTAGTGTTAGGGTTAGGGCTCGGTTTAGGGTACGGGTTAGGATTAGGGTACGTGTTAGGGTTAGGGTAGGGGTTAGGGTTAGGGTACGCGTTAGGGTTAGGGTAGTTATTAAACCTATCCCACTCTCTAGATACCCCTTAGCACGTAAAGGAATATTATTTGGGGGTCCAACCATGGAGAAGAGTTTAGACACTAGGATAAGATAAGGAACACACCCATTATAAAGAAATCACATTAGGATTCTCTTTTTCAGCTGTTCCTTAAAACACTAGTGCTTAGGAAATCTATTGGAGGCAGAAGCAGTCAAGGGTAGCCTAGGGTTAGGGTTAGGCTTAGGGTACGGCTTAGGGTACGGGTTCGGGGAGGGTTTTGGGTACGGCGTAGGGTATGGGTTAGGGTTAGGGTTAGGGTTAGTGTTATGGTTCGGGCTCGGTTTAGGGTACGGGTTAGGATTAGGGTACGTGTTAGGGTTAGGGTAGGGGTTAGGGTTAGGGTACGCGTTAGGGTTAGGGTAGTTATTAAACCTATCCCACTCTCTAGATACCCCTTAGCACGTAAAGGAATATTATTTGGGGGTCCAGCCATGGAGAAGAGTTTAGACACTAGGATAAGATAAGGAACACACCCATTATAAAGAAATCACTTTAGGATTCTCTTTTTAAGCTGTTCCTTAAAACACTAGTGCTTAGGAAATCTATTGGAGGCAGAAGCAGTCAAGGGTAGCCTAGGGTTAGGGTTAGGCTTAGGGTTAGGGTTAGGGTACGGCTTGGGGTATGGGTTCGGGGAGGGGTTCGGGTACGGCGTAGGGTATGGGTTAGGGTTAGGGTTAGGGTTAGTGTTAGGGTTAGGGCTCGGTTTAGGGTACGGGTTAGGATTAGGGTACGTGTTAGGGTTAGGGTAGGGGTTAGGGTTAGGTTACGCGTTAGGGCTAGGGTAGTTAGTAAACCTATCCCACTCTCTAGCTCCCCCTTAGCACGTAAAGGAATATTATTTGGGGGTCCAGCCATGGAGAAGAGTTTAGACACTAGGATAAGATAAGGAACACACCCATTATAAAGAAATCACATTAGGATTCTCTTTTTAAGCTGTTCCTTAAAACACTACTGCTTAGGAAATCAATTGGAGGCAGAAGCAGTCAAGGGTAGCCTAGGGTTAGGGTTAGGCTTAGGGTTAGGCTTAGGGTACAGCTTAGGGTACGGGTTCAGGGAGGGGTGCGGGTACGGCGTATTGTATGGGTTAGGGTTAGGGTTAGGGTTAGTGTTAGGGTTAGGGCTCGGTTTAGGGTACGGGTTAGGATTAGGGTATGTGTTAGGGTTAGGGTAGGGGTTAGGGTTAGGGTACGCGTTAGGGTTAGGGTAGTTATTAAACCTATCCCACTCTCTAGATACCCCTTAGCACGTAAAGGAATATTATTTGAGGGTCCAGCCATGGAGAAGAGTTTAGACACTAGGATAAGATAAGGAACACACCCATTATAAAGAAATCACATTAGGATTCTCTTTTTAAGCTGTTCCTTAAAACACTAGTGCTTAGGAAATCTATTGGAGGCAGAAGCAGTCAAGGGTAGCCTAGGGTTAGGGTTAGGCTTAGGGTTAGGCTTAGGGTAGGGCTTAGGGTACGGGTTCGGGGAGGGGTGTGGGTACGGCGTAGGGTATGGGTTAGGGTTAGGGTTAGGGTTAGTGTTAGGGTTAGGGCTCGGTTTAGGGTACGGGTTAGGATTAGGGTACGTGTTAGGGTTAGGGTAGGGGTTAGGGTTAGGGTACGCGTTAGGGTTAGGGTAGTTATTAAACCTATCCCACTCTCTAGATACCCCTTAGCACGTAAAGGAATATTATTTGGGGGTCCAGCCATGGAGAAGAGTTTAGACACTAGGATAAGATAAGGAACACACCCATTATAAAGAAATCACTTTAGGATTCTCTTTTTAAGCTGTTCCTTAAAACACTAGTGCTTAGGAAATCTATTGGAGGCAGAAGCAGTCAAGGGTAGCCTAGGGTTAGGGTTAGGCTTAGGGTTAGGCTTAGGGTACGGCTTGGGGTATGGGTTCGGGGAGGGGTTCGGGTACGGCGTAGGGTATCATTTAGGGTTAGGGTTAGGGTTAGTGTTAGGGTTAGGGCTCGGTTTAGGGTACGGGTTAGGATTAGGGTACGTGTTAGGGTTAGGGTAGGGGTTAGGGTTAGGTTACGCGTTAGGGCTAGGGTAGTTAGTAAACCTATCCCACTCTCTAGCTCCCCCTTAGCACGTAAAGGAATATTATTTGGGGATCCAGCCATGGAGAAGAGTTTAGACACTAGGATAAGATAAGGAACACACCCATTATAAAGAAATCACATTAGGATTGTCTTTTTAAGCTGTTCCTTAAAACACTAGTGCTTAGGAAATCTATTGGAGGCAGAAGCAGTCAAGGGTAGCCTAGGGTTAGGGTTAGGCGTAGGGTTAGGGTTAGGGTACGGCTTAGGGTACAGGTTCGGGGAGGGGTTCGGGTACGGCGTAGGGTATGGGTTAGTGTTAGGGTTAGGGTTAGTGTTAGGGTTAGGGCTCGGTTTAGGGTACGGGTTAGGATTAGGGTACGTGTTAGGGTTAGGGTAGGGGTTAGGGTTAGGGTACGCGTTAGGGTTAGGGTAGTTATTAAACCTATCCCACTCTCTAGATACCCCTTAGCACGTAAAGGAATATTATTTGGGGGTCCAACCATGGAGAAGAGTTTAGACACTAGGATAAGATAAGGAACACACCCATTATAAAGAAATCACATTAGGATTCTCTTTTTCAGCTGTTCCTTAAAACACTAGTGCTTAGGAAATCTATTGGAGGCAGAAGCAGTCAAGGGTAGCCTAGGGTTAGGGTTAGGCTTAGGGTACGGCTTAGGGTACGGGTTCGGGGAGGGTTTCAGGTACGGCGTAGGGTATCGGTTAGGGTTAGGGTTAGGGTTAGTGTTATGGTTCGGGCTCGGTTTAGGGTACGGGTTAGGATTAGGGTACGTGTTAGGGTTAGGGTAGGGGTTAGGGTTAGGGTACGCTTTAGGGTTAGGGTAGTTATTAAACCTATCCCACTCTCTAGATACCCCTTAGCACGTAAAGGAATATTATTTGGGGGTCCAGCCATGGAGAAGAGTTTAGACACTAGGATAAGATAAGGAACACACCCATTATAAAGAAATCACTTTAGGATTCTCTTTTAAAGCTGTTCCTTAAAACACTAGTGCTTAGGAAATCTATTGGAGGCAGAAGCAGTCAAGGGTAGCCTAGGGTTAGGGTTAGGCTTAGGGTTAGGGTTAGGGTACGGCTTGGGGTATGGGTTCGGGGAGGGGTTCGGGTACGGCGTAGGGTATGGGTTAGGGTTAGGGTTAGGGTTAGTGTTAGGGTTAGGGCTCGGTTTAGGGTACGGGTTAGGATTAGGGTACGTGTTAGGGTTAGGGTAGGGGTTAGGGTTAGGTTACGCGTTAGGGCTAGGGTAGTTAGTAAACCTATACCACTCTCTAGCTCCCCCTTAGCACGTAAAGGAATATTATTTGGGGGTCCAGCCATGGAGAAGAGTTTAGACACTAGGATAAGATAAGGAACACACCCATTATAAAGAAATCACATTAGGATTCTCTTTTTAAGCTGTTCCTTAAAACACTACTGCTTAGGAAATCAATTGGAGGCAGAAGCAGTCAAGGGTAGCCTAGGGTTAGGGTTAGGCTTAGGGTTAGGCTTAGGGTACAGCTTAGGGTACGGGTTCAGGGAGGGGTGCGGGTACGGCTTAGGGTATGGGTTAGGGTTAGGGTTAGGGTTAGTGTTAGGGTTAGGGCTCGGTTTAGGGTACGGGTTAGGATTAGGGTATGTGTTAGGGTTAGGGTAGGGGTTAGGGTTAGGGTATGCGTTAGGGTTAGGGTAGTTATTAAACCTATCCCACTCTCTAGATACCCCTTAGCACGTAAAGGAATATTATTTGAAGGTCCAGCCATGGAGAAGAGGTTAGACACTAGGATAAGATAAGGAACACACCCATTATAAAGAAATCACATTAGGATTCTCTTTTTCAGCTGTTCCTTAAAACACTAGTGCTTAGGAAATCTATTGGAGGCAGAAGCAGTCAAGGGTAGCCTAGGGTTAGGTTTAGGCTTAGGGTTAGGCTTAGGGTACGGCTTAGGGTACGGGTTCGGGGAGGGGTGTGGGTACGGCGTAGGGTATGGGTTAGGGTTAGGGTTATGGTTAGTGTTAGGGTTAGGGCTCGGTTTAGGGTACGGGTTAGGATTAGGGTACGTGTTAGGGTTAGGGTAGGGGTTAGGGTTAGGGTACGCGTTAGGGTTAGGGTAGTTATTAAACCTATCCCACTCTCTAGATACCCCTTAGCACGTAAAGGAATATTATTTGGGGGTCCAACCATGGAGAAGAGTTTAGACACTAGGATAAGATAAGGAACACACCCATTATAAGGAAATCACATTAGGATTCTCTTTTTCAGCTGTTCCTTAAAACACTAGTGCTTAGGAAATCTATTGGAGGCAGAAGCAGTCAAGGGTAGCCTAGGGTTAGGGTTAGGCTTAGGGTACGGCTTAGGGTACGGGTTCGGGGAGGGTTTCGGGTACGGCGTAGGGTATGGGTTAGGGTTAGGGTTAGGGTTAGTGTTATGGTTCGGGCTCGGTTTAGGGTACGGGTTAGGATTAGGGCACGTGTTAGGGTTAGGGTAGGGGTTAGGGTTAGGGTACGCGTTAGGGTTAGGGTAGTTATTAAACCTATCCCACTCTCTAGATACCCCTTAGCACGTAAAGGAATATTATTTGGGGGTCCAGCCATGGAGAAGAGTTTAGACACTAGGATAAGATAAGGAACACACCCATTATAAAGAAATCACTTTAGGATTCTCTTTTTAAGCTGTTCCTTAAAACACTAGTGCTTAGGAAATCTATTGGAGGCAGAAGCAGTCAAGGGTAGCCTAGGGTTAGGGTTAGGCTTAGGGTTAGGGTTAGCGTACGGCTTGGGGTATGGGTTCGGGGAGGGGTTCGGGTACGGCGTAGGGTATGGGTTAGGGTTAGGGTTAGGGTTAGTGTTAGGGTTAGGGCTCGGTTTAGGGTACGCGTTAGGATTAGGGTACGTGTTAGGGTTAGGGTAGTTAGTAAACCTATCCCACTCTATAGCTCCCCCTTAGCACGTAAAGGAATATTATTTGGGGGTCCAGCCATGGAGAAGAGTTTAGACACTAGGATAAGATAAGGAACACACCCATTATAAAGAAATCACATTAGGATTCTCTTTTTAAGCTGTTCCTTAAAACACTACTGCTTAGGAAATCAATTGGAGGCAGAAGCAGTCAAGGGTAGCCTAGGGTTAGGGTTAGGCTTAGGGTTAGGCTTAGGGTACAGCTTAGGGTACGGGTTCAGGGAGGGGTGCGGGTACGGCGTAGGGTATGGGTTAGGGTTAGGGTTAGGGTTAGTGTTAGGGTTAGGGCTCGGTTTAGGGTACGGGTTAGGATTAGGGTATGTGTTAGGGTTAGGGTAGGGGTTAGGGTTAGGGTACGCGTTAGGGTTAGGGTAGTTATTAAACCTATCCCACTCTCTAGATACCCCTTAGCACGTAAGGGAATATTATTTGGGGGTGCAGCCATGGAGAAGAGTTTAGACACTAGGATAAGATAAGGAACACACCCATTATAAAGAAATCACTTTAGGATTCTCTTTTTAAGCTGTTCCTTAAAACACTAGTGCTTAGGAAATCTATTGGAGGCAGAAGCAGTCAAGGGTAGCCTAGGGTTAGGGTTAGGCTTAGGGTTAGGCTTAGGGTACGGCTTAGGGTACGGGTTCAGGGAGGGGTGTGGGTATGGCGTAGGGTATGGGTTAGGGTTAGGGTTAGGGTTAGTGTTAGGGTTAGGGCTCGGTTTAGGGTACGGGTTAGGATTAGGGTACGTGTTAGGGTTAGGATAGGGGTTAGGGTTAGGGTACGCGTTAGGGTTAAGGTAGTTATTAAACCTATCCCACTCTCTAGATACCCCTTAGCACGTAAAGGAATATTATTTGGGGGTCCAGCCATGGAGAAGAGTTTAGACACTAGGATAAGATAAGGAACACACCCATTATAAAGAAATCACTTTAGGATTCTCTTTTTAAGCTGCTCCTTAAAACACTAGTGCTTAGGAAATCTATTGGAGGCAGAAGCAGTCAAGGGTAGCCTAGGGTTAGGGTTAGGCTTAGGGTACGGCTTAGGGTACGGGTTCGGGGAGGGTTTCGGGTACGGCGTAGGGTATGGGTTAGGGTTAGGGTTAGGGTTAGTGTTAGGGTTAGGGCTCGGTTTAGGGTACGGGTTAGGATTAGGGTACGTGTTAGGGTTAGGGTAGGGGTTAGGGTTAGGGTATGCGTTAGGGTTAGGGTAGTTATTAAACCTATCCCACTCTCTAGATACCCCTTAGCACGTAAAGGAATATTATTTGGGGGTCCAACCTTGGAGAAGAGTTTAGACACTAGGATAAGATAAGGAACACACCCATTATAAAGAAATCACATTAGGATTCTCTTTTTCAGCTGTTCCTTAAAACACTAGTGCTTAGGAAATCTATTGGAGGCAGAAGCAGTCAAGGGTAGCCTAGGGTTAGGGTTAGGCTTAGGGTTAGGCTTAGGGTACGGCTTAGGGTACGGGTTCGGGGAGGGTTTCGGGTACGGCGTAGGGTATGGGTTAGGGTTAGGGTTAGGGTTAGTGTTAGGGTTAGGGCTCGGTTTAGGGTACGGTTAGGATTAGGGTACGTGTTAGGTTTAGGGTAGGGGTTAGGGTTAGGGTACGCGTTAGGGTTAGGGTAGTTAGTAAACCTATCCCACTCTCTAGATACCCCTTAGCACGTAAAGGAATATTATATGGGGGTCCAGCCATGGAGAAGAGTTTAGACACTAGGATAAGATAAGGAACACACCGATTATAAAGAAATCACATTAGGATTCTCTTTTTAAGCTGTTGCTTAAAACACTAGTGCTTAGGAAATCTACTGGAGGCAGAAGCAGTCAAGGGTAGCCTAGGGTTAGTGTTAGGCTTAGGGTTAGGCTTAGGGTATGGCTTAGGGTACGGGTTTGGGGAGGGGTTCGGGTACAGCGTAGGGTATGGGTTAGGGTTAGCGTTAGTGTTAGTGTTAGGGTTAGGGCTCGGTTTAGGGTACGGGTTAGGATTAGGGTACGTGTTAGTGTTAGGGTAGGGGTTAGGGTTAGAATACGCATTAGGGTTAGGGTAGTTATTAAACCTATCCCACTCTCTAGATACCCCTTAGCACGTAAGGCAATATTATTTGGGGGTGCAGCCATGGAGAAGAGTTTAGACACTAGGATAAGATAAGGAACACACCCATTATAAAGAAATCACATTAGGATTCTCTTTTTAAGCTGTTCCTTAAAACACTAGTGCTTAGGAAATCTATTGGAGGCAGAAGCAGTCAAGGGTAGCCTAGGGTTAGGGTTAGGCTTAGGGTTAGGCTTAGGGTACGGCTTAGGGTACGGGTTTGGGGAGGGGTTCGGGTACGGCGTAGGGTATGGGTTAGGATTAGGGTTAGGGTTAGGGTTAGTGTTAGGGCTCGGTTTAGGGTACGGGTTAGGATTAGGGTACGTGTTAGGGATAGGGTAGGGGTTAGGGTTAGGGTACGCGTTAGGGTTAGGGTAGTTAGTAAACCTATCCCACTCTCTAGATACCCCTTAGCACGTAAAGGAATATTATTTGGGGGTCCAGCCATGGAGAAGAGTTTAGACACTAGGATAAGATAAGGAACACACCCATTATAAAGAAATCACTTTAGGATTCTCTTTTTAAGCTGTTCCTTAAAACACTAGTGCTTAGGAAATCTATTGGAGGCAGAAGCAGTCAAGGGTAGCCTAGGGTTAGGGTTAGGCTTAGGGTTAGGCTTAGGGTACGGCTTGGGGTATGGGTTCGGGGAGGGGTTCGGGTACGGCGTAGGGTATCATTTAGGGTTAGGGTTAGGGTTAGTGTTAGGGTTAGGGCTCGGTTTAGGGTACGGGTTAGGATTAGGGTACGTGTTAGGGTTAGGGTAGGGGTTAGGGTTAGGTTACGCGTTAGGGCTAGGGTAGTTAGTAAACCTATCCCACTCTCTAGATACCCCTTAGCACGTAAAGGAATATTATTTGGGGGTCCAGCCATGGAGAAGAGTTTAGACACTAGGATAAGATAAGGAACACACCCATTATAAAGAAATCACTTTAGGATTCTCTTTTTAAGCTGTTCCTTAAAACACTAGTGCTTAGGAAATCTATTGGAGGCAGAAGCAGTCAAGGGTAGCCTAGGGTTAGGGTTAGGCTTAGGGTTAGGGTTAGGGTACGGCTTGGGGTATGGGTTCGGGGAGGGGTTCGGGTACGGCGTAGGGTATGGGTTAGGGTTAGGGTTAGGGTTAGTGTTAGGGTTAGGGCTCGGTTTAGGGTACGCGTTAGGATTAGGGTACGTGTTAGGGTTAGGGTAGTTAGTAAAACTATCCCACTCTATAGCTCCCCCTTAGCACGTAAAGGAATATTATTTGGGGGTCCAGCCATGGAGAAGAGTTTAGACACTAGGATAAGATAAGGAACACACCCATTATAAAGAAATCACATTAGGATTCTCTTTTTAAGCTGTTCCTTAAAACACTACTGCTTAGGAAATCAATTGGAGGCAGAAGCAGTCAAGGGTAGCCTAGGGTTAGGGTTAGGCTTAGGGTTAGGCTTAGGGTACAGCTTAGGGTACGGGTTCAGGGAGGGGTGCGGGTACGGCGTAGGGTATGGGTTAGGGTTAGGGTTAGTGTTAGGGTTAGGGCTCGGTTTAGGGTACGGGTTAGGATTAGGGTATGTGTTAGGGTTAGGGTAGGGGTTAGGGTTAGGGTACGCGTTAGGGTTAGGGTAGTTATTAAACCTATCCCACTCTCTAGATACCCCTTAGCACGTAAAGGAATATTATTTGAGGGTCCAGCCATGGAGAAGAGTTTAGACACTAGGATAAGATAAGGAACACACCCATTATAAAGAAATCACATTAGGATTCTCTTTTTAAGCTGTTCCTTAAAACACTAGTGCTTAGGAAATCTATTGGAGGCAGAAGCAGTCAAGGGTAGCCTAGGGTTAGGGTTAGGCTTAGGGTTAGGCTTAGGGTACGGCTTAGGGTACGGGTTCAGGGAGGGGTGTGGGTATGGCGTAGGGTATGGGTTAGGGTTAGGGTTAGGGTTAGTGTTAGGGTTAGGGCTCGGTTTAGGGTACGGGTTAGGATTAGGGTACGTGTTAGGGTTAGGGTAGGGGTTAGGGTTAGGGTACGCGTTAGGGTTAAGGTAGTTATTAAACCTATCCCACTCTCTAGATACCCCTTAGCACGTAAAGGAATATTATTTGGGGGTCCAGCCATGGAGAAGAGTTTAGACACTAGGATAAGATAAGGAACACACCCATTATAAAGAAATCACTTTAGGATTCTCTTTTTAAGCTGTTCCTTAAAACACTAGTGCTTAGGAAATCTATTGGAGGCAGAAGCAGTCAAGGGTAGCCTAGGGTTAGGGTTAGGCTTAGGGTTAGGCTTAGGGTATGGGTTCGGGGAGGGGTTCGGGCACGGCGTAGGGTATGGGTTAGGGTTAGGGTTAGGGTTAGTGTTAGGGTTAGGGCTCGGTTTAGGGTACGGGTTAGGATTAGGGTACGTGTTAGGGTTAGGGTAGGGGTTAGGGTTAGGTTATGCGTTAGGTCTAGGGTAGTTAGTAAACCTATCCCACTCTCTAGCTCCCCCTTAGCACGTAAAGGAATATTATTTGGGGGTCCAGCCATGGAGAAGAGTTTAGACACTAGGATAAGATAAGGAACACACCCATTATAAAGAAATCACATTAGGATTCTCTTTTTAAGCTGTTCCTTAAAACACTACTGCTTAGGAAATCAATTGGAGGCAGAAGCAGTCAAGGGTAGCCTAGGGTTAGGGTTAGGCTTAGGGTTAGGTTTAGGGTATGGCTTAGGGTACGGGTTCGGGGAGGGGTGCGGGTACGGCGTAGGGTATGGGTTAGGGTTAGGGTTAGGGTTAGTGTTAGGGTTAGGGCTCGGTTTAGGGTACGGTTAGGATTAGGGTACGTGTTAGGTTTAGGGTAGGGGTTAGGGTTAGGGTACGCGTTAGGGTTAGGGTAGTTAGTAAACCTATCCCACTCTCTAGATACCCCTTAGCACGTAAAGGAATATTATTTGGGGGTCCAGCCATGGAGAAGAATTTAGACACTAGGATAAGATAAGGAACACACCCATTATAAAGAAATCACATTAGGATTCTCTTTTTCAGCTGTTCCTTAAAACACTAGTGCTTAGGAAATCTATTGGAGGCAGAAGCAGTCAAGGGTAGCCTAGGGTTAGGGTTAGGCTTAGGGTTAGGCTTAGGGTACGGCTTAGTGTACGGGTTCGGGGAGGGGTTCGGGTATGGCGTAGGGTATGGTTTAGGGTTTGGGTTAGGGTTAGTGTTAGGGTTAGGGATCGGTTTAGGGTACGGGTTAGGATTAGGGTACGTGTTAGGGTTAGGGTAGGGGTTAGGGTTAGGGTACGCGTTAGGGTTAGGGTAGTTAGTAAACCTATCCCACTCTCTAGATACCCCTTAGCACGTAAAGGAATATTATTTGGGGGTCCAGCCATGGAGAAGAGTTTAGGCACTAGGATAAGATAAGGAACACACCCATTATAAAGAAATCACATTAGGATTCTCTTTTTAAGCTGTTCCTTAAAACACTAGTGCTTAGGAAATCTATTGGAGGCAGAAGCAGTCAAGGGTAGCCTAGGGTTAGGGTTAGGCTTAGGGTTCGGCTTAGGGTACGGCTTAGGGTACGGGTTCGGGGAGGGGTGCGGGTACGGCGTACGGTATGGGTTAGGGTTAGGGTTAGGGTTAGTGTTAGGGTTAGGGCTCGGTTTAGGGTATGGGTTAGGATTAGGGTACGTGTTAGGGTTAGGGTAGGGGTTAGGGTTAGGGTACGCGTTAGGGTTAGGGTAGTTATTAAATCTATCCCACTCTCTAGATACCCCTTAGCACGTAAAGGAATATTATTTGGGGGTCCAGCCATGGAGAAGAGTTTAGACACTAGGATAAGATAAGGAACACACGCATTATAAAGAAATCACTTTAGGATTCTCTTTTTAAGCTGTTCCTTAAAACACTAGTGCTTAGGAAATCTATTGGAGGCAGAAGCAGTCAAGGGTAGCCTAGGGTTAGGGTTAGGCTTAGGGTTAGGCTTAGGGTACGGCTTGGGGTATGGGTTCGGGGAGGGGTTCGGGTACGGCGTAGGGTATCATTTAGGGTTAGGGTTAGGGTTAGTGTTAGGGTTAGGGCTCGGTTTAGGGTACGGTTAGGATTAGGGTACGTGTTAGGTTTAGGGTAGGGGTTAGGGTTAGGGTACGCGTTAGGGTTAGGGTAGTTAGTAAACCTATCCCACTCTCTAGATACCCCTTAGCACGTAAAGGAATATTATTTGGGGGTCCAGCCATGGAGAAGAGTTTAGACACTAGGATAAGATAAGGAACACACCGATTATAAAGAAATCACATTAGGATTCTCTTTTTAAGCTGTTGCTTAAAACACTAGTGCTTAGGAAATCTACTGGAGGCAGAAGCAGTCAAGGGTAGCCTAGGGTTAGTGTTAGGCTTAGGGTTAGGCTTAGGGTATGGCTTAGGGTACGGGTTTGGGGAGGGGTTCGGGTACAGCGTAGGGTATGGGTTAGGGTTAGCGTTAGTGTTAGTGTTAGGGTTAGGGCTCGGTTTAGGGTACGGGTTAGGATTAGGGTACGTGTTAGTGTTAGGGTAGGGGTTAGGGTTAGAGTACGCATTAGGGTTAGGGTAGTTATTAAACCTATCCCACTCTCTAGATACCCCTTAGCACGTAAGGCAATATTATTTGGGGGTGCAGCCATGGAGAAGAGTTTAGACACTAGGATAAGATAAGGAACACACCCATTATAAAGAAATCACATTAGGATTCTCTTTTTAAGCTGTTCCTTAAAACACTAGTGCTTAGGAAATCTATTGGAGGCAGAAGCAGTCAAGGGTAGCCTAGGGTTAGGGTTAGGCTTAGGTTTAGGCTTAGGGTACGGCTTAGGGTACGGGTTTGGGGAGGGGTTCCGGTACGGCGTAGGGTATGGGTTAGGGTTAGGGTTAGGGTTAGGGTTAGTGTTAGGGCTCGGTTTAGGGTACGGGTTAGGATTAGGGTACGTGTTAGGGTTAGGGTAGGGGTTAGGGTTAGGGTACGCGTTAGGGTTAGGGTAGTTAGTAAACCTATCCCACTCTCTAGATACCCCTTAGCACGTAAAGGAATATTATTTGGGGGTCCAGCCATGGAGAAGAGTTTAGACACTAGGATAAGATAAGGAACACACCCATTATAAAGAAATCACTTTAGGATTCTCTTTTTAAGCTGTTCCTTAAAACACTAGTGCTTAGGAAATCTATTGGAGGCAGAAGCAGTCAAGGGTAGCCTAGGGTTAGGGTTAGGCTTAGGGTTAGGCTTAGGGTACGGCTTGGGGTATGGGTTCGGGGAGGGGTTCGGGTACGGCGTAGGGTATCATTTAGGGTTAGGGTTAGGGTTAGTGTTAGGGTTAGGGCTCGGTTTAGGGTACGGGTTAGGATTAGGGTACGTGTTAGGGTTAGGGTAGGGGTTAGGGTTAGGTTACGCGTTAGGGCTAGGGTAGTTAGTAAACCTATCCCACTCTCTAGCTCCCCCTTAGCACGTAAAGGAATATTATTTGGGGATCCAGCCATGGAGAAGAGTTTAGACACTAGGATAAGATAAGGAACACACCCATTATAAAGA
The DNA here is from genome assembly GCF_965194805.1 of Balaenoptera borealis. Classification (NCBI taxonomy): domain Eukaryota; kingdom Metazoa; phylum Chordata; class Mammalia; order Artiodactyla; family Balaenopteridae; genus Balaenoptera; species Balaenoptera borealis. Next base: position 233,475 of record NW_028123914.1, on the reverse strand, counting down.
AATCACATTAGGATTGTCTTTTTAAGCTGTTCCTTAAAACACTAGTGCTTAGGAAATCTATTGGAGGCAGAAGCAGTCAAGGGTAGACTAGGGTTAGGGTTAGGCGTAGGGTTAGGGTTAGGGTACGGCTTAGGGTACAGGTTCGGGGAGGGGTTCGGGTACGGCGTAGGGTATGGGTTAGTGTTAGGGTTAGGGTTAGTGTTAGGGTTAGGGCTCGGTTTAGGGTACGGGTTAGGATTAGGGTACGTGTTAGGGTTAGGGTAGGGGTTAGGGTTAGGGTACGCGTTAGGGTTAGGGTAGTTATTAAACCTATCCCACTCTCTAGATACCCCTTAGCACGTAAAGGAATATTATTTGGGGGTCCAACCATGGAGAAGAGTTTAGACACTAGGATAAGATAAGGAACACACCCATTATAAAGAAATCACATTAGGATTCTCTTTTTCAGCTGTTCCTTAAAACACTAGTGCTTAGGAAATCTATTGGAGGCAGAAGCAGTCAAGGGTAGCCTAGGGTTAGGGTTAGGCTTAGGGTACGGCTTAGGGTACGGGTTCGGGGAGGGTTTCAGGTACGGCGTAGGGTATGGGTTAGGGTTAGGGTTAGGGTTAGTGTTATGGTTCGGGCTCGGTTTAGGGTACGGGTTAGGATTAGGGTACGTGTTAGGGTTAGGGTAGGGGTTAGGGTTAGGGTACGCGTTAGGGTTAGGGTCGTTATTAAACCTATCCCACTCTCTAGATACCCCTTAGCACGTAAAGGAATATTATTTGGGGGTCCAGCCATGGAGAAGAGTTTAGACACTAGGATAAGATAAGGAACACACCCATTATAAAGAAATCACTTTAGGATTCTCTTTTTAAGCTGTTCCTTAAAACACTAGTGCTTAGGAAATCTATTGGAGGCAGAAGCAGTCAAGGGTAGCCTAGGGTTAGGGTTAGGCTTAGGGTTAGGGTTAGGGTACGGCTTGGGGTATGGGTTCGGGGAGGGGTTCGGGTACGGCGTAGGGTATGGGTTAGGGTTAGGGTTAGGGTTAGTGTTAGGGTTAGGGCTCGGTTTAGGGTACGGGTTAGGATTAGGGTACGTGTTAGGGTTAGGGTAGGGGTTAGGGTTAGGTTACGCGTTAGGGCTAGGATAGTTAGTAAACCTATCCCACTCTCTAGCTCCCCCTTAGCACGTAAAGGAATATTATTTGGGGGTCCAGCCATGGAGAAGAGTTTAGACACTAGGATAAGATAAGGAACACACCCATTATAAAGAAATCACATTAGGATTCTCTTTTTAAGCTGTTCCTTAAAACACTACTGCTTAGGAAATCAATTGGAGGCAGAAGCAGTCAAGGGTAGCCTAGGGTTAGGGTTAGGCTTAGGGTTAGGCTTAGGGTACAGCTTAGGGTACGGGTTCAGGGAGGGGTGCGGGTACGGCGTAGGGTATGGGTTAGGGTTAGGGTTAGGGTTAGTGTTAGGGTTAGGGCTCGGTTTAGGGTACGGGTTAGGATTAGGGTATGTGTTAGGGTTAGGGTAGGGGTTAGGGTTAGGGTACGCGTTAGGGTTAGGGTAGTTATTAAACCTATCCCACTCTCTAGATACCCCTTAGCACGTAAAGGAATATTATTTGAGGGTCCAGCCATGGAGAAGAGGTTAGACACTAGGATAAGATAAGGAACACACCCATTATAAAGAAATCACATTAGGATTCTCTTTTTAAACTGTTCCTTAAAACACTAGTGCTTAGGAAATCTATTGGAGGCAGAAGCAGTCAAGGGTAGCCTAGGGTTAGGGTTAGGCTTAGGGTTAGGCTTAGGGTACGGCTTAGGGTACGGGTTCGGGGAGGGGTGTGGGTACGGCGTAGGGTATGGGTTAGGGTTAGGGTTAGGGTTAGTGTTAGGGTTAGGGCTCGGTTTAGGGTACGGGTTAGGATTAGGGTACGTGTTAGGGTTAGGGTAGGGGTTAGGGTTAGGGTACGCGTTAGGGTTAGGGTAGTTATTAAACCTATCCCACTCTCTAGATAACCCTTAGCACGTAAAGGAATATTATTTGGGGGTCCAGCCATGGAGAAGAGTTTAGACACTAGGATAAGATAAGGAACACACCCATTATAAAGAAATCACTTTAGGATTCTCTTTTTAAGCTGTTCCTTAAAACACTAGTGCTTAGGAAATCTATTGGAGGCAGAAGCAGTCAAGGGTAGCCTAGGGTTAGGGTTAGGCTTAGGGTTAGGCTTAGGGTATGGGTTCGGGGAGGGGTTCGGGTATGGCGTAGGGTATGGGTTAGGGTTAGGGTTCGGGTTAGTGTTAGGGTTAGGGCTCGGTTTAGGGTACGGGTTAGGATTAGGGTACGTGTTAGGGTTAGGGTAGGGGTTAGGGTTAGGTTATGCGTTAGGTCTAGGGTAGTTAGTAAACCTATCCCACTCTCTAGCTCCCCCTTAGCACGTAAAGGAATATTATTTGGGGGTCCAGCCATGGAGAAGAGTTTAGACACTAGGATAAGATAAGGAACACACCCATTATAAAGAAATCACATTAGGATTCTCTTTTTAAGCTGTTCCTTAAAACACTACTTCTTAGGAAATCAATTGGAGGCACAAGCAGTCAAGGGTAGCCTAGGGTTAGGGTTAGGCTTAGGGTTAGGTTTAGGGTATGGCTTAGGGAACGGGTTCGGGGAGGGGTGCGGGTACGGCGTAGGGTATGGGTTAGGGTTAGGGTTAGGGTTAGTGTTAGGGTTAGGGCTCGGTTTAGGGTACGGTTAGGATTAGGGTACGTGTTAGGTTTAGGGTAGGGGTTAGGGTTAGGGTACGCGTTAGGGTTAGGGTAGTTAGTAAACCTATCCCACTCTCTAGATACCCCTTAGCACGTAAAGGAATATTATTTGGGGGTCCAGCCATGGAGAAGAATTTAGACACTAGGATAAGATAAGGAACACACCCATTATAAAGAAATCACATTAGGATTCTCTTTTTCAGCTGTTCCTTAAAACACTAGTGCTTAGGAAATCTATTGGAGGCAGAAGCAGTCAAGGGTAGCCTAGGGTTAGGGTTAGGCTTAGGGTACGGCTTAGGGTACGGGTTCGGGGAGGGTTTCGGGTACGGCGTAGGGTATGGGTTAGGGTTAGGGTTAGGGTTAGTGTTATGGTTCGGGCTCGGTTTAGGGTACGGGTTAGGATTAGGGTACGTGTTAGGGTTAGGGTAGGGGTTAGGGTTAGGGTACGCGTTAGGGTTAGGGTAGTTATTAAACCTATCCCACTCTCTAGATACCCCTTAGCACGTAAAGGAATATTATTTGGGGGTCCAGCCATGGAGAAGAGTTTAGACACTAGGATAAGATAAGGAACACACCCATTATAAAGAAATCACTTTAGGATTCTCTTTTTAAGCTGTTCCTTAAAACACTAGTGCTTAGGAAATCTATTGGAGGCAGAAGCAGTCAAGGGTAGCCTAGGGTTAGGGTTAGGCTTAGGGTTAGGGTTAGGGTACGGCTTGGGGTATGGGTTCGGGGAGGGGTTCGGGTACGGCGTAGGGTATGGGTTAGGGTTAGGGTTAGGGTTAGTGTTAGGGTTAGGGCTCGGTTTAGGGTACGGGTTAGGATTAGGGTACGTGTTAGGGTTAGGGTAGGGGTTAGGGTTAGGTTACGCGTTAGGGTTAGGGTAGTTAGTAAACCTATCCCACTCTCTAGCTCCCCCTTAGCACGTAAAGGAATATTATTTGGGGGTCCAGCCATGGAGAAGAGTTTAGACACTAGGATAAGATAAGGAACACACCCATTATAAAGAAATCACATTAGGATTCTCTTTTTAAGCTGTTCCTTAAAACACTACTGCTTAGGAAATCAATTGGAGGCAGAAGCAGTCAAGGGTAGCCTAGGGTTAGGGTTAGGCGTAGGGTTAGGGTTAGGGTACGGCTTAGGGTACAGGTTCGGGGAGGGGTTCGGGTACGGCGTAGGGTATGGGTTAGTGTTAGGGTTAGGGTTAGTGTTAGGGTTAGGGCTCGGTTTAGGGTACGGGTTAGGATTAGGGTACGTGTTAGGGTTAGGGTAGGGGATAGGGTTAGGGTACGCGTTAGGGTTAGGGTAGTTATTAAACCTATCCCACTCTCTAGATACCCCTTAGCACGTAAAGGAATATTATTTGGGGGTCCAACCATGGAGAAGAGTTTAGACACTAGGATAAGATAAGGAACACACCCATTATAAAGAAATCACATTAGGATTCTCTTTTTCAGCTGTTCCTTAAAACACTAGTGCTTAGGAAATCTATTGGAGGCAGAAGCAGTCAAGGGTAGCCTAGGGTTAGGGTTAGGCTTAGGGTACGGCTTAGGGTACGGGTTCGGGGAGGGTTTCAGGTACGGCGTAGGGTATGGGTTAGGGTTAGGGTTAGGGTTAGTGTTATGGTTCGGGCTCGGTTTAGGGTACGGGTTAGGATTAGGGTACGTGTTAGGGTTAGGGTAGGGGTTAGGGTTAGGGTACGCGTTAGGGTTAGGGTAGTTAGTAAACCTATCCCACTCTCTAGATACCCCTTAGCACGTAAAGGAATATTATTTGTGGGTCCAGCCATGGAGAAGAGTTTAGACACTAGGATAAGATAAGGAACACACCCATTATAAAGAAATCACTTTAGGATTCTCTTTTTAAGCTGTTCCTTAAAACACTAGTGCTTAGGAAATCTATTGGAGGCAGAAGCAGTCAAGGGTAGCCTAGGGTTAGGGTTAGGCTTAGGGTTAGGGTTAGGGTACGGCTTGGGGTATGGGTTCGGGGAGGGGTTCGGGTACGGCGTAGGGTATGGGTTAGGGTTAGGGTTAGGGTTAGTGTTAGGGTTAGGGCTCGGTTTAGGGTACGGGTTAGGATTAGGGTACGTGTTAGGGTTAGGGTAGGGGTTAGGGTTAGGTTACGCGTTAGGGCTAGGGTAGTTAGTAAACCTATCCCACTCTCTAGCTCCCCCTTAGCACGTAAAGGAATATTATTTGGGGGTCCAGCCATGGAGAAGAGTTTAGACACTAGGATAAGATAAGGAACACACCCATTATAAAGAAATCACATTAGGATTCTCTTTTTAAGCTGTTCCTTAAAACACTACTGCTTAGGAAATCAATTGGAGGCAGAAGCAGTCAAGGGTAGCCTAGGGTTAGGGTTAGGCTTAGGGTTAGGCTTAGGGTACAGCTTAGGGTACGTGTTCAGGGAGGGGTGCGGGTACGGCGTAGGGTATGGGTTAGGGTTAGGGTTAGGGTTAGTGTTAGGGTTAGGGCTCGGTTTAGGGTACGGGTTAGGATTAGGGTATGTGTTAGGGTTAGGGTAGGGGTTAGGGTTAGGGTACGCGTTAGGGTTAGGGTAGTTATTAAACCTATCCCACTCTCTAGATACCCCTTAGCACGTAAAGGAATATTATTTGAGGGTCCAGCCATGGAGAAGAGGTTAGACACTAGGATAAGATAAGGAACACACCCATTATAAAGAAATCACTTTAGGATTCTCTTTTTAAGCTGTTCCTTAAAACACTAGTGCTTAGGAAATCTATTGGAGGCAGAAGCAGTCAAGGGTAGCCTAGGGTTAGGGTTAGGCTTAGGGTTAGGCTTAGGGTACGGCTTAGGGTACGGGTTCGGGGAGGGGTGTGGGTACGGCGTAGGGTATGGGTTAGGGTTAGGGTTAGGGTTAGTGTTAGGGTTAGGGCTCGGTTTAGGGTACGGGTTAGGATTAGGGTACGTGTTAGTGTTAGGGTAGGGGTTAGGGTTAGGGTACGCGTTAGGGTTAGGGTAGTTATTAAACCTATCCCACTCTCTAGATACCCCTTAGCACGTAAAGGAATATTATTTGGGGGTCCAACCATGGAGAAGAGTTTAGACACTAGGATAAGATAAGGAACACACCCATTATAAAGAAATCACATTAGGATTCTCTTTTTCAGCTGTTCCTTAAAACACTAGTGCTTAGGAAATCTATTGGAGGCAGAAGCAGTCAAGGGTAGCCTAGGGTTAGGGTTAGGCTTAGGGTACGGCTTAGGGTACGGGTTCGGGGAGGGTTTTGGGTACGGCGTAGGGTATGGGTTAGGGTTAGGGTTAGGGTTAGTGTTATGGTTCGGGCTCGGTTTAGGGTACGGGTTAGGATTAGGGTACGTGTTAGGGTTAGGGTAGGGGTTAGGGTTAGGGTACGCGTTAGGGTTAGGGTAGTTATTAAACCTATCCCACTCTCTAGATACCCCTTAGCACGTAAAGGAATATTATTTGGGGGTCCAGCCATGGAGAAGAGTTTAGACACTAGGATAAGATAAGGAACACACCCATTATAAAGAAATCACTTTAGGATTCTCTTTTTAAGCTGTTCCTTAAAACACTAGTGCTTAGGAAATCTATTGGAGGCAGAAGCAGTCAAGGGTAGCCTAGGGTTAGGGTTAGGCTTAGGGTTAGGGTTAGGGTACGGCTTGGGGTATGGGTTCGGGGAGGGGTTCGGGTACGGCGTAGGGTATGGGTTAGGGTTAGGGTTAGGGTTAGTGTTAGGGTTAGGGCTCGGTTTAGGGTACGGGTTAGGATTAGGGTACGTGTTAGGGTTAGGGTAGGGGTTAGGGTTAGGTTACGCGTTAGGGCTAGGGTAGTTAGTAAGCCTATCCCACTCTCTAGCTCCCCCTTAGCACGTAAAGGAATATTATTTGGGGGTCCAGCCATGGAGAAGAGTTTAGACACTAGGATAAGATAAGGAACACACCCATTATAAAGAAATCACATTAGGATTCTCTTTTTAAGCTGTTCCTTAAAACACTACTGCTTAGGAAATCAATTGGAGGCAGAAGCAGTCAAGGGTAGCCTAGGGTTAGGGTTAGGCTTAGGGTTAGGCTTAGGGTACAGCTTAGGGTACGGGTTCAGGGAGGGGTGCGGGTACGGCGTAGGGTATGGGTTAGGGTTAGGGTTAGGGTTAGTGTTAGGGTTAGGGCTCGGTTTAGGGTACGGGTTAGGATTAGGGTATGTGTTAGGGTTAGGGTAGGGGTTAGGGTTAGGGTACGCGTTAGGGTTAGGGTAGTTATTAAACCTATCCCACTCTCTAGATACCCCTTAGCACGTAAAGGAATATTATTTGAGGGTCCAGCCATGGAGAAGAGTTTAGACACTAGGATAAGATAAGGAACACACCCATTATAAAGAAATCACATTAGGATTCTCTTTTTAAGCTGTTCCTTAAAACACTAGTGCTTAGGAAATCTATTGGAGGCAGAAGCAGTCAAGGGTAGCCTAGGGTTAGGGTTAGGCTTAGGGTTAGGCTTAGGGTATGGGTTCGGGGAGGGGTTCGGGTACGGCGTAGGGTATGGGTTAGGGTTAGGGTTAGGGTTAGTGTTAGGGTTAGGGCTCGGTTTAGGGTACGGGTTAGGATTAGGGTACGTGTTAGGGTTAGGGTAGGGGTTAGGGTTAGGTTATGCGTTAGGTCTAGGGTAGTTAGTAAACCTATCCCACTCTCTAGCTCCCCCTTAGCACGTAAAGGAATATTATTTGGGGGTCCAGCCATGGAGAAGAGTTTAGACACTAGGATAAGATAAGGAACACACCCATTATAAAGAAATCACATTAGGATTCTCTTTTTAAGCTGTTCCTTAAAACACTACTGCTTAGGAAATCAATTGGAGGCAGAAGCAGTCAAGGGTAGCCTAGGGTTAGGGTTAGGCTTAGGGTTAGGTTTAGGGTATGGCTTAGGGTACGGGTTCGGGGAGGGGTGCGGGTACGGCGTAGGGTATGGGTTAGGGTTAGGGTTAGGGTTAGTGTTAGGGTTAGGGCTCGGTTTAGGGTACGGTTAGGATTAGGGTACGTGTTAGGTTTAGGGTAGGGGTTAGGGTTAGGGTACGCGTTAGGGTTAGGGTAGTTAGTAAACCTATCCCACTCTCTAGATACCCCTTAGCACGTAAAGGAATATTATTTGGGGGTCCAGCCATGGAGAAGAATTTAGACACTAGGATAAGATAAGGAACACACCCATTATAAAGAAATCACATTAGGATTCTCTTTTTCAGCTGTTCCTTAAAACACTAGTGCTTAGGAAATCTATTGGAGGCAGAAGCAGTCAAGGGTAGCCTAGGGTTAGGGTTGGGCTTAGGGTACGGCTTAGGGTACGGGTTCGGGGAGGGTTTCAGGTACGGCATAGGGTATGGGTTAGGGTTAGGGTTAGGGTTAGTGTTATGGTTCGGGCTCGGTTTAGGGTACGGGTTAGGATTAGGGTACGTGTTAGGGTTAGGGTAGGGGTTAGGGTTAGGTTACGCGTTAGGGTTAGGGTAGTTAGTAAACCTATCCCACTCTCTAGCTCCCCCTTAGCACGTAAAGGAATATTATTTGGGGGTCCAGCCATGGAGAAGAGTTTAGACACTAGGATAAGATAAGGAACACACCCATTATAAAGAAATCACATTAGGATTCTCTTTTTAAGCTGTTCCTTAAAACACTACTGCTTAGGAAATCAATTGGAGGCAGAAGCAGTCAAGGGTAGCCTAGGGTTAGGGTTAGGCTTAGGGTTAGGCTTAGGGTACAGCTTAGGGTACGGGTTCAGGGAGGGGTGCGGGTACGGCGTAGGGTATGGGTTAGGGTTAGGGTTAGGGTTAGTGTTAGGGTTTGGGCTCGGTTTAGGGTACGGGTTAGGATTAGGGTATGTGTTAGGGTTAGGGTAGGGGTTAGGGTTAGGGTACGCGTTAGGGTTAGGGTAGTTATTAAACCTATCCCACTCTCTAGATACCCCTTAGCACGTAAAGGAATATTATTTGAGGGTCCAGCCATGGAGAAGAGTTTAGACACTAGGATAAGATAAGGAACACACCCATTATAAAGAAATCACATTAGGATTCTCTTTTTAAGCTGTTCCTTAAAACACTAGTGCTTAGGAAATCTATTGGAGGCAGAAGCAGTCAAGGGTAGCCTAGGGTTAGGGTTAGGCTTAGGGTTAGGCTTAGGGTACGGCTTAGGGTACGGGTTCGGGGAGGGGTGTGGGTACGGCGTAGGGTATGGGTTAGGGTTAGGGTTAGGGTTAGTGTTAGGGTTAGGGCTCGGTTTAGGGTACGGTTAGGATTAGGGTACGTGTTAGGTTTAGGGTAGGGGTTAGGGTTAGGGTACGCGTTAGGGTTAGGGTAGTTAGTAAACCTATCCCACTCTCTAGATACCCCTTAGCACGTAAAGGAATATTATTTGGGGGTCCAGCCATGGAGAAGAATTTAGACACTAGGATAAGATAAGGAACACACCCATTATAAAGAAATCACATTAGGATTCTCTTTTTCAGCTGTTCCTTAAAACACTAGTGCTTAGGAAATCTATTGGAGGCAGAAGCAGTCAAGGGTAGCCTAGGGTTAGGGTTAGGCTTAGGGTACGGCTTAGGGTACGGGTTCGGGGAGGGTTTCGGGTACGGCGTAGGGTATGGGTTAGGGTTAGGGTTAGGGTTAGTGTTATGGTTCGGGCTCGGTTTAGGGTACGGGTTAGGATTAGGGTACGTGTTAGGGTTAGGGTAGGGGTTAGGGTTAGGGTACGCGTTAGGGTTAGGGTAGTTATTAAACCTATCCCACTCTCTAGATACCCCTTAGCACGTAAAGGAATATTATTTGGGGGTCCAGCCATGGAGAAGAGTTTAGACACTAGGATAAGATAAGGAACACACCCATTATAAAGAAATCACTTTAGGATTCTCTTTTTAAGCTGTTCCTTAAAACACTAGTGCTTAGGAAATCTATTGGAGGCAGAAGCAGTCAAGGGTAGCCTAGGGTTAGGGTTAGGCTTAGGGTTAGGGTTAGGGTACGGCTTGGGGTATGGGTTCGGGGAGGGGTTCGGGTACGGCGTAGGGTATGGGTTAGGGTTAGGGTTAGGGTTAGTGTTAGGGTTAGGGCTCGGTTTAGGGTACGGGTTAGGATTAGGGTACGTGTTAGGGTTAGGGTAGGGGTTAGGGTTAGGTTACGCGTTAGGGTTAGGGTAGTTAGTAAACCTATCCCACTCTCTAGCTCCCCCTTAGCACGTAAAGGAATATTATTTGGGGGTCCAGCCATGGAGAAGAGTTTAGACACTAGGATAAGATAAGGAACACACCCATTATAAAGAAATCACATTAGGATTCTCTTTTTAAGCTGTTCCTTAAAACACTACTGCTTAGGAAATCAATTGGAGGCAGAAGCAGTCAAGGGTAGCCTAGGGTTAGGGTTAGGCTTAGGGTTAGGCTTAGGGTACAGCTTAGGGTACGTGTTCAGGGAGGGGTGCGGGTACGGCGTAGGGTATGGGTTAGGGTTAGGGTTAGGGTTAGTGTTAGGGTTAGGGCTCGGTTTAGGGTACGGGTTAGGATTAGGGTATGTGTTAGGGTTAGGGTAGGGGTTAGGGTTAGGGTACGCGTTAGGGTTAGGGTAGTTATTAAACCTATCCCACTCTCTAGATACCCCTTAGCACGTAAAGGAATATTATTTGAGGGTCCAGCCATGGAGAAGAGGTTAGACACTAGGATAAGATAAGGAACACACCCATTATAAAGAAATCACTTTAGGATTCTCTTTTTAAGCTGTTCCTTAAAACACTAGTGCTTAGGAAATCTATTGGAGGCAGAAGCAGTCAAGGGTAGCCTAGGGTTAGGGTTAGGCTTAGGGTTAGGCTTAGGGTACGGCTTAGGGTACGGGTTCGGGGAGGGGTGTGGGTACGGCGTAGGGTATGGGTTAGGGTTAGGGTTAGGGTTAGTGTTAGGGTTAGGGCTCGGTTTAGGGTACGGGTTAGGATTAGGGTACGTGTTAGGGTTAGGGTAGGGGTTAGGGTTAGGGTACGCGTTAGGGTTAGGGTAGTTATTAAACCTATCCCACTCTCTAGATACCCCTTAGCACGTAAAGGAATATTATTTGGGGGTCCAACCATGGAGAAGAGTTTAGACACTAGGATAAGATAAGGAACACACCCATTATAAAGAAATCACATTAGGATTCTCTTTTTCAGCTGTTCCTTAAAACACTAGTGCTTAGGAAATCTATTGGAGGCAGAAGCAGTCAAGGGTAGCCTAGGGTTAGGGTTAGGCTTAGGGTACGGCTTAGGGTACGGGTTCGGGGAGGGTTTTGGGTACGGCGTAGGGTATGGGTTAGGGTTAGGGTTAGGGTTAGTGTTATGGTTCGGGCTCGGTTTAGGGTACGGGTTAGGATTAGGGTACGTGTTAGGGTTAGGGTAGGGGTTAGGGTTAGGGTACGCGTTAGGGTTAGGGTAGTTATTAAACCTATCCCACTCTCTAGATACCCCTTAGCACGTAAAGGAATATTATTTGGGGGTCCAGCCATGGAGAAGAGTTTAGACACTAGGATAAGATAAGGAACACACCCATTATAAAGAAATCACTTTAGGATTCTCTTTTTAAGCTGTTCCTTAAAACACTAGTGCTTAGGAAATCTATTGGAGGCAGAAGCAGTCAAGGGTAGCCTAGGGTTAGGGTTAGGCTTAGGGTTAGGGTTAGGGTACGGCTTGGGGTATGGGTTCGGGGAGGGGTTCGGGTACGGCGTAGGGTATGGGTTAGGGTTAGGGTTAGGGTTAGTGTTAGGGTTAGGGCTCGGTTTAGGGTACGGTTTAGGATTAGGGTACGTGTTAGGGTTAGGGTAGGGGTTAGGGTTAGGTTACGCGTTAGGGCTAGGGTAGTTAGTAAACCTATCCCACTCTCTAGCTCCCCCTTAGCACGTAAAGGAATATTATTTGGGGGTCCAGCCATGGAGAAGAGTTTAGACACTAGGATAAGATAAGGAACACACCCATTATAAAGAAATCACATTAGGATTCTCTTTTTAAGCTGTTCCTTAAAACACTACTGCTTAGGAAATCAATTGGAGGCAGAAGCAGTCAAGGGTAGCCTAGGGTTAGGGTTAGGCTTAGGGTTAGGCTTAGGGTACGGCTTAGGGTACGGGTTCGGGGAGGGGTGCGGGTACGGCGTAGGGTATGGGTTAGGGTTAGGGTTAGGGTTAGTGTTAGGGTTAGGGCTCGGTTTAGGGTACGGTTAGGATTAGGGTACGTGTTAGGTTTAGGGTAGGGGTTAGGGTTAGGGTACGCGTTAGGGTTAGGGTAGTTAGTAAACCTATCCCACTCTCTAGATACCCCTTAGCACGTAAAGGAATATTATTTGGGGGTCCAGCCGTGGAGAAGAATTTAGACACTAGGATAAGATAAGGAACACACCCATTATAAAGAAATCACATTAGGATTCTCTTTTTCAGCTGTTCCTTAAAACACTAGTGCTTAGGAAATCTATTGGAGGCAGAAGCAGTCAAGGGTAGCCTAGGGTTAGGGTTAGGCTTAGGGTACGGCTTAGGGTACGGGTTCGGGGAGGGTTTCAGGTACGGCATAGGGAATGGGTTAGGGTTAGGGTTAGGGTTAGTGTTATGGTTCGGGCTCGGTTTAGGGTACGGGTTAGGATTAGGGTACGTGTTAGGGTTAGGGTAGGGGTTAGGGTTAGGTTACGCGTTAGGGTTAGGGTAGTTAGTAAACCTATCCCACTCTCTAGCTCCCCCTTAGCACGTAAAGGAATATTATTTGGGGGTCCAGCCATGGAGAAGAGTTTAGACACTAGGATAAGATAAGGAACACACCCATTAAAAAGAAATCACATTAGGATTCTCTTTTTAAGCTGTTCCTTAAAACACTACTGCTTAGGAAATCAATTGGAGGCAGAAGCAGTCAAGGGTAGCCTAGGGTTAGGGTTAGGCTTAGGGTTAGGCTTAGGGTACAGCTTAGGGTACGGGTTCAGGGAGGGGTGCGGGTACGGCGTAGGGTATGGGTTAGGGTTAGGGTTAGGGTTAGTGTTAGGGTTTGGGCTCGGTTTAGGGTACGGGTTAGGATTAGGGTATGTGTTAGGGTTAGGGTAGGGGTTAGGGTTAGGGTACGCGTTAGGGTTAGGGTAGTTATTAAACCTATCCCACTCTCTAGATACCCCTTAGCACGTAAAGGAATATTATTTGAGGGTCCAGCCATGGAGAAGAGTTTAGACACTAGGATAAGATAAGGAACACACCCATTATAAAGAAATCACATTAGGATTCTCTTTTTAAGCTGTTCCTTAAAACACTAGTGCTTAGGAAATCTATTGGAGGCAGAAGCAGTCAAGGGTAGCCTAGGGTTAGGGTTAGGCTTAGGGTTAGGCTTAGGGTACGGCTTAGGGTACGGGTTCGGGGAGGGGTGTGGGTACGGCGTAGGGTATGGGTTAGGGTTAGGGTTAGGGTTAGTGTTAGGGTTAGGGCTCGGTTTAGGGTACGGGTTAGGATTAGGGTACGTGTTAGGGTTAGGGTAGGGGTTAGGGTTAGGGTACGCGTTAGGGTTAGGGTAGTTATTAAACCTATCCCACTCTCTAGATACCTCTTAGCACGTAAAGGAATATTATTTGGGGGTCCAGCCATGGAGAAGAGTTTAGACACTAGGATAAGATAAGGAACACACCCATTATAAAGAAATCACTTTAGGATTCTCTTTTTAAGCTGTTCCTTAAAACACTAGTGCTTAGGAAATCTATTGGAGGCAGAAGCAGTCAAGGGTAGCCTAGGGTTAGGGTTAGGCTTAGGGTTAGGCTTAGGGTATGGGTTCGGGGAGGGGTTCGGGTACGGCGTAGGGTATGGGTTAGGGTTAGGGTTAGGGTTAGTGTTAGGGTTAGGGCTCGGTTTAGGGTACGGGTTAGGATTAGGGTACGTGTTAGGGTTAGGGTAGGGGTTAGGGTTAGGTTATGCGTTAGGTCTAGGGTAGTTAGTAAACCTATCCCACTCTCTAGCTCCCCCTTAGCACGTAAAGGAATATTATTTGGGGGTCCAGCCATGGAGAAGAGTTTAGACACTAGGATAAGATAAGGAACACACCCATTATAAAGAAATCACATTAGGATTCTCTTTTTAAGCTGTTCCTTAAAACACTACTGCTTAGGAAATCAATTGGAGGCAGAAGCAGTCAAGGGTAGCCTAGGGTTAGGGTTAGGCTTAGGGTTAGGTTTAGGGTATGGCTTAGGGTACGGGTTCGGGGAGGGGTGCGGGTACGGCGTAGGGTATGGGTTAGGGTTAGGGTTAGGGTTAGTGTTAGGGTTAGGGCTCGGTTTAGGGTACGGTTAGGATTAGGGTACGTGTTAGGTTTAGGGTAGGGGTTAGGGTTAGGGTACGCGTTAGGGTTAGGGTAGTTAGTAAACCTATCCCACTCTCTAGATACCCCTTAGCACGTAAAGGAATATTATTTGGGGGTCCAGCCATGGAGAAGAATTTAGACACTAGGATAAGATAAGGAACACACCCATTATAAAGAAATCACATTAGGATTCTCTTTTTCAGCTGTTCCTTAAAACACTAGTGCTTAGGAAATCTATTGGAGGCAGAAGCAGTCAAGGGTAGCCTAGGGTTAGGGTTAGGCTTAGGGTACGGCTTAGGGTACGGGTTCGGGGAGGGTTTCGGGTACGGCGTAGGGTATGGGTTAGGGTTAGGGTTAGGGTTAGTGTTATGGTTCGGGCTCGGTTTAGGGTACGGGTTAGGATTAGGGTACGTGTTAGGGTTAGGGTAGGGGTTAGGGTTAGGGTACGCGTTAGGGTTAGGGTAGTTATTAAACCTATCCCACTCTCTAGATACCCCTTAGCACGTAAAGGAATATTATTTGGGGGTCCAGCCATGGAGAAGAGTTTAGACACTAGGATAAGATAAGGAACACACCCATTATAAAGAAATCACTTTAGGATTCTCTTTTTAAGCTGTTCCTTAAAACACTAGTGCTTAGGAAATCTATTGGAGGCAGAAGCAGTCAAGGGTAGCCTAGGGTTAGGGTTAGGCTTAGGGTTAGGGTTAGGGTACGGCTTGGGGTATGGGTTCGGGGAGGGGTTCGGGTACGGCGTAGGGTATGGGTTAGGGTTAGGGTTAGGGTTAGTGTTAGGGTTAGGGCTCGGTTTAGGGTACGGGTTAGGATTAGGGTACGTGTTAGGGTTAGGGTAGGGGTTAGGGTTAGGTTACGCGTTAGGGTTAGGGTAGTTAGTAAACCTATCCCACTCTCTAGCTCCCCCTTAGCACGTAAAGGAATATTATTTGGGGGTCCAGCCATGGAGAAGAGTTTAGACACTAGGATAAGATAAGGAACACACCCATTATAAAGAAATCACATTAGGATTCTCTTTTTAAGCTGTTCCTTAAAACACTACTGCTTAGGAAATCAATTGGAGGCAGAAGCAGTCAAGGGTAGCCTAGGGTTAGGGTTAGGCGTAGGGTTAGGGTTAGGGTACGGCTTAGGGTACAGGTTCGGGGAGGGGTTCGGGTACGGCGTAGGGTATGGGTTAGTGTTAGGGTTAGGGTTAGTGTTAGGGTTAGGGCTCGGTTTAGGGTACGGGTTAGGATTAGGGTACGTGTTAGGGTTAGGGTAGGGGTTAGGGTTAGGGTACGCATTAGGGTTAGGGTAGTTATTAAACCTATCCCACTCTCTAGATACCCCTTAGCACGTAAAGGAATATTATTTGGGGGTCCAACCATGGAGAAGAGTTTAGACACTAGGATAAGATAAGGAACACACCCATTATAAAGAAATCACATTAGGATTCTCTTTTTCAGCTGTTCCTTAAAACACTAGTGCTTAGGAAATCTATTGGAGGCAGAAGCAGTCAAGGGTAGCCTAGGGTTAGGGTTAGGCTTAGGGTACGGCTTAGGGTACGGGTTCGGGGAGGGTTTCAGGTACGGCGTAGGGTATGGGTTAGGGTTAGGGTTAGGGTTAGTGTTATGGTTCGGGCTCGGTTTAGGGTACGGGTTAGGATTAGGGTACGTGTTAGGGTTAGGGTAGGGGTTAGGGTTAGGGTGCGCGTTAGGGTTAGGGTAGTTATTAAACCTATCCCACTCTCTAGATACCCCTTAGCACGTAAAGGAATATTATTTGGGGGTCCAGCCATGGAGAAGAGTTTAGACACTAGGATAAGATAAGGAACACACCCATTATAAAGAAATCACTTTAGGATTCTCTTTTTAAGCTGTTCCTTAAAACACTAGTGCTTAGGAAATCTATTGGAGGCAGAAGCAGTCAAGGGTAGCCTAGGGTTAGGGTTAGGCTTAGGGTTAGGGTTAGGGTACGGCTTAGGGTACGGGTTCGGGGAGGGGTTCGGGTACGGCGTAGGGTATGGGTTAGGGTTAGGGTTAGGGTTAGTGTTAGGGTTAGGGCTCGGTTTAGGGTACGGGTTAGGATTAGGGTACGTGTTAGGGTTAGGGTAGGGGTTAGGGTTAGGGTACGCGTTAGGGTTAGGGTAGTTATTAAACCTATCCCACTCTCTAGATACCCCTTAGCACGTAAAGGAATATTATTTGGGGGTCCAACCATGGAGAAGAGTTTAGACACTAGGATAAGATAAGGAACACACCCATTATAAAGAAATCACATTAGGATTCTCTTTTTCAGCTGTTCCTTAAAACACTAGTGCTTAGGAAATCTATTGGAGGCAGAAGCAGTCAAGGGTAGCCTAGGGTTAGGGTTAGGCTTAGGGTACGGCTTAGGGTACGGGTTCGGGGAGGGTTTTGGGTACGGCGTAGGGTATGGGTTAGGGTTAGGGTTAGGGTTAGTGTTATGGTTCGGGCTCGGTTTAGGGTACGGGTTAGGATTAGGGTACGTGTTAGGGTTAGGGTAGGGGTTAGGGTTAGGGTACGCGTTAGGGTTAGGGTAGTTATTAAACCTATCCCACTCTCTAGATACCCCTTAGCACGTAAAGGAATATTATTTGGGGGTCCAGCCATGGAGAAGAGTTTAGACACTAGGATAAGATAAGGAACACACCCATTATAAAGAAATCACTTTAGGATTCTCTTTTTAAGCTGTTCCTTAAAACACTAGTGCTTAGGAAATCTATTGGAGGCAGAAGCAGTCAAGGGTAGCCTAGGGTTAGGGTTAGGCTTAGGGTTAGGCTTAGGGTACGGCTTAGGGTACGGGTTCGGGGAGGGGTGTGGGTACGGCGTAGGGTATGGGTTAGGGTTAGGGTTATGGTTAGTGTTAGGGTTAGGGCTCGGTTTAGGGTACGGGTTAGGATTAGGGTACGTGTTAGGGTTAGGGTAGGGGTTAGGGTTAGGGTACGCGTTAGGGTTAGGGTAGTTATTAAACCTATCCCACTCTCTAGATACCCCTTAGCACGTAAAGGAATATTATTTGGGGGTCCAGCCATGGAGAAGAGTTTAGACACTAGGATAAGATAAGGAACACACCCATTATAAAGAAATCACTTTAGGATTCTCTTTTTAAGCTGTTCCTTAAAACACTAGTGCTTAGGAAATCTATTGGAGGCAGAAGCAGTCAAGGGTAGCCTAGGGTTAGGGTTAGGCTTAGGGTTAGGCTTAGGGTATGGGTTCGGGGAGGGGTTCGGGTACGGCGTAGGGTATGGGTTAGGGTTAGGGTTAGGGTTAGTGTTAGGGTTAGGGCTCGGTTTAGGGTACGGGTTAGGATTAGGGTACGTGTTAGGGTTAGGGTAGGGGTTAGGGTTAGGTTATGCGTTAGGTCTAGGGTAGTTAGTAAACCTATCCCACTCTCTAGCTCCCCCTTAGCACGTAAAGGAATATTATTTGGGGGTCCAGCCATGGAGAAGAGTTTAGACACTAGGATAAGATAAGGAACACACCCATTATAAAGAAATCACATTAGGATTCTCTTTTTAAGCTGTTCCTTAAAACACTACTGCTTAGGAAATCAATTGGAGGCAGAAGCAGTCAAGGGTAGCCTAGGGTTAGGGTTAGGCTTAGGGTTAGGTTTAGGGTATGGCTTAGGGTACGGGTTCGGGGAGGGGTGCGGGTACGGCGTAGGGTATGGGTTAGGGTTAGGGTTAGGGTTAGTGTTAGGGTTAGGGCTCGGTTTAGGGTACGGTTAGGATTAGGGTACGTGTTAGGTTTAGGGTAGGGGTTAGGGTTAGGGTACGCGTTAGGGTTAGGGTAGTTAGTAAACCTATCCCACTCTCTAGATACCCCTTAGCACGTAAAGGAATATTATTTGGGGGTCCAGCCATGGAGAAGAATTTAGACACTAGGATAAGATAAGGAACACACCCATTATAAAGAAATCACATTAGGATTCTCTTTTTCAGCTGTTCCTTAAAACACTAGTGCTTAGGAAATCTATTGGAGGCAGAAGCAGTCAAGGGTAGCCTAGGGTTAGGGTTAGGCTTAGGGTACGGCTTAGGGTACGGGTTCGGGGAGGGTTTCAGGTACGGCATAGGGTATGGGTTAGGGTTAGGGTTAGGGTTAGTGTTATGGTTCGGGCTCGGTTTAGGGTACGGGTTAGGATTAGGGTACGTGTTAGGGTTAGGGTAGGGGTTAGGGTTAGGTTACGCGTTAGGGTTAGGGTAGTTAGTAAACCTATCCCACTCTCTAGCTCCCCCTTAGCACGTAAAGGAATATTATTTGGGGGTCCAGCCATGGAGAAGAGTTTAGACACTAGGATAAGATAAGGAACACACCCATTATAAAGAAATCACATTAGGATTCTCTTTTTAAGCTGTTCCTTAAAACACTACTGCTTAGGAAATCAATTGGAGGCAGAAGCAGTCAAGGGTAGCCTAGGGTTAGGGTTAGGCTTAGGGTTAGGCTTAGGGTACAGCTTAGGGTACGGGTTCAGGGAGGGGTGCGGGTACGGCGTAGGGTATGGGTTAGGGTTAGGGTTAGGGTTAGTGTTAGGGTTTGGGCTCGGTTTAGGGTACGGGTTAGGATTAGGGTATGTGTTAGGGTTAGGGTAGGGGTTAGGGTTAGGGTACGCGTTAGGGTTAGGGTAGTTATTAAACCTATCCCACTCTCTAGATAACCCTTAGCACGTAAAGGAATATTATTTGAGGGTCCAGCCATGGAGAAGAGTTTAGACACTAGGATAAGATAAGGAACACACCCATTATAAAGAAATCACATTAGGATTCTCTTTTTAAGCTGTTCCTTAAAACACTAGTGCTTAGGAAATCTATTGGAGGCAGAAGCAGTCAAGGGTAGCCTAGGGTTAGGGTTAGGCTTAGGGTTAGGCTTAGGGTACGGCTTAGGGTACGGGTTCGGGGAGGGGTGTGGGTACGGCGTAGGGTATGGGTTAGGGTTAGGGTTAGGGTTAGTGTTAGGGTTAGGGCTCGGTTTAGGGTACGGGTTAGGATTAGGGTACGTGTTAGGGTTAGGGTAGGGGTTAGGGTTAGGGTACGCGTTAGGGTTAGGGTAGTTATTAAACCTATCCCACTCTCTAGATACCCCTTAGCACGTAAAGGAATATTATTTGGGGGTCCAGCCATGGAGAAGAGTTTAGACACTAGGATAAGATAAGGAACACACCCATTATAAAGAAATCACTTTAGGATTCTCTTTTTAAGCTGTTCCTTAAAACACTAGTGCTTAGGAAATCTATTGGAGGCAGAAGCAGTCAAGGGTAGCCTAGGGTTAGGGTTAGGCTTAGGGTTAGGCTTAGGGTATGGGTTCGGGGAGGGGTTCGGGTACGGCGTAGGGTATGGGTTAGGGTTAGGGTTAGGGTTAGTGTTAGGGTTAGGGCTCGGTTTAGGGTACGGGTTAGGATTAGGGTACGTGTTAGGGTTAGGGTAGGGGTTAGGGTTAGGTTATGCGTTAGGTCTAGGGTAGTTAGTAAACCTATCCCACTCTCTAGCTCCCCCTTAGCACGTAAAGGAATATTATTTGGGGGTCCAGCCATGGAGAAGAGTTTAGACACTAGGATAAGATAAGGAACACACCCATTATAAAGAAATCACATTAGGATTCTCTTTTTAAGCTGTTCCTTAAAACACTACTGCTTAGGAAATCAATTGGAGGCAGAAGCAGTCAAGGGTAGCCTAGGGTTAGGGTTAGGCTTAGGGTTAGGTTTAGGGTATGGCTTAGGGTACGGGTTCGGGGAGGGGTGCGGGTACGGCGTAGGGTATGGGTTAGGGTTAGGGTTAGGGTTAGTGTTAGGGTTAGGGCTCGGTTTAGGGTACGGGTTAGGATTAGGGTACGTGTTAGGTTTAGGGTAGGGGTTAGGGTTAGGGTACGCGTTAGGGTTAGGGTAGTTAGTAAACCTATCCCACTCTCTAGATACCCCTTAGCACGTAAAGGAATATTATTTGGGGGTCCAGCCATGGAGAAGAATTTAGACACTAGGATAAGATAAGGAACACACCCATTATAAAGAAATCACATTAGGATTCTCTTTTTCAGCTGTTCCTTAAAACACTAGTGCTTAGGAAATCTATTGGAGGCAGAAGCAGTCAAGGGTAGCCTAGGGTTAGGGTTAGGCTTAGGGTACGGCTTAGGGTACGGTTTCGGGGAGGGTTTCGGGTACGGCGTAGGGTATGGGTTAGGGTTAGGGTTAGGGTTAGTGTTATGGTTCGGGCTCGGTTTAGGGTACGGGTTAGGATTAGGGTACGTGTTAGGGTTAGGGTAGGGGTTAGGGTTAGGGTACGCGTTAGGGTTAGGGTAGTTATTAAACCTATCCCACTCTCTAGATACCCCTTAGCACGTAAAGGAATATTATTTGGGGGTCCAGCCATGGAGAAGAGTTTAGACACTAGGATAAGATAAGGAACACACCCATTATAAAGAAATCACTTTAGGATTCTCTTTTTAAGCTGTTCCTTAAAACACTAGTGCTTAGGAAATCTATTGGAGGCAGAAGCAGTCAAGGGTAGCCTAGGGTTAGGGTTAGGCTTAGGGTTAGGGTTAGGGTACGGCTTGGGGTATGGGTTCGGGGAGGGGTTCGGGTACGGCGTAGGGTATGGGTTAGGGTTAGGGTTAGGGTTAGTGTTAGGGTTAGGGCTCGGTTTAGGGTACGGGTTAGGATTAGGGTACGTGTTAGGGTTAGGGTAGGGGTTAGGGTTAGGTTACGCGTTAGGGTTAGGGTAGTTAGTAAACCTATCCCACTCTCTAGCTCCCCCTTAGCACGTAAAGGAATATTATTTGGGGGTCCAGCCATGGAGAAGAGTTTAGACACTAGGATAAGATAAGGAACACACCCATTATAAAGAAATCACATTAGGATTCTCTTTTTAAGCTGTTCCTTAAAACACTACTGCTTAGGAAATCAATTGGAGGCAGAAGCAGTCAAGGGTAGCCTAGGGTTAGGGTTAGGCGTAGGGTTAGGGTTAGGGTACGGCTTAGGGTACAGGTTCGGGGAGGGGTTCGGGTACGGCGTAGGGTATGGGTTAGTGTTAGGGTTAGGGTTAGTGTTAGGGTTAGGGCTCGGTTTAGGGTACGGGTTAGGATTAGGGTACGTGTTAGGGTTAGGGTAGGGGTTAGGGTTAGGGTACGCATTAGGGTTAGGGTAGTTATTAAACCTATCCCACTCTCTAGATACCCCTTAGCACGTAAAGGAATATTATTTGGGGGTCCAACCATGGAGAAGAGTTTAGACACTAGGATAAGATAAGGAACACACCCATTATAAAGAAATCACATTAGGATTCTCTTTTTCAGCTGTTCCTTAAAACACTAGTGCTTAGGAAATCTATTGGAGGCAGAAGCAGTCAAGGGTAGCCTAGGGTTAGGGTTAGGCTTAGGGTACGGCTTAGGGTACGGGTTCGGGGAGGGTTTCAGGTACGGCGTAGGGTATGGGTTAGGGTTAGGGTTAGGGTTAGTGTTATGGTTCGGGCTCGGTTTAGGGTACGGGTTAGGATTAGGGTACGTGTTAGGGTTAGGGTAGGGGTTAGGGTTAGGGTACGCGTTAGGGTTAGGGTAGTTATTAAACCTATCCCACTCTCTAGATACCCCTTAGCACGTAAAGGAATATTATTTGGGGGTCCAGCCATGGAGAAGAGTTTAGACACTAGGATAAGATAAGGAACACACCCATTATAAAGAAATCACTTTAGGATTCTCTTTTTAAGCTGTTCCTTAAAACACTAGTGCTTAGGAAATCTATTGGAGGCAGAAGCAGTCAAGGGTAGCCTAGGGTTAGGGTTAGGCTTAGGGTTAGGGTTAGGGTACGGCTTGGGGTATGGGTTCGGGGAGGGGTTCGGGTACGGCGTAGGGTATGGGTTAGGGTTAGGGTTAGGGTTAGTGTTAGGGTTAGGGCTCGGTTTAGGGTACGGGTTAGGATTAGGGTACGTGTTAGGGTTAGGGTAGGGGTTAGGGTTAGGTTACGCGTTAGGGCTAGGGTAGTTAGTAAACCTATCCCACTCTCTAGCTCCCCCTTAGCACGTAAAGGAATATTATTTGGGGGTCCAGCCATGGAGAAGAGTTTAGACACTAGGATAAGATAAGGAACACACCCATTATAAAGAAATCACATTAGGATTCTCTTTTTAAGCTGTTCCTTAAAACACTACTGCTTAGGAAATCAATTGGAGGCAGAAGCAGTCAAGGGTAGCCTAGGGTTAGGGTTAGGCTTAGGGTTAGGCTTAGGGTACAGCTTAGGGTACGTGTTCAGGGAGGGGTGCGGGTACGGCGTAGGGTATGGGTTAGGGTTAGGGTTAGGGTTAGTGTTAGGGTTAGGGCTCGGTTTAGGGTACGGGTTAGGATTAGGGTATGTGTTAGGGTTAGGGTAGGGGTTAGGGTTAGGGTACGCGTTAGGGTTAGGGTAGTTATTAAACCTATCCCACTCTCTAGATACCCCTTAGCACGTAAAGGAATATTATTTGAGGGTCCAGCCATGGAGAAGAGGTTAGACACTAGGATAAGATAAGGAACACACCCATTATAAAGAAATCACATTAGGATTCTCTTTTTAAGCTGTTCCTTAAAACACTAGTGCTTAGGAAATCTATTGGAGGCAGAAGCAGTCAAGGGTAGCCTAGGGTTAGGGTTAGGCTTAGGGTTAGGCTTAGGGTACGGCTTAGGGTACGGGTTCGGGGAGGGGTGTGGGTACGGCGTAGGGTATGGGTTAGGGTTAGGGTTAGGGTTAGTGTTAGGGTTAGGGCTCGGTTTAGGGTACGGGTTAGGATTAGGGTACGTGTTAGGGTTAGGGTAGGGGTTAGGGTTAGGGTACGCGTTAGGGTTAGGGTAGTTATTAAACCTATCCCACTCTCTAGATACCCCTTAGCACGTAAAGGAATATTATTTGGGGGTCCAACCATGGAGAAGAGTTTAGACACTAGTATAAATAAGGAACACACCCATTATAAAGAAATCACATTAGGATTCTCTTTTTCAGCTGTTCCTTAAAACACTAGTGCTTAGGAAATCTATTGGAGGCAGAAGCAGTCAAGGGTAGCCTAGGGTTAGGGTTAGGCTTAGGGTACGGCTTAGGGTACGGGTTCGGGGAGGGTTTTGGGTACGGCGTAGGGTATGGGTTAGGGTTAGGGTTAGGGTTAGTGTTATGGTTCGGGCTCGGTTTAGGGTACGGGTTAGGATTAGGGTACGTGTTAGGGTTAGGGTAGGGGTTAGGGTTAGGGTACGCGTTAGGGTTAGGGTAGTTATTAAACCTATCCCACTCTCTAGATACCCCTTAGCACGTAAAGGAATATTATTTGGGGGTCCAGCCATGGAGAAGAGTTTAGACACTAGGATAAGATAAGGAACACACCCATTATAAAGAAATCACTTTAGGATTCTCTTTTTAAGCTGTTCCTTAAAACACTAGTGCTTAGGAAATCTATTGGAGGCAGAAGCAGTCAAGGGTAGCCTAGGGTTAGGGTTAGGCTTAGGGTTAGGGTTAGGGTACGGCTTGGGGTATGGGTTCGGGGAGGGGTTCGGGTACGGCGTAGGGTATGGGTTAGGGTTAGGGTTAGGGTTAGTGTTAGGGTTAGGGCTCGGTTTAGGGTACGGGTTAGGATTAGGGTACGTGTTAGGGTTAGGGTAGGGGTTAGGGTTAGGTTACGCGTTAGGGCTAGGGTAGTTAGTAAACCTATCCCACTCTCTAGCTCCCCCTTAGCACGTAAAGGAATATTATTTGGGGGTCCAGCCATGGAGAAGAGTTTAGACACTAGGATAAGATAAGGAACACACCCATTATAAAGAAATCACATTAGGATTCTCTTTTTAAGCTGTTCCTTAAAACACTACTGCTTAGGAAATCAATTGGAGGCAGAAGCAGTCAAGGGTAGCCTAGGGTTAGGGTTAGGCTTAGGGTTAGGCTTAGGGTACAGCTTAGGGTACGGGTTCGGGGAGGGGTGCGGGTACGGGGTAGGGTATGGGTTAGGGTTAGGGTTAGGGTTAGTGTTAGGGTTAGGGCTCGGTTTAGGGTACGGGTTAGGAATAGTGTACGTGTTAGGGTTAGGGGAGGGGTTAGGGTTAGGGTACGTGTTAGGGTTAGGGTAGTTATTAAACCTAACCCACTCTCTAGACACCCCTTAGCACGTAAAGGAATATTATTTGGGGCTCCAGCCATGGAGAAGAGTTTAGACACTGGGATAAGATAAGGAACACACCCATTATAAAGAAATCACATTAGGATTCTCTTTTTAAGCTGTTCCTTAAAACACTAGTGCTTAGGAAATCTATTGGAGGCAGAAGCAGTCAAGGGTAGCCTAGGGTTAGGTTTAGGGTGAGGGTTAGGCTTAGGGTACGGCTTAGGGTACGGGATCGGGGAGGGGTTCGTGTACGGAGTAGGGTATGGGTTAGGGTTACGGTTAGGGTTAGTGTTAGGGTTAGGGCTCGGTTTAGGTTACGGGTTAGGATTAGGATACGTGTTAGGGTTAGGGTAGGGGTTAGGGTTAGGGTACGCGTTAGGGTTAGGGTAGTTATTAAACCTATCACACTCTCTAGATACCCCTTAGCACGTAAAGGAATATTATTTGGGGGTCCAGCCATGGAGAAGAGTTTAGACACTGGGATAAGGTAAGGAACACACCCATTATAAAGAAATCACATTAGGATTCTCTTTTTAAGCTGTTCCTTAAAACACTAGTGCTTAGGAAATCTATTGGAGGCAGAAGCAGTCAAGGGTAGCCTAGGGTTAGGGTTAGGCTTAGGGTTAGGCTTAGGGTACGGCTTAGGGTACGGGTTCGGGGAGGGGTGTGGGTACGGCGTAGGGTATGGGTTAGGGTTAGGGTTAGGGTTAGTGTTAGGGTTAGGGCTCAGTTTAGGGTACGGGTTAGGATTAGGATACGTGTTAGGGTTAGGGTAGGGGTTAGGGTTAGGGTATGCGTTAGGGTTAGGGTAGTTATTAAACCTATCCCAGTCTCTAGATACCCCTTAGCACGTAAAGGAATATTATATGGGGGTCCAGCCATGGAGAAGAGTTTAGACACTAGGATAAGATAAGGAACACACCCATTATAAAGAAATCACATTAGGATTCTCTTTTTAAGCTGTTCCTTAAAACACTAGTGCTTAGGAAATCTATTGGAGGCAGAAGCAGTCAAGGGTAGCCTAGGGTTAGGGTTAGGCTTAGGGTACGGCTTAGGGTACGGCTTAGGGTACGGGTTCGGGGAGGGGTGTGGGTACGGCGTAGGGTATGGGTTAGGTTTAGGGTTAGGGTTAGTGTTAGGGTTAGGGCTCGGTTTAGGGTACGGGTTAGGATTAGGGTACGTGTTAGGGTTAGGGTAGGGGTTAGGGTTAGGGTACGCGTTAGGGTTAGGGTAGTTATTAAACCTATCACACTCTCTAGATACCCCTTAGCACGTAAAGGAATATTATTTGGGGGTCCAGCCATGGAGAAGAGTTTAGACACTAGGATAAGATAAGGAACACACCCATTATAAAGAAATCACATTAGGATTCTCTTTTTAAGCTGTTCCTTAAAACACTAGTGCTTAGGAAATCTATTGGAGGCAGAAGCATTCAAGGGTAGCCTAGGGTTAGGGTTAGGCTTAGGGTTAGGGTTAGGGTACGGATTAGGGTACGGGTTCGGGGAGGGGTGCGGGTACGGCGTAGGGTATGGGTTAGGGTTAGGGTTAGTGTTAGGGTTAGGGCTCGGTTTAGGGTACGGGTTAGGAATAGTGTACGTGTTAGGGTTAGGGTAGGGGTTAGGGTTAGGGTACGTGTTAGGGTTAGGGTAGTTATTAAACCTATCCCACTCTCTAGACACCCCTTAGCACGTAAAGGAATATTATTTGGGGGTCCAGCCATGGAGAAGAGTTTAGACACTGGGATAAGATAAGGAACACACCCATTATAAAGAAATCACATTAGGATTCTCTTTTTAAGCTGTTCCTTAAGACACTAGTGCTTAGGAAATCTATTGGAGGCAGAAGCAGTCAAGGGTAGCCTAGGGTTAGGGTTAGGCTTAGGCTTAGGCTTAGGGTACGGCTTAGGGTACGGGTTCGGGGAGGGGTTCGGGTACGGCGTAGGGTATGGGTTAGGGTTAGGGTTAGGGTTAGTGATAGGGTTAGGGCTCGGTTTAGGGTACGGGTTAGGTTTAGGGTACGTGTTAGGGTCAGGGTAGGGGTTAGGGTTAGGGTACGCGTTAGGGTTAGGGTAGTTATTAAACCTATCCCACTCTCTAGATACCCCTTAGTACGGAAAGGAATATTATTTGGGGGTCCAGCCATGGAGAAGAGTTTAGACACTGGGATAAGATAAGGAACACACCCATTATAAAGAAATCACTTTAGGATTCATTTTTAAGCTGTTCCTTAAAACACTAGTGCTTAGGAAATCTATTGGAGGCAGAAGCAGTCAAGGGTAGCCTAGGGTTAGGTTTAGGCTTAGGGTTAGGGTTAGGGTACGGCTTAGGTTACGGGTTCGGGGAGGGGTGCGGGTACGGCGTAGGGTATGGGTTAGGGTTAGGGTTAGGTTTAGTGTTAGGGTTAGGGCTCGGTTTAGGGTACGGGTTAGGAATAGTGTACGTGTTAGGGTTAGGGTAGGGGTTAGGGTTAGGGTACGTGTTAGGGTTAGGGTAGTTATTAAACCTATCCCACTCTCTAGACACCCCTTAGCACGTAAAGGAATATTATTTGGGGCTCCAGCCATGGAGAAGAGTTTAGACACTGGGATAAGATAAGGAACACACCCATTATAAAGAAATCACATTAGGATTCTCTTTTTAAGCTGTTCCTTAAACACTAGTGCTTAGAAAATCTATTGGAGGCAGAAGCAGTCAAGGGTAGCCTAGGGTTAGGTTTAGGGTGAGGGTTAGGCTTAGGGTACGGCTTAGGGTACGGGATCAGGGAGGGGTTCGTGTACGGAGTAGGGTATGGGTTAGGGTTACGGTTAGGGTTAGTGTTAGGGTTAGGGCTCGGTTTAGGGTACGGGTTAGGATTAGGATACGTGTTAGGGTTAGGGTAGGGGTTAGGGTTAGGGTACGCGTTAGGGTTAGGGTAGTTATTAAACCTATCACACTCTCTAGATACCCCTTAGCACGTAAAGGAATATTATTTGGGGGTCCAGCCATGGAGAAGAGTTTAGACACTGGGATAAGATAAGGAACACACCCATTACAAAGAAATCACATTAGGATTCTCTTTTTAAGCTGTTCCTTAAAGCACTAGTGCTTAGGAAATCTATTGGAGGCAGAAGCAGTCAAGGGTAGCCTAGGGTTAGGGTTAGGCTTAGGGTTAGGCTTAGGGTACGGCTTAGGGTACGGGTTCGGGGAGGGGTGTGTGTATGGCGTAGGGTATGGGTTAGGGTTAGGGTTAGGGTTAGTGTTAGGGTTAGGGCTCGGTTTAGGGTACGGGTTAGGATTAGGGTACGTGTTAGGGTTAGGGTAGGGGTTAGGGTTAGAGTACGCGTTAGGGTTAGGGTAGTTATTAAACCTATCACACTCTCTAGATACCCCTTAGCACGTAAAGGAATATTATTTGGGGGTCCAGCCATGGAGAAGAGTTTAGACACTAGGATAAGATAAGGAACACACCCATTATAAAGAAATCACATTAGGATTCTCTTTTTAAGCTGTTCCTTAAAACACTAGTGCTTAGGAAATCTATTGGAGGCAGAAGCATTCAAGGGTAGCCTAGGGTTAGGGTTAGGCTTAGGGTTAGGCTTAGGGTACGGCTTAGGGTACGGGTTCGGGGAGGGGTGCGGGTACGGCGTAGGGTATGGGTTAGGGTTGGGGTTAGGGTTAGTGATAGGGTTAGGGCTCGGTTTAGGGTACGGGTTAGGATTAGGGTATGTGTCAGGGTTAGGGTATGGGTTAGGGTTAGGGTACACTTTAGGGTTAGGGTAGTTATTAAACCTATCCCAGTCTCTAGATACCCCTTAGCACGTAAAGGCATATTATATGGGGTTCCAGCCATGGAGAAGAGTTTAGACACTCGGATAAGATAAGGAACACACCCATTATAAAGAAATCACATTAGGATTCTCTTTTTAAGCTGTTCCTTAAGACACTAGTGCTTAGGAAATCTATTGGAGGCAGAAGCAGTCAAGGGTAGCCTAGGGTTAGGGTTAGGCTTAGGGTTAGGCTTAGGGTACGGCTTAGGGTACGGGTTCGGGGAGGGTTGCGGGTACGGCGTAGGGTATGGGTTAAGGTTAGGGTTAGGCTTAGTGTTAGGGTTCGGGCTCAGTTTAGGGTACGGGTTAGGATTAGGGTACGTGTTAGGGTTAGGGTAGGGGTTAGGGTTAGGGTACGCGTTAGGGTTAGGGTAGTTATTAAACCTATCCCACTCTCTAGACACTCCTTAGCACGTAAAGGAATATTTTTTGGGGGTTCAGCCATGGAGAAGAGTTTAGACACTGGGATAAGATAAGGAACACACCCATTATAAAGAAATCACATTAGGATTCTCTTTTTAAGCTGTTCCTTAAGACACTAGTGCTTAGGAAATCTATTGGAGGCAGAAGCAGTCAAGGGTAGCCTAGGGTTAGGGTTAGGCTTAGGGTTAGGCTTAGGGTACGGCTTAGGTTACGGGTTCGGGGAGGGGTTCGGGTACGGCGTAGGGTATGGGTTAGGGTTAGGGTTAGGGTTAGTGTTAGGGTTCGGGCTCGGTTTAGGGTACGGGTTAGGATTACGGTACGTGTTAGGGTTAGGGTAGGGGTTAGGGTTAGGGTAGGCGTTAGGGTTGGGGTAGTTATTAAACCTATCCCACTCTCTAGATACCCCTTAGCACGTAAAGGAATATTATTTGGGGGTCCAGCCATGGAGAAGAGTTTAGACACTAGGATAAGATAAGGAACACACCCATTATAAAGAAATCACATTAGGATTCTCTTTTTAAGCTGTTCCTTAAAACACTAGTGCTTAGGAAATCTATTGGAGGCAGAAGCAGTCAAGGGTAGCCTAGGGTTAGGGTTAGGCTTAGCGTTAGGCTTAGGGTACGGCTTAGGGTACGGGTTCGGGGAGGGGTGCGGGTATGGCGTAGGGTATGGGTTAGGGTTAGGGTTAGGGTTAGTGTTAGGGTTAGGGCTCGGTTTAGGGCACAGTTTAGGATTAGGGTACGTGTTAGGGTTAGGGAAGGAGTTAGGGTTAGGGTACGCGTTAGTGTTAGGGTAGATATTAAACCTATCCCACTCTCTAGATACCCCTTAGCACGTAAAGGAATATTATTTGGGGGTCCAGCCATGGAGAAGAGATTAGACATTAGCATAAGATAAGGAACACACCCATTATAAAGAAATCACATTAGGATTCTCTTTTTAAGCTGTTCCTTAAAACACTAGTGCTTAGGAAATCTATTGGAGGCAGAAGCATTCAAGGGTAGCCTAGGGTTAGGGTTAGGCTTAGGGTTAGGGTTAGGGTACGGCTTAGGGTACGGGTTCGGGGAGGGGTGCGGATACGGCGTAGGGTATGGGTTAGGGTTGGGGTTAGGGTTAGTGATAGGGTTAGGGCTCGGTTTAGGGTACGGGTTAGGATTAGTGTATGTGTCAGGGTTAGGGTATGGGTTAGGGTTAGGGTACACTTTAGGGTTAGGGTAGTTATTAAACCTATCCCAGTGTCTAGAAACCCCTTAGCACGTAAAGGAATATTATATGGGGGTCCAGCCATGGAGAAGAGTTTAGACACTAGGATAAGATAAGGAACACACCCATTATAAAGAAATCACATTAGGATTCTCTTTTTAAGCTGTTCCTTAAGACACTAGTGCTTAGGAAATCTATTGGAGGCAGAAGCAGTCAAGGGTAGCCTAGGGTTAGGGTTAGGCTTAGGGTTAGGCTGAGGGTACGGCTTAGGTTACGGGTTCGGGGAGGGGTTCGGGTACGGCGTAGGGTATGGGTTAGGGTTAGGGTTAGGGTTAGTGTTAGGGTTCGGGCTCGGTTTAGGGTACGGGTTAGGATTACGGTACGTGTTAGGGATAGGGTAGGGGTTAGGGTTAGGGTACGCGTTAGGGTTGGGGTAGTTATTAAACCTATCCCACTCTCTAGATACCCCTTAGCACGTAAAGGAATATTATTTGGGGGTCCAGCCATGGAGAAGAGTTTAGACACTAGGATAAGATAAGGAACACACCCATTATAAAGAAATCACATTAGGATTCTCTTTTTAAGCTGTTCCTTAAAACACTAGTGCTTAGGAAATCTATTGGAGGCAGAAGCAGTCAAGGGTAGCCTAGGGTTAGGGTTAGGCTTAGGGTTAGGGTTAGGGTACGGCTTAGGGTACGGGTTCGGGGAGGGGTGCGGGTACGGCGTAGGGTATGGGTTAGGGTTAGGGTTAGGGTTAGTGTTAGGGTTAGGGCTCGGTTTAGGGTACGGGTTAGGAATAGGGTACGTGTTAGGGTTAGGGTAGGGGTTAGGGTTAGGGTACGCGTTAGGGTTAGGGTAATTATAAAACCTATCCCACTCTCTAGACACTCCTTAGCACGTAAAGGAATATTATTTGGGGGTTCAGCCACGGAGAAGAGTTTAGACACTGGGATAAGATAAGGAACACACCCATTATAAAGAAATCACATTAGGATTCTCTTTTTAAGCTGTTCCTTAAAACACTAGTGCTTAGGAAATCTATTGGAGGCAGAAGCAGTCAAGGGTAGCCTAGGGTTAGGGTTAGGCTTAGGGTTAGTCTTAGGGTACGGCTTAGGGTACGGGTTCGGGGAGGGGTTCGGGTACGGCGTAGGGTATGGGTTAGGGTTAGGGTTAGGGTTAGTGTTAGGGTTAGGGCTTGGTTTAGGGTACGGGTTAGGATTAGGGTACGTGTTAGGGTTAGGGAAGGGGTTAGGGTTAGGGTACGCGTTAGGGTTAGGGTAGATATTAAACCTATCCCACTCTCTAGATACCCCTTAGCACCTAAAGGAATATTATTTGGGGATCCAGCCATGGAGAAGAGTTTAGACACTAGGATAAGATAAGGAACACACCCATTATAAAGAAATCACATTAGGATTCTCTTTTTAAGCTGTTCCTTAAGACACTAGTGCTTAGGAAATCTATTGGAGGCAGAAGCAGTCAAGGGTAGCCTAGGGTTAGGGTTAGGCTTAGGCTTAGGCTTAGGGTACGGCTTAGGGTACGGGTTCGGGGAGGGGTTCGGGTACGGCGTAGGGTATGGGTTAGGGTTAGGTTTAGGGTTAGTGATAGGGTTAGGGCTCGGTTTAGGGTACGGGTAAGGTTTAGGGTACGTGTTAGGTTTAGGGTACGTGTTAGGGTCAGGGTAGGGGTTAGGGTTAGGGTACGCGTTAGGGTTAGGGTAGTTATTAAACCTATCCCACTCTCTAGATACCCCTTAGTACGTAAAGGAATATTATTTGGGGGTCCAGCCATGGAGAAGAGTTTAGACACTGGGATAAGATAAGGAACACACCCATTATAAAGAAATCACATTAGGATTCATTTTTAAGCTGTTCCTTAAAACACTAGTGCTTAGGAAATCTATTGGAGGCAGAAGCAGTCAAGGGTAGCCTAGGGTTAGGTTTAGGCTTAGGGTTAGGGTTAGGGTATGGCTTAGGTTACGGGTTCGGGGAGGGGTGCGGGTACGGCGTAGGGTATGGGTTAGGGTTAGGGTTAGGGTTAGTGTTAGGGTTAGGGCTCGGTTTAGGGTACGGGTTAGGAATAGTGTACGTGTTAGGGTTAGGGTAGGGGTTAGGGTTAGGGTACGTGTTAGGGTTAGGGTAGTTATTAAACCTCTAGCACTCTCTAGACACCCCTTAGCACGTAAAGGAATATTATTTGGGGCTCCAGCCATGGAGAAGAGTTTAGACACTGGGATAAGATAAGGAACACACCCATTATAAAGAAATCACATTAGGATTCTCTTTTTAAGCTGTTCCTTAAACACTAGTGCTTAGGAAATCTATTGGAGGCAGAAGCAGTCAAGGGTAGCCTAGGGTTAGGTTTAGGGTGAGGGTTAGGCTTAGGGTACGGCTTAGGGTACGGGATCGGGGAGGGGTTCGTGTACGGAGTAGGGTATGGGTTAGGGTTACGGTTAGGGTTAGTGTTAGGGTTAGGGCTCGGTTTAGGTTATGGGTTAGGATTAGGATACGTGTTAGGGTTAGGGTAGGGGTTAGGGTTAGGGTACGCGTTAGGGTTAGGGTAGTTATTAAACCTATCACACTCTCTAGATACCCCTTAGCACGTAAAGGAATATTATTTGGGGGTCCAGCCATGGAGAAGAGTTTAGACACTGGGATAAGATAAGGAACACACCCATTACAAAGAAATCACATTAGGATTCTCTTTTTAAGCTGTTCCTTAAAACACTAGTGCTTAGGAAATCTATTGGAGGCAGAAGCAGTCAAGGGGAGCCTAGGGTTAGGGTTAGGCTTAGGGTTAGGCTTAGGGTACGGCTTAGGGTACGGGTTCGGGGAGGGGTGTTGGTACGGCGTAGGGTATGGGTTAGGGTTAGGGTTAGGGTTAGGGTTACGGTTAGGGCTCGGTTTAGGGTACGGGTTAGGATTAGGGTACGTGTTAGGGTTAGGGTAGGGGTTAGGGTTAGGGTACGCGTTAGGGTTAGGGTAGTTATTAAACCTATCA
This sequence comes from Balaenoptera borealis, assembly GCF_965194805.1. Classification (NCBI taxonomy): domain Eukaryota; kingdom Metazoa; phylum Chordata; class Mammalia; order Artiodactyla; family Balaenopteridae; genus Balaenoptera; species Balaenoptera borealis. The sequence goes on along the minus strand of NW_028123914.1, from coordinate 200,905 downwards.
CACTCTCTAGATACCCCTTAGCACGTAAAGGAATATTATTTGGGGGTCCAGCCATGGAGAAGAGTTTAGACACTGGGATAAGATAAGGAACACACCCATTATAAAGAAATCACATTAGGATTCTCTTTTTAAGCTGTTCCTTAAAACACTAGTGCTTAGGAAATCTATTGGAGGCAGAAGCAGTCAAGGGTAGCCTAGGGTTAGGTTTAGGGTGAGGGTTAGGCTTAGGGTACGGCTTAGGGTACGGGATCGGGGAGGGGTTCGTGTACGGAGTAGGGTATGGGTTAGGGTTACGGTTAGGGTTAGTGTTAGGGTTAGGGCTCGGTTTAGGGTACGGGTTAGGATTAGGGTACGTGTTAGGGTTAGGGAAGGGGTTAGGGTTAGGGTACGCGTTAGGGTTAGGGTAGATATTAAACCTATCCCACTCTCTAGATACCCCTTAGCACCTAAAGGAATATTATTTGGGGATCCAGCCATGGAGAAGAGTTTAGACACTAGGATAAGATAAGGAACACACCCATTATAAAGAAATCACATTAGGATTCTCTTTTTAAGCTGTTCCTTAAGACACTAGTGCTTAGGAAATCTATTGGAGGCAGAAGCAGTCAAGGGTAGCCTAGGGTTAGGGTTAGGCTTAGGCTTAGGCTTAGGGTACGGCTTAGGGTACGGGTTCGGGGAGGGGTTCGGGTACGGCGTAGGGTATGGGTTAGGGTTAGGGTTAGGGTTAGTGATAGGGTTAGGGCTCGGTTTAGGGTACAGGTTAGGTTTAGGGTACGTGTTAGGGTCAGGGTAGGGGTTAGGGTTAGGGTACGCGTTAGGGTTAGGGTAGTTATTAAACCTATCCCACTCTCTAGATACCCCTTAGTACGTAAAGGAATATTATTTGGGGGTCCAGCCATGGAGAAGAGTTTAGACACTGGGATAAGATAAGGAACACACCCATTATAAAGAAATCACATTAGGATTCATTTTTAAACTGTTCCTTAAAACACTAGTGCTTAGGAAATCTATTGGAGGCAGAAGCAGTCAAGGGGAGCCTAGGGTTAGGTTTAGGCTTAGGGTTAGGGTTAGGGTACGGCTTAGGTTACGGGTTCGGGGAGGGGTGCGGGTACGGGGTAGGGTATGGGTTAGGGTTAGGGTTAGGGTTAGTGTTAGGGTTAGGGCTCGGTTTAGGGTACGGGTTAGGAATAGTGTACGTGTTAGGGTTAGGGTAGGGGTTAGGATTAGGTTACGTGTTAGGGTTAGGGTAGTTATTAAACCTAACCCACTCTCTAGACACCCCTTAGCACGTAAAGGAATATTATTTGGGGCTCCAGCCATGGAGAAGAGTTTAGACACTGGGATAAGATAAGGAACACACCCATTATAAAGAAATCACATTAGGATTCTCTTTTTAAGCTGTTCCTTAAAACACTAGTGCTTAGGAAATCTATTGGAGGCAGAAGCAGTCAAGGGTAGCCTAGGGTTAGGTTTAGGGTGAGGGTTAGGCTTAGGGTACGGCTTAGGGTACGGGATCGGGGAGGGGTTCGTGTACGGAGTAGGGTATGGGTTAGGGTTACGGTTAGGGTTAGTGTTAGGGTTAGGGCTCGGTTTAGGTTACGGGTTAGGATTAGGATACGTGTTAGGGTTAGGGTAGGGGTTAGGGTTAGGGTACGCATTAGGGTTAGGGTAGTTATTAAACCTATCACACTCTCTAGATACCCCTTAGCACGTAAAGGAATATTATTTGGGGGTCCAGCCATGGAGAAGAGTTTAGACACTGGGATAAGGTAAGGAACACACCCATTATAAAGAAATCACATTAGGATTCTCTTTTTAAGCTGTTCCTTAAAACACTAGTGCTTAGGAAATCTATTGGAGGCAGAAGCAGTCAAGGGTAGCCTAGGGTTAGGGTTAGGCTTAGGGTTAGGCTTAGGGTACGGCTTAGGGTACGGGTTCGGGGAGGGGTGTGGGTACGGCGTAGGGTATGGGTTAGGGTTAGGGTTAGGGTTAGTGTTAGGGTTAGGGCTCAGTTTAGGGTACGGGTTAGGATTAGGATACGTGTTAGGGTTAGGGTAGGGGTTAGGGTTAGGGTATGCGTTAGGGTTAGGGTAGTTATTAAACCTATCCCAGTCTCTAGATACCCCTTAGCACGTAAAGGAATATTATTTGGGGGTCCAGCCATGGAGAAGAGTTTAGAGACTAGGATAAGATAAGGAACACACCCATTATAAAGAAATCACATTAGGATTCTCTTTTTAAGCTGTTCCTTAAAACACTAGTGCTTAGGAAATCTATTGGAGGCAGAAGCAGTCAAGGGTAGCCTAGGGTTAGGGTTAGGCTTAGGGTTAGTCTTAGGGTACGGCTTAGGGTACGGGTTCGGGGAGGGGTTCGGGTACGGCGTAGGGTATGGGTTAGGGTTAGGGTTAGGGTTAGTGTTAGGTTTAGGGCTCGGTTTAGGGTACGGGTTAGGATTAGGGTACGTGTTAGGGTTAGGGAAGGGGTTAGGGTTAGGGTACGCGTTAGGGTTAGGGTAGATATTAACCCTATCCCACTCTCTAGATACCCCTTAGCACCTAAAGGAATATTATTTGGGGATCCAGCCATGGAGAAGAGTTTAGACACTACGAGAAGATAAGGAACACACCCATTATAAAGAAATCACATTAGGATTCTCTTTTTAAGCTGTTCCTTAAGACACTAGTGCTTAGGAAATCTATTGGAGGCAGAAGCAGTCAAGGGTAGCCTAGGGTTAGGGTTAGGCTTAGGCTTAGGCTTAGGGTACGGCTTAGGGTACGGGTTCGGGGAGGGGTTCGGGTACGGCGTAGGGTATGGGTTAGGGTTAGGGTTAGGGTTAGTGATAGGGTTAGGGCTCGGTTTAGGGTACGGGTTAGGTTTAGGGTACGTGTTAGGGTCAGGGTAGGGGTTAGGGTTAGGGTACGCGTTAGGGTTAGGGTAGTTATTAAACATATCCCACTCTCTAGATACCCCTTAGTACGTAAAGGAATATTATTTGGGGGTCCAGCCATGGAGAAGAGTTTAGACACTGGGATAAGATAAGGAACACACCCATTATAAAGAAATCACATTAGGATTCATTTTTAAACTGTTCCTTAAAACACTAGTGCTTAGGAAATCTATTGGAGGCAGAAGCAGTCAAGGGTAGCCTAGGGTTAGGTTTAGGCTTAGGGTTAGGGTTAGGGTACGGCTTAGGTTACGGGTTCGGGGAGGGGTGCGGGTACGGCGTAGGGTATGGGTTAGGGTTAGGGTTAGGGTTAGTGTTAGGGTTAGGGCTCGGTTTAGGGTACGGGTTAGGAATAGTGTACGTGTTAGGGTTAGGGTAGGGGTTAGGGTTAGGGTACGTGTTAGGGTTAGGGTAGTTATTAAACCTATCCCACTCTCTAGACACCCCTTAGCACGTAAAGGAATATTATTTGGGGCTCCAGCCATGGAGAAGAGTTTAGACACTGGGATAAGATAAGGAACACACCCATTATAAAGAAATCACATTAGGATTCTCTTTTTAAGCTGTTCCTTAAAACACTAGTGCTTAGGAAATCTATTGGAGGCAGAAGCAGTCAAGGGTAGCCTAGGGTTAGGTTTAGGGTGAGGGTTAGGCTTAGGGTACGGCTTAGGGTACGGGATCGGGGAGGGGTTCGTGTACGGAGTAGGGTATGGGTTAGGGTTACGGTTAGGGTTAGTGTTAGGGTTAGGGCTCGGTTTAGGTTACGGGTTAGGATTAGGATACGTGTTAGGGTTAGGGTAGGGGTTAGGGTTAGGGTACGCGTTAGGGTTAGGGTAGTTATTAAACCTATCACACTCTCTAGATACCCCTTAGCACGTAAAGGAATATTATTTGGGGGTCCAGCCATGGAGAAGAGTTTAGACACTGGGATAAGATAAGGAACACACCCATTACAAAGAAATCACATTAGGATTCTCTTTTTAAGCTGTTCCTTAAAACACTAGTGCTTAGGAAATCTATTGGAGGCAGAAGCAGTCAAGGGTAGCCTAGGGTTAGGGTTAGGCTTAGGGTTAGGCTTAGGGTACGGCTTAGGGTACGGGTTCGGGGAGGGGTGTGGGTACGGCGTAGGGTATGGGTTAGGGTTAGGGTTAGGGTTAGTGTTAGGGTTAGGGCTCGGTTTAGGGTACGGGTTAGGATTAGGGTACGTGTTAGGGTTAGGGTAGGGGTTAGGGTTAGGGTACGCGTTAGGGTTAGGGTAGTTAGTAAACCTATCCCACTCTCTAGATACCCCTTAGCACGTAAAGGAATATTATTTGGGGGTCCAGCCATGGAGAAGAGTTTAGACACTAGGATAAGATAAGGAACACACCCATTATAAAGAAATCACATTAGGATTCTCTTTTTAAGCTGTTCCTTAAAACACTAGTGCTTAGGAAATATATTGGAGGCAGAAGCAGTCAAGGGTAGCCTAGGGTTAGGGTTAGGCTTAGGGTTAGGCTTAGGGTACGGCTTAGGGTACGGGTTCGGGGAGGGGTGCGGCTACGGCGTAGGGTATGGGTTAGGGTTAGGGTTAGGGTTAGTGTTAGGGTTAGGGCTCGGTTTAGGGTACGAGTTAGGATTAGGGTACGTGTTAGGGTTAGGGTAGGGGTTAGGGTTAGGGTACGCGTTAGGGTTAGGGTAGTTATTAAACCTATCCCACTCTCTAGATACCCCTTAGCACGTAAAGGAATATTATTTGGGGGCCCAGCCATGGAGAAGAGTTTAGACACTAGGATAAGATAAGGAACACACCCATTATAAAGAAATCACCTTAGGATTCTCTTTTTAAGCTGTTCCTTAAAACACTACTGCTTAGGAAATCAATTGGAGGCAGAAGCAGTCAAGGGTAGCCTAGGGTTAGGGTTAGGCTTAGGGTTAGGGTTAGGGTACGGCTTAGGGTACGGTTTCGGGGAGGGGTGCGGGTACGGCCTAGGGTATGAGTTAGGGTTAGGGTTAGGGTTAGTATTAGGGTTAGGGCTCGGTTTAGGGTACGGGTTAGGAGTAGGGTACGTGTTAGGGTTAGGGTAGGGGTTAGGGTTAGGGTACGTGTTAGGGTTAGGGTAGTTATTAAACCTATCCCACTCTCTAGATACCCCTTAGCTCGTAAGGGAATATTATTTGGGGGTGCAGCCATGGAGAAGAGTTTAGACACTAGTATAAGATAAGGAACACACCCATTATAAAGAAATCACATTAGGATTCTCTTTTTAAGCTGTTCCTCTAAACACTAGTGCTTAGGAAATCTATTGGAGGCAGAAGCAGTCAAGGGTAGCCTAAGGTTAGGGTTAGGCTTAGGGTTAGTCTTAGGGTACGGCTTAGGGTACGGGTTCGGGGAGGGGTTCGGGTACGGCGTAGGGTATGGGTTAGGGTTAGGGTTAGGGTTAGTGTTAGGTTTAGGGCTCGGTTTAGGGTACGGGTTAGGATTAGGGTACGTGTTAGGGTTAGGGAAGGGGTTAGGGTTAGGGTACGCGTTAGGGTTAGGGTAGATATTAACCCTATCCCACTCTCTAGATACCCCTTAGCACCTAAAGGAATATTATTTGGGGATCCAGCCATGGAGAAGAGTTTAGACACTACGAGAAGATAAGGAACACACCCATTATAAAGAAATCACATTAGGATTCTCTTTTTAAGCTGTTCCTTAAGACACTAGTGCTTAGGAAATCTATTGGAGGCAGAAGCAGTCAAGGGTAGCCTAGGGTTAGGGTTAGGCTTAGGCTTAGGCTTAGGGTACGGCTTAGGGTACGGGTTCGGGGAGGGGTTCGGGTACGGCGTAGGGTATGGGTTAGGGTTAGGGTTAGGGTTAGTGATAGGGTTAGGGCTCGGTTTAGGGTACGGGTTAGGTTTAGGGTACGTGTTAGGGTCAGGGTAGGGGTTAGGGTTAGGGTACGCGTTAGGGTTAGGGTAGTTATTAAACATATCCCACTCTCTAGATACCCCTTAGTACGTAAAGGAATATTATTTGGGGGTCCAGCCATGGAGAAGAGTTTAGACACTGGGATAAGATAAGGAACACACCCATTATAAAGAAATCACATTAGGATTCATTTTTAAACTGTTCCTTAAAACACTAGTGCTTAGGAAATCTATTGGAGGCAGAAGCAGTCAAGGGTAGCCTAGGGTTAGGTTTAGGCTTAGGGTTAGGGTTAGGGTACGGCTTAGGTTACGGGTTCGGGGAGGGGTGCGGGTACGGCGTAGGGTATGGGTTAGGGTTAGGGTTAGGGTTAGTGTTAGGGTTAGGGCTCGGTTTAGGGTACGGGTTAGGAATAGTGTACGTGTTAGGGTTAGGGTAGGGGTTCGGGTTAGGGTACGTGTTAGGGTTAGGGTAGTTATTAAACCTATCCCACTCTCTAGACACCCCTTAGCACGTAAAGGAATATTATTTGGGGCTCCAGCCATGGAGAAGAGTTTAGACACTGGGATAAGATAAGGAACACACCCATTATAAAGAAATCACATTAGGATTCTCTTTTTAAGCTGTTCCTTAAAACACTAGTGCTTAGGAAATCTATTGGAGGCAGAAGCAGTCAAGGGTAGCCTAGGGTTAGGTTTAGGGTGAGGGTTAGGCTTAGGGTACGGCTTAGGGTACGGGATCGGGGAGGGGTTCGTGTACGGAGTAGGGTATGGGTTAGGGTTACGGTTAGGGTTAGTGTTAGGGTTAGGGCTCGGTTTAGGTTACGGGTTAGGATTAGGATACGTGTTAGGGTTAGGGTAGGGGTTAGGGTTAGGGTACGCGTTAGGGTTAGGGTAGTTATTAAACCTATCACACTCTCTAGATACCCCTTAGCACGTAAAGGAATATTATTTGGGGGTCCAGCCATGGAGAAGAGTTTAGACACTCGGATAAGATAAGGAACACACCCATTATAAAGAAATCACATTAGGATTCTCTTTTTAAGCTGTTCCTTAAGACACTAGTGCTTAGGAAATCTATTGGAGGCAGAAGCAGTCAAGGGTAGCCTAGGGTTAGGGTTAGGCTTAGGGTTAGGCTTAGGGTACGGCTTAGGGTACGGGTTCGGGGAGGGTTGCGGGTACGGCGTAGGGTATGGGTTAAGGTTAGGGTTAGGCTTAGTGTTAGGGTTCGGGCTCAGTTTAGGGTACGGGTTAGGATTAGGGTACGTGTTAGGGTTAGGGTAGGGGTTAGGGTTAGGGTACGCGTTAGGGTTAGGGTAGTTATTAAACCTATCCCACTCTCTAGACACTCCTTAGCACGTAAAGGAATATTTTTTGGGGGTTCAGCCATGGAGAAGAGTTTAGACACTGGGATAAGATAAGGAACACACCCATTATAAAGAAATCACATTAGGATTCTCTTTTTAAGCTGTTCCTTAAAACACTAGTGCTTAGGAAATCTATTGGAGGCAGAAGCAGTCAAGGGTAGCCTAGGGTTAGGGTTAGGCTTAGGGTTAGGCTTAGGGTACGGCTTAGGGTACGGGTTCGGGGAGGGGTGCGGGTATGGCGTAGGGTATGGGTTAGGGTTAGGGTTAGGGTTAGTGTTAGGGTTAGGGCTCGGTTTAGGGCACAGGTTAGGATTAGGGTACGTGTTAGGGTTAGGGAAGGGGTTAGGGTTAGGGTACGCGTTAGTGTTAGGGTAGATATTAAACCTATCCCACTCTCTAGATACCCCTTAGCACGTAAAGGAATATTATTTGGGGGTCCAGCCATGGAGAAGAGATTAGACATTAGCATAAGATAAGGAACACACCCATTATAAAGAAATCACATTAGGATTCTCTTTTTAAGCTGTTCCTTAAAACACTAGTGCTTAGGAAATCTATTGGAGGCAGAAGCATTCAAGGGTAGCCTAGGGTTAGGGTTAGGCTTAGGGTTAGGGTTAGGGTACGGCTTAGGGTACGGGTTCGGGGAGGGGTGCGGGTACGGCGTAGGGTATGGGTTAGGGTTGGGGTTAGGGTTAGTGATAGGGTTAGGGCTCGGTTTAGGGTACGGGTTAGGATTAGGGTATGTGTCAGGGTTAGGGTATGGGTTAGGGTTAGGGTACACTTTAGGGTTAGGGTAGTTATTAAACCTATCCCAGTCTCTAGATACCCCTTAGCACGTAAAGGAATATTGTATGGGGGTCCAGCCATGGAGAAGAGTTTAGACACTAGGATAAGATAAGGAACACACCCATTATAAAGAAATCACATTAGGATTCTCTTTTTAAGCTGTTCCTTAAGACACTAGTGCTTAGGAAATCTATTGGAGGCAGAAGCAGTCAAGGGTAGCCTAGGGTTAGGGTTAGGCTTAGGGTTAGGCTTAGGGTACGGCTTAGGTTACGGGTTCGGGGAGGGGTTCGGGTACGGCGTAGGGTATGGGTTAGGGTTAGGGTTAGGGTTAGTGTTAGGGTTCGGGCTCGGTTTAGGGTACGGGTTAGGATTACGGTACGTGTTAGGGTTAGGGTAGGGGTTAGGGTTAGGGTAGGCGTTAGGGTTGGGGTAGTTATTAAACCTATCCCACTCTCTAGATACCCCTTAGCACGTAAAGGAATATTATTTGGGGGTCCAGCCATGGAGAAGAGTTTAGACACTAGGATAAGATAAGGAACACACCCATTATAAAGAATTCACATTAGGATTCTCTTTTTAAGCTGTTCCTTAAAACACTAGTGCTTAGGAAATCTATTGGAGGCAGAAGCAGTCAAGGGTAGCCTAGGGTTAGGGTTAGGCTTAGCGTTAGGGTTAGGGTACGGCTTAGGGTACGGGTTCGGGGAGGGGTGCGGCTACGGCGTAGGGTATGGGTTAGGGTTAGGGTTAGGGTTAGTGTTAGGGTTAGGGCTCGGTTTAGGGTACGAGTTAGGATTAGGGTACGTGTTAGGGTTAGGGTAGGGGTTAGGGTTAGGGTACGCGTTAGGGTTAGGGTAGTTATTAAACCTATCCCACTCTCTAGATACCCCTTAGCACGTAAAGGAATATTATTTGGGGGCCCAGCCATGGAGAAGAGTTTAGACACTAGGATAAGATAAGGAACACACCCATTATAAAGAAATCACCTTAGGATTCTCTTTTTAAGCTGTTCCTTAAAACACTACTGCTTAGGAAATCAATTGGAGGCAGAAGCAGTCAAGGGTAGCCTAGGGTTAGGGTTAGGCTTAGGGTTAGGGTTAGGGTACGGCTTAGGGTACGGTTTCGGGGAGGGGTGCGGGTACGGCCTAGGGTATGAGTTAGGGTTAGGGTTAGGGTTAGTATTAGGGTTAGGGCTCGGTTTAGGGTACGGGTTAGGAGTAGGGTACGTGTTAGGGTTAGGGTAGGGGTTAGGGTTAGGGTACGTGTTAGGGTTAGGGTAGTTATTAAACCTATCCCACTCTCTAGATACCCCTTAGCTCGTAAGGGAATATTATTTGGGGGTGCAGCCATGGAGAAGAGTTTAGACACTAGTATAAGATAAGGAACACACCCATTATAAAGAAATCACATTAGGATTCTCTTTTTAAGCTGTTCCTCTAAACACTAGTGCTTAGGAAATCTATTGGAGGCAGAAGCAGTCAAGGGTAGCCTAAGGTTAGGGTTAGGCTTAGGGTTAGTCTTAGGGTACGGCTTAGGGTACGGGTTCGGGGAGGGGTTCGGGTACGGCGTAGGGTATGGGTTAGGGTTAGGGTTAGGGTTAGTGTTAGGTTTAGGGCTCGGTTTAGGGTACGGGTTAGGATTAGGGTACGTGTTAGGGTTAGGGAAGGGGTTAGGGTTAGGGTACGCGTTAGGGTTAGGGTAGATATTAACCCTATCCCACTCTCTAGATACCCCTTAGCACCTAAAGGAATATTATTTGGGGATCCAGCCATGGAGAAGAGTTTAGACACTACGAGAAGATAAGGAACACACCCATTATAAAGAAATCACATTAGGATTCTCTTTTTAAGCTGTTCCTTAAGACACTAGTGCTTAGGAAATCTATTGGAGGCAGAAGCAGTCAAGGGTAGCCTAGGGTTAGGGTTAGGCTTAGGCTTAGGCTTAGGGTACGGCTTAGGGTACGGGTTCGGGGAGGGGTTCGGGTACGGCGTAGGGTATGGGTTAGGGTTAGGGTTAGGGTTAGTGATAGGGTTAGGGCTCGGTTTAGGGTACGGGTTAGGTTTAGGGTACGTGTTAGGGTCAGGGTAGGGGTTAGGGTTAGGGTACGCGTTAGGGTTAGGGTAGTTATTAAACATATCCCACTCTCTAGATACCCCTTAGTACGTAAAGGAATATTATTTGGGGGTCCAGCCATGGAGAAGAGTTTAGACACTGGGATAAGATAAGGAACACACCCATTATAAAGAAATCACATTAGGATTCATTTTTAAACTGTTCCTTAAAACACTAGTGCTTAGGAAATCTATTGGAGGCAGAAGCAGTCAAGGGTAGCCTAGGGTTAGGTTTAGGCTTAGGGTTAGGGTTAGGGTACGGCTTAGGTTACGGGTTCGGGGAGGGGTGCGGGTACGGCGTAGGGTATGGGTTAGGGTTAGGGTTAGGGTTAGTGTTAGGGTTAGGGCTCGGTTTAGGGTACGGGTTAGGAATAGTGTACGTGTTAGGGTTAGGGTAGGGGTTAGGGTTAGGGTACGTGTTAGGGTTAGGGTAGTTATTAAACCTATCCCACTCTCTAGACACCCCTTAGCACGTAAAGGAATATTATTTGGGGCTCCAGCCATGGAGAAGAGTTTAGACACTGGGATAAGATAAGGAACACACCCATTATAAAGAAATCACATTAGGATTCTCTTTTTAAGCTGTTCCTTAAAACACTAGTGCTTAGGAAATCTATTGGAGGCAGAAGCAGTCAAGGGTAGCCTAGGGTTAGGTTTAGGGTGAGGGTTAGGCTTAGGGTACGGCTTAGGGTACGGGATCGGGGAGGGGTTCGTGTACGGAGTAGGGTATGGGTTAGGGTTACGGTTAGGGTTAGTGTTAGGGTTAGGGCTCGGTTTAGGTTACGGGTTAGGATTAGGATACGTGTTAGGGTTAGGGTAGGGGTTAGGGTTAGGGTACGCGTTAGGGTTAGGGTAGTTATTAAACCTATCACACTCTCTAGATACCCCTTAGCACGTAAAGGAATATTATTTGGGGGTCCAGCCATGGAGAAGAGTTTAGACACTCGGATAAGATAAGGAACACACCCATTATAAAGAAATCACATTAGGATTCTCTTTTTAAGCTGTTCCTTAAGACACTAGTGCTTAGGAAATCTATTGGAGGCAGAAGCAGTCAAGGGTAGCCTAGGGTTAGGGTTAGGCTTAGGGTTAGGCTTAGGGTACGGCTTAGGGTACGGGTTCGGGGAGGGTTGCGGGTACGGCGTAGGGTATGGGTTAAGGTTAGGGTTAGGCTTAGTGTTAGGGTTCGGGCTCAGTTTAGGGTACGGGTTAGGATTAGGGTACGTGTTAGGGTTAGGGTAGGGGTTAGGGTTAGGGTACGCGTTAGGGTTAGGGTAGTTATTAAACCTATCCCACTCTCTAGACACTCCTTAGCACGTAAAGGAATATTTTTTGGGGGTTCAGCCATGGAGAAGAGTTTAGACACTGGGATAAGATAAGGAACACACCCATTATAAAGAAATCACATTAGGATTCTCTTTTTAAGCTGTTCCTTAAAACACTAGTGCTTAGGAAATCTATTGGAGGCAGAAGCAGTCAAGGGTAGCCTAGGGTTAGGGTTAGGCTTAGGGTTAGGCTTAGGGTACGGCTTAGGGTACGGGTTCGGGGAGGGGTGCGGGTATGGCGTAGGGTATGGGTTAGGGTTAGGGTTAGGGTTAGTGTTAGGGTTAGGGCTCGGTTTAGGGCACAGGTTAGGATTAGGGTACGTGTTAGGGTTAGGGAAGGGGTTAGGGTTAGGGTACGCGTTAGTGTTAGGGTAGATATTAAACCTATCCCACTCTCTAGATACCCCTTAGCACGTAAAGGAATATTATTTGGGGGTCCAGCCATGGAGAAGAGATTAGACATTAGCATAAGATAAGGAACACACCCATTATAAAGAAATCACATTAGGATTCTCTTTTTAAGCTGTTCCTTAAAACACTAGTGCTTAGGAAATCTATTGGAGGCAGAAGCATTCAAGGGTAGCCTAGGGTTAGGGTTAGGCTTAGGGTTAGGGTTAGGGTACGGCTTAGGGTACGGGTTCGGGGAGGGGTGCGGGTACGGCGTAGGGTATGGGTTAGGGTTGGGGTTAGGGTTAGTGATAGGGTTAGGGCTCGGTTTAGGGTACGGGTTAGGATTAGGGTATGTGTCAGGGTTAGGGTATGGGTTAGGGTTAGGGTACACTTTAGGGTTAGGGTAGTTATTAAACCTATCCCAGTATCTAGATACCCCTTAGCACGTAAAGGAATATTATATGGGGGTCCAGCCATGGAGAAGAGTTTAGACACTAGGATAAGATAAGGAACACACCCATTATAAAGAAATCACATTAGGATTCTCTTTTTAAGCTGTTCCTTAAGACACTAGTGCTTAGGAAATCTATTGGAGGCAGAAGCAGTCAAGGGTAGCCTAGGGTTAGGGTTAGGCTTAGGGTTAGGCTTAGGGTACGGCTTAGGTTACGGGTTCGGGGAGGGGTTCGGGTACGGCGTAGGGTATGGGTTAGGGTTAGGGTTAGGGTTAGTGTTAGGGTTCGGGCTCGGTTTAGGGTACGGGTTAGGATTACGGTACGTGTTAGGGTTAGGGTAGGGGTTAGGGTTAGGGTAGGCGTTAGGGTTGGGGTAGTTATTAAACCTATCCCACTCTCTAGATACCCCTTAGCACGTAAAGGAATATTATTTGGGGGTCCAGCCATGGAGAAGAGTTTAGACACTAGGATAAGATAAGGAACACACCCATTATAAAGAATTCACATTAGGATTCTCTTTTTAAGCTGTTCCTTAAAACACTAGTGCTTAGGAAATCTATTGGAGGCAGAAGCAGTCAAGGGTAGCCTAGGGTTAGGGTTAGGCTTAGCGTTAGGCTTAGGGTACGGCTTAGGGTACGGGTTCGGGGAGGGGTGCGGGTATGGCGTAGGGTAGGGGTTAGGGTTAGGGTTAGGGTTAGTGTTAGGGTTAGGGCTCGGTTTAGGGCACAGGTTAGGATTAGGGTACGTGTTAGGGTTAGGGAAGGAGTTAGGGTTAGGGTACGCGTTAGTGTTAGGGTAGATATTAAACCTATCCCACTCTCTAGATACCCCTTAGCACGTAAAGGAATATTATTTGGGGGTCCAGCCATGGAGAAGAGATTAGACATTAGCATAAGATAAGGAACACACCCATTATAAAGAAATCACATTAGGATTCTCTTTTTCAGCTGTTCCTTAAAACACTAGTGCTTAGGAAATCTATTGGAGGCAGAAGCATTCAAGGGTAGCCTAGGGTTAGGGTTAGGCTTAGGGTTAGGGTTAGGGTACGGCTTAAGGTACGGGTTCGGGGAGGGGTGCGGATACGGCGTAGGGTATGGGTTAGGGTTGGGGTTAGGGTTAGTGATAGGGTTAGGGATCGGTTTAGGGTACGGGTTAGGATTAGTGTATGTGTCAGGGTTAGGGTATGGGTTAGGGTTAGGGTACACTTTAGGGTTAGGGTAGTTATTAAACCTATCCCAGTGTCTAGAAACCCCTTAGCACGTAAAGGAATATTATATGGGGGTCCAGCCATGGAGAAGAGTTCAGACACTAGGATAAGATAAGGAACACACCCATTATAAAGAAATCACATTAGGATTCTCTTTTTAAGCTGTTCCTTAAGACACTAGTGCTTAGGAAATCTATTGGAGGCAGAAGCAGTCAAGGGTAGCCTAGGGTTAGGGTTAGGCTTAGGGTTAGGCTGAGGGTACGGCTTAGGTTACGGGTTCGGGGAGGGGTTCGGGTACGGCGTAGGGTATGGGTTAGGGTTAGGGTTAGGGTTAGTGTTAGGGTTCGGGCTCGGTTTAGGGTACGGGTTAGGATTACGGTACGTGTTAGGGATAGGGTAGGGGTTAGGGTTAGGGTACGCGTTAGGGTTGGGGTAGTTATTAAACCTATCCCACTCTCTAGATACCCCTTAGCACGTAAAGGAATATTATTTGGGGGTCCAGCCATGGAGAAGAGTTTAGACACTAGGATAAGATAAGGAACACACCCATTATAAAGAAATCACATTAGGATTCTCTTTTTAAGCTGTTCCTTAAAACACTAGTGCTTAGGAAATCTATTGGAGGCAGAAGCAGTCAAGGGTAGCCTAGGGTTAGGGTTAGGCTTAGGGTTAGGGTTAGGGTACGGCTTAGGGTACGGGTTCGGGGAGGGGTGCGGGTACGGCGTAGGGTATGGGTTAGGGTTAGGGTTAGGGTTAGTGTTAGGGTTAGGGCTCGGTTTAGGGTACGGGTTAGGAATAGGGTACGTGTTAGGGTTAGGGTAGGGGTTAGGGTTAGGGTACGCGTTAGGGTTAGGGTAATTATTAAACCTATCCCACTCTCTAGACACTCCTTAGCACGTAAAGGAATATTATTTGGGGGTTCAGCCACGGAGAAGAGTTTAGACACTGGGATAAGATAAGGAACACACCCATTATAAAGAAATCACATTAGGATTCTCTTTTTAAGCTGTTCCTTAAAACACTAGTGCTTAGGAAATCTATTGGAGGCAGAAGCAGTCAAGGGTAGCCTAGGGTTAGGGTTAGGCTTAGGGTTAGTCTTAGGGTACGGCTTAGGGTACGGGTTCGGGGAGGGGTTCGGGTACGGCGTAGGGTATGGGTTAGGGTTAGGGTTAGGGTTAGTGTTAGGGTTAGGGCTTGGTTTAGGGTACGGGTTAGGATTAGGGTACGTGTTAGGGTTAGGGAAGGGGTTAGGGTTAGGGTACGCGTTAGGGTTAGGGTAGATATTAAACCTATCCCACTCTCTAGATACCCCTTAGCACCTAAAGGAATATTATTTGGGGATCCAGCCATGGAGAAGAGTTTAGACACTAGGATAAGATAAGGAACACACCCATTATAAAGAAATCACATTAGGATTCTCTTTTTAAGCTGTTCCTTAAGACACTAGTGCTTAGGAAATCTATTGGAGGCAGAAGCAGTCAAGGGTAGCCTAGGGTTAGGGTTAGGCTTAGGCTTAGGCTTAGGGTACGGCTTAGGGTACGGGTTCGGGGAGGGGTTCGGGTACGGCGTAGGGTATGGGTTAGGGTTAGGTTTAGGGTTAGTGATAGGGTTAGGGCTCGGTTTAGGGTACGGGTAAGGTTTAGGGTACGTGTTAGGTTTAGGGTACGTGTTAGGGTCAGGGTAGGGGTTAGGGTTAGGGTACGCGTTAGGGTTAGGGTAGTTATTAAACCTATCCCACTCTCTAGATACCCCTTAGTACGTAAAGGAATATTATTTGGGGGTCCAGCCATGGAGAAGAGTTTAGACACTGGGATAAGATAAGGAACACACCCATTATAAAGAAATCACATTAGGATTCATTTTTAAGCTGTTCCTTAAAACACTAGTGCTTAGGAAATCTATTGGAGGCAGAAGCAGTCAAGGGTAGCCTAGGGTTAGGTTTAGGCTTAGGGTTAGGGTTAGGGTATGGCTTAGGTTACGGGTTCGGGGAGGGGTGCGGGTACGGCGTAGGGTATGGGTTAGGGTTAGGGTTAGGGTTAGTGTTAGGGTTAGGGCTCGGTTTAGGGTACGGGTTAGGAATAGTGTACGTGTTAGGGTTTGGGTAGGGGTTAGGGTTAGGGTACGTGTTAGGGTTAGGGTAGTTATTAAACCTCTAGCACTCTCTAGACACCCCTTAGCACGTAAAGGAATATTATTTGGGGCTCCAGCCATGGAGAAGAGTTTAGACACTGGGATAAGATAAGGAACACACCCATTATAAAGAAATCACATTAGGATTCTCTTTTTAAGCTGTTCCTTAAACACTAGTGCTTAGGAAATCTATTGGAGGCAGAAGCAGTCAAGGGTAGCCTAGGGTTAGGTTTAGGGTGAGGGTTAGGCTTAGGGTACGGCTTAGGGTACGGGATCGGGGAGGGGTTCGTGTACGGAGTAGGGTATGGGTTAGGGTTACGGTTAGGGTTAGTGTTAGGGTTAGGGCTCGGTTTAGGTTACGGGTTAGGATTAGGATACGTGTTAGGGTTAGGGTAGGGGTTAGGGTTAGGGTACGCGTTAGGGTTAGGGTAGTTATTAAACCTATCACACTCTCTAGATACCCCTTAGCACGTAAAGGAATATTATTTGGGGGTCCAGCCATGGAGAAGAGTTTAGACACTGGGATAAGATAAGGAACACACCCATTACAAAGAAATCACATTAGGATTCTCTTTTTAAGCTGTTCCTTAAAACACTAGTGCTTAGGAAATCTATTGGAGGCAGAAGCAGTCAAGGGGAGCCTAGGGTTAGGGTTAGGCTTAGGGTTAGGCTTAGGGTACGGCTTAGGGTACGGGTTCGGGGAGGGGTGTTGGTACGGCGTAGGGTATGGGTTAGGGTTAGGGTTAGGGTTAGTGTTACGGTTAGGGCTCGGTTTAGGGTACGGGTTAGGATTAGGGTACGTGTTAGGGTTAGGGTAGGGGTTAGGGTTAGGGTACGCGTTAGGGTTAGGGTAGTTATTAAACCTATCACACTCTCTAGATACCCCTTAGCACGTAAAGGAATATTATTTGGGGGTCCAGCCATGGAGAAGAGTTTAGACACTGGGATAATATAAGGAACACACCCATTATAAAGAAATCACATTAGGATTCTCTTTTTAAGCTGTTCCTTAAAACACTAGTGCTTAGGAAATCTATTGGAGGCAGAAGCAGTCAAGGGTAGCCTAGGGTTAGGTTTAGGGTGAGGGTTAGGCTTAGGGTACGGCTTAGGGTACGGGATCGGGGAGGGGTTCGTGTACGGAGTAGGGTATGGGTTAGGGTTACGGTTAGGGTTAGTGTTAGGGTTAGGGCTCGGTTTAGGGTACGGGTTAGGATTAGGGTACGTGTTAGGGTTAGGGAAGGGGTTAGGGTTAGGGTACGCGTTAGGGTTAGGGTAGATATTAAACCTATCCCACTCTCTAGATACCCCTTAGCACCTAAAGGAATATTATTTGGGGATCCAGCCATGGAGAAGAGTTTAGACACTAGGATAAGATAAGGAACACACCCATTATAAAGAAATCACATTAGGATTCTCTTTTTAAGCTGTTCCTTAAGACACTAGTGCTTAGGAAATCTATTGGAGGCAGAAGCAGTCAAGGGTAGCCTAGGGTTAGGGTTAGGCTTAGGCTTAGGCTTAGGGTACGGCTTAGGGTACGGGTTCGGGGAGGGGTTCGGGTACGGCGTAGGGTATGGGTTAGGGTTAGGGTTAGGGTTAGTGATAGGGTTAGGGCTCGGTTTAGGGTACAGGTTAGGTTTAGGGTACGTGTTAGGGTCAGGGTAGGGGTTAGGGTTAGGGTACGCGTTAGGGTTAGGGTAGTTATTAAACCTATCCCACTCTCTAGATACCCCTTAGTACGTAAAGGAATATTATTTGGGGGTCCAGCCATGGAGAAGAGTTTAGACACTGGGATAAGATAAGGAACACACCCATTATAAAGAAATCACATTAGGATTCATTTTTAAACTGTTCCTTAAAACACTAGTGCTTAGGAAATCTATTGGAGGCAGAAGCAGTCAAGGGGAGCCTAGGGTTAGGTTTAGGCTTAGGGTTAGGGTTATGGTACGGCTTAGGTTACGGGTTCGGGGAGGGGTGCGGGTACGGGGTAGGGTATGGGTTAGGGTTAGGGTTAGGGTTAGTGTTAGGGTTAGGGCTCGGTTTAGGGTACGGGTTAGGAATAGTGTACGTGTTAGGGTTAGGGTAGGGGTTAGGGTTAGGGTACGTGTTAGGGTTAGGGTAGTTATTAAACCTAACCCACTCTCTAGACACCCCTTAGCACGTAAAGGAATATTATTTGGGGCTCCAGCCATGGAGAAGAGTTTAGACACTGGGATAAGATAAGGAACACACCCATTATAAAGAAATCACATTAGGATTCTCTTTTTAAGCTGTTCCTTAAAACACTAGTGCTTAGGAAATCTATTGGAGGCAGAAGCAGTCAAGGGTAGCCTAGGGTTAGGTTTAGGGTGAGGGTTAGGCTTAGGGTACGGCTTAGGGTACGGGATCGGGGAGGGGTTCGTGTACGGAGTAGGGTATGGGTTAGGGTTACGGTTAGGGTTAGTGTTAGGGTTAGGGCTCGGTTTAGGTTACGGGTTAGGATTAGGATACGTGTTAGGGTTAGGGTAGGGGTTAGGGTTAGGGTACGCGTTAGGGTTAGGGTAGTTATTAAACCTATCACACTCTCTAAATACCCCTTAGCACGTAAAGGAATATTATTTGGGGGTCCAGCCATGGAGAAGAGTTTAGACACTGGGATAAGGTAAGGAACACACCCATTATAAAGAAATCACATTAGGATTCTCTTTTTAAGCTGTTCCTTAAAACACTAGTGCTTAGGAAATCTATTGGAGGCAGAAGCAGTCAAGGGTAGCCTAGGGTTAGGGTTAGGCTTAGGGTTAGGCTTAGGGTACGGCTTAGGGTACGGGTTCGGGGAGGGGTGTGGGTACGGCGTAGGGTATGGGTTAGGGTTAGGGTTAGGGTTAGTGTTAGGGTTAGGGCTCAGTTTAGGGTACGGGTTAGGATTAGGATACGTGTTAGGGTTAGGGTAGGGGTTAGGGTTAGGGTATGCGTTAGGGTTAGGGTAGTTATTAAACCTATCCCAGTCTCTAGATACCCCTTAGCACGTAAAGGAATATTATATGGGGGTCCAGCCATGGAGAAGAGTTTAGACACTAGGATAAGATAAGGAACACACCCATTATAAAGAAATCACATTAGGATTCTCTTTTTAAGCTGTTCCTTAAAACACTAGTGCTTAGGAAATCTATTGGAGGCAGAAGCAGTCAAGGGTAGCCTAGGGTTAGGGTTAGGCTTAGGGTACGGCTTAGGGTACGGCTTAGGGTACGGGTTCGGGGAGGGGTGTGGGTACGGCGTAGGGTATGGGTTAGGTTTAGGGTTAGGGTTAGTGTTAGGGTTAGGGCTCGGTTTAGGGTACGGGTTAGGATTAGGGTACGTGTTAGGGTTAGGGTAGGGGTTAGGGTTAGGGTACGCGTTAGGGTTAGGGTAGTTATTAAACCTATCACACTCTCTAGATACCCCTTAGCACGTAAAGGAATATTATTTGGGGGTCCAGCCATGGAGAAGAGTTTAGACACTAGGATAAGATAAGGAACACACCCATTATAAAGAAATCACATTAGGATTCTCTTTTTAAGCTGTTCCTTAAAACACTAGTGCTTAGGAAATCTATTGGAGGCAGAAGCATTCAAGGGTAGCCTAGGGTTAGGGTTAGGCTTAGGGTTAGGGTTAGGGTACGGATTAGGGTACGGGTTCGGGGAGGGGTGCGGGTACGGCGTAGGGTATGGGTTAGGGTTAGGGTTAGTGTTAGGGTTAGGGCTCGGTTTAGGGTACGGGTTAGGAATAGTGTACGTGTTAGGGTTAGGGTAAGGGTTAGGGTTAGGGTACGTGTTAGGGTTAGGGTAGTTATTAAACCTATCCCACTCTCTAGACACCCCTTAGCACGTAAAGGAATATTATTTGGGGGTCCAGCCATGGAGAAGAGTTTAGACACTGGGATAAGATAAGGAACACACCCATTATAAAGAAATCACATTAGGATTCTCTTTTTAAGCTGTTCCTTAAGACACTAGTGCTTAGGAAATCTATTGGAGGCAGAAGCAGTCAAGGGTAGCCTAGGGTTAGGGTTAGGCTTAGGCTTAGGCTTAGGGTACGGCTTAGGGTACGGGTTCGGGGAGGGGTTCGGGTACGGCGTAGGGTATGGGTTAGGGTTAGGGTTAGGGTTAGTGATAGGGTTAGGGCTCGGTTTAGGGTACGGGTTAGGTTTAGGGTACGTGTTAGGGTCAGGGTAGGTGTTAGGGTTAGGGTACGCGTTAGGGTTAGGGTAGTTATTAAACCTCTCCCACTCTCTAGATACCCCTTAGTACGGAAAGGAATATTATTTGGGGGTCCAGCCATGGAGAAGAGTTTAGACACTGGGATAAGATAAGGAACACACCCATTATAAAGAAATCACTTTAGGATTCATTTTTAAGCTGTTCCTTAAAACACTAGTGCTTAGGAAATCTATTGGAGGCAGAAGCAGTCAAGGGTAGCCTAGGGTTAGGTTTAGGCTTAGGGTTAGGGTTAGGGTACGGCTTAGGTTACGGGTTCGGGGAGGGGTGCGGGTACGGCGTAGGGTATGGGTTAGGGTTAGGGTTAGGTTTAGTGTTAGGGTTAGGGCTCGGTTTAGGGTACGGGTTAGGAATAGTGTACGTGTTAGGGTTAGGGTAGGGGTTAGGGTTAGGGTACGTGTTAGGGTTAGGGTAGTTATTAAACCTATCCCACTCTCTAGACACCCCTTAGCACGTAAAGGAATATTATTTGGGGCTCCAGCCATGGAGAAGAGTTTAGACACTGGGATAAGATAAGGAACACACCCATTATAAAGAAATCACATTAGGATTCTCTTTTTAAGCTGTTCCTTAAACACTAGTGCTTAGAAAATCTATTGGAGGCAGAAGCAGTCAAGGGTAGCCTAGGGTTAGGTTTAGGGTGAGGGTTAGGCTTAGGGTACGGCTTAGGGTACGGGATCAGGGAGGGGTTCGTGTACGGAGTAGGGTATGGGTTAGGGTTACGGTTAGGGTTAGTGTTAGGGTTAGGGCTCGGTTTAGGGTACGGGTTAGGATTAGGGTACGTGTTAGGGTTAGGGAAGGGGTTAGGGTTAGGGTACGCGTTAGGGTTAGGGTAGATATTAAACCTATCCCACTCTCTAGATACCCCTTAGCACCTAAAGGAATATTATTTGGGGATCCAGCCATGGAGAAGAGTTTAGACACTAGGATAAGATAAGGAACACACCCATTATAAAGAAATCACATTAGGATTCTCTTTTTAAGCTGTTCCTTAAGACACTAGTGCTTAGGAAATCTATTGGAGGCAGAAGCAGTCAAGGGTAGCCTAGGGTTAGGGTTAGGCTTAGGCTTAGGCTTAGGGTACGGCTTAGGGTACGGGTTCGGGGAGGGGTTCGGGTACGGCGTAGGGTATGGGTTAGGGTTAGGGTTAGGGTTAGTGATAGGGTTAGGGCTCGGTTTAGGGTACAGGTTAGGTTTAGGGTACGTGTTAGGGTCAGGGTAGGGGTTAGGGTTAGGGTACGCGTTAGGGTTAGGGTAGTTATTAAACCTATCCCACTCTCTAGATACCCCTTAGTACGTAAAGGAATATTATTTGGGGGTCCAGCCATGGAGAAGAGTTTAGACACTGGGATAAGATAAGGAACACACCCATTATAAAGAAATCACATTAGGATTCATTTTTAAACTGTTCCTTAAAACACTAGTGCTTAGGAAATCTATTGGAGGCAGAAGCAGTCAAGGGGAGCCTAGGGTTAGGTTTAGGCTTAGGGTTAGGGTTAGGGTACGGCTTAGGTTACGGGTTCGGGGAGGGGTGCGGGTACGGGGTAGGGTATGGGTTAGGGTTAGGGTTAGGGTTAGTGTTAGGGTTAGGGCTCGGTTTAGGGTACGGGTTAGGAATAGTGTACGTGTTAGGGTTAGGGTAGGGGTTAGGGTTAGGGTACGTGTTAGGGTTAGGGTAGTTATTAAACCTAACCCACTCTCTAGACACCCCTTAGCACGTAAAGGAATATTATTTGGGGCTCCAGCCATGGAGAAGAGTTTAGACACTGGGATAAGATAAGGAACACACCCATTATAAAGAAATCACATTAGGATTCTCTTTTTAAGCTGTTCCTTAAAACACTAGTGCTTAGGAAATCTATTGGAGGCAGAAGCAGTCAAGGGTAGCCTAGGGTTAGGTTTAGGGTGAGGGTTAGGCTTAGGGTACGGCTTAGGGTACGGGATCGGGGAGGGGTTCGTGTACGGAGTAGGGTATGGGTTAGGGTTACGGTTAGGGTTAGTGTTAGGGTTAGGGCTCGGTTTAGGTTACGGGTTAGGATTAGGATACGTGTTAGGGTTAGGGTAGGGGTTAGGGTTAGGGTACGCGTTAGGGTTAGGGTAGTTATTAAACCTATCACACTCTCTAAATACCCCTTAGCACGTAAAGGAATATTATTTGGGGGTCCAGCCATGGAGAAGAGTTTAGACACTGGGATAAGGTAAGGAACACACCCATTATAAAGAAATCACATTAGGATTCTCTTTTTAAGCTGTTCCTTAAAACACTAGTGCTTAGGAAATCTATTGGAGGCAGAAGCAGTCAAGGGTAGCCTAGGGTTAGGGTTAGGCTTAGGGTTAGGCTTAGGGTACGGCTTAGGGTACGGGTTCGGGGAGGGGTGTGGGTACGGCGTAGGGTATGGGTTAGGGTTAGGGTTAGGGTTAGTGTTAGGGTTAGGGCTCAGTTTAGGGTACGGGTTAGGATTAGGATACGTGTTAGGGTTAGGGTAGGGGTTAGGGTTAGGGTATGCGTTAGGGTTAGGGTAGTTATTAAACCTATCCCAGTCTCTAGATACCCCTTAGCACGTAAAGGAATATTATATGGGGGTCCAGCCATGGAGAAGAGTTTAGACACTAGGATAAGATAAGGAACACACCCATTATAAAGAAATCACATTAGGATTCTCTTTTTAAGCTGTTCCTTAAAACACTAGTGCTTAGGAAATCTATTGGAGGCAGAAGCAGTCAAGGGTAGCCTAGGGTTAGGGTTAGGCTTAGGGTACGGCTTAGGGTACGGCTTAGGGTACGGGTTCGGGGAGGGGTGTGGGTACGGCGTAGGGTATGGGTTAGGTTTAGGGTTAGGGTTAGTGTTAGGGTTAGGGCTCGGTTTAGGGTACGGGTTAGGATTAGGGTACGTGTTAGGGTTAGGGTAGGGGTTAGGGTTAGGGTACGCGTTAGGGTTAGGGTAGTTATTAAACCTATCACACTCTCTAGATACCCCTTAGCACGTAAAGGAATATTATTTGGGGGTCCAGCCATGGAGAAGAGTTTAGACACTAGGATAAGATAAGGAACACACCCATTATAAAGAAATCACATTAGGATTCTCTTTTTAAGCTGTTCCTTAAAACACTAGTGCTTAGGAAATCTATTGGAGGCAGAAGCATTCAAGGGTAGCCTAGGGTTAGGGTTAGGCTTAGGGTTAGGGTTAGGGTACGGATTAGGGTACGGGTTCGGGGAGGGGTGCGGGTACGGCGTAGGGTATGGGTTAGGGTTAGGGTTAGTGTTAGGGTTAGGGCTCGGTTTAGGGTACGGGTTAGGAATAGTGTACGTGTTAGGGTTAGGGTAAGGGTTAGGGTTAGGGTACGTGTTAGGGTTAGGGTAGTTATTAAACCTATCCCACTCTCTAGACACCCCTTAGCACGTAAAGGAATATTATTTGGGGGTCCAGCCATGGAGAAGAGTTTAGACACTGGGATAAGATAAGGAACACACCCATTATAAAGAAATCACATTAGGATTCTCTTTTTAAGCTGTTCCTTAAGACACTAGTGCTTAGGAAATCTATTGGAGGCAGAAGCAGTCAAGGGTAGCCTAGGGTTAGGGTTAGGCTTAGGCTTAGGCTTAGGGTACGGCTTAGGGTACGGGTTCGGGGAGGGGTTCGGGTACGGCGTAGGGTATGGGTTAGGGTTAGGGTTAGGGTTAGTGATAGGGTTAGGGCTCGGTTTAGGGTACGGGTTAGGTTTAGGGTACGTGTTAGGGTCAGGGTAGGGGTTAGGGTTAGGGTACGCGTTAGGGTTAGGGTAGTTATTAAACCTCTCCCACTCTCTAGATACCCCTTAGTACGGAAAGGAATATTATTTGGGGGTCCAGCCATGGAGAAGAGTTTAGACACTGGGATAAGATAAGGAACACACCCATTATAAAGAAATCACTTTAGGATTCATTTTTAAGCTGTTCCTTAAAACACTAGTGCTTAGGAAATCTATTGGAGGCAGAAGCAGTCAAGGGTAGCCTAGGGTTAGGTTTAGGCTTAGGGTTAGGGTTAGGGTACGGCTTAGGTTACGGGTTCGGGGAGGGGTGCGGGTACGGCGTAGGGTATGGGTTAGGGTTAGGGTTAGGTTTAGTGTTAGGGTTAGGGCTCGGTTTAGGGTACGGGTTAGGAATAGTGTACGTGTTAGGGTTAGGGTAGGGGTTAGGGTTAGGGTACGTGTTAGGGTTAGGGTAGTTATTAAACCTATCCCACTCTCTAGACACCCCTTAGCACGTAAAGGAATATTATTTGGGGCTCCAGCCATGGAGAAGAGTTTAGACACTGGGATAAGATAAGGAACACACCCATTATAAAGAAATCACATTAGGATTCTCTTTTTAAGCTGTTCCTTAAACACTAGTGCTTAGAAAATCTATTGGAGGCAGAAGCAGTCAAGGGTAGCCTAGGGTTAGGTTTAGGGTGAGGGTTAGGCTTAGGGTACGGCTTAGGGTACGGGATCAGGGAGGGGTTCGTGTACGGAGTAGGGTATGGGTTAGGGTTACGGTTAGGGTTAGTGTTAGGGTTAGGGCTCGGTTTAGGGTACGGGTTAGGATTAGGATACGTGTTAGGGTTAGGGTAGGGGTTAGGGTTAGGGTACGCGTTAGGGTTAGGGTAGTTATTAAACCTATCACACTCTCTAGATACCCCTTAGCACGTAAAGGAATATTATTTGGGGGTCCAGCCATGGAGAAGAGTTTAGACACTGGGATAAGATAAGGAACACACCCATTACAAAGAAATCACATTAGGATTCTCTTTTTAAGCTGTTCCTTAAAGCACTAGTGCTTAGGAAATCTATTGGAGGCAGAAGCAGTCAAGGGTAGCCTAGGGTTAGGGTTAGGCTTAGGGTTAGGCTTAGGGTACGGCTTAGGGTACGGGTTCGGGGAGGGGTGTGGGTACGGCGTAGGGTATGGGTTAGGGTTAGGGTTAGGGTTAGTGTTAGGGTTAGGGCTCGGTTTAGGGTACGGGTTAGGATTAGGGTACGTGTTAGGGTTAGGGTAGGGGTTAGGGTTAGAGTACGCGTTAGGGTTAGGGTAGTTATTAAACCTATCACACTCTCTAGATACCCCTTAGCACGTAAAGGAATATTATTTGGGGGTCCAGCCATGGAAAAGAGTTTAGACACTAGGATAAGATAAGGAACAAACCCATTATAAAGAAATCACATTAGGATTCTATTTTTAAGCTGTTCCTTAAAACACTAGTGCTTAGGAAATCTATTGGAGGCAGAAGCATTCAAGGGTAGCCTAGGGTTAGGGTTAGGCTTAGGGTTAGGCTTAGGGTACGGCTTAGGGTACGGGTTCGGGGAGGGGTGCGGGTACGGCGTAGGGTATGGGTTAGGGTTGGGGTTAGGGTTAGTGATAGGGTTAGGGCTCGGTTTAGGGTACGGGTTAGGATTAGGGTATGTGTCAGGGTTAGGGTATGGGTTAGGGTTAGGGTACACTTTAGGGTTAGGGTAGTTATTAAACCTATCCCAGTCTCTAGATACCCCTTAGCACGTAAAGGCATATTATATGGGGGTCCAGCCATGGAGAAGAGTTTAGACACTCGGATAAGATAAGGAACACACCCATTATAAAGAAATCACATTAGGATTCTCTTTTTAAGCTGTTCCTTAAGACACTAGTGCTTAGGAAATCTATTGGAGGCAGAAGCAGTCAAGGGTAGCCTAGGGTTAGGGTTAGGCTTAGGGTTAGGCTTAGGGTACGGCTTAGGGTACGGGTTCGGGGAGGGTTGCGGGTACGGCGTAGGGTATGGGTTAAGGTTAGTGTTAGGCTTAGTGTTAGGGTTCGGGCTCAGTTTAGGGTACGGGTTAGGATTAGGGTACGTGTTAGGGTTAGGGTAGGGGTTAGGGTTAGGGTACGCGTTAGGGTTAGGGTAGTTATTAAACCTATCCCACTCTCTAGACACTCCTTAGCACGTAAAGGAATATTTTTTGGGGGTTCAGCCATGGAGAAGAGTTTAGACACTGGGATAAGATAAGGAACACACCCATTATAAAGAAATCACATTAGGATTCTCTTTTTAAGCTGTTCCTTAAAACACTAGTGCTTAGGAAATCTATTGGAGGCAGAAGCAGTCAAGGGTAGCCTAGGGTTAGGGTTAGGCTTAGGGTTAGGCTTAGGGTACGGCTTAGGGTACGGGTTCGGGGAGGGGTGCGGGTATGGCGTAGGGTATGGGTTAGGGTTAGGGTTAGGGTTAGTGTTAGGGTTAGGGCTCGGTTTAGGGCACAGGTTAGGATTAGGGTACGTGTTAGGGTTAGGGAAGGGGTTAGGGTTAGGGTACGCGTTAGTGTTAGGGTAGATATTAAACCTATCCCACTCTCTAGATACCCCTTAGCACGTAAAGGAATATTATTTGGGGGTCCAGCCATGGAGAAGAGATTAGACATTAGCATAAGATAAGGAACACACCCATTATAAAGAAATCACATTAGGATTCTCTTTTTAAGCTGTTCCTTAAAACACTAGTGCTTAGGAAATCTATTGGAGGCAGAAGCATTCAAGGGTAGCCTAGGGTTAGGGTTAGGCTTAGGGTTAGGGTTAGGGTACGGCTTAGGGTACGGGTTCGGGGAGGGGTGCGGGTACGGCGTAGGGTATGGGTTAGGGTTGGGGTTAGGGTTAGTGATAGGGTTAGGGCTCGGTTTAGGGTACGGGTTAGGATTAGGGTATGTGTCAGGGTTAGGGTATGGGTTAGGGTTAGGGTACACTTTAGGGTTAGGGTAGTTATTAAACCTATCCCAGTCTCTAGATACCCCTTAGCACGTAAAGGAATATTATATGGGGGTCCAGCCATGGAGAAGAGTTTAGACACTAGGATAAGATAAGGAACACACCCATTATAAAGAAATCACATTAGGATTCTCTTTTTAAGCTGGTCCTTAAGACACTAGTGCTTAGGAAATCTATTGGAGGCAGAAGCAGTCAAGGGTAGCCTAGGGTTAGGGTTAGGCTTAGGGTTAGGCTTAGGGTACGGCTTAGGTTACGGGTTCGGGGAGGGGTTCGGGTACGGCGTAGGGTATGGGTTAGGGTTAGGGTTAGGGTTAGTGTTAGGGTTCGGGCTCGGTTTAGGGTACGGGTTAGGATTACGGTACGTGTTAGGGTTAGGGTAGGGGTTAGGGTTAGGGTAGGCGTTAGGGTTGGGGTAGTTATTAAACCTATCCCACTCTCTAGATACCCCTTAGCACGTAAAGGAATATTATTTGGGGGTCCAGCCATGGAGAAGAGTTTAGACACTAGGATAAGATAAGGAACACACCCATTATAAAGAAATCACATTAGGATTCTCTTTTTAAGCTGTTCCTTAAAACACTAGTGCTTAGGAAATCTATTGGAGGCAGAAGCAGTCAAGGGTAGCCTAGGGTTAGGGTTAGGCTTAGCGTTAGGCTTAGGGTACGGCTTAGGGTACGGGTTCGGGGAGGGGTGCGGGTATGGCGTAGGGTATGGGTTAGGGTTAGGGTTAGGGTTAGTGTTAGGGTTAGGGCTCGGTTTAGGGCACAGTTTAGGATTAGGGTACGTGTTAGGGTTAGGGAAGGAGTTAGGGTTAGGGTACGCGTTAGTGTTAGGGTAGATATTAAACCTATCCCACTCTCTAGATACCCCTTAGCACGTAAAGGAATATTATTTGGGGGTCCAGCCATGGAGAAGAGATTAGACATTAGCATAAGATAAGGAACACACCCATTATAAAGAAATCACATTAGGATTCTCTTTTTAAGCTGTTCCTTAAAACACTAGTGCTTAGGAAATCTATTGGAGGCAGAAGCATTCAAGGGTAGCCTAGGGTTAGGGTTAGGCTTAGGGTTAGGGTTAGGGTACGGCTTAGGGTACGGGTTCGGGGAGGGGTGCGGATACGGCGTAGGGTATGGGTTAGGGTTGGGGTTAGGGTTAGTGATAGGGTTAGGGCTCGGTTTAGGGTACGGGTTAGGATTAGTGTATGTGTCAGGGTTAGGGTATGGGTTAGGGTTAGGGTACACTTTAGGGTTAGGGTAGTTATTAAACCTATCCCAGTGTCTAGAAACCCCTTAGCACGTAAAGGAATATTATATGGGGGTCCAGCCATGGAGAAGAGTTTAGACACTAGGATAAGATAAGGAACACACCCATTATAAAGAAATCACATTAGGATTCTCTTTTTAAGCTGTTCCTTAAGACACTAGTGCTTAGGAAATCTATTGGAGGCAGAAGCAGTCAAGGGTAGCCTAGGGTTAGGGTTAGGCTTAGGGTTAGGCTGAGGGTACGGCTTAGGTTACGGGTTCGGGGAGGGGTTCGGGTACGGCGTAGGGTATGGGTTAGGGTTAGGGTTAGGGTTAGTGTTAGGGTTCGGGCTCGGTTTAGGGTACGGGTTAGGATTACGGTACGTGTTAGGGATAGGGTAGGGGTTAGGGTTAGGGTACGCGTTAGGGTTGGGGTAGTTATTAAACCTATCCCACTCTCTAGATACCCCTTAGCACGTAAAGGAATATTATTTGGGGGTCCAGCCATGGAGAAGAGTTTAGACACTAGGATAAGATAAGGAACACACCCATTATAAAGAAATCACATTAGGATTCTCTTTTTAAGCTGTTCCTTAAAACACTAGTGCTTAGGAAATCTATTGGAGGCAGAAGCAGTCAAGGGTAGCCTAGGGTTAGGGTTAGGCTTAGGGTTAGGGTTAGGGTACGGCTTAGGGTACGGGTTCGGGGAGGGGTGCGGGTACGGCGTAGGGTATGGGTTAGGGTTAGGGTTAGGGTTAGTGTTAGGGTTAGGGCTCGGTTTAGGGTACGGGTTAGGAATAGGGTACGTGTTAGGGTTAGGGTAGGGGTTAGGGTTAGGGTACGCGTTAGGGTTAGGGTAATTATTAAACCTATACCACTCTCTAGACACTCCTTAGCACGTAAAGGAATATTATTTGGGGGTTCAGCCACGGAGAAGAGTTTAGACACTGGGATAAGATAAGGAACACACCCATTATAAAGAAATCACATTAGGATTCTCTTTTTAAGCTGTTCCTTAAAACACTAGTGCTTAGGAAATCTATTGGAGGCAGAAGCAGTCAAGGGTAGCCTAGGGTTAGGGTTAGGCTTAGGGTTAGTCTTAGGGTACGGCTTAGGGTACGGGTTCGGGGAGGGGTTCGGGTACGGCGTAGGGTATGGGTTAGGGTTAGGGTTAGGGTTAGTGTTAGGGTTAGGGCTTGGTTTAGGGTACGGGTTAGGATTAGGGTACGTGTTAGGGTTAGGGAAGGGGTTAGGGTTAGGGTACGCGTTAGGGTTAGGGTAGATATTAAACCTATCCCACTCTCTAGATACCCCTTAGCACCTAAAGGAATATTATTTGGGGATCCAGCCATGGAGAAGAGTTTAGACACTAGGATAAGATAAGGAACACACCCATTATAAAGAAATCACATTAGGATTCTCTTTTTAAGCTGTTCCTTAAGACACTAGTGCTTAGGAAATCTATTGGAGGCAGAAGCAGTCAAGGGTAGCCTAGGGTTAGGGTTAGGCTTAGGCTTAGGCTTAGGGTACGGCTTAGGGTACGGGTTCGGGGAGGGGTTCGGGTACGGCGTAGGGTATGGGTTAGGGTTAGGTTTAGGGTTAGTGATAGGGTTAGGGCTCGGTTTAGGGTACGGGTAAGGTTTAGGGTACGTGTTAGGTTTAGGGTACGTGTTAGGGTCAGGGTAGGGGTTAGGGTTAGGGTACGCGTTAGGGTTAGGGTAGTTATTAAACCTATCCCACTCTCTAGATACCCCTTAGTACGTAAAGGAATATTATTTGGGGGTCCAGCCATGGAGAAGAGTTTAGACACTGGGATAAGATAAGGAACACACCCATTATAAAGAAATCACATTAGGATTCATTTTTAAGCTGTTCCTTAAAACACTAGTGCTTAGGAAATCTATTGGAGGCAGAAGCAGTCAAGGGTAGCCTAGGGTTAGGTTTAGGCTTAGGGTTAGGGTTAGGGTATGGCTTAGGTTACGGGTTCGGGGAGGGGTGCGGGTACGGCGTAGGGTATGGGTTAGGGTTAGGGTTAGGGTTAGTGTTAGGGTTAGGGCTCGGTTTAGGGTACGGGTTAGGAATAGTGTACGTGTTAGGGTTAGGGTAGGGGTTAGGGTTAGGGTACGTGTTAGGGTTAGGGTAGTTATTAAACCTCTAGCACTCTCTAGACACCCCTTAACACGTAAAGGAATATTATTTGGGGCTCCAGCCATGGAGAAGAGTTTAGACACTGGGATAAGATAAGGAACACACCCATTATAAAGAAATCACATTAGGATTCTCTTTTTAAGCTGTTCCTTAAACACTAGTGCTTAGGAAATCTATTGGAGGCAGAAGCAGTCAAGGGTAGCCTAGGGTTAGGTTTAGGGTGAGGGTTAGGCTTAGGGTACGGCTTAGGGTACGGGATCGGGGAGGGGTTCGTGTACGGAGTAGGGTATGGGTTAGGGTTACGGTTAGGGTTAGTGTTAGGGTTAGGGCTCGGTTTAGGTTACGGGTTAGGATTAGGATACGTGTTAGGGTTAGGGTAGGGGTTAGGGTTAGGGTACGCGTTAGGGTTAGGGTAGTTATTAAACCTATCACACTCTCTAGATACCCCTTAGCACGTAAAGGAATATTATTTGGGGGTCCAGCCATGGAGAAGAGTTTAGACACTGGGATAAGATAAGGAACACACCCATTACAAAGAAATCACATTAGGATTCTCTTTTTAAGCTGTTCCTTAAAACACTAGTGCTTAGGAAATCTATTGGAGGCAGAAGAAGTCAAGGGGAGCCTAGGGTTAGGGTTAGGCTTAGGGTTAGGCTTAGGGTACGGCTTAGGGTACGGGTTCGGGGAGGGGTGTTGGTACGGCGTAGGGTATGGGTTAGGGTTAGGGTTAGGGTTAGTGTTACGGTTAGGGCTCGGTTTAGGGTACGGGTTAGGATTAGGGTACGTGTTAGGGTTAGGGTAGGGGTTAGGGTTAGGGTACGCGTTAGGGTTAGGGTAGTTATTAAACCTATCACACTCTCTAGATACCCCTTAGCACGTAAAGGAATATTATTTGGGGGTCCAGCCATGGAGAAGAGTTTAGACACTGGGATAAGATAAGGAACACACCCATTATAAAGAAATCACATTAGGATTCTCTTTTTAAGCTGTTCCTTAAAACACTAGTGCTTAGGAAATCTATTGGAGGCAGAAGCAGTCAAGGGTAGCCTAGGGTTAGGTTTAGGGTGAGGGTTAGGCTTAGGGTACGGCTTAGGGTACGGGATCGGGGAGGGGTTCGTGTACGGAGTAGGGTATGGGTTAGGGTTACGGTTAGGGTTAGTGTTAGGGTTAGGGCTCGGTTTAGGGTACGGGTTAGGATTAGGGTACGTGTTAGGGTTAGGGAAGGGGTTAGGGTTAGGGTACGCGTTAGGGTTAGGGTAGATATTAAACCTATCCCACTCTCTAGATACCCCTTAGCACCTAAAGGAATATTATTTGGGGGTCCAGCCATGGAGAAGAGTTTAGACACTAGGATAAGATAAGGAACACACCCATTATAAAGAAATCACATTAGGATTCTCTTTTTAAGCTGTTCCTTAAAACACTAGTGCTTAGGAAATCTATTGGAGGCAGAAGCATTCAAGGGTAGCCTAGGGTTAGGGTTAGGCTTAGGGTTAGGGTTAGGGTACGGATTAGGGTACGGGTTCGGGGAGGGGTGCGGGTACGGCGTAGGGTATGGGTTAGGGTTAGGGTTAGTGTTAGGGTTAGGGCTCGGTTTAGGGTACGGGTTAGGAATAGTGTACGTGTTAGGGTTAGGGTAAGGGTTAGGGTTAGGGTACGTGTTAGGGTTAGGGTAGTTATTAAACCTATCCCACTCTCTAGACACCCCTTAGCACGTAAAGGAATATTATTTGGGGGTCCAGCCATGGAGAAGAGTTTAGACACTGGGATAAGATAAGGAACACACCCATTATAAAGAAATCACATTAGGATTCTCTTTTTAAGCTGTTCCTTAAGACACTAGTGCTTAGGAAATCTATTGGAGGCAGAAGCAGTCAAGGGTAGCCTAGGGTTAGGGTTAGGCTTAGGCTTAGGCTTAGGGTACGGCTTAGGGTACGGGTTCGGGGAGGGGTTCGGGTACGGCGTAGGGTATGGGTTAGGGTTAGGGTTAGGGTTAGTGATAGGGTTAGGGCTCGGTTTAGGGTACGGGTTAGGTTTAGGGTACGTGTTAGGGTCAGGGTAGGGGTTAGGGTTAGGGTACGCGTTAGGGTTAGGGTAGTTATTAAACCTCTCCCACTCTCTAGATACCCCTTACTACGGAAAGGAATATTATTTGGGGGTCCAGCCATGGAGAAGAGTTTAGACACTGGGATAAGATAAGGAACACACCCATTATAAAGAAATCACTTTAGGATTCATTTTTAAGCTGTTCCTTAAAACACTAGTGCTTAGGAAATCTATTGGAGGCAGAAGCAGTCAAGGGTAGCCTAGGGTTAGGTTTAGGCTTAGGGTTAGGGTTAGGGTACGGCTTAGGTTACGGGTTCGGGGAGGGGTGCGGGTACGGCGTAGGGTATGGGTTAGGGTTAGGGTTAGGTTTAGTGTTAGGGTTAGGGCTCGGTTTAGGGTACGGGTTAGGAATAGTGTACGTGTTAGGGTTAGGGTAGGGGTTAGGGTTAGGGTACGTGTTAGGGTTAGGGTAGTTATTAAACCTATCCCACTCTCTAGACACCCCTTAGCACGTAAAGGAATATTATTTGGGGCTCCAGCCATGGAGAAGAGTTTAGACACTGGGATAAGATAAGGAACACACCCATTATAAAGAAATCACATTAGGATTCTCTTTTTAAGCTGTTCCTTAAACACTAGTGCTTAGAAAATCTATTGGAGGCAGAAGCAGTCAAGGGTAGCCTAGGGTTAGGTTTAGGGTGAGGGTTAGGCTTAGGGTACGGCTTAGGGTACGGGATCAGGGAGGGGTTCGTGTACGGAGTAGGGTATGGGTTAGGGTTACGGTTAGGGTTAGTGTTAGGGTTAGGGCTCGGTTTAGGGTACGGGTTAGGATTAGGATACGTGTTAGGGTTAGGGTAGGGGTTAGGGTTAGGGTACGCGTTAGGGTTAGGGTAGTTATTAAACCTATCACACTCTCTAGATACCCCTTAGCACGTAAAGGAATATTATTTGGGGGTCCAGCCATGGAGAAGAGTTTAGACACTGGGATAAGATAAGGAACACACCCATTACAAAGAAATCACATTAGGATTCTCTTTTTAAGCTGTTCCTTAAAGCACTAGTGCTTAGGAAATCTATTGGAGGCAGAAGCAGTCAAGGGTAGCCTAGGGTTAGGGTTAGGCTTAGGGTTAGGCTTAGGGTACGGCTTAGGGTACGGGTTCGGGGAGGGGTGTGGGTACGGCGTAGGGTATGGGTTAGGGTTAGGGTTAGGGTTAGTGTTAGGGTTAGGGCTCGGTTTAGGGTACG
Source organism: Balaenoptera borealis (assembly GCF_965194805.1). Classification (NCBI taxonomy): domain Eukaryota; kingdom Metazoa; phylum Chordata; class Mammalia; order Artiodactyla; family Balaenopteridae; genus Balaenoptera; species Balaenoptera borealis. Next base: position 167,651 of record NW_028123914.1, on the reverse strand, counting down.
GGTTAGGATTAGGGTACGTGTTAGGGTTAGGGTAGGGGTTAGGGTTAGAGTACGCGTTAGGGTTAGGGTAGTTATTAAACCTATCACACTCTCTAGATACCCCTTAGCACGTAAAGGAATATTATTTGGGGGTCCAGCCATGGAAAAGAGTTTAGACACTAGGATAAGATAAGGAACACACCCATTATAAAGAAATCACATTAGGATTCTATTTTTAAGCTGTTCCTTAAAACACTAGTGCTTAGGAAATCTATTGGAGGCAGAAGCATTCAAGGGTAGCCTAGGGTTAGGGTTAGGCTTAGGGTTAGGCTTAGGGTACGGCTTAGGGTACGGGTTCGGGGAGGGGTGCGGGTACGGCGTAGGGTATGGGTTAGGGTTGGGGTTAGGGTTAGTGATAGGGTTAGGGCTCGGTTTAGGGTACGGGTTAGGATTAGGGTATGTGTCAGGGTTAGGGTATGGGTTAGGGTTAGGGTACACTTTAGGGTTAGGGTAGTTATTAAACCTATCCCAGTCTCTAGATACCCCTTAGCACGTAAAGGCATATTATATGGGGGTCCAGCCATGGAGAAGAGTTTAGACACTCGGATAAGATAAGGAACACACCCATTATAAAGAAATCACATTAGGATTCTCTTTTTAAGCTGTTCCTTAAGACACTAGTGCTTAGGAAATCTATTGGAGGCAGAAGCAGTCAAGGGTAGCCTAGGGTTAGGGTTAGGCTTAGGGTTAGGCTTAGGGTACGGCTTAGGGTACGGGTTCGGGGAGGGTTGCGGGTACGGCGTAGGGTATGGGTTAAGGTTAGTGTTAGGCTTAGTGTTAGGGTTCGGGCTCAGTTTAGGGTACGGGTTAGGATTAGGGTACGTGTTAGGGTTAGGGTAGGGGTTAGGGTTAGGGTACGCGTTAGGGTTAGGGTAGTTATTAAACCTATCCCACTCTCTAGACACTCCTTAGCACGTAAAGGAATATTTTTTGGGGGTTCAGCCATGGAGAAGAGTTTAGACACTGGGATAAGATAAGGAACACACCCATTATAAAGAAATCACATTAGGATTCTCTTTTTAAGCTGTTCCTTAAAACACTAGTGCTTAGGAAATCTATTGGAGGCAGAAGCAGTCAAGGGTAGCCTAGGGTTAGGGTTAGGCTTAGGGTTAGGCTTAGGGTACGGCTTAGGGTACGGGTTCGGGGAGGGGTGCGGGTATGGCGTAGGGTATGGGTTAGGGTTAGGGTTAGGGTTAGTGTTAGGGTTAGGGCTCGGTTTAGGGCACAGGTTAGGATTAGGGTACGTGTTAGGGTTAGGGAAGGGGTTAGGGTTAGGGTACGCGTTAGTGTTAGGGTAGATATTAAACCTATCCCACTCTCTAGATACCCCTTAGCACGTAAAGGAATATTATTTGGGGGTCCAGCCATGGAGAAGAGATTAGACATTAGCATAAGATAAGGAACACACCCATTATAAAGAAATCACATTAGGATTCTCTTTTTAAGCTGTTCCTTAAAACACTAGTGCTTAGGAAATCTATTGGAGGCAGAAGCATTCAAGGGTAGCCTAGGGTTAGGGTTAGGCTTAGGGTTAGGGTTAGGGTACGGCTTAGGGTACGGGTTCGGGGAGGGGTGCGGGTACGGCGTAGGGTATGGGTTAGGGTTGGGGTTAGGGTTAGTGATAGGGTTAGGGCTCGGTTTAGGGTACGGGTTAGGATTAGGGTATGTGTCAGGGTTAGGGTATGGGTTAGGGTTAGTGTACACTTTAGGGTTAGGGTAGTTATTAAACCTATCCCAGTCTCTAGATACCCCTTAGCACGTAAAGGAATATTATATGGGGGTCCAGCCATGGAGAAGAGTTTAGACACTAGGATAAGATAAGGAACACACCCATTATAAAGAAATCACATTAGGATTCTCTTTTTAAGCTGTTCCTTAAGACACTAGTGCTTAGGAAATCTATTGGAGGCAGAAGCAGTCAAGGGTAGCCTAGGGTTAGGGTTAGGCTTAGGGTTAGGCTTAGGGTACGGCTTAGGTTACGGGTTCGGGGAGGGGTTCGGGTACGGCGTAGGGTATGGGTTAGGGTTAGGGTTAGGGTTAGTGTTAGGGTTCGGGCTCGGTTTAGGGTACGGGTTAGGATTACGGTACGTGTTAGGGTTAGGGTAGGGGTTAGGGTTAGGGTAGGCGTTAGGGTTGGGGTAGTTATTAAACCTATCCCACTCTCTAGATACCCCTTAGCACGTAAAGGAATATTATTTGGGGGTCCAGCCATGGAGAAGAGTTTAGACACTAGGATAAGATAAGGAACACACCCATTATAAAGAAATCACATTAGGATTCTCTTTTTAAGCTGTTCCTTAAAACACTAGTGCTTAGGAAATCTATTGGAGGCAGAAGCAGTCAAGGGTAGCCTAGGGTTAGGGTTAGGCTTAGCGTTAGGCTTAGGGTACGGCTTAGGGTACGGGTTCGGGGAGGGGTGCGGGTATGGCGTAGGGTATGGGTTAGGGTTAGGGTTAGGGTTAGTGTTAGGGTTAGGGCTCGGTTTAGGGCACAGTTTAGGATTAGGGTACGTGTTAGGGTTAGGGAAGGAGTTAGGGTTAGGGTACGCGTTAGTGTTAGGGTAGATATTAAACCTATCCCACTCTCTAGATACCCCTTAGCACGTAAAGGAATATTATTTGGGGGTCCAGCCATGGAGAAGAGATTAGACATTAGCATAAGATAAGGAACACACCCATTATAAAGAAATCACATTAGGATTCTCTTTTTAAGCTGTTCCTTAAAACACTAGTGCTTAGGAAATCTATTGGAGGCAGAAGCATTCAAGGGTAGCCTAGGGTTAGGGTTAGGCTTAGGGTTAGGGTTAGGGTACGGCTTAGGGTACGGGTTCGGGGAGGGGTGCGGATACGGCGTAGGGTATGGGTTAGGGTTGGGGTTAGGGTTAGTGATAGGGTTAGGGCTCGGTTTAGGGTACGGGTTAGGATTAGTGTATGTGTCAGGGTTAGGGTATGGGTTAGGGTTAGGGTACACTTTAGGGTTAGGGTAGTTATTAAACCTATCCCAGTGTCTAGAAACCCCTTAGCACGTAAAGGAATATTATATGGGGGTCCAGCCATGGAGAAGAGTTTAGACACTAGGATAAGATAAGGAACACACCCATTATAAAGAAATCACATTAGGATTCTCTTTTTAAGCTGTTCCTTAAGACACTAGTGCTTAGGAAATCTATTGGAGGCAGAAGCAGTCAAGGGTAGCCTAGGGTTAGGGTTAGGCTTAGGGTTAGGCTGAGGGTACGGCTTAGGTTACGGGTTCGGGGAGGGGTTCGGGTACGGCGTAGGGTATGGGTTAGGGTTAGGGTTAGGGTTAGTGTTAGGGTTCGGGCTCGGTTTAGGGTACGGGTTAGGATTACGGTACGTGTTAGGGATAGGGTAGGGGTTAGGGTTAGGGTACGCGTTAGGGTTGGGGTAGTTATTAAACCTATCCCACTCTCTAGATACCCCTTAGCACGTAAAGGAATATTATTTGGGGGTCCAGCCATGGAGAAGAGTTTAGACACTAGGATAAGATAAGGAACACACCCATTATAAAGAAATCACATTAGGATTCTCTTTTTAAGCTGTTCCTTAAAACACTAGTGCTTAGGAAATCTATTGGAGGCAGAAGCAGTCAAGGGTAGCCTAGGGTTAGGGTTAGGCTTAGGGTTAGGGTTAGGGTACGGCTTAGGGTACGGGTTCGGGGAGGGGTGCGGGTACGGCGTAGGGTATGGGTTAGGGTTAGGGTTAGGGTTAGTGTTAGGGTTAGGGCTCGGTTTAGGGTACGGGTTAGGAATAGGGTACGTGTTAGGGTTAGGGTAGGGGTTAGGGTTAGGGTACGCGTTAGGGTTAGGGTAATTATTAAACCTATCCCACTCTCTAGACACTCCTTAGCACGTAAAGGAATATTATTTGGGGGTTCAGCCACGGAGAAGAGTTTAGACACTGGGATAAGATAAGGAACACACCCATTATAAAGAAATCACATTAGGATTCTCTTTTTAAGCTGTTCCTTAAAACACTAGTGCTTAGGAAATCTATTGGAGGCAGAAGCAGTCAAGGGTAGCCTAGGGTTAGGGTTAGGCTTAGGGTTAGTCTTAGGGTACGGCTTAGGGTACGGGTTCGGGGAGGGGTTCGGGTACGGCGTAGGGTATGGGTTAGGGTTAGGGTTAGGGTTAGTGTTAGGGTTAGGGCTTGGTTTAGGGTACGGGTTAGGATTAGGGTACGTGTTAGGGTTAGGGAAGGGGTTAGGGTTAGGGTACGCGTTAGGGTTAGGGTAGATATTAAACCTATCCCACTCTCTAGATACCCCTTAGCACCTAAAGGAATATTATTTGGGGATCCAGCCATGGAGAAGAGTTTAGACACTAGGATAAGATAAGGAACACACCCATTATAAAGAAATCACATTAGGATTCTCTTTTTAAGCTGTTCCTTAAGACACTAGTGCTTAGGAAATCTATTGGAGGCAGAAGCAGTCAAGGGTAGCCTAGGGTTAGGGTTAGGCTTAGGCTTAGGCTTAGGGTACGGCTTAGGGTACGGGTTCGGGGAGGGGTTCGGGTACGGCGTAGGGTATGGGTTAGGGTTAGGTTTAGGGTTAGTGATAGGGTTAGGGCTCGGTTTAGGGTACGGGTAAGGTTTAGGGTACGTGTTAGGTTTAGGGTACGTGTTAGGGTCAGGGTAGGGGTTAGGGTTAGGGTACGCGTTAGGGTTAGGGTAGTTATTAAACCTATCCCACTCTCTAGATACCCCTTAGTACGTAAAGGAATATTATTTGGGGGTCCAGCCATGGAGAAGAGTTTAGACACTGGGATAAGATAAGGAACACACCCATTATAAAGAAATCACATTAGGATTCATTTTTAAGCTGTTCCTTAAAACACTAGTGCTTAGGAAATCTATTGGAGGCAGAAGCAGTCAAGGGTAGCCTAGGGTTAGGTTTAGGCTTAGGGTTAGGGTTAGGGTATGGCTTAGGTTACGGGTTCGGGGAGGGGTGCGGGTACGGCGTAGGGTATGGGTTAGGGTTAGGGTTAGGGTTAGTGTTAGGGTTAGGGCTCGGTTTAGGGTACGGGTTAGGAATAGTGTACGTGTTAGGGTTAGGGTAGGGGTTAGGGTTAGGGTACGTGTTAGGGTTAGGGTAGTTATTAAACCTCTAGCACTCTCTAGACACCCCTTAACACGTAAAGGAATATTATTTGGGGCTCCAGCCATGGAGAAGAGTTTAGACACTGGGATAAGATAAGGAACACACCCATTATAAAGAAATCACATTAGGATTCTCTTTTTAAGCTGTTCCTTAAACACTAGTGCTTAGGAAATCTATTGGAGGCAGAAGCAGTCAAGGGTAGCCTAGGGTTAGGTTTAGGGTGAGGGTTAGGCTTAGGGTACGGCTTAGGGTACGGGATCGGGGAGGGGTTCGTGTACGGAGTAGGGTATGGGTTAGGGTTACGGTTAGGGTTAGTGTTAGGGTTAGGGCTCGGTTTAGGTTACGGGTTAGGATTAGGATACGTGTTAGGGTTAGGGTAGGGGTTAGGGTTAGGGTACGCGTTAGGGTTAGGGTAGTTATTAAACCTATCACACTCTCTAGATACCCCTTAGCACGTAAAGGAATATTATTTGGGGGTCCAGCCATGGAGAAGAGTTTAGACACTGGGATAAGATAAGGAACACACCCATTACAAAGAAATCACATTAGGATTCTCTTTTTAAGCTGTTCCTTAAAACACTAGTGCTTAGGAAATCTATTGGAGGCAGAAGAAGTCAAGGGGAGCCTAGGGTTAGGGTTAGGCTTAGGGTTAGGCTTAGGGTACGGCTTAGGGTACGGGTTCGGGGAGGGGTGTTGGTACGGCGTAGGGTATGGGTTAGGGTTAGGGTTAGGGTTAGTGTTACGGTTAGGGCTCGGTTTAGGGTACGGGTTAGGATTAGGGTACGTGTTAGGGTTAGGGTAGGGGTTAGGGTTAGGGTACGCGTTAGGGTTAGGGTAGTTATTAAACCTATCACACTCTCTAGATACCCCTTAGCACGTAAAGGAATATTATTTGGGGGTCCAGCCATGGAGAAGAGTTTAGACACTGGGATAAGATAAGGAACACACCCATTATAAAGAAATCACATTAGGATTCTCTTTTTAAGCTGTTCCTTAAAACACTAGTGCTTAGGAAATCTATTGGAGGCAGAAGCAGTCAAGGGTAGCCTAGGGTTAGGTTTAGGGTGAGGGTTAGGCTTAGGGTACGGCTTAGGGTACGGGATCGGGGAGGGGTTCGTGTACGGAGTAGGGTATGGGTTAGGGTTACGGTTAGGGTTAGTGTTAGGGTTAGGGCTCGGTTTAGGGTACGGGTTAGGATTAGGGTACGTGTTAGGGTTAGGGAAGGGGTTAGGGTTAGGGTACGCGTTAGGGTTAGGGTAGATATTAAACCTATCCCACTCTCTAGATACCCCTTAGCACCTAAAGGAATATTATTTGGGGATCCAGCCATGGAGAAGAGTTTAGACACTAGGATAAGATAAGGAACACACCCATTATAAAGAAATCACATTAGGATTCTCTTTTTAAGCTGTTCCTTAAGACACTAGTGCTTAGGAAATCTATTGGAGGCAGAAGCAGTCAAGGGTAGCCTAGGGTTAGGGTTAGGCTTAGGCTTAGGCTTAGGGTACGGCTTAGGGTACGGGTTCGGGGAGGGGTTCGGGTACGGCGTAGGGTATGGGTTAGGGTTAGGGTTAGGGTTAGTGATAGGGTTAGGGCTCGGTTTAGGGTACAGGTTAGGTTTAGGGTACGTGTTAGGGTCAGGGTAGGGGTTAGGGTTAGGGTACGCGTTAGGGTTAGGGTAGTTATTAAACCTATCCCACTCTCTAGATACCCCTTAGTACGTAAAGGAATATTATTTGGGGGTCCAGCCATGGAGAAGAGTTTAGACACTGGGATAAGATAAGGAACACACCCATTATAAAGAAATCACATTAGGATTCATTTTTAAACTGTTCCTTAAAACACTAGTGCTTAGGAAATCTATTGGAGGCAGAAGCAGTCAAGGGGAGCCTAGGGTTAGGTTTAGGCTTAGGGTTAGGGTTAGGGTACGGCTTAGGTTACGGGTTCGGGGAGGGGTGCGGGTACGGGGTAGGGTATGGGTTAGGGTTAGGGTTAGGGTTAGTGTTAGGGTTAGGGCTCGGTTTAGGGTACGGGTTAGGAATAGTGTACGTGTTAGGGTTAGGGTAGGGGTTAGGGTTAGGTTACGTGTTAGGGTTAGGGTAGTTATTAAACCTAACCCACTCTCTAGACACCCCTTAGCACGTAAAGGAATATTATTTGGGGCTCCAGCCATGGAGAAGAGTTTAGACACTGGGATAAGATAAGGAACACACCCATTATAAAGAAATCACATTAGGATTCTCTTTTTAAGCTGTTCCTTAAAACACTAGTGCTTAGGAAATCTATTGGAGGCAGAAGCAGTCAAGGGTAGCCTAGGGTTAGGTTTAGGGTGAGGGTTAGGCTTAGGGTACGGCTTAGGGTACGGGATCGGGGAGGGGTTCGTGTACGGAGTAGGGTATGGGTTAGGGTTACGGTTAGGGTTAGTGTTAGGGTTAGGGCTCGGTTTAGGTTACGGGTTAGGATTAGGATACGTGTTAGGGTTAGGGTAGGGGTTAGGGTTAGGGTACGCATTAGGGTTAGGGTAGTTATTAAACCTATCACACTCTCTAGATACCCCTTAGCACGTAAAGGAATATTATTTGGGGGTCCAGCCATGGAGAAGAGTTTAGACACTGGGATAAGGTAAGGAACACACCCATTATAAAGAAATCACATTAGGATTCTCTTTTTAAGCTGTTCCTTAAAACACTAGTGCTTAGGAAATCTATTGGAGGCAGAAGCAGTCAAGGGTAGCCTAGGGTTAGGGTTAGGCTTAGGGTTAGGCTTAGGGTACGGCTTAGGGTACGGGTTCGGGGAGGGGTTCGGGTACGGCGTAGGGTATGGGTTAGGGTTAGGGTTAGGGTTAGTGTTAGGTTTAGGGCTCGGTTTAGGGTACGGGTTAGGATTAGGGTACGTGTTAGGGTTAGGGAAGGGGTTAGGGTTAGGGTACGCGTTAGGGTTAGGGTAGATATTAACCCTATCCCACTCTCTAGATACCCCTTAGCACCTAAAGGAATATTATTTGGGGATCCAGCCATGGAGAAGAGTTTAGACACTACGAGAAGATAAGGAACACACCCATTATAAAGAAATCACATTAGGATTCTCTTTTTAAGCTGTTCCTTAAGACACTAGTGCTTAGGAAATCTATTGGAGGCAGAAGCAGTCAAGGGTAGCCTAGGGTTAGGGTTAGGCTTAGGCTTAGGCTTAGGGTACGGCTTAGGGTACGGGTTCGGGGAGGGGTTCGGGTACGGCGTAGGGTATGGGTTAGGGTTAGGGTTAGGGTTAGTGATAGGGTTAGGGCTCGGTTTAGGGTACGGGTTAGGTTTAGGGTACGTGTTAGGGTCAGGGTAGGGGTTAGGGTTAGGGTACGCGTTAGGGTTAGGGTAGTTATTAAACATATCCCACTCTCTAGATACCCCTTAGTACGTAAAGGAATATTATTTGGGGGTCCAGCCATGGAGAAGAGTTTAGACACTGGGATAAGATAAGGAACACACCCATTATAAAGAAATCACATTAGGATTCATTTTTAAACTGTTCCTTAAAACACTAGTGCTTAGGAAATCTATTGGAGGCAGAAGCAGTCAAGGGTAGCCTAGGGTTAGGTTTAGGCTTAGGGTTAGGGTTAGGGTACGGCTTAGGTTACGGGTTCGGGGAGGGGTGCGGGTACGGCGTAGGGTATGGGTTAGGGTTAGGGTTAGGGTTAGTGTTAGGGTTAGGGCTCGGTTTAGGGTACGGGTTAGGAATAGTGTACGTGTTAGGGTTAGGGTAGGGGTTAGGGTTAGGGTACGTGTTAGGGTTAGGGTAGTTATTAAACCTATCCCACTCTCTAGACACCCCTTAGCACGTAAAGGAATATTATTTGGGGCTCCAGCCATGGAGAAGAGTTTAGACACTGGGATAAGATAAGGAACACACCCATTATAAAGAAATCACATTAGGATTCTCTTTTTAAGCTGTTCCTTAAAACACTAGTGCTTAGGAAATCTATTGGAGGCAGAAGCAGTCAAGGGTAGCCTAGGGTTAGGTTTAGGGTGAGGGTTAGGCTTAGGGTACGGCTTAGGGTACGGGATCGGGGAGGGGTTCGTGTACGGAGTAGGGTATGGGTTAGGGTTACGGTTAGGGTTAGTGTTAGGGTTAGGGCTCGGTTTAGGTTACGGGTTAGGATTAGGATACGTGTTAGGGTTAGGGTAGGGGTTAGGGTTAGGGTACGCGTTAGGGTTAGGGTAGTTATTAAACCTATCACACTCTCTAGATACCCCTTAGCACGTAAAGGAATATTATTTGGGGGTCCAGCCATGGAGAAGAGTTTAGACACTGGGATAAGATAAGGAACACACCCATTACAAAGAAATCACATTAGGATTCTCTTTTTAAGCTGTTCCTTAAAACACTAGTGCTTAGGAAATCTATTGGAGGCAGAAGCAGTCAAGGGTAGCCTAGGGTTAGGGTTAGGCTTAGGGTTAGGCTTAGGGTACGGCTTAGGGTACGGGTTCGGGGAGGGGTGTGGGTACGGCGTAGGGTATGGGTTAGGGTTAGGGTTAGGGTTAGTGTTAGGGTTAGGGCTCAGTTTAGGGTACGGGTTAGGATTAGGATACGTGTTAGGGTTAGGGTAGGGGTTAGGGTTAGGGTATGCGTTAGGGTTAGGGTAGTTATTAAACCTATCCCAGTCTCTAGATACCCCTTAGCACGTAAAGGAATATTATATGGGGGTCCAGCCATGGAGAAGAGTTTAGACACTAGGATAAGATAAGGAACACACCCATTATAAAGAAATCACATTAGGATTCTCTTTTTAAGCTGTTCCTTAAAACACTAGTGCTTAGGAAATCTATTGGAGGCAGAAGCAGTCAAGGGTAGCCTAGGGTTAGGGTTAGGCTTAGGGTACGGCTTAGGGTACGGCTTAGGGTACGGGTTCGGGGAGGGGTGTGGGTACGGCGTAGGGTATGGGTTAGGTTTAGGGTTAGGGTTAGTGTTAGGGTTAGGGCTCGGTTTAGGGTACGGGTTAGGATTAGGGTACGTGTTAGGGTTAGGGTAGGGGTTAGGGTTAGGGTACGCGTTAGGGTTAGGGTAGTTATTAAACCTATCACACTCTCTAGATACCCCTTAGCACGTAAAGGAATATTATTTGGGGGTCCAGCCATGGAGAAGAGTTTAGACACTAGGATAAGATAAGGAACACACCCATTATAAAGAAATCACATTAGGATTCTCTTTTTAAGCTGTTCCTTAAAACACTAGTGCTTAGGAAATCTATTGGAGGCAGAAGCATTCAAGGGTAGCCTAGGGTTAGGGTTAGGCTTAGGGTTAGGGTTAGGGTACGGATTAGGGTACGGGTTCGGGGAGGGGTGCGGGTACGGCGTAGGGTATGGGTTAGGGTTAGGGTTAGTGTTAGGGTTAGGGCTCGGTTTAGGGTACGGGTTAGGAATAGTGTACGTGTTAGGGTTAGGGTAAGGGTTAGGGTTAGGGTACGTGTTAGGGTTAGGGTAGTTATTAAACCTATCCCACTCTCTAGACACCCCTTAGCACGTAAAGGAATATTATTTGGGGGTCCAGCCATGGAGAAGAGTTTAGACACTGGGATAAGATAAGGAACACACCCATTATAAAGAAATCACATTAGGATTCTCTTTTTAAGCTGTTCCTTAAGACACTAGTGCTTAGGAAATCTATTGGAGGCAGAAGCAGTCAAGGGTAGCCTAGGGTTAGGGTTAGGCTTAGGCTTAGGCTTAGGGTACGGCTTAGGGTACGGGTTCGGGGAGGGGTTCGGGTACGGCGTAGGGTATGGGTTAGGGTTAGGGTTAGGGTTAGTGATAGGGTTAGGGCTCGGTTTAGGGTACGGGTTAGGTTTAGGGTACGTGTTAGGGTCAGGGTAGGGGTTAGGGTTAGGGTACGCGTTAGGGTTAGGGTAGTTATTAAACCTATCCCACTCTCTAGATACCCCTTAGTACGGAAAGGAATATTATTTGGGGGTCCAGCCATGGAGAAGAGTTTAGACACTGGGATAAGATAAGGAACACACCCATTATAAAGAAATCACTTTAGGATTCATTTTTAAGCTGTTCCTTAAAACACTAGTGCTTAGGAAATCTATTGGAGGCAGAAGCAGTCAAGGGTAGCCTAGGGTTAGGTTTAGGCTTAGGGTTAGGGTTAGGGTACGGCTTAGGTTACGGGTTCGGGGAGGGGTGCGGGTACGGCGTAGGGTATGGGTTAGGGTTAGGGTTAGGTTTAGTGTTAGGGTTAGGGCTCGGTTTAGGGTACGGGTTAGGAATAGTGTACGTGTTAGGGTTAGGGTAGGGGTTAGGGTTAGGGTACGTGTTAGGGTTAGGGTAGTTATTAAACCTATCCCACTCTCTAGACACCCCTTAGCACGTAAAGGAATATTATTTGGGGCTCCAGCCATGGAGAAGAGTTTAGACACTGGGATAAGATAAGGAACACACCCATTATAAAGAAATCACATTAGGATTCTCTTTTTAAGCTGTTCCTTAAACACTAGTGCTTAGAAAATCTATTGGAGGCAGAAGCAGTCAAGGGTAGCCTAGGGTTAGGTTTAGGGTGAGGGTTAGGCTTAGGGTACGGCTTAGGGTACGGGATCAGGGAGGGGTTCGTGTACGGAGTAGGGTATGGGTTAGGGTTACGGTTAGGGTTAGTGTTAGGGTTAGGGCTCGGTTTAGGGTACGGGTTAGGATTAGGATACGTGTTAGGGTTAGGGTAGGGGTTAGGGTTAGGGTACGCGTTAGGGTTAGGGTAGTTATTAAACCTATCACACTCTCTAGATACCCCTTAGCACGTAAAGGAATATTATTTGGGGGTCCAGCCATGGAGAAGAGTTTAGACACTGGGATAAGATAAGGAACACACCCATTACAAAGAAATCACATTAGGATTCTCTTTTTAAGCTGTTCCTTAAAGCACTAGTGCTTAGGAAATCTATTGGAGGCAGAAGCAGTCAAGGGTAGCCTAGGGTTAGGGTTAGGCTTAGGGTTAGGCTTAGGGTACGGCTTAGGGTACGGGTTCGGGGAGGGGTGTGGGTACGGCGTAGGGTATGGGTTAGGGTTAGGGTTAGGGTTAGTGTTAGGGTTAGGGCTCGGTTTAGGGTACGGGTTAGGATTAGGGTACGTGTTAGGGTTAGGGTAGGGGTTAGGGTTAGAGTACGCGTTAGGGTTAGGGTAGTTATTAAACCTATCACACTCTCTAGATACCCCTTAGCACGTAAAGGAATATTATTTGGGGGTCCAGCCATGGAAAAGAGTTTAGACACTAGGATAAGATAAGGAACAAACCCATTATAAAGAAATCACATTAGGATTCTATTTTTAAGCTGTTCCTTAAAACACTAGTGCTTAGGAAATCTATTGGAGGCAGAAGCATTCAAGGGTAGCCTAGGGTTAGGGTTAGGCTTAGGGTTAGGCTTAGGGTACGGCTTAGGGTACGGGTTCGGGGAGGGGTGCGGGTACGGCGTAGGGTATGGGTTAGGGTTGGGGTTAGGGTTAGTGATAGGGTTAGGGCTCGGTTTAGGGTACGGGTTAGGATTAGGGTATGTGTCAGGGTTAGGGTATGGGTTAGGGTTAGGGTACACTTTAGGGTTAGGGTAGTTATTAAACCTATCCCAGTCTCTAGATACCCCTTAGCACGTAAAGGCATATTATATGGGGGTCCAGCCATGGAGAAGAGTTTAGACACTCGGATAAGATAAGGAACACACCCATTATAAAGAAATCACATTAGGATTCTCTTTTTAAGCTGTTCCTTAAGACACTAGTGCTTAGGAAATCTATTGGAGGCAGAAGCAGTCAAGGGTAGCCTAGGGTTAGGGTTAGGCTTAGGGTTAGGCTTAGGGTACGGCTTAGGGTACGGGTTCGGGGAGGGTTGCGGGTACGGCGTAGGGTATGGGTTAAGGTTAGTGTTAGGCTTAGTGTTAGGGTTCGGGCTCAGTTTAGGGTACGGGTTAGGATTAGGGTACGTGTTAGGGTTAGGGTAGGGGTTAGGGTTAGGGTACGCGTTAGGGTTAGGGTAGTTATTAAACCTATCCCACTCTCTAGACACTCCTTAGCACGTAAAGGAATATTTTTTGGGGGTTCAGCCATGGAGAAGAGTTTAGACACTGGGATAAGATAAGGAACACACCCATTATAAAGAAATCACATTAGGATTCTCTTTTTAAGCTGTTCCTTAAAACACTAGTGCTTAGGAAATCTATTGGAGGCAGAAGCAGTCAAGGGTAGCCTAGGGTTAGGGTTAGGCTTAGGGTTAGGCTTAGGGTACGGCTTAGGGTACGGGTTCGGGGAGGGGTGCGGGTATGGCGTAGGGTATGGGTTAGGGTTAGGGTTAGGGTTAGTGTTAGGGTTAGGGCTCGGTTTAGGGCACAGGTTAGGATTAGGGTACGTGTTAGGGTTAGGGAAGGGGTTAGGGTTAGGGTACGCGTTAGTGTTAGGGTAGATATTAAACCTATCCCACTCTCTAGATACCCCTTAGCACGTAAAGGAATATTATTTGGGGGTCCAGCCATGGAGAAGAGATTAGACATTAGCATAAGATAAGGAACACACCCATTATAAAGAAATCACATTAGGATTCTCTTTTTAAGCTGTTCCTTAAAACACTAGTGCTTAGGAAATCTATTGGAGGCAGAAGCATTCAAGGGTAGCCTAGGGTTAGGGTTAGGCTTAGGGTTAGGGTTAGGGTACGGCTTAGGGTACGGGTTCGGGGAGGGGTGCGGGTACGGCGTAGGGTATGGGTTAGGGTTGGGGTTAGGGTTAGTGATAGGGTTAGGGCTCGGTTTAGGGTACGGGTTAGGATTAGGGTATGTGTCAGGGTTAGGGTATGGGTTAGGGTTAGGGTACACTTTAGGGTTAGGGTAGTTATTAAACCTATCCCAGTCTCTAGATACCCCTTAGCACGTAAAGGAATATTATATGGGGGTCCAGCCATGGAGAAGAGTTTAGACACTAGGATAAGATAAGGAACACACCCATTATAAAGAAATCACATTAGGATTCTCTTTTTAAGCTGTTCCTTAAGACACTAGTGCTTAGGAAATCTATTGGAGGCAGAAGCAGTCAAGGGTAGCCTAGGGTTAGGGTTAGGCTTAGGGTTAGGCTTAGGGTACGGCTTAGGTTACGGGTTCGGGGAGGGGTTCGGGTACGGCGTAGGGTATGGGTTAGGGTTAGGGTTAGGGTTAGTGTTAGGGTTCGGGCTCGGTTTAGGGTACGGGTTAGGATTACGGTACGTGTTAGGGTTAGGGTAGGGGTTAGGGTTAGGGTAGGCGTTAGGGTTGGGGTAGTTATTAAACCTATCCCACTCTCTAGATACCCCTTAGCACGTAAAGGAATATTATTTGGGGGTCCAGCCATGGAGAAGAGTTTAGACACTAGGATAAGATAAGGAACACACCCATTATAAAGAAATCACATTAGGATTCTCTTTTTAAGCTGTTCCTTAAAACACTAGTGCTTAGGAAATCTATTGGAGGCAGAAGCAGTCAAGGGTAGCCTAGGGTTAGGGTTAGGCTTAGCGTTAGGCTTAGGGTACGGCTTAGGGTACGGGTTCGGGGAGGGGTGCGGGTATGGCGTAGGGTATGGGTTAGGGTTAGGGTTAGGGTTAGTGTTAGGGTTAGGGCTCGGTTTAGGGCACAGTTTAGGATTAGGGTACGTGTTAGGGTTAGGGAAGGAGTTAGGGTTAGGGTACGCGTTAGTGTTAGGGTAGATATTAAACCTATCCCACTCTCTAGATACCCCTTAGCACGTGAAGGAATATTATTTGGGGGTCCAGCCATGGAGAAGAGATTAGACATTAGCATAAGATAAGGAACACACCCATTATAAAGAAATCACATTAGGATTCTCTTTTTAAGCTGTTCCTTAAAACACTAGTGCTTAGGAAATCTATTGGAGGCAGAAGCATTCAAGGGTAGCCTAGGGTTAGGGTTAGGCTTAGGGTTAGGGTTAGGGTACGGCTTAGGGTACGGGTTCGGGGAGGGGTGCGGATACGGCGTAGGGTATGGGTTAGGGTTGGGGTTAGGGTTAGTGATAGGGTTAGGGCTCGGTTTAGGGTACGGGTTAGGATTAGTGTATGTGTCAGGGTTAGGGTATGGGTTAGGGTTAGGGTACACTTTAGGGTTAGGGTAGTTATTAAACCTATCCCAGTGTCTAGAAACCCCTTAGCACGTAAAGGAATATTATATGGGGGTCCAGCCATGGAGAAGAGTTTAGACACTAGGATAAGATAAGGAACACACCCATTATAAAGAAATCACATTAGGATTCTCTTTTTAAGCTGTTCCTTAAGACACTAGTGCTTAGGAAATCTATTGGAGGCAGAAGCAGTCAAGGGTAGCCTAGGGTTAGGGTTAGGCTTAGGGTTAGGCTGAGGGTACGGCTTAGGTTACGGGTTCGGGGAGGGGTTCGGGTACGGCGTAGGGTATGGGTTAGGGTTAGGGTTAGGGTTAGTGTTAGGGTTCGGGCTCGGTTTAGGGTACGGGTTAGGATTACGGTACGTGTTAGGGATAGGGTAGGGGTTAGGGTTAGGGTACGCGTTAGGGTTGGGGTAGTTATTAAACCTATCCCACTCTCTAGATACCCCTTAGCACGTAAAGGAATATTATTTGGGGGTCCAGCCATGGAGAAGAGTTTAGACACTAGGATAAGATAAGGAACACACCCATTATAAAGAAATCACATTAGGATTCTCTTTTTAAGCTGTTCCTTAAAACACTAGTGCTTAGGAAATCTATTGGAGGCAGAAGCAGTCAAGGGTAGCCTAGGGTTAGGGTTAGGCTTAGGGTTAGGGTTAGGGTACGGCTTAGGGTACGGGTTCGGGGAGGGGTGCGGGTACGGCGTAGGGTATGGGTTAGGGTTAGGGTTAGGGTTAGTGTTAGGGTTAGGGCTCGGTTTAGGGTACGGGTTAGGAATAGGGTACGTGTTAGGGTTAGGGTAGGGGTTAGGGTTAGGGTACGCGTTAGGGTTAGGGTAATTATTAAACCTATCCCACTCTCTAGACACTCCTTAGCACGTAAAGGAATATTATTTGGGGGTTCAGCCACGGAGAAGAGTTTAGACACTGGGATAAGATAAGGAACACACCCATTATAAAGAAATCACATTAGGATTCTCTTTTTAAGCTGTTCCTTAAAACACTAGTGCTTAGGAAATCTATTGGAGGCAGAAGCAGTCAAGGGTAGCCTAGGGTTAGGGTTAGGCTTAGGGTTAGTCTTAGGGTACGGCTTAGGGTACGGGTTCGGGGAGGGGTTCGGGTACGGCGTAGGGTATGGGTTAGGGTTAGGGTTAGGGTTAGTGTTAGGGTTAGGGCTTGGTTTAGGGTACGGGTTAGGATTAGGGTACGTGTTAGGGTTAGGGAAGGGGTTAGGGTTAGGGTACGCGTTAGGGTTAGGGTAGATATTAAACCTATCCCACTCTCTAGATACCCCTTAGCACCTAAAGGAATATTATTTGGGGATCCAGCCATGGAGAAGAGTTTAGACACTAGGATAAGATAAGGAACACACCCATTATAAAGAAATCACATTAGGATTCTCTTTTTAAGCTGTTCCTTAAGACACTAGTGCTTAGGAAATCTATTGGAGGCAGAAGCAGTCAAGGGTAGCCTAGGGTTAGGGTTAGGCTTAGGCTTAGGCTTAGGGTACGGCTTAGGGTACGGGTTCGGGGAGGGGTTCGGGTACGGCGTAGGGTATGGGTTAGGGTTAGGTTTAGGGTTAGTGATAGGGTTAGGGCTCGGTTTAGGGTACGGGTAAGGTTTAGGGTACGTGTTAGGTTTAGGGTACGTGTTAGGGTCAGGGTAGGGGTTAGGGTTAGGGTACGCGTTAGGGTTAGGGTAGTTATTAAACCTATCCCACTCTCTAGATACCCCTTAGTACGTAAAGGAATATTATTTGGGGGTCCAGCCATGGAGAAGAGTTTAGACACTGGGATAAGATAAGGAACACACCCATTATAAAGAAATCACATTAGGATTCATTTTTAAGCTGTTCCTTAAAACACTAGTGCTTAGGAAATCTATTGGAGGCAGAAGCAGTCAAGGGTAGCCTAGGGTTAGGTTTAGGCTTAGGGTTAGGGTTAGGGTATGGCTTAGGTTACGGGTTCGGGGAGGGGTGCGGGTACGGCGTAGGGTATGGGTTAGGGTTAGGGTTAGGGTTAGTGTTAGGGTTAGGGCTCGGTTTAGGGTACGGGTTAGGAATAGTGTACGTGTTAGGGTTAGGGTAGGGGTTAGGGTTAGGGTACGTGTTAGGGTTAGGGTAGTTATTAAACCTCTAGCACTCTCTAGACACCCCTTAACACGTAAAGGAATATTATTTGGGGCTCCAGCCATGGAGAAGAGTTTAGACACTGGGATAAGATAAGGAACACACCCATTATAAAGAAATCACATTAGGATTCTCTTTTTAAGCTGTTCCTTAAACACTAGTGCTTAGGAAATCTATTGGAGGCAGAAGCAGTCAAGGGTAGCCTAGGGTTAGGTTTAGGGTGAGGGTTAGGCTTAGGGTACGGCTTAGGGTACGGGATCGGGGAGGGGTTCGTGTACGGAGTAGGGTATGGGTTAGGGTTACGGTTAGGGTTAGTGTTAGGGTTAGGGCTCGGTTTAGGTTACGGGTTAGGATTAGGATACGTGTTAGGGTTAGGGTAGGGGTTAGGGTTAGGGTACGCGTTAGGGTTAGGGTAGTTATTAAACCTATCACACTCTCTAGATACCCCTTAGCACGTAAAGGAATATTATTTGGGGGTCCAGCCATGGAGAAGAGTTTAGACACTGGGATAAGATAAGGAACACACCCATTACAAAGAAATCACATTAGGATTCTCTTTTTAAGCTGTTCCTTAAAACACTAGTGCTTAGGAAATCTATTGGAGGCAGAAGAAGTCAAGGGGAGCCTAGGGTTAGGGTTAGGCTTAGGGTTAGGCTTAGGGTACGGCTTAGGGTACGGGTTCGGGGAGGGGTGTTGGTACGGCGTAGGGTATGGGTTAGGGTTAGGGTTAGGGTTAGTGTTACGGTTAGGGCTCGGTTTAGGGTACGGGTTAGGATTAGGGTACGTGTTAGGGTTAGGGTAGGGGTTAGGGTTAGGGTACGCGTTAGGGTTAGGGTAGTTATTAAACCTATCACACTCTCTAGATACCCCTTAGCACGTAAAGGAATATTATTTGGGGGTCCAGCCATGGAGAAGAGTTTAGACACTGGGATAAGATAAGGAACACACCCATTATAAAGAAATCACATTAGGATTCTCTTTTTAAGCTGTTCCTTAAAACACTAGTGCTTAGGAAATCTATTGGAGGCAGAAGCAGTCAAGGGTAGCCTAGGGTTAGGTTTAGGGTGAGGGTTAGGCTTAGGGTACGGCTTAGGGTACGGGATCGGGGAGGGGTTCGTGTACGGAGTAGGGTATGGGTTAGGGTTACGGTTAGGGTTAGTGTTAGGGTTAGGGCTCGGTTTAGGGTACGGGTTAGGATTAGGGTACGTGTTAGGGTTAGGGAAGGGGTTAGGGTTAGGGTACGCGTTAGGGTTAGGGTAGATATTAAACCTATCCCACTCTCTAGATACCCCTTAGCACCTAAAGGAATATTATTTGGGGGTCCAGCCATGGAGAAGAGTTTAGACACTAGGATAAGATAAGGAACACACCCATTATAAAGAAATCACATTAGGATTCTCTTTTTAAGCTGTTCCTTAAAACACTAGTGCTTAGGAAATCTATTGGAGGCAGAAGCATTCAAGGGTAGCCTAGGGTTAGGGTTAGGCTTAGGGTTAGGGTTAGGGTACGGATTAGGGTACGGGTTCGGGGAGGGGTGCGGGTACGGCGTAGGGTATGGGTTAGGGTTAGGGTTAGTGTTAGGGTTAGGGCTCGGTTTAGGGTACGGGTTAGGAATAGTGTACGTGTTAGGGTTAGGGTAAGGGTTAGGGTTAGGGTACGTGTTAGGGTTAGGGTAGTTATTAAACCTATCCCACTCTCTAGACACCCCTTAGCACGTAAAGGAATATTATTTGGGGGTCCAGCCATGGAGAAGAGTTTAGACACTGGGATAAGATAAGGAACACACCCATTATAAAGAAATCACATTAGGATTCTCTTTTTAAGCTGTTCCTTAAGACACTAGTGCTTAGGAAATCTATTGGAGGCAGAAGCAGTCAAGGGTAGCCTAGGGTTAGGGTTAGGCTTAGGCTTAGGCTTAGGGTACGGCTTAGGGTACGGGTTCGGGGAGGGGTTCGGGTACGGCGTAGGGTATGGGTTAGGGTTAGGGTTAGGGTTAGTGATAGGGTTAGGGCTCGGTTTAGGGTACGGGTTAGGTTTAGGGTACGTGTTAGGGTCAGGGTAGGGGTTAGGGTTAGGGTACGCGTTAGGGTTAGATTAGTTATTAAACCTCTCCCACTCTCTAGATACCCCTTAGTACGGAAAGGAATATTATTTGGGGGTCCAGCCATGGAGAAGAGTTTAGACACTGGGATAAGATAAGGAACACACCCATTATAAAGAAATCACTTTAGGATTCATTTTTAAGCTGTTCCTTAAAACACTAGTGCTTAGGAAATCTATTGGAGGCAGAAGCAGTCAAGGGTAGCCTAGGGTTAGGTTTAGGCTTAGGGTTAGGGTTAGGGTACGGCTTAGGTTACGGGTTCGGGGAGGGGTGCGGGTACGGCGTAGGGTATGGGTTAGGGTTAGGGTTAGGTTTAGTGTTAGGGTTAGGGCTCGGTTTAGGGTACGGGTTAGGAATAGTGTACGTGTTAGGGTTAGGGTAGGGGTTAGGGTTAGGGTACGTGTTAGGGTTAGGGTAGTTATTAAACCTATCCCACTCTCTAGACACCCCTTAGCACGTAAAGGAATATTATTTGGGGCTCCAGCCATGGAGAAGAGTTTAGACACTGGGATAAGATAAGGAACACACCCATTATAAAGAAATCACATTAGGATTCTCTTTTTAAGCTGTTCCTTAAACACTAGTGCTTAGAAAATCTATTGGAGGCAGAAGCAGTCAAGGGTAGCCTAGGGTTAGGTTTAGGGTGAGGGTTAGGCTTAGGGTACGGCTTAGGGTACGGGATCAGGGAGGGGTTCGTGTACGGAGTAGGGTATGGGTTAGGGTTACGGTTAGGGTTAGTGTTAGGGTTAGGGCTCGGTTTAGGGTACGGGTTAGGATTAGGATACGTGTTAGGGTTAGGGTAGGGGTTAGGGTTAGGGTACGCGTTAGGGTTAGGGTAGTTATTAAACCTATCACACTCTCTAGATACCCCTTAGCACGTAAAGGAATATTATTTGGGGGTCCAGCCATGGAGAAGAGTTTAGACACTGGGATAAGATAAGGAACACACCCATTACAAAGAAATCACATTAGGATTCTCTTTTTAAGCTGTTCCTTAAAGCACTAGTGCTTAGGAAATCTATTGGAGGCAGAAGCAGTCAAGGGTAGCCTAGGGTTAGGGTTAGGCTTAGGGTTAGGCTTAGGGTACGGCTTAGGGTACGGGTTCGGGGAGGGGTGTGGGTACGGCGTAGGGTATGGGTTAGGGTTAGGGTTAGGGTTAGTGTTAGGGTTAGGGCTCGGTTTAGGGTACGGGTTAGGATTAGGGTACGTGTTAGGGTTAGGGTAGGGGTTAGGGTTAGAGTACGCGTTAGGGTTAGGGTAGTTATTAAACCTATCACACTCTCTAGATACCCCTTAGCACGTAAAGGAATATTATTTGGGGGTCCAGCCATGGAAAAGAGTTTAGACACTAGGATAAGATAAGGAACACACCCATTATAAAGAAATCACATTAGGATTCTATTTTTAAGCTGTTCCTTAAAACACTAGTGCTTAGGAAATCTATTGGAGGCAGAAGCATTCAAGGGTAGCCTAGGGTTAGGGTTAGGCTTAGGGTTAGGCTTAGGGTACGGCTTAGGGTACGGGTTCGGGGAGGGGTGCGGGTACGGCGTAGGGTATGGGTTAGGGTTGGGGTTAGGGTTAGTGATAGGGTTAGGGCTCGGTTTAGGGTACGGGTTAGGATTAGGGTATGTGTCAGGGTTAGGGTATGGGTTAGGGTTAGGGTACACTTTAGGGTTAGGGTAGTTATTAAACCTATCCCAGTCTCTAGATACCCCTTAGCACGTAAAGGCATATTATATGGGGGTCCAGCCATGGAGAAGAGTTTAGACACTCGGATAAGATAAGGAACACACCCATTATAAAGAAATCACATTAGGATTCTCTTTTTAAGCTGTTCCTTAAGACACTAGTGCTTAGGAAATCTATTGGAGGCAGAAGCAGTCAAGGGTAGCCTAGGGTTAGGGTTAGGCTTAGGGTTAGGCTTAGGGTACGGCTTAGGGTACGGGTTCGGGGAGGGTTGCGGGTACGGCGTAGGGTATGGGTTAAGGTTAGTGTTAGGCTTAGTGTTAGGGTTCGGGCTCAGTTTAGGGTACGGGTTAGGATTAGGGTACGTGTTAGGGTTAGGGTAGGGGTTAGGGTTAGGGTACGCGTTAGGGTTAGGGTAGTTATTAAACCTATCCCACTCTCTAGACACTCCTTAGCACGTAAAGGAATATTTTTTGGGGGTTCAGCCATGGAGAAGAGTTTAGACACTGGGATAAGATAAGGAACACACCCATTATAAAGAAATCACATTAGGATTCTCTTTTTAAGCTGTTCCTTAAAACACTAGTGCTTAGGAAATCTATTGGAGGCAGAAGCAGTCAAGGGTAGCCTAGGGTTAGGGTTAGGCTTAGGGTTAGGCTTAGGGTACGGCTTAGGGTACGGGTTCGGGGAGGGGTGCGGGTATGGCGTAGGGTATGGGTTAGGGTTAGGGTTAGGGTTAGTGTTAGGGTTAGGGCTCGGTTTAGGGCACAGGTTAGGATTAGGGTACGTGTTAGGGTTAGGGAAGGGGTTAGGGTTAGGGTACGCGTTAGTGTTAGGGTAGATATTAAACCTATCCCACTCTCTAGATACCCCTTAGCACGTAAAGGAATATTATTTGGGGGTCCAGCCATGGAGAAGAGATTAGACATTAGCATAAGATAAGGAACACACCCATTATAAAGAAATCACATTAGGATTCTCTTTTTAAGCTGTTCCTTAAAACACTAGTGCTTAGGAAATCTATTGGAGGCAGAAGCATTCAAGGGTAGCCTAGGGTTAGGGTTAGGCTTAGGGTTAGGGTTAGGGTACGGCTTAGGGTACGGGTTCGGGGAGGGGTGCGGGTACGGCGTAGGGTATGGGTTAGGGTTGGGGTTAGGGTTAGTGATAGGGTTAGGGCTCGGTTTAGGGTACGGGTTAGGATTAGGGTATGTGTCAGGGTTAGGGTATGGGTTAGGGTTAGTGTACACTTTAGGGTTAGGGTAGTTATTAAACCTATCCCAGTCTCTAGATACCCCTTAGCACGTAAAGGAATATTATATGGGGGTCCAGCCATGGAGAAGAGTTTAGACACTAGGATAAGATAAGGAACACACCAATTATAAAGAAATCACATTAGGATTCTCTTTTTAAGCTGTTCCTTAAGACACTAGTGCTTAGGAAATCTATTGGAGGCAGAAGCAGTCAAGGGTAGCCTAGGGTTAGGTTTAGGCTTAGGGTTAGGCTTAGGGTACGGCTTAGGTTACGGGTTCGGGGAGGGGTTCGGGTACGGCGTAGGGTATGGGTTAGGGTTAGGGTTAGGGTTAGTGTTAGGGTTCGGGCTCGGTTTAGGGTACGGGTTAGGATTACGGTACGTGTTAGGGTTAGGGTAGGGGTTAGGGTTAGGGTAGGCGTTAGGGTTGGGGTAGTTATTAAACCTATCCCACTCTCTAGATACCCCTTAGCACGTAAAGGAATATTATTTGGGGGTCCAGCCATGGAGAAGAGTTTAGACACTAGGATAAGATAAGGAACACACCCATTATAAAGAAATCACATTAGGATTCTCTTTTTAAGCTGTTCCTTAAAACACTAGTGCTTAGGAAATCTATTGGAGGCAGAAGCAGTCAAGGGTAGCCTAGGGTTAGGGTTAGGCTTAGCGTTAGGCTTAGGGTACGGCTTAGGGTACGGGTTCGGGGAGGGGTGCGGGTATGGCGTAGGGTATGGGTTAGGGTTAGGGTTAGGGTTAGTGTTAGGGTTAGGGCTCGGTTTAGGGCACAGTTTAGGATTAGGGTACGTGTTAGGGTTAGGGAAGGAGTTAGGGTTAGGGTACGCGTTAGTGTTAGGGTAGATATTAAACCTATCCCACTCTCTAGATACCCCTTAGCACGTAAAGGAATATTATTTGGGGGTCCAGCCATGGAGAAGAGATTAGACATTAGCATAAGATAAGGAACACACCCATTATAAAGAAATCACATTAGGATTCTCTTTTTAAGCTGTTCCTTAAAACACTAGTGCTTAGGAAATCTATTGGAGGCAGAAGCATTCAAGGGTAGCCTAGGGTTAGGGTTAGGCTTAGGGTTAGGGTTAGGGTACGGCTTAGGGTACGGGTTCGGGGAGGGGTGCGGATACGGCGTAGGGTATGGGTTAGGGTTGGGGTTAGGGTTAGTGATAGGGTTAGGGCTCGGTTTAGGGTACGGGTTAGGATTAGTGTATGTGTCAGGGTTAGGGTATGGGTTAGGGTTAGGGTACACTTTAGGGTTAGGGTAGTTATTAAACCTATCCCAGTGTCTAGAAACCCCTTAGCACGTAAAGGAATATTATATGGGGGTCCAGCCATGGAGAAGAGTTTAGACACTAGGATAAGATAAGGAACACACCCATTATAAAGAAATCACATTAGGATTCTCTTTTTAAGCTGTTCCTTAAGACACTAGTGCTTAGGAAATCTATTGGAGGCAGAAGCAGTCAAGGGTAGCCTAGGGTTAGGGTTAGGCTTAGGGTTAGGCTGAGGGTACGGCTTAGGTTACGGGTTCGGGGAGGGGTTCGGGTACGGCGTAGGGTATGGGTTAGGGTTAGGGTTAGGGTTAGTGTTAGGGTTCGGGCTCGGTTTAGGGTACGGGTTAGGATTACGGTACGTGTTAGGGATAGGGTAGGGGTTAGGGTTAGGGTACGCGTTAGGGTTGGGGTAGTTATTAAACCTATCCCACTCTCTAGATACCCCTTAGCACGTAAAGGAATATTATTTGGGGGTCCAGCCATGGAGAAGAGTTTAGACACTAGGATAAGATAAGGAACACACCCATTATAAAGAAATCACATTAGGATTCTCTTTTTAAGCTGTTCCTTAAAACACTAGTGCTTAGGAAATCTATTGGAGGCAGAAGCAGTCAAGGGTAGCCTAGGGTTAGGGTTAGGCTTAGGGTTAGGGTTAGGGTACGGCTTAGGGTACGGGTTCGGGGAGGGGTGCGGGTACGGCGTAGGGTATGGGTTAGGGTTAGGGTTAGGGTTAGTGTTAGGGTTAGGGCTCGGTTTAGGGTACGGGTTAGGAATAGGGTACGTGTTAGGGTTAGGGTAGGGGTTAGGGTTAGGGTACGCGTTAGGGTTAGGGTAATTATTAAACCTATCCCACTCTCTAGACACTCCTTAGCACGTAAAGGAATATTATTTGGGGGTTCAGCCACGGAGAAGAGTTTAGACACTGGGATAAGATAAGGAACACACCCATTATAAAGAAATCACATTAGGATTCTCTTTTTAAGCTGTTCCTTAAAACACTAGTGCTTAGGAAATCTATTGGAGGCAGAAGCAGTCAAGGGTAGCCTAGGGTTAGGGTTAGGCTTAGGGTTAGTCTTAGGGTACGGCTTAGGGTACGGGTTCGGGGAGGGGTTCGGGTACGGCGTAGGGTATGGGTTAGGGTTAGGGTTAGGGTTAGTGTTAGGGTTAGGGCTTGGTTTAGGGTACGGGTTAGGATTAGGGTACGTGTTAGGGTTAGGGAAGGGGTTAGGGTTAGGGTACGCGTTAGGGTTAGGGTAGATATTAAACCTATCCCACTCTCTAGATACCCCTTAGCACCTAAAGGAATATTATTTGGGGATCCAGCCATGGAGAAGAGTTTAGACACTAGGATAAGATAAGGAACACACCCATTATAAAGAAATCACATTAGGATTCTCTTTTTAAGCTGTTCCTTAAGACACTAGTGCTTAGGAAATCTATTGGAGGCAGAAGCAGTCAAGGGTAGCCTAGGGTTAGGGTTAGGCTTAGGCTTAGGCTTAGGGTACGGCTTAGGGTACGGGTTCGGGGAGGGGTTCGGGTACGGCGTAGGGTATGGGTTAGGGTTAGGTTTAGGGTTAGTGATAGGGTTAGGGCTCGGTTTAGGGTACGGGTAAGGTTTAGGGTACGTGTTAGGTTTAGGGTACGTGTTAGGGTCAGGGTAGGGGTTAGGGTTAGGGTACGCGTTAGGGTTAGGGTAGTTATTAAACCTATCCCACTCTCTAGATACCCCTTAGTACGTAAAGGAATATTATTTGGGGGTCCAGCCATGGAGAAGAGTTTAGACACTGGGATAAGATAAGGAACACACCCATTATAAAGAAATCACATTAGGATTCATTTTTAAGCTGTTCCTTAAAACACTAGTGCTTAGGAAATCTATTGGAGGCAGAAGCAGTCAAGGGTAGCCTAGGGTTAGGTTTAGGCTTAGGGTTAGGGTTAGGGTATGGCTTAGGTTACGGGTTCGGGGAGGGGTGCGGGTACGGCGTAGGGTATGGGTTAGGGTTAGGGTTAGGGTTAGTGTTAGGGTTAGGGCTCGGTTTAGGGTACGGGTTAGGAATAGTGTACGTGTTAGGGTTAGGGTAGGGGTTAGGGTTAGGGTACGTGTTAGGGTTAGGGTAGTTATTAAACCTATCCCACTCTCTAGACACCCCTTAGCACGTAAAGGAATATTATTTGGGGCTCCAGCCATGGAGAAGAGTTTAGACACTGGGATAAGATAAGGAACACACCCATTATAAAGAAATCACATTAGGATTCTCTTTTTAAGCTGTTCCTTAAACACTAGTGCTTAGAAAATCTATTGGAGGCAGAAGCAGTCAAGGGTAGCCTAGGGTTAGGTTTAGGGTGAGGGTTAGGCTTAGGGTACGGCTTAGGGTACGGGATCAGGGAGGGGTTCGTGTACGGAGTAGGGTATGGGTTAGGGTTACGGTTAGGGTTAGTGTTAGGGTTAGGGCTCGGTTTAGGGTACGGGTTAGGATTAGGATACGTGTTAGGGTTAGGGTAGGGGTTAGGGTTAGGGTACGCGTTAGGGTTAGGGTAGTTATTAAACCTATCACACTCTCTAGATACCCCTTAGCACGTAAAGGAATATTATTTGGGGGTCCAGCCATGGAGAAGAGTTTAGACACTGGGATAAGATAAGGAACACACCCATTACAAAGAAATCACATTAGGATTCTCTTTTTAAGCTGTTCCTTAAAGCACTAGTGCTTAGGAAATCTATTGGAGGCAGAAGCAGTCAAGGGTAGCCTAGGGTTAGGGTTAGGCTTAGGGTTAGGCTTAGGGTACGGCTTAGGGTACGGGTTCGGGGAGGGGTGTGGGTACGGCGTAGGGTATGGGTTAGGGTTAGGGTTAGGGTTAGTGTTAGGGTTAGGGCTCGGTTTAGGGTACGGGTTAGGATTAGGGTACGTGTTAGGGTTAGGGTAGGGGTTAGGGTTAGAGTACGCGTTAGGGTTAGGGTAGTTATTAAACCTATCACACTCTCTAGATACCCCTTAGCACGTAAAGGAATATTATTTGGGGGTCCAGCCATGGAAAAGAGTTTAGACACTAGGATAAGATAAGGAACACACCCATTATAAAGAAATCACATTAGGATTCTATTTTTAAGCTGTTCCTTAAAACACTAGTGCTTAGGAAATCTATTGGAGGCAGAAGCATTCAAGGGTAGCCTAGGGTTAGGGTTAGGCTTAGGGTTAGGCTTAGGGTACGGCTTAGGGTACGGGTTCGGGGAGGGGTGCGGGTACGGCGTAGGGTATGGGTTAGGGTTGGGGTTAGGGTTAGTGATAGGGTTAGGGCTCGGTTTAGGGTACGGGTTAGGATTAGGGTATGTGTCAGGGTTAGGGTATGGGTTAGGGTTAGGGTACACTTTAGGGTTAGGGTAGTTATTAAACCTATCCCAGTCTCTAGATACCCCTTAGCACGTAAAGGCATATTATATGGGGGTCCAGCCATGGAGAAGAGTTTAGACACTCGGATAAGATAAGGAACACACCCATTATAAAGAAATCACATTAGGATTCTCTTTTTAAGCTGTTCCTTAAGACACTAGTGCTTAGGAAATCTATTGGAGGCAGAAGCAGTCAAGGGTAGCCTAGGGTTAGGGTTAGGCTTAGGGTTAGGCTTAGGGTACGGCTTAGGGTACGGGTTCGGGGAGGGTTGCGGGTACGGCGTAGGGTATGGGTTAAGGTTAGTGTTAGGCTTAGTGTTAGGGTTCGGGCTCAGTTTAGGGTACGGGTTAGGATTAGGGTACGTGTTAGGGTTAGGGTAGGGGTTAGGGTTAGGGTACGCGTTAGGGTTAGGGTAGTTATTAAACCTATCCCACTCTCTAGACACTCCTTAGCACGTAAAGGAATATTTTTTGGGGGTTCAGCCATGGAGAAGAGTTTAGACACTGGGATAAGATAAGGAACACACCCATTATAAAGAAATCACATTAGGATTCTCTTTTTAAGCTGTTCCTTAAAACACTAGTGCTTAGGAAATCTATTGGAGGCAGAAGCAGTCAAGGGTAGCCTAGGGTTAGGGTTAGGCTTAGGGTTAGGCTTAGGGTACGGCTTAGGGTACGGGTTCGGGGAGGGGTGCGGGTATGGCGTAGGGTATGGGTTAGGGTTAGGGTTAGGGTTAGTGTTAGGGTTAGGGCTCGGTTTAGGGCACAGGTTAGGATTAGGGTACGTGTTAGGGTTAGGGAAGGGGTTAGGGTTAGGGTACGCGTTAGTGTTAGGGTAGATATTAAACCTATCCCACTCTCTAGATACCCCTTAGCACGTAAAGGAATATTATTTGGGGGTCCAGCCATGGAGAAGAGATTAGACATTAGCATAAGATAAGGAACACACCCATTATAAAGAAATCACATTAGGATTCTCTTTTTAAGCTGTTCCTTAAAACACTAGTGCTTAGGAAATCTATTGGAGGCAGAAGCATTCAAGGGTAGCCTAGGGTTAGGGTTAGGCTTAGGGTTAGGGTTAGGGTACGGCTTAGGGTACGGGTTCGGGGAGGGGTGCGGGTACGGCGTAGGGTATGGGTTAGGGTTGGGGTTAGGGTTAGTGATAGGGTTAGGGCTCGGTTTAGGGTACGGGTTAGGATTAGGGTATGTGTCAGGGTTAGGGTATGGGTTAGGGTTAGTGTACACTTTAGGGTTAGGGTAGTTATTAAACCTATCCCAGTCTCTAGATACCCCTTAGCACGTAAAGGAATATTATATGGGGGTCCAGCCATGGAGAAGAGTTTAGACACTAGGATAAGATAAGGAACACACCAATTATAAAGAAATCACATTAGGATTCTCTTTTTAAGCTGTTCCTTAAGACACTAGTGCTTAGGAAATCTATTGGAGGCAGAAGCAGTCAAGGGTAGCCTAGGGTTAGGTTTAGGCTTAGGGTTAGGCTTAGGGTACGGCTTAGGTTACGGGTTCGGGGAGGGGTTCGGGTACGGCGTAGGGTATGGGTTAGGGTTAGGGTTAGGGTTAGTGTTAGGGTTCGGGCTCGGTTTAGGGTACGGGTTAGGATTACGGTACGTGTTAGGGTTAGGGTAGGGGTTAGGGTTAGGGTAGGCGTTAGGGTTGGGGTAGTTATTAAACCTATCCCACTCTCTAGATACCCCTTAGCACGTAAAGGAATATTATTTGGGGGTCCAGCCATGGAGAAGAGTTTAGACACTAGGATAAGATAAGGAACACACCCATTATAAAGAAATCACATTAGGATTCTCTTTTTAAGCTGTTCCTTAAAACACTAGTGCTTAGGAAATCTATTGGAGGCAGAAGCAGTCAAGGGTAGCCTAGGGTTAGGGTTAGGCTTAGCGTTAGGCTTAGGGTACGGCTTAGGGTACGGGTTCGGGGAGGGGTGCGGGTATGGCGTAGGGTATGGGTTAGGGTTAGGGTTAGGGTTAGTGTTAGGGTTAGGGCTCGGTTTAGGGCACAGTTTAGGATTAGGGTACGTGTTAGGGTTAGGGAAGGAGTTAGGGTTAGGGTACGCGTTAGTGTTAGGGTAGATATTAAACCTATCCCACTCTCTAGATACCCCTTAGCACGTAAAGGAATATTATTTGGGGGTCCAGCCATGGAGAAGAGATTAGACATTAGCATAAGATAAGGAACACACCCATTATAAAGAAATCACATTAGGATTCTCTTTTTAAGCTGTTCCTTAAAACACTAGTGCTTAGGAAATCTATTGGAGGCAGAAGCATTCAAGGGTAGCCTAGGGTTAGGGTTAGGCTTAGGGTTAGGGTTAGGGTACGGCTTAGGGTACGGGTTCGGGGAGGGGTGCGGATACGGCGTAGGGTATGGGTTAGGGTTGGGGTTAGGGTTAGTGATAGGGTTAGGGCTCGGTTTAGGGTACGGGTTAGGATTAGTGTATGTGTCAGGGTTAGGGTATGGGTTAGGGTTAGGGTACACTTTAGGGTTAGGGTAGTTATTAAACCTATCCCAGTGTCTAGAAACCCCTTAGCACGTAAAGGAATATTATATGGGGGTCCAGCCATGGAGAAGAGTTTAGACACTAGGATAAGATAAGGAACACACCCATTATAAAGAAATCACATTAGGATTCTCTTTTTAAGCTGTTCCTTAAGACACTAGTGCTTAGGAAATCTATTGGAGGCAGAAGCAGTCAAGGGTAGCCTAGGGTTAGGGTTAGGCTTAGGGTTAGGCTGAGGGTACGGCTTAGGTTACGGGTTCGGGGAGGGGTTCGGGTACGGCGTAGGGTATGGGTTAGGGTTAGGGTTAGGGTTAGTGTTAGGGTTCGGGCTCGGTTTAGGGTACGGGTTAGGATTACGGTACGTGTTAGGGATAGGGTAGGGGTTAGGGTTAGGGTACGCGTTAGGGTTGGGGTAGTTATTAAACCTATCCCACTCTCTAGATACCCCTTAGCACGTAAAGGAATATTATTTGGGGGTCCAGCCATGGAGAAGAGTTTAGACACTAGGATAAGATAAGGAACACACCCATTATAAAGAAATCACATTAGGATTCTCTTTTTAAGCTGTTCCTTAAAACACTAGTGCTTAGGAAATCTATTGGAGGCAGAAGCAGTCAAGGGTAGCCTAGGGTTAGGGTTAGGCTTAGGGTTAGGGTTAGGGTACGGCTTAGGGTACGGGTTCGGGGAGGGGTGCGGGTACGGCGTAGGGTATGGGTTAGGGTTAGGGTTAGGGTTAGTGTTAGGGTTAGGGCTCGGTTTAGGGTACGGGTTAGGAATAGGGTACGTGTTAGGGTTAGGGTAGGGGTTAGGGTTAGGGTACGCGTTAGGGTTAGGGTAATTATTAAACCTATCCCACTCTCTAGACACTCCTTAGCACGTAAAGGAATATTATTTGGGGGTTCAGCCACGGAGAAGAGTTTAGACACTGGGATAAGATAAGGAACACACCCATTATAAAGAAATCACATTAGGATTCTCTTTTTAAGCTGTTCCTTAAAACACTAGTGCTTAGGAAATCTATTGGAGGCAGAAGCAGTCAAGGGTAGCCTAGGGTTAGGGTTAGGCTTAGGGTTAGTCTTAGGGTACGGCTTAGGGTACGGGTTCGGGGAGGGGTTCGGGTACGGCGTAGGGTATGGGTTAGGGTTAGGGTTAGGGTTAGTGTTAGGGTTAGGGCTTGGTTTAGGGTACGGGTTAGGATTAGGGTACGTGTTAGGGTTAGGGAAGGGGTTAGGGTTAGGGTACGCGTTAGGGTTAGGGTAGATATTAAACCTATCCCACTCTCTAGATACCCCTTAGCACCTAAAGGAATATTATTTGGGGATCCAGCCATGGAGAAGAGTTTAGACACTAGGATAAGATAAGGAACACACCCATTATAAAGAAATCACATTAGGATTCTCTTTTTAAGCTGTTCCTTAAGACACTAGTGCTTAGGAAATCTATTGGAGGCAGAAGCAGTCAAGGGTAGCCTAGGGTTAGGGTTAGGCTTAGGCTTAGGCTTAGGGTACGGCTTAGGGTACGGGTTCGGGGAGGGGTTCGGGTACGGCGTAGGGTATGGGTTAGGGTTAGGTTTAGGGTTAGTGATAGGGTTAGGGCTCGGTTTAGGGTACGGGTAAGGTTTAGGGTACGTGTTAGGTTTAGGGTACGTGTTAGGGTCAGGGTAGGGGTTAGGGTTAGGGTACGCGTTAGGGTTAGGGTAGTTATTAAACCTATCCCACTCTCTAGATACCCCTTAGTACGTAAAGGAATATTATTTGGGGGTCCAGCCATGGAGAAGAGTTTAGACACTGGGATAAGATAAGGAACACACCCATTATAAAGAAATCACATTAGGATTCATTTTTAAGCTGTTCCTTAAAACACTAGTGCTTAGGAAATCTATTGGAGGCAGAAGCAGTCAAGGGTAGCCTAGGGTTAGGTTTAGGCTTAGGGTTAGGGTTAGGGTATGGCTTAGGTTACGGGTTCGGGGAGGGGTGCGGGTACGGCGTAGGGTATGGGTTAGGGTTAGGGTTAGGGTTAGTGTTAGGGTTAGGGCTCGGTTTAGGGTACGGGTTAGGAATAGTGTACGTGTTAGGGTTAGGGTAGGGGTTAGGGTTAGGGTACGTGTTAGGGTTAGGGTAGTTATTAAACCTCTAGCACTCTCTAGACACCCCTTAACACGTAAAGGAATATTATTTGGGGCTCCAGCCATGGAGAAGAGTTTAGACACTGGGATAAGATAAGGAACACACCCATTATAAAGAAATCACATTAGGATTCTCTTTTTAAGCTGTTCCTTAAACACTAGTGCTTAGGAAATCTATTGGAGGCAGAAGCAGTCAAGGGTAGCCTAGGGTTAGGTTTAGGGTGAGGGTTAGGCTTAGGGTACGGCTTAGGGTACGGGATCGGGGAGGGGTTCGTGTACGGAGTAGGGTATGGGTTAGGGTTACGGTTAGGGTTAGTGTTAGGGTTAGGGCTCGGTTTAGGTTACGGGTTAGGATTAGGATACGTGTTAGGGTTAGGGTAGGGGTTAGGGTTAGGGTACGCGTTAGGGTTAGGGTAGTTATTAAACCTATCACACTCTCTAGATACCCCTTAGCACGTAAAGGAATATTATTTGGGGGTCCAGCCATGGAGAAGAGTTTAGACACTGGGATAAGATAAGGAACACACCCATTACAAAGAAATCACATTAGGATTCTCTTTTTAAGCTGTTCCTTAAAACACTAGTGCTTAGGAAATCTATTGGAGGCAGAAGAAGTCAAGGGGAGCCTAGGGTTAGGGTTAGGCTTAGGGTTAGGCTTAGGGTACGGCTTAGGGTACGGGTTCGGGGAGGGGTGTTGGTACGGCGTAGGGTATGGGTTAGGGTTAGGGTTAGGGTTAGTGTTACGGTTAGGGCTCGGTTTAGGGTACGGGTTAGGATTAGGGTACGTGTTAGGGTTAGGGTAGGGGTTAGGGTTAGGGTACGCGTTAGGGTTAGGGTAGTTATTAAACCTATCACACTCTCTAGATACCCCTTAGCACGTAAAGGAATATTATTTGGGGGTCCAGCCATGGAGAAGAGTTTAGACACTGGGATAAGATAAGGAACACACCCATTATAAAGAAATCACATTAGGATTCTCTTTTTAAGCTGTTCCTTAAAACACTAGTGCTTAGGAAATCTATTGGAGGCAGAAGCAGTCAAGGGTAGCCTAGGGTTAGGTTTAGGGTGAGGGTTAGGCTTAGGGTACGGCTTAGGGTACGGGATCGGGGAGGGGTTCGTGTACGGAGTAGGGTATGGGTTAGGGTTACGGTTAGGGTTAGTGTTAGGGTTAGGGCTCGGTTTAGGGTACGGGTTAGGATTAGGGTACGTGTTAGGGTTAGGGAAGGGGTTAGGGTTAGGGTACGCGTTAGGGTTAGGGTAGATATTAAACCTATCCCACTCTCTAGATACCCCTTAGCACCTAAAGGAATATTATTTGGGGATCCAGCCATGGAGAAGAGTTTAGACACTAGGATAAGATAAGGAACACACCCATTATAAAGAAATCACATTAGGATTCTCTTTTTAAGCTGTTCCTTAAGACACTAGTGCTTAGGAAATCTATTGGAGGCAGAAGCAGTCAAGGGTAGCCTAGGGTTAGGGTTAGGCTTAGGCTTAGGCTTAGGGTACGGCTTAGGGTACGGGTTCGGGGAGGGGTTCGGGTACGGCGTAGGGTATGGGTTAGGGTTAGGGTTAGGGTTAGTGATAGGGTTAGGGCTCGGTTTAGGGTACAGGTTAGGTTTAGGGTACGTGTTAGGGTCAGGGTAGGGGTTAGGGTTAGGGTACGCGTTAGGGTTAGGGTAGTTATTAAACCTATCCCACTCTCTAGATACCCCTTAGTACGTAAAGGAATATTATTTGGGGGTCCAGCCATGGAGAAGAGTTTAGACACTGGGATAAGATAAGGAACACACCCATTATAAAGAAATCACATTAGGATTCATTTTTAAACTGTTCCTTAAAACACTAGTGCTTAGGAAATCTATTGGAGGCAGAAGCAGTCAAGGGGAGCCTAGGGTTAGGTTTAGGCTTAGGGTTAGGGTTAGGGTACGGCTTAGGTTACGGGTTCGGGGAGGGGTGCGGGTACGGGGTAGGGTATGGGTTAGGGTTAGGGTTAGGGTTAGTGTTAGGGTTAGGGCTCGGTTTAGGGTACGGGTTAGGAATAGTGTACGTGTTAGGGTTAGGGTAGGGGTTAGGGTTAGGTTACGTGTTAGGGTTAGGGTAGTTATTAAACCTAACCCACTCTCTAGACACCCCTTAGCACGTAAAGGAATATTATTTGGGGCTCCAGCCATGGAGAAGAGTTTAGACACTGGGATAAGATAAGGAACACACCCATTATAAAGAAATCACATTAGGATTCTCTTTTTAAGCTGTTCCTTAAAACACTAGTGCTTAGGAAATCTATTGGAGGCAGAAGCAGTCAAGGGTAGCCTAGGGTTAGGTTTAGGGTGAGGGTTAGGCTTAGGGTACGGCTTAGGGTACGGGATCGGGGAGGGGTTCGTGTACGGAGTAGGGTATGGGTTAGGGTTACGGTTAGGGTTAGTGTTAGGGTTAGGGCTCGGTTTAGGTTACGGGTTAGGATTAGGATACGTGTTAGGGTTAGGGTAGGGGTTAGGGTTAGGGTACGCATTAGGGTTAGGGTAGTTATTAAACCTATCACACTCTCTAGATACCCCTTAGCACGTAAAGGAATATTATTTGGGGGTCCAGCCATGGAGAAGAGTTTAGACACTGGGATAAGGTAAGGAACACACCCATTATAAAGAAATCACATTAGGATTCTCTTTTTAAGCTGTTCCTTAAAACACTAGTGCTTAGGAAATCTATTGGAGGCAGAAGCAGTCAAGGGTAGCCTAGGGTTAGGGTTAGGCTTAGGGTTAGGCTTAGGGTACGGCTTAGGGTACGGGTTCGGGGAGGGGTTCGGGTACGGCGTAGGGTATGGGTTAGGGTTAGGGTTAGGGTTAGTGTTAGGTTTAGGGCTCGGTTTAGGGTACGGGTTAGGATTAGGGTACGTGTTAGGGTTAGGGAAGGGGTTAGGGTTAGGGTACGCGTTAGGGTTAGGGTAGATATTAACCCTATCCCACTCTCTAGATACCCCTTAGCACCTAAAGGAATATTATTTGGGGATCCAGCCATGGAGAAGAGTTTAGACACTACGAGAAGATAAGGAACACACCCATTATAAAGAAATCACATTAGGATTCTCTTTTTAAGCTGTTCCTTAAGACACTAGTGCTTAGGAAATCTATTGGAGGCAGAAGCAGTCAAGGGTAGCCTAGGGTTAGGGTTAGGCTTAGGCTTAGGCTTAGGGTACGGCTTAGGGTACGGGTTCGGGGAGGGGTTCGGGTACGGCGTAGGGTATGGGTTAGGGTTAGGGTTAGGGTTAGTGATAGGGTTAGGGCTCGGTTTAGGGTACGGGTTAGGTTTAGGGTACGTGTTAGGGTCAGGGTAGGGGTTAGGGTTAGGGTACGCGTTAGGGTTAGGGTAGTTATTAAACATATCCCACTCTCTAGATACCCCTTAGTACGTAAAGGAATATTATTTGGGGGTCCAGCCATGGAGAAGAGTTTAGACACTGGGATAAGATAAGGAACACACCCATTATAAAGAAATCACATTAGGATTCATTTTTAAACTGTTCCTTAAAACACTAGTGCTTAGGAAATCTATTGGAGGCAGAAGCAGTCAAGGGTAGCCTAGGGTTAGGTTTAGGCTTAGGGTTAGGGTTAGGGTACGGCTTAGGTTACGGGTTCGGGGAGGGGTGCGGGTACGGCGTAGGGTATGGGTTAGGGTTAGGGTTAGGGTTAGTGTTAGGGTTAGGGCTCGGTTTAGGGTACGGGTTAGGAATAGTGTACGTGTTAGGGTTAGGGTAGGGGTTAGGGTTAGGGTACGTGTTAGGGTTAGGGTAGTTATTAAACCTATCCCACTCTCTAGACACCCCTTAGCACGTAAAGGAATATTATTTGGGGCTCCAGCCATGGAGAAGAGTTTAGACACTGGGATAAGATAAGGAACACACCCATTATAAAGAAATCACATTAGGATTCTCTTTTTAAGCTGTTCCTTAAAACACTAGTGCTTAGGAAATCTATTGGAGGCAGAAGCAGTCAAGGGTAGCCTAGGGTTAGGTTTAGGGTGAGGGTTAGGCTTAGGGTACGGCTTAGGGTACGGGATCGGGGAGGGGTTCGTGTACGGAGTAGGGTATGGGTTAGGGTTACGGTTAGGGTTAGTGTTAGGGTTAGGGCTCGGTTTAGGTTACGGGTTAGGATTAGGATACGTGTTAGGGTTAGGGTAGGGGTTAGGGTTAGGGTACGCGTTAGGGTTAGGGTAGTTATTAAACCTATCACACTCTCTAGATACCCCTTAGCACGTAAAGGAATATTATTTGGGGGTCCAGCCATGGAGAAGAGTTTAGACACTGGGATAAGATAAGGAACACACCCATTACAAAGAAATCACATTAGGATTCTCTTTTTAAGCTGTTCCTTAAAACACTAGTGCTTAGGAAATCTATTGGAGGCAGAAGCAGTCAAGGGTAGCCTAGGGTTAGGGTTAGGCTTAGGGTTAGGCTTAGGGTACGGCTTAGGGTACGGGTTCGGGGAGGGGTGTGGGTACGGCGTAGGGTATGGGTTAGGGTTAGGGTTAGGGTTAGTGTTAGGGTTAGGGCTCGGTTTAGGGTACGGGTTAGGATTAGGGTACGTGTTAGGGTTAGGGTAGGGGTTAGGGTTAGGGTACGCGTTAGGGTTAGGGTAGTTAGTAAACCTATCCCACTCTCTAGATACCCCTTAGCACGTAAAGGAATATTATTTGGGGGTCCAGCCATGGAGAAGAGTTTAGACACTAGGATAAGATAAGGAACACACCCATTATAAAGAAATCACATTAGGATTCTCTTTTTAAGCTGTTCCTTAAAACACTAGTGCTTAGGAAATCTATTGGAGGCAGAAGCAGTCAAGGGTAGCCTAGGGTTAGGGTTAGGCTTAGGGTTAGGCTTAGGGTACGGCTTAGGGTACGGGTTCGGGGAGGGGTGCGGCTACGGCGTAGGGTATGGGTTAGGGTTAGGGTTAGGGTTAGTGTTAGGGTTAGGGCTCGGTTTAGGGTACGAGTTAGGATTAGGGTACGTGTTAGGGTTAGGGTAGGGGTTAGGGTTAGGGTACGCGTTAGGGTTAGGGTAGTTATTAAACCTATCCCACTCTCTATATACCCCTTAGCACGTAAAGGAATATTATTTGGGGGCCCAGCCATGGAGAAGAGTTTAGACACTAGGATAAGATAAGGAACACACCCATTATAAAGAAATCACCTTAGGATTCTCTTTTTAAGCTGTTCCTTAAAACACTACTGCTTAGGAAATCAATTGGAGGCAGAAGCAGTCAAGGGTAGCCTAGGGTTAGGGTTAGGCTTAGGGTTAGGGTTAGGGTACGGCTTAGGGTACGGTTTCGGGGAGGGGTGCGGGTACGGCCTAGGGTATGAGTTAGGGTTAGGGTTAGGGTTAGTATTAGGGTTAGGGCTCGGTTTAGGGTACGGGTTAGGAGTAGGGTACGTGTTAGGGTTAGGGTAGGGGTTAGGGTTAGGGTACGTGTTAGGGTTAGGGTAGTTATTAAACCTATCCCACTCTCTAGATACCCCTTAGCTCGTAAGGGAATATTATTTGGGGGTGCAGCCATGGAGAAGAGTTTAGACACTAGTATAAGATAAGGAACACACCCATTATAAAGAAATCACATTAGGATTCTCTTTTTAAGCTGTTCCTCTAAACACTAGTGCTTAGGAAATCTATTGGAGGCAGAAGCAGTCAAGGGTAGCCTAAGGTTAGGGTTAGGCTTAGGGTTAGTCTTAGGGTACGGCTTAGGGTACGGGTTCGGGGAGGGGTTCGGGTACGGCGTAGGGTATGGGTTAGGGTTAGGGTTAGGGTTAGTGTTAGGTTTAGGGCTCAGTTTAGGGTACGGGTTAGGATTAGGGTACGTGTTAGGGTTAGGGAAGGGGTTAGGGTTAGGGTACGCGTTAGGGTTAGGGTAGATATTAACCCTATCCCACTCTCTAGATACCCCTTAGCACCTAAAGGAATATTATTTGGGGATCCAGCCATGGAGAAGAGTTTAGACACTACGAGAAGATAAGGAACACACCCATTATAAAGAAATCACATTAGGATTCTCTTTTTAAGCTGTTCCTTAAGACACTAGTGCTTAGGAAATCTATTGGAGGCAGAAGCAGTCAAGGGTAGCCTAGGGTTAGGGTTAGGCTTAGGCTTAGGCTTAGGGTACGGCTTAGGGTACGGGTTCGGGGAGGGGTTCGGGTACGGCGTAGGGTATGGGTTAGGGTTAGGGTTAGGGTTAGTGATAGGGTTAGGGCTCGGTTTAGGGTACGGGTTAGGTTTAGGGTACGTGTTAGGGTCAGGGTAGGGGTTAGGGTTAGGGTACGCGTTAGGGTTAGGGTAGTTATTAAACATATCCCACTCTCTAGATACCCCTTAGTACGTAAAGGAATATTATTTGGGGGTCCAGCCATGGAGAAGAGTTTAGACACTGGGATAAGATAAGGAACACACCCATTATAAAGAAATCACATTAGGATTCATTTTTAAACTGTTCCTTAAAACACTAGTGCTTAGGAAATCTATTGGAGGCAGAAGCAGTCAAGGGTAGCCTAGGGTTAGGTTTAGGCTTAGGGTTAGGGTTAGGGTACGGCTTAGGTTACGGGTTCGGGGAGGGGTGCGGGTACGGCGTAGGGTATGGGTTAGGGTTAGGGTTAGGGTTAGTGTTAGGGTTAGGGCTCGGTTTAGGGTACGGGTTAGGAATAGTGTACGTGTTAGGGTTAGGGTAGGGGTTAGGGTTAGGGTACGTGTTAGGGTTAGGGTAGTTATTAAACCTATCCCACTCTCTAGACACCCCTTAGCACGTAAAGGAATATTATTTGGGGCTCCAGCCATGGAGAAGAGTTTAGACACTGGGATAAGATAAGGAACACACCCATTATAAAGAAATCACATTAGGATTCTCTTTTTAAGCTGTTCCTTAAAACACTAGTGCTTAGGAAATCTATTGGAGGCAGAAGCAGTCAAGGGTAGCCTAGGGTTAGGTTTAGGGTGAGGGTTAGGCTTAGGGTACGGCTTAGGGTACGGGATCGGGGAGGGGTTCGTGTACGGAGTAGGGTATGGGTTAGGGTTACGGTTAGGGTTAGTGTTAGGGTTAGGGCTCGGTTTAGGTTACGGGTTAGGATTAGGATACGTGTTAGGGTTAGGGTAGGGGTTAGGGTTAGGGTACGCGTTAGGGTTAGGGTAGTTATTAAACCTATCACACTCTCTAGATACCCCTTAGCACGTAAAGGAATATTATTTGGGGGTCCAGCCATGGAGAAGAGTTTAGACACTGGGATAAGATAAGGAACACACCCATTACAAAGAAATCACATTAGGATTCTCTTTTTAAGCTGTTCCTTAAAACACTAGTGCTTAGGAAATCTATTGGAGGCAGAAGCAGTCAAGGGTAGCCTAGGGTTAGGGTTAGGCTTAGGGTTAGGCTTAGGGTACGGCTTAGGGTACGGGTTCGGGGAGGGGTGTGGGTACGGCGTAGGGTATGGGTTAGGGTTAGGGTTAGGGTTAGTGTTAGGGTTAGGGCTCGGTTTAGGGTACGGGTTAGGATTAGGGTACGTGTTAGGGTTAGGGTAGGGGTTAGGGTTAGGGTACGCGTTAGGGTTAGGGTAGTTAGTAAACCTATCCCACTCTCTAGATACCCCTTAGCACGTAAAGGAATATTATTTGGGGGTCCAGCCATGGAGAAGAGTTTAGACACTAGGATAAGATAAGGAACACACCCATTATAAAGAAATCACATTAGGATTCTCTTTTTAAGCTGTTCCTTAAAACACTAGTGCTTAGGAAATCTATTGGAGGCAGAAGCAGTCAAGGGTAGCCTAGGGTTAGGGTTAGGCTTAGGGTTAGGCTTAGGGTACGGCTTAGGGTACGGGTTCGTGGAGGGGTGCGGCTACGGCGTAGGGTATGGGTTAGGGTTAGGGTTAGGGTTAGTGTTAGGGTTAGGGCTCGGTTTAGGGTACGAGTTAGGATTAGGGTACGTGTTAGGGTTAGGGTAGGGGTTAGGGTTAGGGTACGCGTTAGGGTTAGGGTAGTTATTAAACCTATCCCACTCTCTAGATACCCCTTAGCACGTAAAGGAATATTATTTGGGGGCCCAGCCATGGAGAAGAGTTTAGACACTAGGATAAGATAAGGAACACACCCATTATAAAGAAATCACATTAGGATTCTCTTTTTAAGCTGTTCCTTAAAACACTACTGCTTAGGAAATCAATTGGAGGCAGAAGCAGTCAAGGGTAGCCTAGGGTTAGGGTTAGGCTTAGGGTTAGGGTTAGGGTACGGCTTAGGGTACGGTTTCGGGGAGGGGTGCGGGTACGGCCTAGGGTATGAGTTAGGGTTAGGGTTAGGGTTAGTATTAGGGTTAGGGCTCGGTTTAGGGTACGGGTTAGGAGTAGGGTACGTGTTAGGGTTAGGGTAGGGGTTAGGGTTAGGGTACGTGTTAGGGTTAGGGTAGTTATTAAACCTATCCCACTCTCTAGATACCCCTTAGCTCGTAAGGGAATATTATTTGGGGGTGCAGCCATGGAGAAGAGTTTAGACACTAGTATAAGATAAGGAACACACCCATTATAAAGAAATCACATTAGGATTCTCTTTTTAAGCTGTTCCTCTAAACACTAGTGCTTAGGAAATCTATTGGAGGCAGAAGCAGTCAAGGGTAGCCTAAGGTTAGGGTTAGGCTTAGGGTTAGGCTTAGGGTACGGCTTAGGGTACGGGTTCGGGGAGGGGTGCGGGTATGGCGTAGGGTATGGGTTAGGGTTAGGGTTAGGGTTAGTGTTAGGGTTAGGGCTCGGTTTAGGGTACGGGTTAGGATTAGGGTACGTGTTAGGGTTAGGGTAGGGGTTAGGGTTAGGGTACGCGTTAGGGTTAGGGTAGTTATTAAACCTATCCCACTCTCTAGATACCCCTTAGCACGTAAAGGAATATTATTTGGGGGTTCAGCCATGGAGAAGAGTTTAGACACTAGGATAAGATAAGGAACACACCCATTATAAAGAAATCACATTAGGATTCTCTTTTTAAGCTGTTCCTTAAAACACTAGTGCTTAGGAAATCTATTGGAGGCAGAAGCAGTCAAGGGTAGCCTAGGTTTAGGGTTAGGCTTAGGGTTAGGGTTAGGGTACGGCTTAGGGTACGGGTTCGGGGAGGGGTTCGGGTACGGCGTAGGGTATGGGTTAGGGTTAGTGTTAGGGTTAGGGCTCGGTTTAGGGTACGGGTTAGGATTAGGGTACGTGTTAGGGTTAGGGTAGGGGTTAGGGTTAGAGTACGCGTTAGGGTTAGGGTAGTTAGTAAACCTATCCCACTCTCTAGATACCCCTTAGCACGTAAAGGAATATTATTTGGGGGTCCAGTCATGGAGAAGAGTTTAGACACTAGGATAAGATAAGGAACACACCCATTATAAAGAAATCACATTAGGATTCTCTTTTTAAGCTGTTCCTTAAAACACTAGTGGTTAGGAAATATATTGGAGGCAGAAGCAGTCAAGGGTAGCTTAGGGTTAGGGTTAGGCTTAGGGTTAGGCTTAGGGTACGGCTTAGGGTACGGGTTCGGGGAGGGGTGCGGCTACGGCGTAGGGTATGGGTTAGGGTTAGGGTTAGGGTTAGTGTTAGGGTTAGGGCTCGGTTTAGGGTACGGGTTAGGATTAGGGTACGTGTTAGGGTTAGGGTAGGGGTTAGGGTTAGGGTACGCGTTAGGGTTAGGGTAGTTATTAAACCTATCCCACTCTCTAGATACCCCTTAGCACTTAAAGGAATATTATTTGGGGGCCCAGCCATGGAGAAGAGTTTAGACACTAGGATAAGATAAGGAACACACCCATTATAAAGAAATCACATTAGGATTCTCTTTTTAAGCTGTTCCTTAAAACACTACTGCTTAGGAAATCAATTGGAGGCAGAAGCAGTCAAGGGTAGCCTAGGGTTAGGGTTAGGCTTAGGGTTAGGGTTAGGGTACGGCTTAGGGTACGGGTTCGGGGAGGGGTGCGGGTATGGCGTAGGGTATGAGTTAGGGTTAGGGTTAGGGTTAGTGTTAGGGTTAGGGCTCGGTTTAGGGTACGGTTTAGGATTAGGGTACGTGTAAGGGTTAGGGTAGGGGTTAGGGTTAGGGTACGCGTTAGGGTTAGGGTAGTTATTAAACCTATCCCACTCTCTAGATACCCCTTAGCACGTAAGGGAATATTATTTGGGGGTGCAGCCATGGAGAAGAGTTTAGACACTAGGATAAGATAAGGAACACACCCATTATAAAGAAATCACATTAGGATTCTCTTTTTAAGCTGTTCCTTAAAACACTAGTGCTTAGGAAATCTATTGGAGGCAGAAGCAGTCAAGGGTAGCCTAGGTTTAGGGTTAGGCTTAAGGTTAGGGTTAGGGTACGGCTTAGGGTACGGGTTCGGGGAGGGCTTCGGGTACGGCGTAGGGTATGGGTTAGGGTTAGGGTTAGGGTTAGGGTTAGTGTTAGGGTTAGGGCTCGGTTTAGGGTACGGGTTAGGATTAGGGTACGTGTTAGGGTTAGGGTAGGGGTTAGGGTTAGGGTACGCGTTAGGGTTAGGGTAGTTAGTAAACCTATTCCACTCTCTAGATACCCCTTAGCACGTAAAGGAATATTATTTGGGGGTTCAGCCATGGAGAAGAGTTTAGACACTAGGATAAGATAAGGAACACACCCATTATAAAGAAATCACATTAGGATTCTCTTTTTAAGCTGTTCCTTAAAACACTAGTGCTTAGGAAATCTATTGGAGGCAGAAGCAGTCAAGGGTAGCCTAGGGTTAGGTTTAGGCTTAGGGTTAGGGTTAGGGTACGGCGTAGGTTACGGGTTCGGGGAGGGGTGCG
This sequence comes from Balaenoptera borealis, assembly GCF_965194805.1. Taxonomy (NCBI): domain Eukaryota; kingdom Metazoa; phylum Chordata; class Mammalia; order Artiodactyla; family Balaenopteridae; genus Balaenoptera; species Balaenoptera borealis. The sequence goes on along the minus strand of NW_028123914.1, from coordinate 125,064 downwards.
GGTACGGCATAGGGTATGGGTTAGGGTTAGGGTTAGGGTTAGTGTTAGGGTTAGGGCTCGGTTTAGGGTACGGGTTAGGATTAGGGTACGTGTTAGGGTTAGGGTAGGGGTTAGGGTTAGGGTACGTGTTAGGGTTAGGGTAGTTATTAAACCTATCCCACTCTCTAGACACCCCTTAGCACGTAAAGGAATATTATTTGGGGCTCCAGCCATGGAGAAGAGTTTAGACACTGGGATAAGATAAGGAACACACCCATTATAAAGAAATCACATTAGGATTCTCTTTTTAAGCTGTTCCTTAAAACACTAGTGCTTAGGAAATCTATTGGAGGCAGAAGCAGTCAAGGGTAGCCTAGGGTTAGGGTTAGGCTTAGGGTTAGGCTTAGGGTACGGCTTAGGGTACGGGATCGGGGAGGGGTTCGTGTACGGAGTAGGGTATGGGTTAGGGTTACGGTTAGGGTTAGTGTTAGGGTTAGGGCTCGGTTTAGGTTACGGGTTAGGATTAGGATACGTGTTAGGGTTAGGGTAGGGGTTAGGGTTAGGGTACGCGTTAGGGTTAGGGTAGTTATTAAACCTATCACACTCTCTAGATACCCCTTAGCACGTAAAGGAATATTATTTGGGGGTCTAGCCATGGAGAAGAGTTTAGACACTAGGATAAGATAAGGAACACACCCATTACAAAGAAATCACACTAGGATTCTCTTTTTAAGCTGTTCCTTAAAACACTAGTGCTTAGGAAATCTATTGGAGGCAGAAGCAGTCAAGGGTAGCCTAGGGTTAGGGTTAGGCTTAGGGTTAGGCTTAGGGTACGGCTTAGGGTACGGGTTCGGGGAGGGGTGTGGGTACGGCGTAGGGTATGGGTTAGGGTTAGGGTTAGGGTTAGTGTTAGGGTTAGGGCTCGGTTTAGGGTACGGGTTAGGATTAGGGTACGTGTTAGGGTTAGGGTAGGGGTTAGGGTTAGGGTACGCGTTAGGGTTAGGGTAGTTATTAAACCTATCACACTCTCTAGATACCCCTTAGCACGTAAAGGAATATTATTTGGGGGTCCAGCCATGGAGAAGAGTTTAGACACTGGGATAAGATAAGGAACACACCCATTATAAAGAAATCACATTAGGATTCTCTTTTTAAGCTGTTCCTTAAAACACTAGTGCTTAGGAAATCTATTGGAGGCAGAAGCAGTCAAGGTTAGCCTAGGGTTAGGGTTAGGCTTAGGGTTAGTCTTAGGGTACGGCTTAGGGTACGGGTTCGGGGAGGGGTTCGGGTACGGCGTAGGGTATGGGTTAGGGTTAGGGTTAGGGTTAGTGTTAGGGTTAGGGCTCGGTTTAGGGTACGGGTTAGGATTAGGGTACGTGTTAGGGTTAGGGAAGGGGTTAGGGTTAGGGTACGCGTTAGGGTTAGGGTAGATATTAAACCTATCCCACTCTTTAGATACCCCTTAGCACCTAAAGGAATATTATTTCGGGATCCAGCCATGGAGAAGAGTTTAGACACTAGGATAAGATAAGGAACACACCCATTATAAAGAAATCACATTAGGATTCTCTTTTTAAGCTGTTCCTTAAGACACTAGTGCTTAGGAAATCTATTGGAGGCAGAAGCAGTCAAGGGTAGCCTAGGGTTAGGGTTAGGCTTAGGCTTAGGCTTAGGGTACGGCTTAGGGTACGGGTTCGGGGAGGGGTTCGGGTACGGCGTAGGGTATGGGTTAGGGTTAGGGTTAGGGTTAGTGATAGGGTTAGGGCTCGGTTTAGGGTACGGGTTAGGTTTAGGGTACGTGTTAGGGTCAGGGTAGGGGTTAGGGTTAGGGTACGCGTTAGGGTTAGGGTAGTTATTAAACCTATCCCACTCTCTAGATACCCCTTAGTACGTAAAGGAATATTATTTGGGGGTCCAGCCATGGAGAAGAGTTTAGACACTGGGATAAGATAAGGAACACACCCATTATAAAGAAATCACATTAGGATTCATTTTTAAACTGTTCCTTAAAACACTAGTGCTTAGGAAATCTATTGGAGGCAGAAGCAGTCAAGGGTAGCCTAGGGTTAGGTTTAGGCTTAGGGTTAGGGTTAGGGTACGGCTTAGGTTACGGGTTCGGGGAGGGGTGCGGGTACGGTGTAGGGTATGGGTTAGGGTTAGGGTTAGGGTTAGTGTTAGGGTTAGGGCTCGGTTTAGGGTACGGGTTAGGAATAGTGTACGTGTTAGGGTTAGGGTAGGGGTTAGGGTTAGGGTACGTGTTAGGGTTAGGGTAGTTATTAAACCTAACCCACTCTCTAGACACCCCTTAGCACGTAAAGGAATATTATTTCGGGCTCCAGCCATGGAGAAGAGTTTAGACACTGGGATAAGATAAGGAACACACCCATTATAAATAAATCACATTAGGATTCATTTTTAAACTGTTCCTTAAAACACTAGTGCTTAGGAAATCTATTGGAGGCAGAAGCAGTCAAGGGTAGCCTAGGGTTAGGTTTAGGCTTAGGGTTAGGGTTAGGGTACGGCTTAGGTTACGGGTTCGGGGAGGGGTGCGGGTACGGCGTAGGGTATGGGTTAGGGTTAGGGTTAGGGTTAGTGTTAGGGTTAGGGCTCGGTTTAGGGTACGGGTTAGGAATAGTGTACGTGTTAGGGTTAGGGTAGGGGTTAGGGTTAGGGTACGTGTTAGGGTTAGGGTAGTTATTAAACCTATCCCACTCTCTAGACACCCCTTAGCACGTAAAGGAATATTATTTGGGGCTCCAGCCATGGAGAAGAGTTTAGACACTGGGATAAGATAAGGAACACACCCATTATAAAGAAATCACATTAGGATTCTCTTTTTAAGCTGTTCCTTAAACACTAGTGCTTAGAAAATCTATTGGAGGCAGAAGCAGTCAAGGGTAGCCTAGGGTTAGGTTTAGGGTGAGGGTTAGGCTTAGGGTACGGCTTAGGGTACGGGATCAGGGAGGGGTTCGTGTACGGAGTAGGGTATGGGTTAGGGTTACGGTTAGGGTTAGTGTTAGGGTTAGGGCTCGGTTTAGGGTACGGGTTAGGATTAGGATACGTGTTAGGGTTAGGGTAGGGGTTAGGGTTAGGGTACGCGTTAGGGTTAGGGTAGTTATTAAACCTATCACACTCTCTAGATACCCCTTAGCACGTAAAGGAATATTATTTGGGGGTCCAGCCATGGAGAAGAGTTTAGACACTGGGATAAGATAAGGAACACACCCATTACAAAGAAATCACATTAGGATTCTCTTTTTAAGCTGTTCCTTAAAGCACTAGTGCTTAGGAAATCTATTGGAGGCAGAAGCAGTCAAGGGTAGCCTAGGGTTAGGGTTAGGCTTAGGGTTAGGCTTAGGGTACGGCTTAGGGTACGGGTTCGGGGAGGGGTGTGGGTACGGCGTAGGGTATGGGTTAGGGTTAGGGTTAGGGTTAGTGTTAGGGTTAGGGCTCGGTTTAGGGTACGGGTTAGGATTAGGGTACGTGTTAGGGTTAGGGTAGGGGTTAGGGTTAGAGTACGCGTTAGGGTTAGGGTAGTTATTAAACCTATCACACTCTCTAGATACCCCTTAGCACGTAAAGGAATATTATTTGGGGGTCCAGCCATGGAAAAGAGTTTAGACACTAGGATAAGATAAGGAACAAACCCATTATAAAGAAATCACATTAGGATTCTATTTTTAAGCTGTTCCTTAAAACACTAGTGCTTAGGAAATCTATTGGAGGCAGAAGCATTCAAGGGTAGCCTAGGGTTAGGGTTAGGCTTAGGGTTAGGCTTAGGGTACGGCTTAGGGTACGGGTTCGGGGAGGGGTGCGGGTACGGCGTAGGGTATGGGTTAGGGTTGGGGTTAGGGTTAGTGATAGGGTTAGGGCTCGGTTTAGGGTACGGGTTAGGATTAGGGTATGTGTCAGGGTTAGGGTATGGGTTAGGGTTAGGGTACACTTTAGGGTTAGGGTAGTTATTAAACCTATCCCAGTCTCTAGATACCCCTTAGCACGTAAAGGCATATTATATGGGGGTCCAGCCATGGAGAAGAGTTTAGACACTCGGATAAGATAAGGAACACACCCATTATAAAGAAATCACATTAGGATTCTCTTTTTAAGCTGTTCCTTAAGACACTAGTGCTTAGGAAATCTATTGGAGGCAGAAGCAGTCAAGGGTAGCCTAGGGTTAGGGTTAGGCTTAGGGTTAGGCTTAGGGTACGGCTTAGGGTACGGGTTCGGGGAGGGTTGCGGGTACGGCGTAGGGTATGGGTTAAGGTTAGTGTTAGGCTTAGTGTTAGGGTTCGGGCTCAGTTTAGGGTACGGGTTAGGATTAGGGTACGTGTTAGGGTTAGGGTAGGGGTTAGGGTTAGGGTACGCGTTAGGGTTAGGGTAGTTATTAAACCTATCCCACTCTCTAGACACTCCTTAGCACGTAAAGGAATATTTTTTGGGGGTTCAGCCATGGAGAAGAGTTTAGACACTGGGATAAGATAAGGAACACACCCATTATAAAGAAATCACATTAGGATTCTCTTTTTAAGCTGTTCCTTAAAACACTAGTGCTTAGGAAATCTATTGGAGGCAGAAGCAGTCAAGGGTAGCCTAGGGTTAGGGTTAGGCTTAGGGTTAGGCTTAGGGTACGGCTTAGGGTACGGGTTCGGGGAGGGGTGCGGGTATGGCGTAGGGTATGGGTTAGGGTTAGGGTTAGGGTTAGTGTTAGGGTTAGGGCTCGGTTTAGGGCACAGGTTAGGATTAGGGTACGTGTTAGGGTTAGGGAAGGGGTTAGGGTTAGGGTACGCGTTAGTGTTAGGGTAGATATTAAACCTATCCCACTCTCTAGATACCCCTTAGCACGTAAAGGAATATTATTTGGGGGTCCAGCCATGGAGAAGAGATTAGACATTAGCATAAGATAAGGAACACACCCATTATAAAGAAATCACATTAGGATTCTCTTTTTAAGCTGTTCCTTAAAACACTAGTGCTTAGGAAATCTATTGGAGGCAGAAGCATTCAAGGGTAGCCTAGGGTTAGGGTTAGGCTTAGGGTTAGGGTTAGGGTACGGCTTAGGGTACGGGTTCGGGGAGGGGTGCGGGTACGGCGTAGGGTATGGGTTAGGGTTGGGGTTAGGGTTAGTGATAGGGTTAGGGCTCGGTTTAGGGTACGGGTTAGGATTAGGGTATGTGTCAGGGTTAGGGTATGGGTTAGGGTTAGGGTACACTTTAGGGTTAGGGTAGTTATTAAACCTATCCCAGTCTCTAGATACCCCTTAGCACGTAAAGGAATATTATATGGGGGTCCAGCCATGGAGAAGAGTTTAGACACTAGGATAAGATAAGGAACACACCCATTATAAAGAAATCACATTAGGATTCTCTTTTTAAGCTGTTCCTTAAGACACTAGTGCTTAGGAAATCTATTGGAGGCAGAAGCAGTCAAGGGTAGCCTAGGGTTAGGGTTAGGCTTAGGGTTAGGCTTAGGGTACGGCTTAGGTTACGGGTTCGGGGAGGGGTTCGGGTACGGCGTAGGGTATGGGTTAGGGTTAGGGTTAGGGTTAGTGTTAGGGTTCGGGCTCGGTTTAGGGTACGGGTTAGGATTACGGTACGTGTTAGGGTTAGGGTAGGGGTTAGGGTTAGGGTAGGCGTTAGGGTTGGGGTAGTTATTAAACCTATCCCACTCTCTAGATACCCCTTAGCACGTAAAGGAATATTATTTGGGGGTCCAGCCATGGAGAAGAGTTTAGACACTAGGATAAGATAAGGAACACACCCATTATAAAGAAATCACATTAGGATTCTCTTTTTAAGCTGTTCCTTAAAACACTAGTGCTTAGGAAATCTATTGGAGGCAGAAGCAGTCAAGGGTAGCCTAGGGTTAGGGTTAGGCTTAGGGTTAGGCTTAGGGTACGGCTTAGGGTACGGGTTCGTGGAGGGGTGCGGCTACGGCGTAGGGTATGGGTTAGGGTTAGGGTTAGGGTTAGTGTTAGGGTTAGGGCTCGGTTTAGGGTACGAGTTAGGATTAGGGTACGTGTTAGGGTTAGGGTAGGGGTTAGGGTTAGGGTACGCGTTAGGGTTAGGGTAGTTATTAAACCTATCCCACTCTCTAGATACCCCTTAGCACGTAAAGGAATATTATTTGGGGGCCCAGCCATGGAGAAGAGTTTAGACACTAGGATAAGATAAGGAACACACCCATTATAAAGAAATCACATTAGGATTCTCTTTTTAAGCTGTTCCTTAAAACACTACTGCTTAGGAAATCAATTGGAGGCAGAAGCAGTCAAGGGTAGCCTAGGGTTAGGGTTAGGCTTAGGGTTAGGGTTAGGGTACGGCTTAGGGTACGGTTTCGGGGAGGGGTGCGGGTACGGCCTAGGGTATGAGTTAGGGTTAGGGTTAGGGTTAGTATTAGGGTTAGGGCTCGGTTTAGGGTACGGGTTAGGAGTAGGGTACGTGTTAGGGTTAGGGTAGGGGTTAGGGTTAGGGTACGTGTTAGGGTTAGGGTAGTTATTAAACCTATCCCACTCTCTAGATACCCCTTAGCTCGTAAGGGAATATTATTTGGGGGTGCAGCCATGGAGAAGAGTTTAGACACTAGTATAAGATAAGGAACACACCCATTATAAAGAAATCACATTAGGATTCTCTTTTTAAGCTGTTCCTCTAAACACTAGTGCTTAGGAAATCTATTGGAGGCAGAAGCAGTCAAGGGTAGCCTAAGGTTAGGGTTAGGCTTAGGGTTAGGCTTAGGGTACGGCTTAGGGTACGGGTTCGGGGAGGGGTGCGGGTATGGCGTAGGGTATGGGTTAGGGTTAGGGTTAGGGTTAGTGTTAGGGTTAGGGCTCGGTTTAGGGTACGGGTTAGGATTAGGGTACGTGTTAGGGTTAGGGTAGGGGTTAGGGTTAGGGTACGCGTTAGGGTTAGGGTAGTTATTAAACCTATCCCACTCTCTAGATACCCCTTAGCACGTAAAGGAATATTATTTGGGGGTTCAGCCATGGAGAAGAGTTTAGACACTAGGATAAGATAAGGAACACACCCATTATAAAGAAATCACATTAGGATTCTCTTTTTAAGCTGTTCCTTAAAACACTAGTGCTTAGGAAATCTATTGGAGGCAGAAGCAGTCAAGGGTAGCCTAGGTTTAGGGTTAGGCTTAGGGTTAGGGTTAGGGTACGGCTTAGGGTACGGGTTCGGGGAGGGGTTCGGGTACGGCGTAGGGTATGGGTTAGGGTTAGTGTTAGGGTTAGGGCTCGGTTTAGGGTACGGGTTAGGATTAGGGTACGTGTTAGGGTTAGGGTAGGGGTTAGGGTTAGAGTACGCGTTAGGGTTAGGGTAGTTAGTAAACCTATCCCACTCTCTAGATACCCCTTAGCACGTAAAGGAATATTATTTGGGGGTCCAGTCATGGAGAAGAGTTTAGACACTAGGATAAGATAAGGAACACACCCATTATAAAGAAATCACATTAGGATTCTCTTTTTAAGCTGTTCCTTAAAACACTAGTGGTTAGGAAATATATTGGAGGCAGAAGCAGTCAAGGGTAGCTTAGGGTTAGGGTTAGGCTTAGGGTTAGGCTTAGGGTACGGCTTAGGGTACGGGTTCGGGGAGGGGTGCGGCTACGGCGTAGGGTATGGGTTAGGGTTAGGGTTAGGGTTAGTGTTAGGGTTAGGGCTCGGTTTAGGGTACGGGTTAGGATTAGGGTACGTGTTAGGGTTAGGGTAGGGGTTAGGGTTAGGGTACGCGTTAGGGTTAGGGTAGTTATTAAACCTATCCCACTCTCTAGATACCCCTTAGCACTTAAAGGAATATTATTTGGGGGCCCAGCCATGGAGAAGAGTTTAGACACTAGGATAAGATAAGGAACACACCCATTATAAAGAAATCACATTAGGATTCTCTTTTTAAGCTGTTCCTTAAAACACTACTGCTTAGGAAATCAATTGGAGGCAGAAGCAGTCAAGGGTAGCCTAGGGTTAGGGTTAGGCTTAGGGTTAGGGTTAGGGTACGGCTTAGGGTACGGGTTCGGGGAGGGGTGCGGGTATGGCGTAGGGTATGAGTTAGGGTTAGGGTTAGGGTTAGTGTTAGGGTTAGGGCTCGGTTTAGGGTACGGTTTAGGATTAGGGTACGTGTAAGGGTTAGGGTAGGGGTTAGGGTTAGGGTACGCGTTAGGGTTAGGGTAGTTATTAAACCTATCCCACTCTCTAGATACCCCTTAGCACGTAAGGGAATATTATTTGGGGGTGCAGCCATGGAGAAGAGTTTAGACACTAGGATAAGATAAGGAACACACCCATTATAAAGAAATCACATTAGGATTCTCTTTTTAAGCTGTTCCTTAAAACACTAGTGCTTAGGAAATCTATTGGAGGCAGAAGCAGTCAAGGGTAGCCTAGGTTTAGGGTTAGGCTTAAGGTTAGGGTTAGGGTACGGCTTAGGGTACGGGTTCGGGGAGGGCTTCGGGTACGGCGTAGGGTATGGGTTAGGGTTAGGGTTAGGGTTAGGGTTAGTGTTAGGGTTAGGGCTCGGTTTAGGGTACGGGTTAGGATTAGGGTACGTGTTAGGGTTAGGGTAGGGGTTAGGGTTAGGGTACGCGTTAGGGTTAGGGTAGTTAGTAAACCTATTCCACTCTCTAGATACCCCTTAGCACGTAAAGGAATATTATTTGGGGGTTCAGCCATGGAGAAGAGTTTAGACACTAGGATAAGATAAGGAACACACCCATTATAAAGAAATCACATTAGGATTCTCTTTTTAAGCTGTTCCTTAAAACACTAGTGCTTAGGAAATCTATTGGAGGCAGAAGCAGTCAAGGGTAGCCTAGGGTTAGGTTTAGGCTTAGGGTTAGGGTTAGGGTACGGCGTAGGTTACGGGTTCGGGGAGGGGTGCGGGTACGGCATAGGGTATGGGTTAGGGTTAGGGTTAGGGTTAGTGTTAGGGTTAGGGCTCGGTTTAGGGTACGGGTTAGGATTAGGGTACGTGTTAGGGTTAGGGTAGGGGTTAGGGTTAGGGTACGTGTTAGGGTTAGGGTAGTTATTAAACCTATCCCACTCTCTAGACACCCCTTAGCACGTAAAGGAATATTATTTGGGGCTCCAGCCATGGAGAAGAGTTTAGACACTGGGATAAGATAAGGAACACACCCATTATAAAGAAATCACATTAGGATTCTCTTTTTAAGCTGTTCCTTAAAACACTAGTGCTTAGGAAATCTATTGGAGGCAGAAGCAGTCAAGGGTAGCCTAGGGTTAGGTTTAGGGTGAGGGTTAGGCTTAGGGTACGGCTTAGGGTACGGGATCGGGGAGGGGTTCGTGTACGGAGTAGGGTATGGGTTAGGGTTACGGTTAGGGTTAGTGTTAGGGTTAGGGCTCGGTTTAGGTTACGGGTTAGGATTAGGATACGTGTTAGGGTTAGGGTAGGGGTTAGGGTTAGGGTACGCGTTAGGGTTAGGGTAGTTATTAAACCTATCACACTCTCTAGATACCCCTTAGCACGTAAAGGAATATTATTTGGGGGTCTAGCCATGGAGAAGAGTTTAGACACTAGGATAAGATAAGGAACACACCCATTACAAAGAAATCACACTAGGATTCTCTTTTTAAGCTGTTCCTTAAAACACTAGTGCTTAGGAAATCTATTGGAGGCAGAAGCAGTCAAGGGTAGCCTAGGGTTAGGGTTAGGCTTAGGGTTAGGCTTAGGGTACGGCTTAGGGTACGGGTTCGGGGAGGGGTGTGGGTACGGCGTAGGGTATGGGTTAGGGTTAGGGTTAGGGTTAGTGTTAGGGTTAGGGCTCGGTTTAGGGTACGGGTTAGGATTAGGGTACGTGTTAGGGTTAGGGTAGGGGTTAGGGTTAGGGTACGCGTTAGGGTTAGGGTAGTTATTAAACCTATCACACTCTCTAGATACCCCTTAGCACGTAAAGGAATATTATTTGGGGGTCCAGCCATGGAGAAGAGTTTAGACACTGGGATAAGATAAGGAACACACCCATTATAAAGAAATCACATTAGGATTCTCTTTTTAAGCTGTTCCTTAAAACACTAGTGCTTAGGAAATCTATTGGAGGCAGAAGCAGTCAAGGTTAGCCTAGGGTTAGGGTTAGGCTTAGGGTTAGTCTTAGGGTACGGCTTAGGGTACGGGTTCGGGGAGGGGTTCGGGTACGGCGTAGGGTATGGGTTAGGGTTAGGGTTAGGGTTAGTGTTAGGGTTAGGGCTCGGTTTAGGGTACGGGTTAGGATTAGGGTACGTGTTAGGGTTAGGGAAGGGGTTAGGGTTAGGGTACGCGTTAGGGTTAGGGTAGATATTAAACCTATCCCACTCTTTAGATACCCCTTAGCACCTAAAGGAATATTATTTCGGGATCCAGCCATGGAGAAGAGTTTAGACACTAGGATAAGATAAGGAACACACCCATTATAAAGAAATCACATTAGGATTCTCTTTTTAAGCTGTTCCTTAAGACACTAGTGCTTAGGAAATCTATTGGAGGCAGAAGCAGTCAAGGGTAGCCTAGGGTTAGGGTTAGGCTTAGGCTTAGGCTTAGGGTACGGCTTAGGGTACGGGTTCGGGGAGGGGTTCGGGTACGGCGTAGGGTATGGGTTAGGGTTAGGGTTAGGGTTAGTGATAGGGTTAGGGCTCGGTTTAGGGTACGGGTTAGGTTTAGGGTACGTGTTAGGGTCAGGGTAGGGGTTAGGGTTAGGGTACGCGTTAGGGTTAGGGTAGTTATTAAACCTATCCCACTCTCTAGATACCCCTTAGTACGTAAAGGAATATTATTTGGGGGTCCAGCCATGGAGAAGAGTTTAGACACTGGGATAAGATAAGGAACACACCCATTATAAAGAAATCACATTAGGATTCATTTTTAAACTGTTCCTTAAAACACTAGTGCTTAGGAAATCTATTGGAGGCAGAAGCAGTCAAGGGTAGCCTAGGGTTAGGTTTAGGCTTAGGGTTAGGGTTAGGGTACGGCTTAGGTTACGGGTTCGGGGAGGGGTGCGGGTACGGTGTAGGGTATGGGTTAGGGTTAGGGTTAGGGTTAGTGTTAGGGTTAGGGCTCGGTTTAGGGTACGGGTTAGGAATAGTGTACGTGTTAGGGTTAGGGTAGGGGTTAGGGTTAGGGTACGTGTTAGGGTTAGGGTAGTTATTAAACCTAACCCACTCTCTAGACACCCCTTAGCACGTAAAGGAATATTATTTCGGGCTCCAGCCATGGAGAAGAGTTTAGACACTGGGATAAGATAAGGAACACACCCATTATAAATAAATCACATTAGGATTCATTTTTAAACTGTTCCTTAAAACACTAGTGCTTAGGAAATCTATTGGAGGCAGAAGCAGTCAAGGGTAGCCTAGGGTTAGGTTTAGGCTTAGGGTTAGGGTTAGGGTACGGCTTAGGTTACGGGTTCGGGGAGGGGTGCGGGTACGGCGTAGGGTATGGGTTAGGGTTAGGGTTAGGGTTAGTGTTAGGGTTAGGGCTCGGTTTAGGGTACGGGTTAGGAATAGTGTACGTGTTAGGGTTAGGGTAGGGGTTAGGGTTAGGGTACGTGTTAGGGTTAGGGTAGTTATTAAACCTATCCCACTCTCTAGACACCCCTTAGCACGTAAAGGAATATTATTTGGGGCTCCAGCCATGGAGAAGAGTTTAGACACTGGGATAAGATAAGGAACACACCCATTATAAAGAAATCACATTAGGATTCTCTTTTTAAGCTGTTCCTTAAACACTAGTGCTTAGAAAATCTATTGGAGGCAGAAGCAGTCAAGGGTAGCCTAGGGTTAGGTTTAGGGTGAGGGTTAGGCTTAGGGTACGGCTTAGGGTACGGGATCAGGGAGGGGTTCGTGTACGGAGTAGGGTATGGGTTAGGGTTACGGTTAGGGTTAGTGTTAGGGTTAGGGCTCGGTTTAGGGTACGGGTTAGGATTAGGATACGTGTTAGGGTTAGGGTAGGGGTTAGGGTTAGGGTACGCGTTAGGGTTAGGGTAGTTATTAAACCTATCACACTCTCTAGATACCCCTTAGCACGTAAAGGAATATTATTTGGGGGTCCAGCCATGGAGAAGAGTTTAGACACTGGGATAAGATAAGGAACACACCCATTACAAAGAAATCACATTAGGATTCTCTTTTTAAGCTGTTCCTTAAAGCACTAGTGCTTAGGAAATCTATTGGAGGCAGAAGCAGTCAAGGGTAGCCTAGGGTTAGGGTTAGGCTTAGGGTTAGGCTTAGGGTACGGCTTAGGGTACGGGTTCGGGGAGGGGTGTGGGTACGGCGTAGGGTATGGGTTAGGGTTAGGGTTAGGGTTAGTGTTAGGGTTAGGGCTCGGTTTAGGGTACGGGTTAGGATTAGGGTACGTGTTAGGGTTAGGGTAGGGGTTAGGGTTAGAGTACGCGTTAGGGTTAGGGTAGTTATTAAACCTATCACACTCTCTAGATACCCCTTAGCACGTAAAGGAATATTATTTGGGGGTCCAGCCATGGAAAAGAGTTTAGACACTAGGATAAGATAAGGAACAAACCCATTATAAAGAAATCACATTAGGATTCTATTTTTAAGCTGTTCCTTAAAACACTAGTGCTTAGGAAATCTATTGGAGGCAGAAGCATTCAAGGGTAGCCTAGGGTTAGGGTTAGGCTTAGGGTTAGGCTTAGGGTACGGCTTAGGGTACGGGTTCGGGGAGGGGTGCGGGTACGGCGTAGGGTATGGGTTAGGGTTGGGGTTAGGGTTAGTGATAGGGTTAGGGCTCGGTTTAGGGTACGGGTTAGGATTAGGGTATGTGTCAGGGTTAGGGTATGGGTTAGGGTTAGGGTACACTTTAGGGTTAGGGTAGTTATTAAACCTATCCCAGTCTCTAGATACCCCTTAGCACGTAAAGGCATATTATATGGGGGTCCAGCCATGGAGAAGAGTTTAGACACTCGGATAAGATAAGGAACACACCCATTATAAAGAAATCACATTAGGATTCTCTTTTTAAGCTGTTCCTTAAGACACTAGTGCTTAGGAAATCTATTGGAGGCAGAAGCAGTCAAGGGTAGCCTAGGGTTAGGGTTAGGCTTAGGGTTAGGCTTAGGGTACGGCTTAGGGTACGGGTTCGGGGAGGGTTGCGGGTACGGCGTAGGGTATGGGTTAAGGTTAGTGTTAGGCTTAGTGTTAGGGTTCGGGCTCAGTTTAGGGTACGGGTTAGGATTAGGGTACGTGTTAGGGTTAGGGTAGGGGTTAGGGTTAGGGTACGCGTTAGGGTTAGGGTAGTTATTAAACCTATCCCACTCTCTAGACACTCCTTAGCACGTAAAGGAATATTTTTTGGGGGTTCAGCCATGGAGAAGAGTTTAGACACTGGGATAAGATAAGGAACACACCCATTATAAAGAAATCACATTAGGATTCTCTTTTTAAGCTGTTCCTTAAAACACTAGTGCTTAGGAAATCTATTGGAGGCAGAAGCAGTCAAGGGTAGCCTAGGGTTAGGGTTAGGCTTAGGGTTAGGCTTAGGGTACGGCTTAGGGTACGGGTTCGGGGAGGGGTGCGGGTATGGCGTAGGGTATGGGTTAGGGTTAGGGTTAGGGTTAGTGTTAGGGTTAGGGCTCGGTTTAGGGCACAGGTTAGGATTAGGGTACGTGTTAGGGTTAGGGAAGGGGTTAGGGTTAGGGTACGCGTTAGTGTTAGGGTAGATATTAAACCTATCCCACTCTCTAGATACCCCTTAGCACGTAAAGGAATATTATTTGGGGGTCCAGCCATGGAGAAGAGATTAGACATTAGCATAAGATAAGGAACACACCCATTATAAAGAAATCACATTAGGATTCTCTTTTTAAGCTGTTCCTTAAAACACTAGTGCTTAGGAAATCTATTGGAGGCAGAAGCATTCAAGGGTAGCCTAGGGTTAGGGTTAGGCTTAGGGTTAGGGTTAGGGTACGGCTTAGGGTACGGGTTCGGGGAGGGGTGCGGGTACGGCGTAGGGTATGGGTTAGGGTTGGGGTTAGGGTTAGTGATAGGGTTAGGGCTCGGTTTAGGGTACGGGTTAGGATTAGGGTATGTGTCAGGGTTAGGGTATGGGTTAGGGTTAGGGTACACTTTAGGGTTAGGGTAGTTATTAAACCTATCCCAGTCTCTAGATACCCCTTAGCACGTAAAGGAATATTATATGGGGGTCCAGCCATGGAGAAGAGTTTAGACACTAGGATAAGATAAGGAACACACCCATTATAAAGAAATCACATTAGGATTCTCTTTTTAAGCTGTTCCTTAAGACACTAGTGCTTAGGAAATCTATTGGAGGCAGAAGCAGTCAAGGGTAGCCTAGGGTTAGGGTTAGGCTTAGGGTTAGGCTTAGGGTACGGCTTAGGTTACGGGTTCGGGGAGGGGTTCGGGTACGGCGTAGGGTATGGGTTAGGGTTAGGGTTAGGGTTAGTGTTAGGGTTCGGGCTCGGTTTAGGGTACGGGTTAGGATTACGGTACGTGTTAGGGTTAGGGTAGGGGTTAGGGTTAGGGTAGGCGTTAGGGTTGGGGTAGTTATTAAACCTATCCCACTCTCTAGATACCCCTTAGCACGTAAAGGAATATTATTTGGGGGTCCAGCCATGGAGAAGAGTTTAGACACTAGGATAAGATAAGGAACACACCCATTATAAAGAAATCACATTAGGATTCTCTTTTTAAGCTGTTCCTTAAAACACTAGTGCTTAGGAAATCTATTGGAGGCAGAAGCAGTCAAGGGTAGCCTAGGGTTAGGGTTAGGCTTAGCGTTAGGCTTAGGGTACGGCTTAGGGTACGGGTTCGGGGAGGGGTGCGGGTATGGCGTAGGGTATGGGTTAGGGTTAGGGTTAGGGTTAGTGTTAGGGTTAGGGCTCGGTTTAGGGCACAGTTTAGGATTAGGGTACGTGTTAGGGTTAGGGAAGGAGTTAGGGTTAGGGTACGCGTTAGTGTTAGGGTAGATATTAAACCTATCCCACTCTCTAGATACCCCTTAGCACGTAAAGGAATATTATTTGGGGGTCCAGCCATGGAGAAGAGATTAGACATTAGCATAAGATAAGGAACACACCCATTATAAAGAAATCACATTAGGATTCTCTTTTTAAGCTGTTCCTTAAAACACTAGTGCTTAGGAAATCTATTGGAGGCAGAAGCATTCAAGGGTAGCCTAGGGTTAGGGTTAGGCTTAGGGTTAGGGTTAGGGTACGGCTTAGGGTACGGGTTCGGGGAGGGGTGCGGATACGGCGTAGGGTATGGGTTAGGGTTGGGGTTAGGGTTAGTGATAGGGTTAGGGCTCGGTTTAGGGTACGGGTTAGGATTAGTGTATGTGTCAGGGTTAGGGTATGGGTTAGGGTTAGGGTACACTTTAGGGTTAGGGTAGTTATTAAACCTATCCCAGTGTCTAGAAACCCCTTAGCACGTAAAGGAATATTATATGGGGGTCCAGCCATGGAGAAGAGTTTAGACACTAGGATAAGATAAGGAACACACCCATTATAAAGAAATCACATTAGGATTCTCTTTTTAAGCTGTTCCTTAAGACACTAGTGCTTAGGAAATCTATTGGAGGCAGAAGCAGTCAAGGGTAGCCTAGGGTTAGGGTTAGGCTTAGGGTTAGGCTGAGGGTACGGCTTAGGTTACGGGTTCGGGGAGGGGTTCGGGTACGGCGTAGGGTATGGGTTAGGGTTAGGGTTAGGGTTAGTGTTAGGGTTCGGGCTCGGTTTAGGGTACGGGTTAGGATTACGGTACGTGTTAGGGATAGGGTAGGGGTTAGGGTTAGGGTACGCGTTAGGGTTGGGGTAGTTATTAAACCTATCCCACTCTCTAGATACCCCTTAGCACGTAAAGGAATATTATTTGGGGGTCCAGCCATGGAGAAGAGTTTAGACACTAGGATAAGATAAGGAACACACCCATTATAAAGAAATCACATTAGGATTCTCTTTTTAAGCTGTTCCTTAAAACACTAGTGCTTAGGAAATCTATTGGAGGCAGAAGCAGTCAAGGGTAGCCTAGGGTTAGGGTTAGGCTTAGGGTTAGGGTTAGGGTACGGCTTAGGGTACGGGTTCGGGGAGGGGTGCGGGTACGGCGTAGGGTATGGGTTAGGGTTAGGGTTAGGGTTAGTGTTAGGGTTAGGGCTCGGTTTAGGGTACGGGTTAGGAATAGGGTACGTGTTAGGGTTAGGGTAGGGGTTAGGGTTAGGGTACGCGTTAGGGTTAGGGTAATTATTAAACCTATCCCACTCTCTAGACACTCCTTAGCACGTAAAGGAATATTATTTGGGGGTTCAGCCACGGAGAAGAGTTTAGACACTGGGATAAGATAAGGAACACACCCATTATAAAGAAATCACATTAGGATTCTCTTTTTAAGCTGTTCCTTAAAACACTAGTGCTTAGGAAATCTATTGGAGGCAGAAGCAGTCAAGGGTAGCCTAGGGTTAGGGTTAGGCTTAGGGTTAGTCTTAGGGTACGGCTTAGGGTACGGGTTCGGGGAGGGGTTCGGGTACGGCGTAGGGTATGGGTTAGGGTTAGGGTTAGGGTTAGTGTTAGGGTTAGGGCTTGGTTTAGGGTACGGGTTAGGATTAGGGTACGTGTTAGGGTTAGGGAAGGGGTTAGGGTTAGGGTACGCGTTAGGGTTAGGGTAGATATTAAACCTATCCCACTCTCTAGATACCCCTTAGCACCTAAAGGAATATTATTTGGGGATCCAGCCATGGAGAAGAGTTTAGACACTAGGATAAGATAAGGAACACACCCATTATAAAGAAATCACATTAGGATTCTCTTTTTAAGCTGTTCCTTAAAACACTAGTGGTTAGGAAATATATTGGAGGCAGAAGCAGTCAAGGGTAGCTTAGGGTTAGGGTTAGGCTTAGGGTTAGGCTTAGGGTACGGCTTAGGGTACGGGTTCGGGGAGGGGTGCGGCTACGGCGTAGGGTATGGGTTAGGGTTAGGGTTAGGGTTAGTGTTAGGGTTAGGGCTCGGTTTAGGGTACGGGTAAGGTTTAGGGTACGTGTTAGGTTTAGGGTACGTGTTAGGGTCAGGGTAGGGGTTAGGGTTAGGGTACGCGTTAGGGTTAGGGTAGTTATTAAACCTATCCCACTCTCTAGATACCCCTTAGTACGTAAAGGAATATTATTTGGGGGTCCAGCCATGGAGAAGAGTTTAGACACTGGGATAAGATAAGGAACACACCCATTACAAAGAAATCACATTAGGATTCTCTTTTTAAGCTGTTCCTTAAAACACTAGTGCTTAGGAAATCTATTGGAGGCAGAAGAAGTCAAGGGGAGCCTAGGGTTAGGGTTAGGCTTAGGGTTAGGCTTAGGGTACGGCTTAGGGTACGGGTTCGGGGAGGGGTGTTGGTACGGCGTAGGTTATGGGTTAGGGTTAGGGTTAGGGTTAGTGTTACGGTTAGGGCTCGGTTTAGGGTACGGGTTAGGATTAGGGTACGTGTTAGGGTTAGGGTAGGGGTTAGGGTTAGGGTACGCGTTAGGGTTAGGGTAGTTATTAAACCTATCACACTCTCTAGATACCCCTTAGCACGTAAAGGAATATTATTTGGGGGTCCAGCCATGGAGAAGAGTTTAGACACTGGGATAAGATAAGGAACACACCCATTATAAAGAAATCACATTAGGATTCTCTTTTTAAGCTGTTCCTTAAAACACTAGTGCTTAGGAAATCTATTGGAGGCAGAAGCAGTCAAGGGTAGCCTAGGGTTAGGTTTAGGGTGAGGGTTAGGCTTAGGGTACGGCTTAGGGTACGGGATCGGGGAGGGGTTCGTGTACGGAGTAGGGTATGGGTTAGGGTTACGGTTAGGGTTAGTGTTAGGGTTAGGGCTCGGTTTAGGGTACGGGTTAGGATTAGGGTACGTGTTAGGGTTAGGGAAGGGGTTAGGGTTAGGGTACGCGTTAGGGTTAGGGTAGATATTAACCCTATCCCACTCTCTAGATACCCCTTAGCACCTAAAGGAATATTATTTGGGGATCCAGCCATGGAGAAGAGTTTAGACACTACGAGAAGATAAGGAACACACCCATTATAAAGAAATCACATTAGGATTCTCTTTTTAAGCTGTTCCTTAAGACACTAGTGCTTAGGAAATCTATTGGAGGCAGAAGCAGTCAAGGGTAGCCTAGGGTTAGGGTTAGGCTTAGGCTTAGGCTTAGGGTACGGCTTAGGGTACGGGTTCGGGGAGGGGTTCGGGTACGGCGTAGGGTATGGGTTAGGGTTAGGGTTAGGGTTAGTGATAGGGTTAGGGCTCGGTTTAGGGTACGGGTTAGGTTTAGGGTACGTGTTAGGGTCAGGGTAGGGGTTAGGGTTAGGGTACGCGTTAGGGTTAGGGTAGTTATTAAACATATCCCACTCTCTAGATACCCCTTAGTACGTAAAGGAATATTATTTGGGGGTCCAGCCATGGAGAAGAGTTTAGACACTGGGATAAGATAAGGAACACACCCATTATAAAGAAATCACATTAGGATTCATTTTTAAACTGTTCCTTAAAACACTAGTGCTTAGGAAATCTATTGGAGGCAGAAGCAGTCAAGGGTAGCCTAGGGTTAGGTTTAGGCTTAGGGTTAGGGTTAGGGTACGGCTTAGGTTACGGGTTCGGGGAGGGGTGCGGGTACGGCGTAGGGTATGGGTTAGGGTTAGGGTTAGGGTTAGTGTTAGGGTTAGGGCTCGGTTTAGGGTACGGGTTAGGAATAGTGTACGTGTTAGGGTTAGGGTAGGGGTTAGGGTTAGGGTACGTGTTAGGGTTAGGGTAGTTATTAAACCTATCCCACTCTCTAGACACCCCTTAGCACGTAAAGGAATATTATTTGGGGCTCCAGCCATGGAGAAGAGTTTAGACACTGGGATAAGATAAGGAACACACCCATTATAAAGAAATCACATTAGGATTCTCTTTTTAAGCTGTTCCTTAAAACACTAGTGCTTAGGAAATCTATTGGAGGCAGAAGCAGTCAAGGGTAGCCTAGGGTTAGGTTTAGGGTGAGGGTTAGGCTTAGGGTACGGCTTAGGGTACGGGATCGGGGAGGGGTTCGTGTACGGAGTAGGGTATGGGTTAGGGTTACGGTTAGGGTTAGTGTTAGGGTTAGGGCTCGGTTTAGGTTACGGGTTAGGATTAGGATACGTGTTAGGGTTAGGGTAGGGGTTAGGGTTAGGGTACGCGTTAGGGTTAGGGTAGTTATTAAACCTATCACACTCTCTAGATACCCCTTAGCACGTAAAGGAATATTATTTGGGGGTCCAGCCATGGAGAAGAGATTAGACATTAGCATAAGATAAGGAACACACCCATTATAAAGAAATCACATTAGGATTCTCTTTTTAAGCTGTTCCTTAAAACACTAGTGCTTAGGAAATCTATTGGAGGCAGAAGCATTCAAGGGTAGCCTAGGGTTAGGGTTAGGCTTAGGGTTAGGGTTAGGGTACGGCTTAGGGTACGGGTTCGGGGAGGGGTGCGGATACGGCGTAGGGTATGGGTTAGGGTTGGGGTTAGGGTTAGTGATAGGGTTAGGGCTCGGTTTAGGGTACGGGTTAGGATTAGTGTATGTGTCAGGGTTAGGGTATGGGTTAGGGTTAGGGTACACTTTAGGGTTAGGGTAGTTATTAAACCTATCCCAGTGTCTAGAAACCCCTTAGCACGTAAAGGAATATTATATGGGGGTCCAGCCATGGAGAAGAGTTTAGACACTAGGATAAGATAAGGAACACACCCATTATAAAGAAATCACATTAGGATTCTCTTTTTAAGCTGTTCCTTAAGACACTAGTGCTTAGGAAATCTATTGGAGGCAGAAGCAGTCAAGGGTAGCCTAGGGTTAGGGTTAGGCTTAGGGTTAGGCTGAGGGTACGGCTTAGGTTACGGGTTCGGGGAGGGGTTCGGGTACGGCGTAGGGTATGGGTTAGGGTTAGGGTTAGGGTTAGTGTTAGGGTTCGGGCTCGGTTTAGGGTACGGGTTAGGATTACGGTACGTGTTAGGGATAGGGTAGGGGTTAGGGTTAGGGTACGCGTTAGGGTTGGGGTAGTTATTAAACCTATCCCACTCTCTAGATACCCCTTAGCACGTAAAGGAATATTATTTGGGGGTCCAGCCATGGAGAAGAGTTTAGACACTAGGATAAGATAAGGAACACACCCATTATAAAGAAATCACATTAGGATTCTCTTTTTAAGCTGTTCCTTAAAACACTAGTGCTTAGGAAATCTATTGGAGGCAGAAGCAGTCAAGGGTAGCCTAGGGTTAGGGTTAGGCTTAGGGTTAGGGTTAGGGTACGGCTTAGGGTACGGGTTCGGGGAGGGGTGCGGGTACGGCGTAGGGTATGGGTTAGGGTTAGGGTTAGGGTTAGTGTTAGGGTTAGGGCTCGGTTTAGGGTACGGGTTAGGAATAGGGTACGTGTTAGGGTTAGGGTAGGGGTTAGGGTTAGGGTACGCGTTAGGGTTAGGGTAATTATTAAACCTATCCCACTCTCTAGACACTCCTTAGCACGTAAAGGAATATTATTTGGGGGTTCAGCCACGGAGAAGAGTTTAGACACTGGGATAAGATAAGGAACACACCCATTATAAAGAAATCACATTAGGATTCTCTTTTTAAGCTGTTCCTTAAAACACTAGTGCTTAGGAAATCTATTGGAGGCAGAAGCAGTCAAGGGTAGCCTAGGGTTAGGGTTAGGCTTAGGGTTAGTCTTAGGGTACGGCTTAGGGTACGGGTTCGGGGAGGGGTTCGGGTACGGCGTAGGGTATGGGTTAGGGTTAGGGTTAGGGTTAGTGTTAGGGTTAGGGCTTGGTTTAGGGTACGGGTTAGGATTAGGGTACGTGTTAGGGTTAGGGAAGGGGTTAGGGTTAGGGTACGCGTTAGGGTTAGGGTAGATATTAAACCTATCCCACTCTCTAGATACCCCTTAGCACCTAAAGGAATATTATTTGGGGATCCAGCCATGGAGAAGAGTTTAGACACTAGGATAAGATAAGGAACACACCCATTATAAAGAAATCACATTAGGATTCTCTTTTTAAGCTGTTCCTTAAAACACTAGTGGTTAGGAAATATATTGGAGGCAGAAGCAGTCAAGGGTAGCTTAGGGTTAGGGTTAGGCTTAGGGTTAGGCTTAGGGTACGGCTTAGGGTACGGGTTCGGGGAGGGGTGCGGCTACGGCGTAGGGTATGGGTTAGGGTTAGGGTTAGGGTTAGTGTTAGGGTTAGGGCTCGGTTTAGGGTACGGGTAAGGTTTAGGGTACGTGTTAGGTTTAGGGTACGTGTTAGGGTCAGGGTAGGGGTTAGGGTTAGGGTACGCGTTAGGGTTAGGGTAGTTATTAAACCTATCCCACTCTCTAGATACCCCTTAGTACGTAAAGGAATATTATTTGGGGGTCCAGCCATGGAGAAGAGTTTAGACACTGGGATAAGATAAGGAACACACCCATTACAAAGAAATCACATTAGGATTCTCTTTTTAAGCTGTTCCTTAAAACACTAGTGCTTAGGAAATCTATTGGAGGCAGAAGAAGTCAAGGGGAGCCTAGGGTTAGGGTTAGGCTTAGGGTTAGGCTTAGGGTACGGCTTAGGGTACGGGTTCGGGGAGGGGTGTTGGTACGGCGTAGGTTATGGGTTAGGGTTAGGGTTAGGGTTAGTGTTACGGTTAGGGCTCGGTTTAGGGTACGGGTTAGGATTAGGGTACGTGTTAGGGTTAGGGTAGGGGTTAGGGTTAGGGTACGCGTTAGGGTTAGGGTAGTTATTAAACCTATCACACTCTCTAGATACCCCTTAGCACGTAAAGGAATATTATTTGGGGGTCCAGCCATGGAGAAGAGTTTAGACACTGGGATAAGATAAGGAACACACCCATTATAAAGAAATCACATTAGGATTCTCTTTTTAAGCTGTTCCTTAAAACACTAGTGCTTAGGAAATCTATTGGAGGCAGAAGCAGTCAAGGGTAGCCTAGGGTTAGGTTTAGGGTGAGGGTTAGGCTTAGGGTACGGCTTAGGGTACGGGATCGGGGAGGGGTTCGTGTACGGAGTAGGGTATGGGTTAGGGTTACGGTTAGGGTTAGTGTTAGGGTTAGGGCTCGGTTTAGGGTACGGGTTAGGATTAGGGTACGTGTTAGGGTTAGGGAAGGGGTTAGGGTTAGGGTACGCGTTAGGGTTAGGGTAGATATTAACCCTATCCCACTCTCTAGATACCCCTTAGCACCTAAAGGAATATTATTTGGGGATCCAGCCATGGAGAAGAGTTTAGACACTACGAGAAGATAAGGAACACACCCATTATAAAGAAATCACATTAGGATTCTCTTTTTAAGCTGTTCCTTAAGACACTAGTGCTTAGGAAATCTATTGGAGGCAGAAGCAGTCAAGGGTAGCCTAGGGTTAGGGTTAGGCTTAGGCTTAGGCTTAGGGTACGGCTTAGGGTACGGGTTCGGGGAGGGGTTCGGGTACGGCGTAGGGTATGGGTTAGGGTTAGGGTTAGGGTTAGTGATAGGGTTAGGGCTCGGTTTAGGGTACGGGTTAGGTTTAGGGTACGTGTTAGGGTCAGGGTAGGGGTTAGGGTTAGGGTACGCGTTAGGGTTAGGGTAGTTATTAAACATATCCCACTCTCTAGATACCCCTTAGTACGTAAAGGAATATTATTTGGGGGTCCAGCCATGGAGAAGAGTTTAGACACTGGGATAAGATAAGGAACACACCCATTATAAAGAAATCACATTAGGATTCATTTTTAAACTGTTCCTTAAAACACTAGTGCTTAGGAAATCTATTGGAGGCAGAAGCAGTCAAGGGTAGCCTAGGGTTAGGTTTAGGCTTAGGGTTAGGGTTAGGGTACGGCTTAGGTTACGGGTTCGGGGAGGGGTGCGGGTACGGCGTAGGGTATGGGTTAGGGTTAGGGTTAGGGTTAGTGTTAGGGTTAGGGCTCGGTTTAGGGTACGGGTTAGGAATAGTGTACGTGTTAGGGTTAGGGTAGGGGTTAGGGTTAGGGTACGTGTTAGGGTTAGGGTAGTTATTAAACCTATCCCACTCTCTAGACACCCCTTAGCACGTAAAGGAATATTATTTGGGGCTCCAGCCATGGAGAAGAGTTTAGACACTGGGATAAGATAAGGAACACACCCATTATAAAGAAATCACATTAGGATTCTCTTTTTAAGCTGTTCCTTAAAACACTAGTGCTTAGGAAATCTATTGGAGGCAGAAGCAGTCAAGGGTAGCCTAGGGTTAGGTTTAGGGTGAGGGTTAGGCTTAGGGTACGGCTTAGGGTACGGGATCGGGGAGGGGTTCGTGTACGGAGTAGGGTATGGGTTAGGGTTACGGTTAGGGTTAGTGTTAGGGTTAGGGCTCGGTTTAGGTTACGGGTTAGGATTAGGATACGTGTTAGGGTTAGGGTAGGGGTTAGGGTTAGGGTACGCGTTAGGGTTAGGGTAGTTATTAAACCTATCACACTCTCTAGATACCCCTTAGCACGTAAAGGAATATTATTTGGGGGTCCAGCCATGGAGAAGAGTTTAGACACTGGGATAAGATAAGGAACACACCCATTACAAAGAAATCACATTAGGATTCTCTTTTTAAGCTGTTCCTTAAAACACTAGTGCTTAGGAAATCTATTGGAGGCAGAAGCAGTCAAGGGTAGCCTAGGGTTAGGGTTAGGCTTAGGGTTAGGCTTAGGGTACGGCTTAGGGTACGGGTTCGGGGAGGGGTGTGGGTACGGCGTAGGGTATGGGTTAGGGTTAGGGTTAGGGTTAGTGTTAGGGTTAGGGCTCGGTTTAGGGTACGGGTTAGGATTAGGGTACGTGTTAGGGTTAGGGTAGGGGTTAGGGTTAGGGTACGCGTTAGGGTTAGGGTAGTTAGTAAACCTATCCCACTCTCTAGATACCCCTTAGCACGTAAAGGAATATTATTTGGGGGTCCAGCCATGGAGAAGAGTTTAGACACTAGGATAAGATAAGGAACACACCCATTATAAAGAAATCACATTAGGATTCTCTTTTTAAGCTGTTCCTTAAAACACTAGTGCTTAGGAAATCTATTGGAGGCAGAAGCAGTCAAGGGTAGCCTAGGGTTAGGGTTAGGCTTAGGGTTAGGCTTAGGGTACGGCTTAGGGTACGGGTTCGGGGAGGGGTGCGGCTACGGCGTAGGGTATGGGTTAGGGTTAGGGTTAGGGTTAGTGTTAGGGTTAGGGCTCGGTTTAGGGTACGAGTTAGGATTAGGGTACGTGTTAGGGTTAGGGTAGGGGTTAGGGTTAGGGTACGCGTTAGGGTTAGGGTAGTTATTAAACCTATCCCACTCTCTAGATACCCCTTAGCACGTAAAGGAATATTATTTGGGGGCCCAGCCATGGAGAAGAGTTTAGACACTAGGATAAGATAAGGAACACACCCATTATAAAGAAATCACATTAGGATTCTCTTTTTAAGCTGTTCCTTAAAACACTACTGCTTAGGAAATCAATTGGAGGCAGAAGCAGTCAAGGGTAGCCTAGGGTTAGGGTTAGGCTTAGGGTTAGGGTTAGGGTACGGCTTAGGGTACGGTTTCGGGGAGGGGTGCGGGTACGGCCTAGGGTATGAGTTAGGGTTAGGGTTAGGGTTAGTATTAGGGTTAGGGCTCGGTTTAGGGTACGGGTTAGGAGTAGGGTACGTGTTAGGGTTAGGGTAGGGGTTAGGGTTAGGGTACGTGTTAGGGTTAGGGTAGTTATTAAACCTATCCCACTCTCTAGATACCCCTTAGCTCGTAAGGGAATATTATTTGGGGGTGCAGCCATGGAGAAGAGTTTAGACACTAGTATAAGATAAGGAACACACCCATTATAAAGAAATCACATTAGGATTCTCTTTTTAAGCTGTTCCTCTAAACACTAGTGCTTAGGAAATCTATTGGAGGCAGAAGCAGTCAAGGGTAGCCTAAGGTTAGGGTTAGGCTTAGGGTTAGTCTTAGGGTACGGCTTAGGGTACGGGTTCGGGGAGGGGTTCGGGTACGGCGTAGGGTATGGGTTAGGGTTAGGGTTAGGGTTAGTGTTAGGTTTAGGGCTCGGTTTAGGGTACGGGTTAGGATTAGGGTACGTGTTAGGGTTAGGGAAGGGGTTAGGGTTAGGGTACGCGTTAGGGTTAGGGTAGATATTAACCCTATCCCACTCTCTAGATACCCCTTAGCACCTAAAGGAATATTATTTGGGGATCCAGCCATGGAGAAGAGTTTAGACACTACGAGAAGATAAGGAACACACCCATTATAAAGAAATCACATTAGGATTCTCTTTTTAAGCTGTTCCTTAAGACACTAGTGCTTAGGAAATCTATTGGAGGCAGAAGCAGTCAAGGGTAGCCTAGGGTTAGGGTTAGGCTTAGGCTTAGGCTTAGGGTACGGCTTAGGGTACGGGTTCGGGGAGGGGTTCGGGTACGGCGTAGGGTATGGGTTAGGGTTAGGGTTAGGGTTAGTGATAGGGTTAGGGCTCGGTTTAGGGTACGGGTTAGGTTTAGGGTACGTGTTAGGGTCAGGGTAGGGGTTAGGGTTAGGGTACGCGTTAGGGTTAGGGTAGTTATTAAACATATCCCACTCTCTAGATACCCCTTAGTACGTAAAGGAATATTATTTGGGGGTCCAGCCATGGAGAAGAGTTTAGACACTGGGATAAGATAAGGAACACACCCATTATAAAGAAATCACATTAGGATTCATTTTTAAACTGTTCCTTAAAACACTAGTGCTTAGGAAATCTATTGGAGGCAGAAGCAGTCAAGGGTAGCCTAGGGTTAGGTTTAGGCTTAGGGTTAGGGTTAGGGTACGGCTTAGGTTACGGGTTCGGGGAGGGGTGCGGGTACGGCGTAGGGTATGGGTTAGGGTTAGGGTTAGGGTTAGTGTTAGGGTTAGGGCTCGGTTTAGGGTACGGGTTAGGAATAGTGTACGTGTTAGGGTTAGGGTAGGGGTTAGGGTTAGGGTACGTGTTAGGGTTAGGGTAGTTATTAAACCTATCCCACTCTCTAGACACCCCTTAGCACGTAAAGGAATATTATTTGGGGCTCCAGCCATGGAGAAGAGTTTAGACACTGGGATAAGATAAGGAACACACCCATTATAAAGAAATCACATTAGGATTCTCTTTTTAAGCTGTTCCTTAAAACACTAGTGCTTAGGAAATCTATTGGAGGCAGAAGCAGTCAAGGGTAGCCTAGGGTTAGGTTTAGGGTGAGGGTTAGGCTTAGGGTACGGCTTAGGGTACGGGATCGGGGAGGGGTTCGTGTACGGAGTAGGGTATGGGTTAGGGTTACGGTTAGGGTTAGTGTTAGGGTTAGGGCTCGGTTTAGGTTACGGGTTAGGATTAGGATACGTGTTAGGGTTAGGGTAGGGGTTAGGGTTAGGGTACGCGTTAGGGTTAGGGTAGTTATTAAACCTATCACACTCTCTAGATAACCCTTAGCACGTAAAGGAATATTATTTGGGGGTCCAGCCATGGAGAAGAGTTTAGACACTGGGATAAGATAAGGAACACACCCATTACAAAGAAATCACATTAGGATTCTCTTTTTAAGCTGTTCCTTAAAACACTAGTGCTTAGGAAATCTATTGGAGGCAGAAGCAGTCAAGGGTAGCCTAGGGTTAGGGTTAGGCTTAGGGTTAGGCTTAGGGTACGGCTTAGGGTACGGGTTCGGGGAGGGGTGTGGGTACGGCGTAGGGTATGGGTTAGGGTTAGGGTTAGGGTTAGTGTTAGGGTTAGGGCTCGGTTTAGGGTACGGGTTAGGATTAGGGTACGTGTTAGGGTTAGGGTAGGGGTTAGGGTTAGGGTACGCGTTAGGGTTAGGGTAGTTAGTAAACCTATCCCACTCTCTAGATACCCCTTAGCACGTAAAGGAATATTATTTGGGGGTCCAGCCATGGAGAAGAGTTTAGACACTAGGATAAGATAAGGAACACACCCATTATAAAGAAATCACATTAGGATTCTCTTTTTAAGCTGTTCCTTAAAACACTAGTGCTTAGGAAATATATTGGAGGCAGAAGCAGTCAAGGGTAGCCTAGGGTTAGGGTTAGGCTTAGGGTTAGGCTTAGGGTACGGCTTAGGGTACGGGTTCGGGGAGGGGTGCGGCTACGGCGTAGGGTATGGGTTAGGGTTAGGGTTAGGGTTAGTGTTAGGGTTAGGGCTCGGTTTAGGGTACGAGTTAGGATTAGGGTACGTGTTAGGGTTAGGGTAGGGGTTAGGGTTAGGGTACGCGTTAGGGTTAGGGTAGTTATTAAACCTATCCCACTCTCTAGATACCCCTTAGCACGTAAAGGAATATTATTTGGGGGCCCAGCCATGGAGAAGAGTTTAGACACTAGGATAAGATAAGGAACACACCCATTATAAAGAAATCACATTAGGATTCTCTTTTTAAGCTGTTCCTTAAAACACTACTGCTTAGGAAATCAATTGGAGGCAGAAGCAGTCAAGGGTAGCCTAGGGTTAGGGTTAGGCTTAGGGTTAGGGTTAGGGTACGGCTTAGGGTACGGTTTCGGGGAGGGGTGCGGGTACGGCCTAGGGTATGAGTTAGGGTTAGGGTTAGGGTTAGTATTAGGGTTAGGGCTCGGTTTAGGGTACGGGTTAGGAGTAGGGTACGTGTTAGGGTTAGGGTAGGGGTTAGGGTTAGGGTACGTGTTAGGGTTAGGGTAGTTATTAAACCTATCCCACTCTCTAGATACCCCTTAGCTCGTAAGGGAATATTATTTGGGGGTGCAGCCATGGAGAAGAGTTTAGACACTAGTATAAGATAAGGAACACACCCATTATAAAGAAATCACATTAGGATTCTCTTTTTAAGCTGTTCCTCTAAACACTAGTGCTTAGGAAATCTATTGGAGGCAGAAGCAGTCAAGGGTAGCCTAAGGTTAGGGTTAGGCTTAGGGTTAGGCTTAGGGTACGGCTTAGGGTACGGGTTCGGGGAGGGGTGCGGGTATGGCGTAGGGTATGGGTTAGGGTTAGGGTTAGGGTTAGTGTTAGGGTTAGGGCTCGGTTTAGGGTACGGGTTAGGATTAGGGTACGTGTTAGGGTTAGGGTAGGGGTTAGGGTTAGGGTACGCGTTAGGGTTAGGGTAGTTATTAAACCTATCCCACTCTCTAGATACCCCTTAGCACGTAAAGGAATATTATTTGGGGGTTCAGCCATGGAGAAGAGTTTAGACACTAGGATAAGATAAGGAACACACCCATTATAAAGAAATCACATTAGGATTCTCTTTTTAAGCTGTTCCTTAAAACACTAGTGCTTAGGAAATCTATTGGAGGCAGAAGCAGTCAAGGGTAGCCTAGGTTTAGGGTTAGGCTTAGGGTTAGGGTTAGGGTACGGCTTAGGGTACGGGTTCGGGGAGGGGTTCGGGTACGGCGTAGGGTATGGGTTAGGGTTAGTGTTAGGGTTAGGGCTCGGTTTAGGGTACGGGTTAGGATTAGGGTACGTGTTAGGGTTAGGGTAGGGGTTAGGGTTAGAGTACGCGTTAGGGTTAGGGTAGTTAGTAAACCTATCCCACTCTCTAGATACCCCTTAGCACGTAAAGGAATATTATTTGGGGGTCCAGTCATGGAGAAGAGTTTAGACACTAGGATAAGATAAGGAACACACCCATTATAAAGAAATCACATTAGGATTCTCTTTTTAAGCTGTTCCTTAAAACACTAGTGGTTAGGAAATATATTGGAGGCAGAAGCAGTCAAGGGTAGCTTAGGGTTAGGGTTAGGCTTAGGGTTAGGCTTAGGGTACGGCTTAGGGTACGGGTTCGGGGAGGGGTGCGGCTACGGCGTAGGGTATGGGTTAGGGTTAGGGTTAGGGTTAGTGTTAGGGTTAGGGCTCGGTTTAGGGTACGGGTTAGGATTAGGGTACGTGTTAGGGTTAGGGTAGGGGTTAGGGTTAGGGTACGCGTTAGGGTTAGGGTAGTTATTAAACCTATCCCACTCTCTAGATACCCCTTAGCACTTAAAGGAATATTATTTGGGGGCCCAGCCATGGAGAAGAGTTTAGACACTAGGATAAGATAAGGAACACACCCATTATAAAGAAATCACATTAGGATTCTCTTTTTAAGCTGTTCCTTAAAACACTACTGCTTAGGAAATCAATTGGAGGCAGAAGCAGTCAAGGGTAGCCTAGGGTTAGGGTTAGGCTTAGGGTTAGGGTTAGGGTACGGCTTAGGGTACGGGTTCGGGGAGGGGTGCGGGTATGGCGTAGGGTATGAGTTAGGGTTAGGGTTAGGGTTAGTGTTAGGGTTAGGGCTCGGTTTAGGGTACGGTTTAGGATTAGGGTACGTGTAAGGGTTAGGGTAGGGGTTAGGGTTAGGGTACGCGTTAGGGTTAGGGTAGTTATTAAACCTATCCCACTCTCTAGATACCCCTTAGCACGTAAGGGAATATTATTTGGGGGTGCAGCCATGGAGAAGAGTTTAGACACTAGGATAAGATAAGGAACACACCCATTATAAAGAAATCACATTAGGATTCTCTTTTTAAGCTGTTCCTTAAAACACTAGTGCTTAGGAAATCTATTGGAGGCAGAAGCAGTCAAGGGTAGCCTAGGTTTAGGGTTAGGCTTAAGGTTAGGGTTAGGGTACGGCTTAGGGTACGGGTTCGGGGAGGGCTTCGGGTACGGCGTAGGGTATGGGTTAGGGTTAGGGTTAGGGTTAGGGTTAGTGTTAGGGTTAGGGCTCGGTTTAGGGTACGGGTTAGGATTAGGGTACGTGTTAGGGTTAGGGTAGGGGTTAGGGTTAGGGTACGCGTTAGGGTTAGGGTAGTTAGTAAACCTATTCCACTCTCTAGATACCCCTTAGCACGTAAAGGAATATTATTTGGGGGTTCAGCCATGGAGAAGAGTTTAGACACTAGGATAAGATAAGGAACACACCCATTATAAAGAAATCACATTAGGATTCTCTTTTTAAGCTGTTCCTTAAAACACTAGTGCTTAGGAAATCTATTGGAGGCAGAAGCAGTCAAGGGTAGCCTAGGGTTAGGTTTAGGCTTAGGGTTAGGGTTAGGGTACGGCGTAGGTTACGGGTTCGGGGAGGGGTGCGGGTACGGCATAGGGTATGGGTTAGGGTTAGGGTTAGGGTTAGTGTTAGGGTTAGGGCTCGGTTTAGGGTACGGGTTAGGATTAGGGTACGTGTTAGGGTTAGGGTAGGGGTTAGGGTTAGGGTACGTGTTAGGGTTAGGGTAGTTATTAAACCTATCCCACTCTCTAGACACCCCTTAGCACGTAAAGGAATATTATTTGGGGCTCCAGCCATGGAGAAGAGTTTAGACACTGGGATAAGATAAGGAACACACCCATTATAAAGAAATCACATTAGGATTCTCTTTTTAAGCTGTTCCTTAAAACACTAGTGCTTAGGAAATCTATTGGAGGCAGAAGCAGTCAAGGGTAGCCTAGGGTTAGGTTTAGGGTGAGGGTTAGGCTTAGGGTACGGCTTAGGGTACGGGATCGGGGAGGGGTTCGTGTACGGAGTAGGGTATGGGTTAGGGTTACGGTTAGGGTTAGTGTTAGGGTTAGGGCTCGGTTTAGGTTACGGGTTAGGATTAGGATACGTGTTAGGGTTAGGGTAGGGGTTAGGGTTAGGGTACGCGTTAGGGTTAGGGTAGTTATTAAACCTATCACACTCTCTAGATACCCCTTAGCACGTAAAGGAATATTATTTGGGGGTCCAGCCATGGAGAAGAGTTTAGACACTAGGATAAGATAAGGAACACACCCATTACAAAGAAATCACACTAGGATTCTCTTTTTAAGCTGTTCCTTAAAACACTAGTGCTTAGGAAATCTATTGGAGGCAGAAGCAGTCAAGGGTAGCCTAGGGTTAGGGTTAGGCTTAGGGTTAGGCTTAGGGTACGGCTTAGGGTACGGGTTCGGGGAGGGGTGTGGGTACGGCGTAGGGTATGGGTTAGGGTTAGGGTTAGGGTTAGTGTTAGGGTTAGGGCTCGGTTTAGGGTACGGGTTAGGATTAGGGTACGTGTTAGGGTTAGGGTAGGGGTTAGGGTTAGGGTACGCGTTAGGGTTAGGGTAGTTATTAAACCTATCACACTCTCTAGATACCCCTTAGCACGTAAAGGAATATTATTTGGGGGTCCAGCCATGGAGAAGAGTTTAGACACTGGGATAAGATAAGGAACACACCCATTATAAAGAAATCACATTAGGATTCTCTTTTTAAGCTGTTCCTTAAAACACTAGTGCTTAGGAAATCTATTGGAGGCAGAAGCAGTCAAGGGTAGCCTAGGGTTAGGTTTAGGGTGAGGGTTAGGCTTAGGGTACGGCTTAGGGTACGGGATCGGGGAGGGGTTCGTGTACGGAGTAGGGTATGGGTTAGGGTTACGGTTAGGGTTAGTGTTAGGGTTAGGGCTCGGTTTAGGTTACGGGTTAGGATTAGGATACGTGTTAGGGTTAGGGTAGGGGTTAGGGTTAGGGTACGCGTTAGGGTTAGGGTAGTTATTAAACCTATCACACTCTCTAGATACCCCTTAGCACGTAAAGGAATATTATTTGGGGGTCCAGCCATGGAGAAGAGTTTAGACACTGGGATAAGATAAGGAACACACCCATTACAAAGAAATCACATTAGGATTCTCTTTTTAAGCTGTTCCTTAAAACACTAGTGCTTAGGAAATCTATTGGAGGCAGAAGCAGTCAAGGGTAGCCTAGGCTTAGGGTTAGGCTTAGGGTTAGGCTTAGGGTACGGCTTAGGGTACGGGTTCGGGGAGGGGTGTGGGTACGGCGTAGGGTATGGGTTAGGGTTAGGGTTAGGGTTAGTGTTAGGGTTAGGGCTCAGTTTAGGGTACGGGTTAGGATTAGGATACGTGTTAGGGTTAGGGTAGGGGTTAGGGTTAGGGTATGCGTTAGGGTTAGGGTAGTTATTAAACCTATCCCAGTCTCTAGATACCCCTTAGCACGTAAAGGAATATTATATGGGGGTCCAGCCATGGAGAAGAGTTTAGACACTAGGATAAGATAAGGAACACACCCATTATAAAGAAATCACATTAGGATTCTCTTTTTAAGCTGTTCCTTAAAACACTAGTGCTTAGGAAATCTATTGGAGGCAGAAGCAGTCAAGGTTAGCCTAGGGTTAGGGTTAGGCTTAGGGTTAGTCTTAGGGTACGGCTTAGGGTACGGGTTCGGGGAGGGGTTCGGGTACGGCGTAGGGTATGGGTTAGGGTTAGGGTTAGGGTTAGTGTTAGGGTTAGGGCTCGGTTTAGGGTACGGGTTAGGATTAGGGTACGTGTTAGGGTTAGGGAAGGGGTTAGGGTTAGGGTACGCGTTAGGGTTAGGGTAGATATTAAACCTATCCCACTCTTTAGATACCCCTTAGCACCTAAAGGAATATTATTTGGGGATCCAGCAATGGAGAAGAGTTTAGACACTAGGATAAGATAAGGAACACACCCATTATAAAGAAATCACATTAGGATTCTCTTTTTAAGCTGTTCCTTAAGACACTAGTGCTTAGGAAATCTATTGGAGGCAGAAGCAGTCAAGGGTAGCCTAGGGTTAGGGTTAGGCTTAGGCTTAGGCTTAGGGTACGGCTTAGGGTACGGGTTCGGGGAGGGGTTCGGGTACGGCGTAGGGTATGGGTTAGGGTTAGGGTTAGGGTTAGTGATAGGGTTAGGGCTCGGTTTAGGGTACGGGTTAGGTTTAGGGTACGTGTTAGGGTCAGGGTAGGGGTTAGGGTTAGGGTACGCGTTAGGGTTAGGGTAGTTATTAAACCTATCCCACTCTCTAGATACCCCTTAGTACGTAAAGGAATATTATTTGGGGGTCCAGCCATGGAGAAGAGTTTAGACACTGGGATAAGATAAGGAACACACCCATTATAAAGAAATCACATTAGGATTCATTTTTAAACTGTTCCTTAAAACACTAGTGCTTAGGAAATCTATTGGAGGCAGAAGCAGTCAAGGGTAGCCTAGGGTTAGGTTTAGGCTTAGGGTTAGGGTTAGGGTACGGCTTAGGTTACGGGTTCGGGGAGGGGTGCGGGTACGGCGTAGGGTATGGGTTAGGGTTAGGGTTAGGGTTAGTGTTAGGGTTAGGGCTCGGTTTAGGGTACGGGTTAGGAATAGTGTACGTGTTAGGGTTAGGGTAGGGGTTAGGGTTAGGGTACGTGTTAGGGTTAGGGTAGTTATTAAACCTATCCCACTCTCTAGACACCCCTTAGCACGTAAAGGAATATTATTTGGGGCTCCAGCCGTGGAGAAGAGTTTAGACACTGGGATAAGATAAGGAACACACCCATTATAAAGAAATCACATTAGGATTCTCTTTTTAAGCTGTTCCTTAAAACACTAGTGCTTAGGAAATCTATTGGAGGCAGAAGCAGTCAAGGGTAGCCTAGGGTTAGGTTTAGGGTGAGGGTTAGGCTTAGGGTACGGCTTAGGGTACGGGATCGGGGAGGGGTTCGTGTACGGAGTAGGGTATGGGTTAGGGTTACGGTTAGGGTTAGTGTTAGGGTTAGGGCTCGGTTTAGGTTACGGGTTAGGATTAGGATACGTGTTAGGGTTAGGGTAGGGGTTAGGGTTAGGGTACGCGTTAGGGTTAGGGTAGTTATTAAACCTATCACACTCTCTAGATAACCCTTAGCACGTAAAGGAATATTATTTGGGGGTCCAGCCATGGAGAAGAGTTTAGACACTGGGATAAGATAAGGAACACACCCATTACAAAGAAATCACATTAGGATTCTCTTTTTAAGCTGTTCCTTAAAACACTAGTGCTTAGGAAATCTATTGGAGGCAGAAGCAGTCAAGGGTAGCCTAGGGTTAGGGTTAGGCTTAGGGTTAGGCTTAGGGTACGGCTTAGGGTACGGGTTCGGGGAGGGGTGTGGGTACGGCGTAGGGTATGGGTTAGGGTTAGGGTTAGGGTTAGTGTTAGGGTTAGGGCTCGGTTTAGGGTACGGGTTAGGATTAGGGTACGTGTTAGGGTTAGGGTAGGGGTTAGGGTTAGGGTACGCGTTAGGGTTAGGGTAGTTAGTAAACCTATCCCACTCTCTAGATACCCCTTAGCACGTAAAGGAATATTATTTGGGGGTCCAGCCATGGAGAAGAGTTTAGACACTAGGATAAGATAAGGAACACACCCATTATAAAGAAATCACATTAGGATTCTCTTTTTAAGCTGTTCCTTAAAACACTAGTGCTTAGGAAATATATTGGAGGCAGAAGCAGTCAAGGGTAGCCTAGGGTTAGGGTTAGGCTTAGGGTTAGGCTTAGGGTACGGCTTAGGGTACGGGTTCGGGGAGGGGTGCGGCTACGGCGTAGGGTATGGGTTAGGGTTAGGGTTAGGGTTAGTGTTAGGGTTAGGGCTCGGTTTAGGGTACGAGTTAGGATTAGGGTACGTGTTAGGGTGAGGGTAGGGGTTAGGGTTAGGGTACGCGTTAGGGTTAGGGTAGTTATTAAACCTATCCCACTCTCTAGATACCCCTTAGCACGTAAAGGAATATTATTTGGGGGCCCAGCCATGGAGAAGAGTTTAGACACTAGGATAAGATAAGGAACACACCCATTATAAAGAAATCACATTAGGATTCTCTTTTTAAGCTGTTCCTTAAAACACTACTGCTTAGGAAATCAATTGGAGGCAGAAGCAGTCAAGGGTAGCCTAGGGTTAGGGTTAGGCTTAGGGTTAGGGTTAGGGTACGGCTTAGGGTACGGATTCGGGGAGGGGTGCGGGTACGGCCTAGGGTATGAGTTAGGGTTAGGGTTAGGGTTAGTATTAGGGTTAGGGCTCGGTTTAGGGTACGGGTTAGGAGTAGGGTACGTGTTAGGGTTAGGGTAGGGGTTAGGGTTAGGGTACGTGTTAGGGTTAGGGTAGTTATTAAACCTATCCCACTCTCTAGATACCCCTTAGCTCGTAAGGGAATATTATTTGGGGGTGCAGCCATGGAGAAGAGTTTAGACACTAGTATAAGATAAGGAACACACCCATTATAAAGAAATCACATTAGGATTCTCTTTTTAAGCTGTTCCTCTAAATACTAGTGCTTAGGAAATCTATTGGAGGCAGAAGCAGTCAAGGGTAGCCTAAGGTTAGGGTTAGGCTTAGGGTTAGGCTTAGGGTACGGCTTAGGGTACGGGTTCGGGGAGGGGTGCGGGTATGGCGTAGGGTATGGGTTAGGGTTAGGGTTAGGGTTAGTGTTAGGGTTAGGGCTCGGTTTAGGGTACGGGTTAGGATTAGGGTACGTGTTAGGGTTAGGGTAGGGGTTAGGGTTAGGGTACGCGTTAGGGTTAGGGTAGTTATTAAACCTATCCCACTCTCTAGATACCCCTTAGCACGTAAAGGAATATTATTTGGGGGTTCAGCCATGGAGAAGAGTTTAGACACTAGGATAAGATAAGGAACACACCCATTATAAAGAAATCACATTAGGATTCTCTTTTTAAGCTGTTCCTTAAAACACTAGTGCTTAGGAAATCTATTGGAGGCAGAAGCAGTCAAGGGTAGCCTAGGTTTAGGGTTAGGCTTAGGGTTAGGGTTAGGGTACGGCTTAGGGTACGGGTTCGGGGAGGGGTTCGGGTACGGCGTAGGGTATGGGTTAGGGTTAGTGTTAGGGTTAGGGCTCGGTTTAGGGTACGGGTTAGGATTAGGGTACGTGTTAGGGTTAGGGTAGGGGTTAGGGTTAGAGTACGCGTTAGGGTTAGGGTAGTTAGTAAACCTATCCCACTCTCTAGATACCCCTTAGCACGTAAAGGAATATTATTTGGGGGTCCAGTCATGGAGAAGAGTTTAGACACTAGGATAAGATAAGGAACACACCCATTATAAAGAAATCACATTAGGATTCTCTTTTTAAGCTGTTCCTTAAAACACTAGTGCTTAGGAAATCTATTGGAGGCAGAAGCAGTCAAGGGTAGCCTAAGGTTAGGGTTAGGCTTAGGGTTAGTCTTAGGGTACGGCTTAGGGTACGGGTTCGGGGAGGGGTTCGGGTACGGCGTAGGGTATGGGTTAGGGTTAGGGTTAGGGTTAGTGTTAGGTTTAGGGCTCGGTTTAGGGTACGGGTTAGGATTAGGGTACGTGTTAGGGTTAGGGAAGGGGTTAGGGTTAGGGTACGCGTTAGGGTTAGGGTAGATATTAACCCTATCCCACTCTCTAGATACCCCTTAGCACCTAAAGGAATATTATTTGGGGATCCAGCCATGGAGAAGAGTTTAGACACTACGAGAAGATAAGGAACACACCCATTATAAAGAAATCACATTAGGATTCTCTTTTTAAGCTGTTCCTTAAGACACTAGTGCTTAGGAAATCTATTGGAGGCAGAAGCAGTCAAGGGTAGCCTAGGGTTAGGGTTAGGCTTAGGCTTAGGCTTAGGGTACGGCTTAGGGTACGGGTTCGGGGAGGGGTTCGGGTACGGCGTAGGGTATGGGTTAGGGTTAGGGTTAGGGTTAGTGATAGGGTTAGGGCTCGGTTTAGGGTACGGGTTAGGTTTAGGGTACGTGTTAGGGTCAGGGTAGGGGTTAGGGTTAGGGTACGCGTTAGGGTTAGGGTAGTTATTAAACATATCCCACTCTCTAGATACCCCTTAGTACGTAAAGGAATATTATTTGGGGGTCCAGCCATGGAGAAGAGTTTAGACACTGGGATAAGATAAGGAACACACCCATTATAAAGAAATCACATTAGGATTCATTTTTAAACTGTTCCTTAAAACACTAGTGCTTAGGAAATCTATTGGAGGCAGAAGCAGTCAAGGGTAGCCTAGGGTTAGGTTTAGGCTTAGGGTTAGGGTTAGGGTACGGCTTAGGTTACGGGTTCGGGGAGGGGTGCGGGTACGGCGTAGGGTATGGGTTAGGGTTAGGGTTAGGGTTAGTGTTAGGGTTAGGGCTCGGTTTAGGGTACGGGTTAGGAATAGTGTACGTGTTAGGGTTAGGGTAGGGGTTAGGGTTAGGGTACGTGTTAGGGTTAGGGTAGTTATTAAACCTATCCCACTCTCTAGACACCCCTTAGCACGTAAAGGAATATTATTTGGGGCTCCAGCCATGGAGAAGAGTTTAGACACTGGGATAAGATAAGGAACACACCCATTATAAAGAAATCACATTAGGATTCTCTTTTTAAGCTGTTCCTTAAAACACTAGTGCTTAGGAAATCTATTGGAGGCAGAAGCAGTCAAGGGTAGCCTAGGGTTAGGTTTAGGGTGAGGGTTAGGCTTAGGGTACGGCTTAGGGTACGGGATCGGGGAGGGGTTCGTGTACGGAGTAGGGTATGGGTTAGGGTTACGGTTAGGGTTAGTGTTAGGGTTAGGGCTCGGTTTAGGTTACGGGTTAGGATTAGGATACGTGTTAGGGTTAGGGTAGGGGTTAGGGTTAGGGTACGCGTTAGGGTTAGGGTAGTTATTAAACCTATCACACTCTCTAGATACCCCTTAGCACGTAAAGGAATATTATTTGGGGGTCCAGCCATGGAGAAGAGTTTAGACACTGGGATAAGATAAGGAACACACCCATTACAAAGAAATCACATTAGGATTCTCTTTTTAAGCTGTTCCTTAAAACACTAGTGCTTAGGAAATCTATTGGAGGCAGAAGCAGTCAAGGGTAGCCTAGGGTTAGGGTTAGGCTTAGGGTTAGGCTTAGGGTACGGCTTAGGGTACGGGTTCGGGGAGGGGTGTGGGTACGGCGTAGGGTATGGGTTAGGGTTAGGGTTAGGGTTAGTGTTAGGGTTAGGGCTCGGTTTAGGGTACGGGTTTGGATTAGGGTACGTGTTAGGGTTAGGGTAGGGGTTAGGGTTAGGGTACGCGTTAGGGTTAGGGTAGTTAGTAAACCTATCCCACTCTCTAGATACCCCTTAGCACGTAAAGGAATATTATTTGGGGGTCCAGCCATGGAGAAGAGTTTAGACACTAGGATAAGATAAGGAACACACCCATTATAAAGAAATCACATTAGGATTCTCTTTTTAAGCTGTTCCTTAAAACACTAGTGCTTAGGAAATCTATTGGAGGCAGAAGCAGTCAAGGGTAGCCTAGGGTTAGGGTTAGGCTTAGGGTTAGGCTTAGGGTACGGCTTAGGGTACGGGTTCGGGGAGGGGTGCGGCTACGGCGTAGGGTATGGGTTAGGGTTAGGGTTAGGGTTAGTGTTAGGGTTAGGGCTCGGTTTAGGGTACGAGTTAGGATTAGGGTACGTGTTAGGGTTAGGGTAGGGGTTAGGGTTAGGGTACGCGTTAGGGTTAGGGTAGTTATTAAACCTATCCCACTCTCTAGATACCCCTTAGCACGTAAAGGAATATTATTTGGGGGCCCAGCCATGGAGAAGAGTTTAGACACTAGGATAAGATAAGGAACACACCCATTATAAAGAAATCACCTTAGGATTCTCTTTTTAAGCTGTTCCTTAAAACACTACTGCTTAGGAAATCAATTGGAGGCAGAAGCAGTCAAGGGTAGCCTAGGGTTAGGGTTAGGCTTAGGGTTAGGGTTAGGGTACGGCTTAGGGTACGGTTTCGGGGAGGGGTGCGGGTACGGCCTAGGGTATGAGTTAGGGTTAGGGTTAGGGTTAGTATTAGGGTTAGGGCTCGGTTTAGGGTACGGGTTAGGAGTAGGGTACGTGTTAGGGTTAGGGTAGGGGTTAGGGTTAGGGTACGTGTTAGGGTTAGGGTAGTTATTAAACC
This sequence comes from Balaenoptera borealis, assembly GCF_965194805.1. NCBI lineage: Eukaryota > Metazoa > Chordata > Mammalia > Artiodactyla > Balaenopteridae > Balaenoptera > Balaenoptera borealis. The sequence goes on along the minus strand of NW_028123914.1, from coordinate 86,508 downwards.
TATCCCACTCTCTAGATACCCCTTAGCTCGTAAGGGAATATTATTTGGGGGTGCAGCCATGGAGAAGAGTTTAGACACTAGTATAAGATAAGGAACACACCCATTATAAAGAAATCACATTAGGATTCTCTTTTTAAGCTGTTCCTCTAAACACTAGTGCTTAGGAAATCTATTGGAGGCAGAAGCAGTCAAGGGTAGCCTAAGGTTAGGGTTAGGCTTAGGGTTAGTCTTAGGGTACGGCTTAGGGTACGGGTTCGGGGAGGGGTTCGGGTACGGCGTAGGGTATGGGTTAGGGTTAGGGTTAGGGTTAGTGTTAGGTTTAGGGCTCGGTTTAGGGTACGGGTTAGGATTAGGGTACGTGTTAGGGTTAGGGAAGGGGTTAGGGTTAGGGTACGCGTTAGGGTTAGGGTAGATATTAACCCTATCCCACTCTCTAGATACCCCTTAGCACCTAAAGGAATATTATTTGGGGATCCAGCCATGGAGAAGAGTTTAGACACTACGAGAAGATAAGGAACACACCCATTATAAAGAAATCACATTAGGATTCTCTTTTTAAGCTGTTCCTTAAGACACTAGTGCTTAGGAAATCTATTGGAGGCAGAAGCAGTCAAGGGTAGCCTAGGGTTAGGGTTAGGCTTAGGCTTAGGCTTAGGGTACGGCTTAGGGTACGGGTTCGGGGAGGGGTTCGGGTACGGCGTAGGGTATGGGTTAGGGTTAGGGTTAGGGTTAGTGATAGGGTTAGGGCTCGGTTTAGGGTACGGGTTAGGTTTAGGGTACGTGTTAGGGTCAGGGTAGGGGTTAGGGTTAGGGTACGCGTTAGGGTTAGGGTAGTTATTAAACATATCCCACTCTCTAGATACCCCTTAGTACGTAAAGGAATATTATTTGGGGGTCCAGCCATGGAGAAGAGTTTAGACACTGGGATAAGATAAGGAACACACCCATTATAAAGAAATCACATTAGGATTCATTTTTAAACTGTTCCTTAAAACACTAGTGCTTAGGAAATCTATTGGAGGCAGAAGCAGTCAAGGGTAGCCTAGGGTTAGGTTTAGGCTTAGGGTTAGGGTTAGGGTACGGCTTAGGTTACGGGTTCGGGGAGGGGTGCGGGTACGGCGTAGGGTATGGGTTAGGGTTAGGGTTAGGGTTAGTGTTAGGGTTAGGGCTCGGTTTAGGGTACGGGTTAGGAATAGTGTACGTGTTAGGGTTAGGGTAGGGGTTAGGGTTAGGGTACGTGTTAGGGTTAGGGTAGTTATTAAACCTATCCCACTCTCTAGACACCCCTTAGCACGTAAAGGAATATTATTTGGGGCTCCAGCCATGGAGAAGAGTTTAGACACTGGGATAAGATAAGGAACACACCCATTATAAAGAAATCACATTAGGATTCTCTTTTTAAGCTGTTCCTTAAAACACTAGTGCTTAGGAAATCTATTGGAGGCAGAAGCAGTCAAGGGTAGCCTAGGGTTAGGTTTAGGGTGAGGGTTAGGCTTAGGGTACGGCTTAGGGTACGGGATCGGGGAGGGGTTCGTGTACGGAGTAGGGTATGGGTTAGGGTTACGGTTAGGGTTAGTGTTAGGGTTAGGGCTCGGTTTAGGTTACGGGTTAGGATTAGGATACGTGTTAGGGTTAGGGTAGGGGTTAGGGTTAGGGTACGCGTTAGGGTTAGGGTAGTTATTAAACCTATCACACTCTCTAGATACCCCTTAGCACGTAAAGGAATATTATTTGGGGGTCCAGCCATGGAGAAGAGTTTAGACACTGGGATAAGATAAGGAACACACCCATTACAAAGAAATCACATTAGGATTCTCTTTTTAAGCTGTTCCTTAAAACACTAGTGCTTAGGAAATCTATTGGAGGCAGAAGCAGTCAAGGGTAGCCTAGGGTTAGGGTTAGGCTTAGGGTTAGGCTTAGGGTACGGCTTAGGGTACGGGTTCGGGGAGGGGTGTGGGTACGGCGTAGGGTATGGGTTAGGGTTAGGGTTAGGGTTAGTGTTAGGGTTAGGGCTCGGTTTAGGGTACGGGTTAGGATTAGGGTACGTGTTAGGGTTAGGGTAGGGGTTAGGGTTAGGGTACGCGTTAGGGTTAGGGTAGTTAGTAAACCTATCCCACTCTCTAGATACCCCTTAGCACGTAAAGGAATATTATTTGGGGGTCCAGCCATGGAGAAGAGTTTAGACACTAGGATAAGATAAGGAACACACCCATTATAAAGAAATCACATTAGGATTCTCTTTTTAAGCTGTTCCTTAAAACACTAGTGCTTAGGAAATATATTGGAGGCAGAAGCAGTCAAGGGTAGCCTAGGGTTAGGGTTAGGCTTAGGGTTAGGCTTAGGGTACGGCTTAGGGTACGGGTTCGGGGAGGGGTGCGGCTACGGCGTAGGGTATGGGTTAGGGTTAGGGTTAGGGTTAGTGTTAGGGTTAGGGCTCGGTTTAGGGTACGAGTTAGGATTAGGGTACGTGTTAGGGTTAGGGTAGGGGTTAGGGTTAGGGTACGCGTTAGGGTTAGGGTAGTTATTAAACCTATCCCACTCTCTAGATACCCCTTAGCACGTAAAGGAATATTATTTGGGGGCCCAGCCATGGAGAAGAGTTTAGACACTAGGATAAGATAAGGAACACACCCATTATAAAGAAATCACATTAGGATTCTCTTTTTAAGCTGTTCCTTAAAACACTACTGCTTAGGAAATCAATTGGAGGCAGAAGCAGTCAAGGGTAGCCTAGGGTTAGGGTTAGGCTTAGGGTTAGGGTTAGGGTACGGCTTAGGGTACGGTTTCGGGGAGGGGTGCGGGTACGGCCTAGGGTATGAGTTAGGGTTAGGGTTAGGGTTAGTATTAGGGTTAGGGCTCGGTTTAGGGTACGGGTTAGGAGTAGGGTACGTGTTAGGGTTAGGGTAGGGGTTAGGGTTAGGGTACGTGTTAGGGTTAGGGTAGTTATTAAACCTATCCCACTCTCTAGATACCCCTTAGCTCGTAAGGGAATATTATTTGGGGGTGCAGCCATGGAGAAGAGTTTAGACACTAGTATAAGATAAGGAACACACCCATTATAAAGAAATCACATTAGGATTCTCTTTTTAAGCTGTTCCTCTAAACACTAGTGCTTAGGAAATCTATTGGAGGCAGAAGCAGTCAAGGGTAGCCTAAGGTTAGGGTTAGGCTTAGGGTTAGGCTTAGGGTACGGCTTAGGGTACGGGTTCGGGGAGGGGTGCGGGTATGGCGTAGGGTATGGGTTAGGGTTAGGGTTAGGGTTAGTGTTAGGGTTAGGGCTCGGTTTAGGGTACGGGTTAGGATTAGGGTACGTGTTAGGGTTAGGGTAGGGGTTAGGGTTAGGGTACGCGTTAGGGTTAGGGTAGTTATTAAACCTATCCCACTCTCTAGATACCCCTTAGCACGTAAAGGAATATTATTTGGGGGTTCAGCCATGGAGAAGAGTTTAGACACTAGGATAAGATAAGGAACACACCCATTATAAAGAAATCACATTAGGATTCTCTTTTTAAGCTGTTCCTTAAAACACTAGTGCTTAGGAAATCTATTGGAGGCAGAAGCAGTCAAGGGTAGCCTAGGTTTAGGGTTAGGCTTAGGGTTAGGGTTAGGGTACGGCTTAGGGTACGGGTTCGGGGAGGGGTTCGGGTACGGCGTAGGGTATGGGTTAGGGTTAGTGTTAGGGTTAGGGCTCGGTTTAGGGTACGGGTTAGGATTAGGGTACGTGTTAGGGTTAGGGTAGGGGTTAGGGTTAGAGTACGCGTTAGGGTTAGGGTAGTTAGTAAACCTATCCCACTCTCTAGATACCCCTTAGCACGTAAAGGAATATTATTTGGGGGTCCAGTCATGGAGAAGAGTTTAGACACTAGGATAAGATAAGGAACACACCCATTATAAAGAAATCACATTAGGATTCTCTTTTTAAGCTGTTCCTTAAAACACTAGTGGTTAGGAAATATATTGGAGGCAGAAGCAGTCAAGGGTAGCTTAGGGTTAGGGTTAGGCTTAGGGTTAGGCTTAGGGTACGGCTTAGGGTACGGGTTCGGGGAGGGGTGCGGCTACGGCGTAGGGTATGGGTTAGGGTTAGGGTTAGGGTTAGTGTTAGGGTTAGGGCTCGGTTTAGGGTACGGGTTAGGATTAGGGTACGTGTTAGGGTTAGGGTAGGGGTTAGGGTTAGGGTACGCGTTAGGGTTAGGGTAGTTATTAAACCTATCCCACTCTCTAGATACCCCTTAGCACTTAAAGGAATATTATTTGGGGGCCCAGCCATGGAGAAGAGTTTAGACACTAGGATAAGATAAGGAACACACCCATTATAAAGAAATCACATTAGGATTCTCTTTTTAAGCTGTTCCTTAAAACACTACTGCTTAGGAAATCAATTGGAGGCAGAAGCAGTCAAGGGTAGCCTAGGGTTAGGGTTAGGCTTAGGGTTAGGGTTAGGGTACGGCTTAGGGTACGGGTTCGGGGAGGGGTGCGGGTATGGCGTAGGGTATGAGTTAGGGTTAGGGTTAGGGTTAGTGTTAGGGTTAGGGCTCGGTTTAGGGTACGGTTTAGGATTAGGGTACGTGTAAGGGTTAGGGTAGGGGTTAGGGTTAGGGTACGCGTTAGGGTTAGGGTAGTTATTAAACCTATCCCACTCTCTAGATACCCCTTAGCACGTAAGGGAATATTATTTGGGGGTGCAGCCATGGAGAAGAGTTTAGACACTAGGATAAGATAAGGAACACACCCATTATAAAGAAATCACATTAGGATTCTCTTTTTAAGCTGTTCCTTAAAACACTAGTGCTTAGGAAATCTATTGGAGGCAGAAGCAGTCAAGGGTAGCCTAGGTTTAGGGTTAGGCTTAAGGTTAGGGTTAGGGTACGGCTTAGGGTACGGGTTCGGGGAGGGCTTCGGGTACGGCGTAGGGTATGGGTTAGGGTTAGGGTTAGGGTTAGGGTTAGTGTTAGGGTTAGGGCTCGGTTTAGGGTACGGGTTAGGATTAGGGTACGTGTTAGGGTTAGGGTAGGGGTTAGGGTTAGGGTACGCGTTAGGGTTAGGGTAGTTAGTAAACCTATTCCACTCTCTAGATACCCCTTAGCACGTAAAGGAATATTATTTGGGGGTTCAGCCATGGAGAAGAGTTTAGACACTAGGATAAGATAAGGAACACACCCATTATAAAGAAATCACATTAGGATTCTCTTTTTAAGCTGTTCCTTAAAACACTAGTGCTTAGGAAATCTATTGGAGGCAGAAGCAGTCAAGGGTAGCCTAGGGTTAGGTTTAGGCTTAGGGTTAGGGTTAGGGTACGGCGTAGGTTACGGGTTCGGGGAGGGGTGCGGGTACGGCATAGGGTATGGGTTAGGGTTAGGGTTAGGGTTAGTGTTAGGGTTAGGGCTCGGTTTAGGGTACGGGTTAGGATTAGGGTACGTGTTAGGGTTAGGGTAGGGGTTAGGGTTAGGGTACGTGTTAGGGTTAGGGTAGTTATTAAACCTATCCCACTCTCTAGACACCCCTTAGCACGTAAAGGAATATTATTTGGGGCTCCAGCCATGGAGAAGAGTTTAGACACTGGGATAAGATAAGGAACACACCCATTATAAAGAAATCACATTAGGATTCTCTTTTTAAGCTGTTCCTTAAAACACTAGTGCTTAGGAAATCTATTGGAGGCAGAAGCAGTCAAGGGTAGCCTAGGGTTAGGTTTAGGGTGAGGGTTAGGCTTAGGGTACGGCTTAGGGTACGGGATCGGGGAGGGGTTCGTGTACGGAGTAGGGTATGGGTTAGGGTTACGGTTAGGGTTAGTGTTAGGGTTAGGGCTCGGTTTAGGTTACGGGTTAGGATTAGGATACGTGTTAGGGTTAGGGTAGGGGTTAGGGTTAGGGTACGCGTTAGGGTTAGGGTAGTTATTAAACCTATCACACTCTCTAGATACCCCTTAGCACGTAAAGGAATATTATTTGGGGGTCCAGCCATGGAGAAGAGTTTAGACACTAGGATAAGATAAGGAACACACCCATTACAAAGAAATCACACTAGGATTCTCTTTTTAAGCTGTTCCTTAAAACACTAGTGCTTAGGAAATCTATTGGAGGCAGAAGCAGTCAAGGGTAGCCTAGGGTTAGGGTTAGGCTTAGGGTTAGGCTTAGGGTACGGCTTAGGGTACGGGTTCGGGGAGGGGTGTGGGTACGGCGTAGGGTATGGGTTAGGGTTAGGGTTAGGGTTAGTGTTAGGGTTAGGGCTCGGTTTAGGGTACGGGTTAGGATTAGGGTACGTGTTAGGGTTAGGGTAGGGGTTAGGGTTAGGGTACGCGTTAGGGTTAGGGTAGTTATTAAACCTATCACACTCTCTAGATACCCCTTAGCACGTAAAGGAATATTATTTGGGGGTCCAGCCATGGAGAAGAGTTTAGACACTGGGATAAGATAAGGAACACACCCATTATAAAGAAATCACATTAGGATTCTCTTTTTAAGCTGTTCCTTAAAACACTAGTGCTTAGGAAATCTATTGGAGGCAGAAGCAGTCAAGGGTAGCCTAGGGTTAGGTTTAGGGTGAGGGTTAGGCTTAGGGTACGGCTTAGGGTACGGGATCGGGGAGGGGTTCGTGTACGGAGTAGGGTATGGGTTAGGGTTACGGTTAGGGTTAGTGTTAGGGTTAGGGCTCGGTTTAGGTTACGGGTTAGGATTAGGATACGTGTTAGGGTTAGGGTAGGGGTTAGGGTTAGGGTACGCGTTAGGGTTAGGGTAGTTATTAAACCTATCACACTCTCTAGATACCCCTTAGCACGTAAAGGAATATTATTTGGGGGTCCAGCCATGGAGAAGAGTTTAGACACTGGGATAAGATAAGGAACACACCCATTACAAAGAAATCACATTAGGATTCTCTTTTTAAGCTGTTCCTTAAAACACTAGTGCTTAGGAAATCTATTGGAGGCAGAAGCAGTCAAGGGTAGCCTAGGCTTAGGGTTAGGCTTAGGGTTAGGCTTAGGGTACGGCTTAGGGTACGGGTTCGGGGAGGGGTGTGGGTACGGCGTAGGGTATGGGTTAGGGTTAGGGTTAGGGTTAGTGTTAGGGTAAGGGCTCAGTTTAGGGTACGGGTTAGGATTAGGATACGTGTTAGGGTTAGGGTAGGGGTTAGGGTTAGGGTATGCGTTAGGGTTAGGGTAGTTATTAAACCTATCCCAGTCTCTAGATACCCCTTAGCACGTAAAGGAATATTATATGGGGGTCCAGCCATGGAGAAGAGTTTAGACACTAGGATAAGATAAGGAACACACCCATTATAAAGAAATCACATTAGGATTCTCTTTTTAAGCTGTTCCTTAAAACACTAGTGCTTAGGAAATCTATTGGAGGCAGAAGCAGTCAAGGTTAGCCTAGGGTTAGGGTTAGGCTTAGGGTTAGTCTTAGGGTACGGCTTAGGGTACGGGTTCGGGGAGGGGTTCGGGTACGGCGTAGGGTATGGGTTAGGGTTAGGGTTAGGGTTAGTGTTAGGGTTAGGGCTCGGTTTAGGGTACGGGTTAGGATTAGGGTACGTGTTAGGGTTAGGGAAGGGGTTAGGGTTAGGGTACGCGTTAGGGTTAGGGTAGATATTAAACCTATCCCACTCTTTAGATACCCCTTAGCACCTAAAGGAATATTATTTGGGGATCCAGCCATGGAGAAGAGTTTAGACACTAGGATAAGATAAGGAACACACCCATTATAAAGAAATCACATTAGGATTCTCTTTTTAAGCTGTTCCTTAAGACACTAGTGCTTAGGAAATCTATTGGAGGCAGAAGCAGTCAAGGGTAGCCTAGGGTTAGGGTTAGGCTTAGGCTTAGGCTTAGGGTACGGCTTAGGGTACGGGTTCGGGGAGGGGTTCGGGTACGGCGTAGGGTATGGGTTAGGGTTAGGGTTAGGGTTAGTGATAGGGTTAGGGCTCGGTTTAGGGTACGGGTTAGGTTTAGGGTACGTGTTAGGGTCAGGGTAGGGGTTAGGGTTAGGGTACGCGTTAGGGTTAGGGTAGTTATTAAACCTATCCCACTCTCTAGATACCCCTTAGTACGTAAAGGAATATTATTTGGGGGTCCAGCCATGGAGAAGAGTTTAGACACTGGGATAAGATAAGGAACACACCCATTATAAAGAAATCACATTAGGATTCATTTTTAAACTGTTCCTTAAAACACTAGTGCTTAGGAAATCTATTGGAGGCAGAAGCAGTCAAGGGTAGCCTAGGGTTAGGTTTAGGCTTAGGGTTAGGGTTAGGGTACGGCTTAGGTTACGGGTTCGGGGAGGGGTGCGGGTACGGTGTAGGGTATGGGTTAGGGTTAGGGTTAGGGTTAGTGTTAGGGTTAGGGCTCGGTTTAGGGTACGGGTTAGGAATAGTTTACGTGTTAGGGTTAGGGTAGGGGTTAGGGTTAGGGTACGTGTTAGGGTTAGGGTAGTTATTAAACCTAACCCACTCTCTAGACACCCCTTAGCACGTAAAGGAATATTATTTCGGGCTCCAGCCATGGAGAAGAGTTTAGACACTGGGATAAGATAAGGAACACACCCATTATAAATAAATCACATTAGGATTCATTTTTAAACTGTTCCTTAAAACACTAGTGCTTAGGAAATCTATTGGAGGCAGAAGCAGTCAAGGGTAGCCTAGGGTTAGGTTTAGGCTTAGGGTTAGGGTTAGGGTACGGCTTAGGTTACGGGTTCGGGGAGGGGTGCGGGTACGGCGTAGGGTATGGGTTAGGGTTAGGGTTAGGGTTAGTGTTAGGGTTAGGGCTCGGTTTAGGGTACGGGTTAGGAATAGTGTACGTGTTAGGGTTAGGGTAGGGGTTAGGGTTAGGGTACGTGTTAGGGTTAGGGTAGTTATTAAACCTATCCCACTCTCTAGACACCCCTTAGCACGTAAAGGAATATTATTTGGGGCTCCAGCCATGGAGAAGAGTTTAGACACTGGGATAAGATAAGGAACACACCCATTATAAAGAAATCACATTAGGATTCTCTTTTTAAGCTGTTCCTTAAAACACTAGTGCTTAGGAAATCTATTGGAGGCAGAAGCAGTCAAGGGTAGCCTAGGGTTAGGTTTAGGGTGAGGGTTAGGCTTAGGGTACGGCTTAGGGTACGGGATCGGGGAGGGGTTCGTGTACGGAGTAGGGTATGGGTTAGGGTTACGGTTAGGGTTAGTGTTAGGGTTAGGGCTCGGTTTAGGTTACGGGTTAGGATTAGGATACGTGTTAGGGTTAGGGTAGGGGTTAGGGTTAGGGTACGCGTTAGGGTTAGGGTAGTTATTAAACCTATCACACTCTCTAGATACCCCTTAGCACGTAAAGGAATATTATTTGGGGGTCCAGCCATGGAGAAGAGTTTAGACACTGGGATAAGATAAGGAACACACCCATTACAAAGAAATCACATTAGGATTCTCTTTTTAAGCTGTTCCTTAAAACACTAGTGCTTAGGAAATCTATTGGAGGCAGAAGCAGTCAAGGGTAGCCTAGGGTTAGGGTTAGGCTTAGGGTTAGGCTTAGGGTACGGCTTAGGGTACGGGTTCGGGGAGGGGTGTGGGTACGGCGTAGGGTATGGGTTAGGGTTAGGGTTAGGGTTAGTGTTAGGGTTAGGGCTCGGTTTAGGGTACGGGTTAGGATTAGGGTACGTGTTAGGGTTAGGGTAGGGGTTAGGGTTAGGGTACGCGTTAGGGTTAGGGTAGTTAGTAAACCTATCCCACTCTCTAGATACCCCTTAGCACGTAAAGGAATATTATTTGGGGGTCCAGCCATGGAGAAGAGTTTAGACACTAGGATAAGATAAGGAACACACCCATTATAAAGAAATCACATTAGGATTCTCTTTTTAAGCTGTTCCTTAAAACACTAGTGCTTAGGAAATATATTGGAGGCAGAAGCAGTCAAGGGTAGCCTAGGGTTAGGGTTAGGCTTAGGGTTAGGCTTAGGGTACGGCTTAGGGTACGGGTTCGGGGAGGGGTGCGGCTACGGCGTAGGGTATGGGTTAGGGTTAGGGTTAGGGTTAGTGTTAGGGTTAGGGCTCGGTTTAGGGTACGAGTTAGGATTAGGGTACGTGTTAGGGTGAGGGTAGGGGTTAGGGTTAGGGTACGCGTTAGGGTTAGGGTAGTTATTAAACCTATCCCACTCTCTAGATACCCCTTAGCACGTAAAGGAATATTATTTGGGGGCCCAGCCATGGAGAAGAGTTTAGACACTAGGATAAGATAAGGAACACACCCATTATAAAGAAATCACATTAGGATTCTCTTTTTAAGCTGTTCCTTAAAACACTACTGCTTAGGAAATCAATTGGAGGCAGAAGCAGTCAAGGGTAGCCTAGGGTTAGGGTTAGGCTTAGGGTTAGGGTTAGGGTACGGCTTAGGGTACGGTTTCGGGGAGGGGTGCGGGTACGGCCTAGGGTATGAGTTAGGGTTAGGGTTAGGGTTAGTATTAGGGTTAGGGCTCGGTTTAGGGTACGGGTTAGGAGTAGGGTACGTGTTAGGGTTAGGGTAGGGGTTAGGGTTAGGGTACGTGTTAGGGTTAGGGTAGTTATTAAACCTATCCCACTCTCTAGATACCCCTTAGCTCGTAAGGGAATATTATTTGGGGGTGCAGCCATGGAGAAGAGTTTAGACACTAGTATAAGATAAGGAACACACCCATTATAAAGAAATCACATTAGGATTCTCTTTTTAAGCTGTTCCTCTAAACACTAGTGCTTAGGAAATCTATTGGAGGCAGAAGCAGTCAAGGGTAGCCTAAGGTTAGGGTTAGGCTTAGGGTTAGGCTTAGGGTACGGCTTAGGGTACGGGTTCGGGGAGGGGTGCGGGTATGGCGTAGGGTATGGGTTAGGGTTAGGGTTAGGGTTAGTGTTAGGGTTAGGGCTCGGTTTAGGGTACGGGTTAGGATTAGGGTACGTGTTAGGGTTAGGGTAGGGGTTAGGGTTAGGGTACGCGTTAGGGTTAGGGTAGTTATTAAACCTATCCCACTCTCTAGATACCCCTTAGCACGTAAAGGAATATTATTTGGGGGTTCAGCCATGGAGAAGAGTTTAGACACTAGGATAAGATAAGGAACACACCCATTATAAAGAAATCACATTAGGATTCTCTTTTTAAGCTGTTCCTTAAAACACTAGTGCTTAGGAAATCTATTGGAGGCAGAAGCAGTCAAGGGTAGCCTAGGTTTAGGGTTAGGCTTAGGGTTAGGGTTAGGGTACGGCTTAGGGTACGGGTTCGGGGAGGGGTTCGGGTACGGCGTAGGGTATGGGTTAGGGTTAGTGTTAGGGTTAGGGCTCGGTTTAGGGTACGGGTTAGGATTAGGGTACGTGTTAGGGTTAGGGTAGGGGTTAGGGTTAGAGTACGCGTTAGGGTTAGGGTAGTTAGTAAACCTATCCCACTCTCTAGATACCCCTTAGCACGTAAAGGAATATTATTTGGGGGTCCAGTCATGGAGAAGAGTTTAGACACTAGGATAAGATAAGGAACACACCCATTATAAAGAAATCACATTAGGATTCTCTTTTTAAGCTGTTCCTTAAAACACTAGTGCTTAGGAAATCTATTGGAGGCAGAAGCAGTCAAGGGTAGCCTAAGGTTAGGGTTAGGCTTAGGGTTAGTCTTAGGGTACGGCTTAGGGTACGGGTTCGGGGAGGGGTTCGGGTACGGCGTAGGGTATGGGTTAGGGTTAGGGTTAGGGTTAGTGTTAGGTTTAGGGCTCGGTTTAGGGTACGGGTTAGGATTAGGGTACGTGTTAGGGTTAGGGAAGGGGTTAGGGTTAGGGTACGCGTTAGGGTTAGGGTAGATATTAACCCTATCCCACTCTCTAGATACCCCTTAGCACCTAAAGGAATATTATTTGGGGATCCAGCCATGGAGAAGAGTTTAGACACTACGAGAAGATAAGGAACACACCCATTATAAAGAAATCACATTAGGATTCTCTTTTTAAGCTGTTCCTTAAGACACTAGTGCTTAGGAAATCTATTGGAGGCAGAAGCAGTCAAGGGTAGCCTAGGGTTAGGGTTAGGCTTAGGCTTAGGCTTAGGGTACGGCTTAGGGTACGGGTTCGGGGAGGGTTTCGGGTACGGCGTAGGGTATGGGTTAGGGTTAGGGTTAGGGTTAGTGATAGGGTTAGGGCTCGGTTTAGGGTACGGGTTAGGTTTAGGGTACGTGTTAGGGTCAGGGTAGGGGTTAGGGTTAGGGTACGCGTTAGGGTTAGGGTAGTTATTAAACATATCCCACTCTCTAGATACCCCTTAGTACGTAAAGGAATATTATTTGGGGGTCCAGCCATGGAGAAGAGTTTAGACACTGGGATAAGATAAGGAACACACCCATTATAAAGAAATCACATTAGGATTCATTTTTAAACTGTTCCTTAAAACACTAGTGCTTAGGAAATCTATTGGAGGCAGAAGCAGTCAAGGGTAGCCTAGGGTTAGGTTTAGGCTTAGGGTTAGGGTTAGGGTACGGCTTAGGTTACGGGTTCGGGGAGGGGTGCGGGTACGGCATAGGGTATGGGTTAGGGTTAGGGTTAGGGTTAGTGTTAGGGTTAGGGCTCGGTTTAGGGTACGGGTTAGGAATAGTGTACGTGTTAGGGTTAGGGTAGGGGTTAGGGTTAGGGTACGTGTTAGGGTTAGGGTAGTTATTAAACCCATCCCACTCTCTAGACACCCCTTAGCACGTAAAGGAATATTATTTGGGGCTCCAGCCATGGAGAAGAGTTTAGACACTGGGATAAGATAAGGAACACACCCATTATAAAGAAATCACATTAGGATTCTCTTTTTAAGCTGTTCCTTAAAACACTAGTGCTTAGGAAATCTATTGGAGGCAGAAGCAGTCAAGGGTAGCCTAGGGTTAGGTTTAGGGTGAGGGTTAGGCTTAGGGTACGGCTTAGGGTACGGGATCGGGGAGGGGTTCGTGTACGGAGTAGGGTATGGGTTAGGGTTACGGTTAGGGTTAGTGTTAGGGTTAGGGCTCGGTTTAGGTTACGGGTTAGGATTAGGATACGTGTTAGGGTTAGGGTAGGGGTTAGGGTTAGGGTACGCGTTAGGGTTAGGGTAGTTATTAAACCTATCACACTCTCTAGATACCCCTTAGCACGTAAAGGAATATTATTTGGGGGTCCAGCCATGGAGAAGAGTTTAGACACTGGGATAAGATAAGGAACACACCCATTACAAAGAAATCACATTAGGATTCTCTTTTTAAGCTGTTCCTTAAAACACTAGTGCTTAGGAAATCTATTGGAGGCAGAAGCAGTCAAGGGTAGCCTAGGGTTAGGGTTAGGCTTAGGGTTAGGCTTAGGGTACGGCTTAGGGTACGGGTTCGGGGAGGGGTGTGGGTACGGCGTAGGGTATGGGTTAGGGTTAGGGTTAGGGTTAGTGTTAGGGTTAGGGCTCGGTTTAGGGTACGGGTTAGGATTAGGGTACGTGTTAGGGTTAGGGTAGGGGTTAGGGTTAGGGTACGCGTTAGGGTTAGGGTAGTTAGTAAACCTATCCCACTCTCTAGATACCCCTTAGCACGTAAAGGAATATTATTTGGGGGTCCAGCCATGGAGAAGAGTTTAGACACTAGGATAAGATAAGGAACACACCCATTATAAAGAAATCACATTAGGATTCTCTTTTTAAGCTGTTCCTTAAAACACTAGTGCTTAGGAAATATATTGGAGGCAGAAGCAGTCAAGGGTAGCCTAGGGTTAGGGTTAGGCTTAGGGTTAGGCTTAGGGTACGGCTTAGGGTACGGGTTCGGGGAGGGGTGCGGCTACGGCGTAGGGTATGGGTTAGGGTTAGGGTTAGGGTTAGTGTTAGGGTTAGGGCTCGGTTTAGGGTACGAGTTAGGATTAGGGTACGTGTTAGGGTTAGGGTAGGGGTTAGGGTTAGGGTACGCGTTAGGGTTAGGGTAGTTATTAAACCTATCCCACTCTCTAGATACCCCTTAGCACGTAAAGGAATATTATTTGGGGGCCCAGCCATGGAGAAGAGTTTAGACACTAGGATAAGATAAGGAACACACCCATTATAAAGAAATCACATTAGGATTCTCTTTTTAAGCTGTTCCTTAAAACACTACTGCTTAGGAAATCAATTGGAGGCAGAAGCAGTCAAGGGTAGCCTAGGGTTAGGGTTAGGCTTAGGGTTAGGGTTAGGGTACGGCTTAGGGTACGGTTTCGGGGAGGGGTGCGGGTACGGCCTAGGGTATGAGTTAGGGTTAGGGTTAGGGTTAGTATTAGGGTTAGGGCTCGGTTTAGGGTACGGGTTAGGAGTAGGGTACGTGTTAGGGTTAGGGTAGGGGTTAGGGTTAGGGTACGTGTTAGGGTTAGGGTAGTTATTAAACCTATCCCACTCTCTAGATACCCCTTAGCTCGTAAGGGAATATTATTTGGGGGTGCAGCCATGGAGAAGAGTTTAGACACTAGTATAAGATAAGGAACACACCCATTATAAAGAAATCACATTAGGATTCTCTTTTTAAGCTGTTCCTCTAAACACTAGTGCTTAGGAAATCTATTGGAGGCAGAAGCAGTCAAGGGTAGCCTAAGGTTAGGGTTAGGCTTAGGGTTAGGCTTAGGGTACGGCTTAGGGTACGGGTTCGGGGAGGGGTGCGGGTATGGCGTAGGGTATGGGTTAGGGTTAGGGTTAGGGTTAGTGTTAGGGTTAGGGCTCGGTTTAGGGTACGGGTTAGGATTAGGGTACGTGTTAGGGTTAGGGTAGGGGTTAGGGTTAGGGTACGCGTTAGGGTTAGGGTAGTTATTAAACCTATCCCACTCTCTAGATACCCCTTAGCACGTAAAGGAATATTATTTGGGGGTTCAGCCATGGAGAAGAGTTTAGACACTAGGATAAGATAAGGAACACACCCATTATAAAGAAATCACATTAGGATTCTCTTTTTAAGCTGTTCCTTAAAACACTAGTGCTTAGGAAATCTATTGGAGGCAGAAGCAGTCAAGGGTAGCCTAGGTTTAGGGTTAGGCTTAGGGTTAGGGTTAGGGTACGGCTTAGGGTACGGGTTCGGGGAGGGGTTCGGGTACGGCGTAGGGTATGGGTTAGGGTTAGTGTTAGGGTTAGGGCTCGGTTTAGGGTACGGGTTAGGATTAGGGTACGTGTTAGGGTTAGGGTAGGGGTTAGGGTTAGAGTACGCGTTAGGGTTAGGGTAGTTAGTAAACCTATCCCACTCTCTAGATACCCCTTAGCACGTAAAGGAATATTATTTGGGGGTCCAGTCATGGAGAAGAGTTTAGACACTAGGATAAGATAAGGAACACACCCATTATAAAGAAATCACATTAGGATTCTCTTTTTAAGCTGTTCCTTAAAACACTAGTGGTTAGGAAATATATTGGAGGCAGAAGCAGTCAAGGGTAGCTTAGGGTTAGGGTTAGGCTTAGGGTTAGGCTTAGGGTACGGCTTAGGGTACGGGTTCGGGGAGGGGTGCGGCTACGGCGTAGGGTATGGGTTAGGGTTAGGGCTCGGTTTAGGGTACGGGTTAGGATTAGGGTACGTGTTAGGGTTAGGGTAGGGGTTAGGGTTAGGGTACGCGTTAGGGTTAGGGTAGTTATTAAACCTATCCCACTCTCTAGATACCCCTTAGCACTTAAAGGAATATTATTTGGGGGCCCAGCCATGGAGAAGAGTTTAGACACTAGGATAAGATAAGGAACACACCCATTATAAAGAAATCACATTAGGATTCTCTTTTTAAGCTGTTCCTTAAAACACTACTGCTTAGGAAATCAATTGGAGGCAGAAGCAGTCAAGGGTAGCCTAGGGTTAGGGTTAGGCTTAGGGTTAGGGTTAGGGTACGGCTTAGGGTACGGGTTCGGGGAGGGGTGCGGGTATGGCGTAGGGTATGAGTTAGGGTTAGGGTTAGGGTTAGTGTTAGGGTTAGGGCTCGGTTTAGGGTACGGTTTAGGATTAGGGTACGTGTAAGGGTTAGGGTAGGGGTTAGGGTTAGGGTACGCGTTAGGGTTAGGGTAGTTATTAAACCTATCCCACTCTCTAGATACCCCTTAGCACGTAAGGGAATATTATTTGGGGGTGCAGCCATGGAGAAGAGTTTAGACACTAGGATAAGATAAGGAACACACCCATTATAAAGAAATCACATTAGGATTCTCTTTTTAAGCTGTTCCTTAAAACACTAGTGCTTAGGAAATCTATTGGAGGCAGAAGCAGTCAAGGGTAGCCTAGGTTTAGGGTTAGGCTTAAGGTTAGGGTTAGGGTACGGCTTAGGGTACGGGTTCGGGGAGGGCTTCGGGTACGGCGTAGGGTATGGGTTAGGGTTAGGGTTAGGGTTAGGGTTAGTGTTAGGGTTAGGGCTCGGTTTAGGGTACGGGTTAGGATTAGGGTACGTGTTAGGGTTAGGGTAGGGGTTAGGGTTAGGGTACGCGTTAGGGTTAGGGTAGTTAGTAAACCTATTCCACTCTCTAGATACCCCTTAGCACGTAAAGGAATATTATTTGGGGGTTCAGCCATGGAGAAGAGTTTAGACACTAGGATAAGATAAGGAACACACCCATTATAAAGAAATCACATTAGGATTCTCTTTTTAAGCTGTTCCTTAAAACACTAGTGCTTAGGAAATCTATTGGAGGCAGAAGCAGTCAAGGGTAGCCTAGGGTTAGGTTTAGGCTTAGGGTTAGGGTTAGGGTACGGCGTAGGTTACGGGTTCGGGGAGGGGTGCGGGTACGGCATAGGGTATGGGTTAGGGTTAGGGTTAGGGTTAGTGTTAGGGTTAGGGCTCGGTTTAGGGTACGGGTTAGGATTAGGGTACGTGTTAGGGTTAGGGTAGGGGTTAGGGTTAGGGTACGTGTTAGGGTTAGGGTAGTTATTAAACCTATCCCACTCTCTAGACACCCCTTAGCACGTAAAGGAATATTATTTGGGGCTCCAGCCATGGAGAAGAGTTTAGACACTGGGATAAGATAAGGAACACACCCATTATAAAGAAATCACATTAGGATTCTCTTTTTAAGCTGTTCCTTAAAACACTAGTGCTTAGGAAATCTATTGGAGGCAGAAGCAGTCAAGGGTAGCCTAGGGTTAGGTTTAGGGTGAGGGTTAGGCTTAGGGTACGGCTTAGGGTACGGGATCGGGGAGGGGTTCGTGTACGGAGTAGGGTATGGGTTAGGGTTACGGTTAGGGTTAGTGTTAGGGTTAGGGCTCGGTTTAGGTTACGGGTTAGGATTAGGATACGTGTTAGGGTTAGGGTAGGGGTTAGGGTTAGGGTACGCGTTAGGGTTAGGGTAGTTATTAAACCTATCACACTCTCTAGATACCCCTTAGCACGTAAAGGAATATTATTTGGGGGTCCAGCCATGGAGAAGAGTTTAGACACTAGGATAAGATAAGGAACACACCCATTACAAAGAAATCACACTAGGATTCTCTTTTTAAGCTGTTCCTTAAAACACTAGTGCTTAGGAAATCTATTGGAGGCAGAAGCAGTCAAGGGTAGCCTAGGGTTAGGGTTAGGCTTAGGGTTAGGCTTAGGGTACGGCTTAGGGTACGGGTTCGGGGAGGGGTGTGGGTACGGCGTAGGGTATGGGTTAGGGTTAGGGTTAGGGTTAGTGTTAGGGTTAGGGCTCGGTTTAGGGTACGGGTTAGGATTAGGGTACGTGTTAGGGTTAGGGTAGGGGTTAGGGTTAGGGTACGCGTTAGGGTTAGGGTAGTTATTAAACCTATCACACTCTCTAGATACCCCTTAGCACGTAAAGGAATATTATTTGGGGGTCCAGCCATGGAGAAGAGTTTAGACACTGGGATAAGATAAGGAACACACCCATTATAAAGAAATCACATTAGGATTCTCTTTTTAAGCTGTTCCTTAAAACACTAGTGCTTAGGAAATCTATTGGAGGCAGAAGCAGTCAAGGGTAGCCTAGGGTTAGGTTTAGGGTGAGGGTTAGGCTTAGGGTACGGCTTAGGGTACGGGATCGGGGAGGGGTTCGTGTACGGAGTAGGGTATGGGTTAGGGTTACGGTTAGGGTTAGTGTTAGGGTTAGGGCTCGGTTTAGGTTACGGGTTAGGATTAGGATACGTGTTAGGGTTAGGGTAGGGGTTAGGGTTAGGGTACGCGTTAGGGTTAGGGTAGTTATTAAACCTATCACACTCTCTAGATACCCCTTAGCACGTAAAGGAATATTATTTGGGGGTCCAGCCATGGAGAAGAGTTTAGACACTGGGATAAGATAAGGAACACACCCATTACAAAGAAATCACATTAGGATTCTCTTTTTAAGCTGTTCCTTAAAACACTAGTGCTTAGGAAATCTATTGGAGGCAGAAGCAGTCAAGGGTAGCCTAGGCTTAGGGTTAGGCTTAGGGTTAGGCTTAGGGTACGGCTTAGGGTACGGGTTCGGGGAGGGGTGTGGGTACGGCGTAGGGTATGGGTTAGGGTTAGGGTTAGGGTTAGTGTTAGGGTTAGGGCTCAGTTTAGGGTACGGGTTAGGATTAGGATACGTGTTAGGGTTAGGGTAGGGGTTAGGGTTAGGGTATGCGTTAGGGTTAGGGTAGTTATTAAACCTATCCCAGTCTCTAGATACCCCTTAGCACGTAAAGGAATATTATATGGGGGTCCAGCCATGGAGAAGAGTTTAGACACTAGGATAAGATAAGGAACACACCCATTATAAAGAAATCACATTAGGATTCTCTTTTTAAGCTGTTCCTTAAAACACTAGTGCTTAGGAAATCTATTGGAGGCAGAAGCAGTCAAGGTTAGCCTAGGGTTAGGGTTAGGCTTAGGGTTAGTCTTAGGGTACGGCTTAGGGTACGGGTTCGGGGAGGGGTTCGGGTACGGCGTAGGGTATGGGTTAGGGTTAGGGTTAGGGTTAGTGTTAGGGTTAGGGCTCGGTTTAGGGTACGGGTTAGGATTAGGGTACGTGTTAGGGTTAGGGAAGGGGTTAGGGTTAGGGTACGCGTTAGGGTTAGGGTAGATATTAAACCTATCCCACTCTTTAGATACCCCTTAGCACCTAAAGGAATATTATTTGGGGATCCAGCCATGGAGAAGAGTTTAGACACTAGGATAAGATAAGGAACACACCCATTATAAAGAAATCACATTAGGATTCTCTTTTTAAGCTGTTCCTTAAGACACTAGTGCTTAGGAAATCTATTGGAGGCAGAAGCAGTCAAGGGTAGCCTAGGGTTAGGGTTAGGCTTAGGCTTAGGCTTAGGGTACGGCTTAGGGTACGGGTTCGGGGAGGGGTTCGGGTACGGCGTAGGGTATGGGTTAGGGTTAGGGTTAGGGTTAGTGATAGGGTTAGGGCTCGGTTTAGGGTACGGGTTAGGTTTAGGGTACGTGTTAGGGTCAGGGTAGGGGTTAGGGTTAGGGTACGCGTTAGGGTTAGGGTAGTTATTAAACCTATCCCACTCTCTAGATACCCCTTAGTACGTAAAGGAATATTATTTGGGGGTCCAGCCATGGAGAAGAGTTTAGACACTGGGATAAGATAAGGAACACACCCATTATAAAGAAATCACATTAGGATTCATTTTTAAACTGTTCCTTAAAACACTAGTGCTTAGGAAATCTATTGGAGGCAGAAGCAGTCAAGGGTAGCCTAGGGTTAGGTTTAGGCTTAGGGTTAGGGTTAGGGTACGGCTTAGGTTACGGGTTCGGGGAGGGGTGCGGGTACGGTGTAGGGTATGGGTTAGGGTTAGGGTTAGGGTTAGTGTTAGGGTTAGGGCTCGGTTTAGGGTACGGGTTAGGAATAGTGTACGTGTTAGGGTTAGGGTAGGGGTTAGGGTTAGGGTACGTGTTAGGGTTAGGGTAGTTATTAAACCTAACCCACTCTCTAGACACCCCTTAGCACGTAAAGGAATATTATTTCGGGCTCCAGCCATGGAGAAGAGTTTAGACACTGGGATAAGATAAGGAACACACCCATTATAAATAAATCACATTAGGATTCATTTTTAAACTGTTCCTTAAAACACTAGTGCTTAGGAAATCTATTGGAGGCAGAAGCAGTCAAGGGTAGCCTAGGGTTAGGTTTAGGCTTAGGGTTAGGGTTAGGGTACGGCTTAGGTTACGGGTTCGGGGAGGGGTGCGGGTACGGCGTAGGGTATGGGTTAGGGTTAGGGTTAGGGTTAGTGTTAGGGTTAGGGCTCGGTTTAGGGTACGGGTTAGGAATAGTGTACGTGTTAGGGTTAGGGTAGGGGTTAGGGTTAGGGTACGTGTTAGGGTTAGGGTAGTTATTAAACCTATCCCACTCTCTAGACACCCCTTAGCACGTAAAGGAATATTATTTGGGGCTCCAGCCATGGAGAAGAGTTTAGACACTGGGATAAGATAAGGAACACACCCATTATAAAGAAATCACATTAGGATTCTCTTTTTAAGCTGTTCCTTAAAACACTAGTGCTTAGGAAATCTATTGGAGGCAGAAGCAGTCAAGGGTAGCCTAGGGTTAGGTTTAGGGTGAGGGTTAGGCTTAGGGTACGGCTTAGGGTACGGGATCGGGGAGGGGTTCGTGTACGGAGTAGGGTATGGGTTAGGGTTACGGTTAGGGTTAGTGTTAGGGTTAGGGCTCGGTTTAGGTTACGGGTTAGGATTAGGATACGTGTTAGGGTTAGGGTAGGGGTTAGGGTTAGGGTACGCGTTAGGGTTAGGGTAGTTATTAAACCTATCACACTCTCTAGATACCCCTTAGCACGTAAAGGAATATTATTTGGGGGTCCAGCCATGGAGAAGAGTTTAGACACTGGGATAAGATAAGGAACACACCCATTACAAAGAAATCACATTAGGATTCTCTTTTTAAGCTGTTCCTTAAAACACTAGTGCTTAGGAAATCTATTGGAGGCAGAAGCAGTCAAGGGTAGCCTAGGGTTAGGGTTAGGCTTAGGGTTAGGCTTAGGGTACGGCTTAGGGTACGGGTTCGGGGAGGGGTGTGGGTACGGCGTAGGGTATGGGTTAGGGTTAGGGTTAGGGTTAGTGTTAGGGTTAGGGCTCGGTTTAGGGTACGGGTTAGGATTAGGGTACGTGTTAGGGTTAGGGTAGGGGTTAGGGTTAGGGTACGCGTTAGGGTTAGGGTAGTTAGTAAACCTATCCCACTCTCTAGATACCCCTTAGCACGTAAAGGAATATTATTTGGGGGTCCAGCCATGGAGAAGAGTTTAGACACTAGGATAAGATAAGGAACACACCCATTATAAAGAAATCACATTAGGATTCTCTTTTTAAGCTGTTCCTTAAAACACTAGTGCTTAGGAAATATATTGGAGGCAGAAGCAGTCAAGGGTAGCCTAGGGTTAGGGTTAGGCTTAGGGTTAGGCTTAGGGTACGGCTTAGGGTACGGGTTCGGGGAGGGGTGCGGCTACGGCGTAGGGTATGGGTTAGGGTTAGGGTTAGGGTTAGTGTTAGGGTTAGGGCTCGGTTTAGGGTACGAGTTAGGATTAGGGTACGTGTTAGGGTGAGGGTAGGGGTTAGGGTTAGGGTACGCGTTAGGGTTAGGGTAGTTATTAAACCTATCCCACTCTCTAGATACCCCTTAGCACGTAAAGGAATATTATTTGGGGGCCCAGCCATGGAGAAGAGTTTAGACACTAGGATAAGATAAGGAACACACCCATTATAAAGAAATCACATTAGGATTCTCTTTTTAAGCTGTTCCTTAAAACACTACTGCTTAGGAAATCAATTGGAGGCAGAAGCAGTCAAGGGTAGCCTAGGGTTAGGGTTAGGCTTAGGGTTAGGGTTAGGGTACGGCTTAGGGTACGGTTTCGGGGAGGGGTGCGGGTACGGCCTAGGGTATGAGTTAGGGTTAGGGTTAGGGTTAGTATTAGGGTTAGGGCTCGGTTTAGGGTACGGGTTAGGAGTAGGGTACGTGTTAGGGTTAGGGTAGGGGTTAGGGTTAGGGTACGTGTTAGGGTTAGGGTAGTTATTAAACCTATCCCACTCTCTAGATACCCCTTAGCTCGTAAGGGAATATTATTTGGGGGTGCAGCCATGGAGAAGAGTTTAGACACTAGTATAAGATAAGGAACACACCCATTATAAAGAAATCACATTAGGATTCTCTTTTTAAGCTGTTCCTCTAAACACTAGTGCTTAGGAAATCTATTGGAGGCAGAAGCAGTCAAGGGTAGCCTAAGGTTAGGGTTAGGCTTAGGGTTAGGCTTAGGGTACGGCTTAGGGTACGGGTTCGGGGAGGGGTGCGGGTATGGCGTAGGGTATGGGTTAGGGTTAGGGTTAGGGTTAGTGTTAGGGTTAGGGCTCGGTTTAGGGTACGGGTTAGGATTAGGGTACGTGTTAGGGTTAGGGTAGGGGTTAGGGTTAGGGTACGCGTTAGGGTTAGGGTAGTTATTAAACCTATCCCACTCTCTAGATACCCCTTAGCACGTAAAGGAATATTATTTGGGGGTTCAGCCATGGAGAAGAGTTTAGACACTAGGATAAGATAAGGAACACACCCATTATAAAGAAATCACATTAGGATTCTCTTTTTAAGCTGTTCCTTAAAACACTAGTGCTTAGGAAATCTATTGGAGGCAGAAGCAGTCAAGGGTAGCCTAGGTTTAGGGTTAGGCTTAGGTTAGGGTTAGGGTACGGCTTAGGGTACGGGTTCGGGGAGGGGTTCGGGTACGGCGTAGGGTATGGGTTAGGGTTAGTGTTAGGGTTAGGGCTCGGTTTAGGGTACGGGTTAGGATTAGGGTACGTGTTAGGGTTAGGGTAGGGGTTAGGGTTAGAGTACGCGTTAGGGTTAGGGTAGTTAGTAAACCTATCCCACTCTCTAGATACCCCTTAGCACGTAAAGGAATATTATTTGGGGGTCCAGTCATGGAGAAGAGTTTAGACACTAGGATAAGATAAGGAACACACCCATTATAAAGAAATCACATTAGGATTCTCTTTTTAAGCTGTTCCTTAAAACACTAGTGGTTAGGAAATATATTGGAGGCAGAAGCAGTCAAGGGTAGCTTAGGGTTAGGGTTAGGCTTAGGGTTAGGCTTAGGGTACGGCTTAGGGTACGGGTTCGGGGAGGGGTGCGGCTACGGCGTAGGGTATGGGTTAGGGTTAGGGTTAGGGTTAGTGTTAGGGTTAGGGCTCGTTTTAGGGTACGAGTTAGGATTAGGGTACGTGTTAGGGTTAGGGTAGGGGTTAGGGTTAGGGTACGCGTTAGGGTTAGGGTAGTTATTAAACCTATCCCACTCTCTAGATACCCCTTAGCACTTAAAGGAATATTATTTGGGGGCCCAGCCATGGAGAAGAGTTTAGACACTAGGATAAGATAAGGAACACACCCATTATAAAGAAATCACATTAGGATTCTCTTTTTAAGCTGTTCCTTAAAACACTACTGCTTAGGAAATCAATTGGAGGCAGAAGCAGTCAAGGGTAGCCTAGGGTTAGGGTTAGGCTTAGGGTTAGGGTTAGGGTACGGCTTAGGGTACGGGTTCGGGGAGGGGTGCGGGTACGGCGTAGGGTATGGGATAGGGTTAGGGTTAGGGTTAGTGATAGGGTTAGGGCTCGGTTTAGGGTACGGGTTAGGTTTAGGGTACGTGTTAGGGTCAGGGTAGGGGTTAGGGTTAGGGTACGCGTTAGGGTTAGGGTAGTTATTAAACCTATCCCACTCTCTAGATACCCCTTAGTACGTAAAGGAATATTATTTGGGGGTCCAGCCATGGAGAAGAGTTTAGACACTGGGATAAGATAAGGAACACACCCATTATAAAGAAATCACATTAGGATTCATTTTTAAGCTGTTCCTTAAAACACTAGTGCTTAGGAAATCTATTGGAGGCAGAAGCAGTCAAGGGTAGCCTAGGGTTAGGTTTAGGCTTAGGGTTAGGGTTAGGGTACGGCGTAGGTTACGGGTTCGGGGAGGGGTGCGGGTACGGCATAGGGTACGGGTTAGGGTTAGGGTTAGGGTTAGTGTTAGGGTTAGGGCTCGGTTTAGGGTACGGGTTAGGATTAGGGTACGTGTTAGGGTTAGGGTAGGGGTTAGGGTTAGGGTACGTGTTAGGGTTAGGGTAGTTATTAAACCTATCCCACTCTCTAGACACCCCTTAGCACGTAAAGGAATATTATTTGGGGCTCCAGCCATGGAGAAGAGTTTAGACACTGGGATAAGATAAGGAACACACCCATTATAAAGAAATCACATTAGGATTCTCTTTTTAAGCTGTTCCTTAAAACACTAGTGCTTAGGAAATCTATTGGAGGCAGAAGCAGTCAAGGGTAGCCTAGGGTTAGGTTTAGGGTGAGGGTTAGGCTTAGGGTACGGCTTAGGGTACGGGATCGTGGAGGGGTTCGTGTACGGAGTAGGTTATGGGTTAGGGTTACGGTTAGGGTTAGTGTTAGGGTTAGGGCTCGGTTTAGGTTATGGGTTAGGATTAGGATACGTGTTAGGGTTAGGGTAGGGGTTAGGGTTAGGGTACGTGTTAGGGTTAGGGTAGTTATTAAACCTAACCCACTCTCTAGACACCCCTTAGCACGTAAAGGAATATTATTTCGGGCTCCAGCCATGGAGAAGAGTTTAGACACTGGGATAAGATAAGGAACACACCCATTATAAAGAAATCACATTAGGATTCTCTTTTTAAGCTGTTCCTTAAAACACTAGTGCTTAGGAAATCTATTGGAGGCAGAAGCAGTCAAGGGTAGCCTAGGGTTAGGTTTAGGGTGAGGGTTAGGCTTAGGGTACGGCTTAGGGTACGGGATCGGGGAGGGGTTCGTGTACAGAGTAGGGTATGGGTTAGGGTTACGGTTAGGGTTAGTGTTAGGGTTAGGGCTCGGTTTAGGTTACGGGTTAGGATTAGGATACGTGTTAGGGTTAGGGTAGGGGTTAGGGTTAGGGTACGCGTTAGGGTTAGGGTAGTTATTAAACCTATCACACTCTCTAGATACCCCTTAGCACGTAAAGGAATATTATTTGGGGGTCCAGCCATGGAGAAGAGTTTAGACACTGGGATAAGGTAAGGAACACACCCATTATAAAGAAATCACATTAGGATTCTCTTTTTAAGCTGTTCCTTAAAACACTAGTGCTTAGGAAATCTATTGGAGGCAGAAGCAGTCAAGGGTAGCCTAGGGTTAGGGTTAGGCTTAGGGTTAGGCTTAGGGTACGGCTTAGGGTACGGGTTCGGGGAGGGGTGTGGGTACGGCGTAGGGTATGGGTTAGGGTTAGGGTTAGGGTTAGTGTTAGGGTTAGGGCTCAGTTTAGGGTACGGGTTAGGATTAGGATACGTGTTAGGGTTAGGGTAGGGGTTAGGGTTAGGGTATGCGTTAGGGTTAGGGTAGTTATTAAACCTATCCCAGTCTCTAGATACCCCTTAGCACGTAAAGGAATATTATATGGGGGTCCAGCCATGGAGAAGAGTTTAGACACTAGGATAAGATAAGGAACACACCCATTATAAAGAAATCACATTAGGATTCTCTTTTTAAGCTGTTCCTTAAAACACTAGTGCTTAGGAAATCTATTGGAGGCAGAAGCAGTCAAGGGTAGCCTAGGGTTAGGGTTAGGCTTAGGGTTAGTCTTAGGGTACGGCTTAGGGTACGGGTTCGGGGAGGGGTGCGGGTACGGCCTAGGGTATGGGTTAGGGTTAGGGTTAGGGTTAGTGTTAGGTTTAGGGCTCGGTTTAGGGTACGGGTTAGGATTAGGGTACGTGTTAGAGTTAGGGAAGGGGTTAGGGTTAGGGTACGCGTTAGGGTTAGGGTAGATATTAACCCTATCCCACTCTCTAGATACCCCTTAGCACCTAAAGGAATATTATTTGGGGATCCAGCCATGGAGAAGAGTTTAGACACTACGAGAAGATAAGGAACACACCCATTATAAAGAAATCACATTAGGATTCTCTTTTTAAGCTGTTCCTTAAGACACTAGTGCTTAGGAAATCTATTGGAGGCAGAAGCAGTCAAGGGTAGCCTAGGGTTAGGGTTAGGCTTAGGCTTAGGCTTAGGGTACGGCTTAGGGTACGGGTTCGGGGAGGGGTTCGGGTACGGCGTAGGGTATGGGTTAGGGTTAGGGTTAGGGTTAGTGATAGGGTTAGGGCTCGGTTTAGGGTACGGGTTAGGTTTAGGGTACGTGTTAGGGTCAGGGTAGGGGTTAGGGTTAGGGTACGCGTTAGGGTTAGGGTAGTTATTAAACATATCCCACTCTCTAGATACCCCTTAGTACATAAAGGAATATTATTTGGGGGTCCAGCCATGGAGAAGAGTTTAGACACTGGGATAAGATAAGGAACACACCCATTATAAAGAAATCACATTAGGATTCATTTTTAAACTGTTCCTTAAAACACTAGTGCTTAGGAAATCTATTGGAGGCAGAAGCAGTCAAGGGTAGCCTAGGGTTAGGTTTAGGCTTAGGGTTAGGGTTAGGGTACGGCTTAGGTTACGGGTTCGGGGAGGGGTGCGGGTACGGCGTAGGGTATGGGTTAGGGTTAGGGTTAGGGTTAGTGTTAGGGTTAGGGCTCGGTTTAGGGTACGGGTTAGGAATAGTGTACGTGTTAGGGTTAGGGTAGGGGTTAGGGTTAGGGTACGTGTTAGGGTTAGGGTAGTTATTAAACCTATCCCACTCTCTAGACACCCCTTAGCACGTAAAGGAATATTATTTGGGGCTCCAGCCATGGAGAAGAGTTTAGACACTGGGATAAGATAAGGAACACACCCATTATAAAGAAATCACATTAGGATTCTCTTTTTAAGCTGTTCCTTAAAACACTAGTGCTTAGGAAATCTATTGGAGGCAGAAGCAGTCAAGGGTAGCCTAGGGTTAGGTTTAGGGTGAGGGTTAGGCTTAGGGTACGGCTTAGGGTACGGGATCGGGGAGGGGTTCGTGTACGGAGTAGGGTATGGGTTAGGGTTACGGTTAGGGTTAGTGTTAGGGTTAGGGCTCGGTTTAGGTTACGGGTTAGGATTAGGATACGTGTTAGGGTTAGGGTAGGGGTTAGGGTTAGGGTACGCGTTAGGGTTAGGGTAGTTATTAAACCTATCACACTCTCTAGATACCCCTTAGCACGTAAAGGAATATTATTTGGGGGTCCAGCCATGGAGAAGAGTTTAGACACTGGGATAAGATAAGGAACACACCCATTACAAAGAAATCACATTAGGATTCTCTTTTTAAGCTGTTCCTTAAAACACTAGTGCTTAGGAAATCTATTGGAGGCAGAAGCAGTCAAGGGTAGCCTAGGGTTAGGGTTAGGCTTAGGGTTAGGCTTAGGGTACGGCTTAGGGTACGGGTTCGGGGAGGGGTGTGGGTACGGCGTAGGGTATGGGTTAGGGTTAGGGTTAGGGTTAGTGTTAGGGTTAGGGCTGAGTTTAGGGTACGGGTTAGGATTAGGATACGTGTTAGGGTTAGGGTAGGGGTTAGGGTTAGGGTACGCGTTAGGGTTAGGGTAGTTATTAAACCTATCCCAGTCTCTAGATACCCCTTAGCACGTAAAGGAATATTATATGGGGGTCCAGCCATGGAGAAGAGTTTAGACACTAGGATAAGATAAGGAACACACCCATTATAAATAAATCACATTAGGATTCTCTTTTTAAGCTGTTCCTTAAGACACTAGTGCTTAGGAAATCTATTGGAGGCAGAAGCAGTCAAGGGTAGCCTAGGGTTAGGGTTAGGCTTAGGGTTAGGTTTAGGGTACGGCTTAGGTTACGGGTTCGGGGAGGGGTGCGGGTACGGCGTAGGGTATGGGTTAGGGTTAGGGTTAGGGTTAGTGTTAGGGTTAGGGCTCGGTTTAGGGTACGGGTTAGGATTAGGGTACGTGTTAGGGTTAGGGTAGGGGTTAGGGTTAGGGTACGCGTTAGGGTTAGGGTAGTTAGTAAACCTATCCCACTCTCTAGATACCCCTTAGCACGTAAAGGAATATTATTTGGGGGTCCAGCCATGGAGAAGAGTTTAGACACTAGGATAAGATAAGGAACACACCCATTATAAAGAAATCACATTAGGATTCTCTTTTTAAGCTGTTCCTTAAAACACTAGTGCTTAGGAAATATATTGGAGGCAGAAGCAGTCAAGGGTAGCCTAGGGTTAGGGTTAGGCTTAGGGTTAGGCTTAGGGTACGGCTTAGGGTACGGGTTCGGGGAGGGGTGCGGCTACGGCGTAGGGTATGGGTTAGGGTTAGGGTTAGGGTTAGTGTTAGGGTTAGGGCTCGGTTTAGGGTACGAGTTAGGATTAGGGTACGTGTTAGGGTTAGGGTAGGGGTTAGGGTTAGGGTACGCGTTAGGGTTAGGGTAGTTATTAAACCTATCCCACTCTCTAGATACCCCTTAGCACGTAAAGGAATATTATTTGGGGGCCCAGCCATGGAGAAGAGTTTAGACACTAGGATAAGATAAGGAACACACCCATTATAAAGAAATCATATTAGGATTCTCTTTTTAAGCTGTTCCTTAAAACACTACTGCTTAGGAAATCAATTGGAGGCAGAAGCAGTCAAGGGTAGCCTAGGGTTAGGGTTAGGCTTAGGGTTAGGGTTAGGGTACGGCTTAGGGTACGGTTTCGGGGAGGGGTGCGGGTACGGCCTAGGGTATGAGTTAGGGTTAGGGTTAGGGTTAGTATTAGGGTTAGGGCTCGGTTTAGGGTACGGGTTAGGATTAGGGTACGTGTTAGGGTTAGGGTAGGGGTTAGGGTTAGGGTATGTGTTAGGGTTAGGGTAGTTATTAAACCTATCCCACTCTCTAGATACCCCTTAGCTCGTAAGGGAATATTATTTGGGGGTGCAGCCATGGAGAAGAGTTTAGACACTAGTATAAGATAAGGAACACACCCATTATAAAGAAATCACATTAGGATTCTCTTTTTAAGCTGTTCCTCTAAACACTAGTGCTTAGGAAATCTATTGGAGGCAGAAGCAGTCAAGGGTAGCCTAAGGTTAGGGTTAGGCTTAGGGTTAGGCTTAGGGTACGGCTTAGGGTACGGGTTCGGGGAGGGGTGCGGGTATGGCGTAGGGTATGGGTTAGGGTTAGGGTTAGGGTTAGTGTTAGGGTTAGGGCTCGGTTTAGGGTACGGGTTAGGATTAGGGTACGTGTTAGGGTTAGGGTAGGGGTTAGGGTTAGGGTACGCGTTAGGGTTAGGGTAGTTAGTAAACCTATTCCACTCTCTAGATACCCCTTAGCACGTAAAGGAATATTATTTGGGGGTTCAGCCATGGAGAAGAGTTTAGACACTAGGATAAGATAAGGAACACACCCATTATAAAGAAATCACATTAGGATTCTCTTTTTAAGCTGTTCCTTAAAACACTAGTGCTTAGGAAATCTATTGGAGGCAGAAGCAGTCAAGGGTAGCCTAGGGTTAGGGTTAGGCTTAGGCTTAGGCTTAGGGTACGGCTTAGGGTACGGGTTCGGGGAGGGGTTCGGGTACGGCGTAGGGTATGGGTTAGGGTTATTGTTAGGGTTAGTGATAGGGTTAGGGCTCGGTTTAGGGTACGGGTTAGGTTTAGGGTACGTGTTAGGGTCAGGGTAGGGGTTAGGGTTAGGGTACGCGTTAGGGTTAGGGTAGTTATTAAACCTATCCCACTCTCTAGATACCCCTTAGTACGTAAAGGAATATTATTTGGGGGTCCAGCCATGGAGAAGAGTTTAGACACTGGGATAAGATAAGGAACACACCCATTATAAAGAAATCACATTAGGATTCATTTTTAAGCTGTTCCTTAAAACACTAGTGCTTAGGAAATCTATTGGAGGCAGAAGCAGTCAAGGGTAGCCTAGGGTTAGGTTTAGGCTTAGGGTTAGGGTTAGGGTACGGCGTAGGTTACGGGTTCGGGGAGGGGTGCGGGTACGGCATAGGGTATGGGTTAGGGATAGGGTTAGGGTTAGTGTTAGGGTTAGGGCTCGGTTTAGGGTACGGGTTAGGATTAGGGTACGTGTTAGGGTTAGGGTAGGGGTTAGGGTTAGGGTACGTGTTAGGGTTAGGGTAGTTATTAAACCTATCCCACTCTCTAGACACCCCTTAGCACGTAAAGGAATATTATTTGGGGCTCCAGCCATGGAGAAGAGTTTAGACACTGGGATAAGATAAGGAACACACCCATTATAAAGAAATCACATTAGGATTCTCTTTTTAAGCTGTTCCTTAAAACACTAGTGCTTAGGAAATCTATTGGAGGCAGAAGCAGTCAAGGGTAGCCTAGGGTTAGGTTTAGGGTGAGGGTTAGGCTTAGGGTACGGCTTAGGGTACGGGATCGGGGAGGGGTTCGTGTACGGAGTAGGGTATGGGTTAGGGTTACGGTTAGGGTTAGTGTTAGGGTTAGGGCTCGGTTTAGGTTACGGGTTAGGATTAGGATACGTGTTAGGGTTAGGGTAGGGGTTAGGGTTAGGGTACGCGTTAGGGTTAGGGTAGTTATTAAACCTATCACACTCTCTAGATACCCCTTAGCACGTAAAGGAATATTATTTGGGGGTCCAGCCATGGAGAAGAGTTTAGACACTAGGATAAGATAAGGAACACACCCATTACAAAGAAATCACACTAGGATTCTCTTTTTAAGCTGTTCCTTAAAACACTAGTGCTTAGGAAATCTATTGGAGGCAGAAGCAGTCAAGGGTAGCCTAGGGTTAGGGTTAGGCTTAGGGTTAGGCTTAGGGTACGGCTTAGGGTACGGGTTCGGGGAGGGGTGTGGGTACGGCGTAGGGTATGGGTTAGGGTTAGGGTTAGGGTTAGTGTTAGGGTTAGGGCTCGGTTTAGGGTACGGGTTAGGATTAGGGTACGTGTTAGGGTTAGGGTAGGGGTTAGGGTTAGGGTACGCGTTAGGGTTAGGGTAGTTATTAAACCTATCACACTCTCTAGATACCCCTTAGCACGTAAAGGAATATTATTTGGGGGTCCAGCCATGGAGAAGAGTTTAGACACTAGGATAAGATAAGGAACACACCCATTATAAAGAAATCACATTAGGATTCTCTTTTTAAGCTGTTCCTTAAAACACTAGTGCTTAGGAAATCTATTGGAGGCAGAAGCAGTCAAGGGTAGCCTAGGGTTAGGTTTAGGGTGAGGGTTAGGCTTAGGGTACGGCTTAGGGTACGGGATCGGGGAGGGGTTCGTGTACGGAGTAGGGTATGGGTTAGGGTTACGGTTAGGGTTAGTGTTAGGGTTAGGGCTCGGTTTAGGTTACGGGTTAGGATTAGGATACGTGTTAGGGTTAGGGTAGGGGTTAGGGTTAGGGTACGCGTTAGGGTTAGGGTAGTTATTAAACCTATCACACTCTCTAGATACCCCTTAGCACGTAAAGGAATATTATTTGGGGGTCCAGCCATGGAGAAGAGTTTAGACACTGGGATAAGATAAGGAACACACCCATTACAAAGAAATCACATTAGGATTCTCTTTTTAAGCTGTTCCTTAAAACACTAGTGCTTAGGAAATCTATTGGAGGCAGAAGCAGTCAAGGGTAGCCTAGGGTTAGGGTTAGGCTTAGGGTTAGGCTTAGGGTACGGCTTAGGGTACGGGTTCGGGGAGGGGTGTGGGTACGGCGTAGGGTATGGGTTAGGGTTAGGGTTAGGGTTAGTGTTAGGGTTAGGGCTCGGTTTAGGGTACGGGTTAGGAGTAGGGTACGTGTTAGGGTTAGGGTAGGGGTTAGGGTTAGGGTACGCGTTAGGGTTAGGGTAGTTAGTAAACCTATCCCACTCTCTAGATACCCCTTAGCACGTAAAGGAATATTATTTGGGGGTCCAGCCATGGAGAAGAGTTTAGACACTAGGATAAGATAAGGAACACACCCATTATAAAGAAATCACATTAGGATTCTCTTTTTAAGCTGTTCCTTAAAACACTAGTGCTTAGGAAATATATTGGAGGCAGAAGCAGTCAAGGGTAGCCTAGGGTTAGGGTTAGGCTTAGGGTTAGGCTTAGGGTACGGCTTAGGGTACGGGTTCGGGGAGGGGTGCGGCTACGGCGTAGGGTATGGGTTAGGGTTAGGGTTAGGGTTAGTGTTAGGGTTAGGGCTCGGTTTAGGGTACGAGTTAGGATTAGGGTACGTGTTAGGGTTAGGGTAGGGGTTAGGGTTAGGGTACGCGTTAGGGTTAGGGTAGTTATTAAACCTATCCCACTCTCTAGATACCCCTTAGCACGTAAAGGAATATTATTTGGGGGCCCAGCCATGGAGAAGAGTTTAGACACTAGGATAAGATAAGGAACACACCCATTATAAAGAAATCACATTAGGATTCTCTTTTTAAGCTGTTCCTTAAAACACTACTGCTTAGGAAATCAATTGGAGGCAGAAGCAGTCAAGGGTAGCCTAGGGTTAGGGTTAGGCTTAGGGTTAGGGTTAGGGTACGGCTTAGGGTACGGTTTCGGGGAGGGGTGCGGGTACGGCCTAGGGTATGAGTTAGGGTTAGGGTTAGGGTTAGTATTAGGGTTAGGGCTCGGTTTAGGGTACGGGTTAGGAGTAGGGTACGTGTTAGGGTTAGGGTAGGGGTTAGGGTTAGGGTACGTGTTAGGGTTAGGGTAGTTATTAAACCTATCCCACTCTCTAGATACCCCTTAGCTCGTAAGGGAATATTATTTGGGGGTGCAGCCATGGAGAAGAGTTTAGACACTAGTATAAGATAAGGAACACACCCATTATAAAGAAATCACATTAGGATTCTCTTTTTAAGCTGTTCCTCTAAACACTAGTGCTTAGGAAATCTATTGGAGGCAGAAGCAGTCAAGGGTAGCCTAAGGTTAGGGTTAGGCTTAGGGTTAGGCTTAGGGTACGGCTTAGGGTACGGGTTCGGGGAGGGGTGCGGGTATGGCGTAGGGTATGGGTTAGGGTTAGGGTTAGGGTTAGTGTTAGGGTTAGGGCTCGGTTTAGGGTACGGGTTAGGATTAGGGTACGTGTTAGGGTTAGGGTAGGGGTTAGGGTTAGGGTACGCGTTAGGGTTAGGGTAGTTATTAAACCTATCCCACTCTCTAGATACCCCTTAGCACGTAAAGGAATATTATTTGGGGGTTCAGCCATGGAGAAGAGTTTAGACACTAGGATAAGATAAGGAACACACCCATTATAAAGAAATCACATTAGGATTCTCTTTTTAAGCTGTTCCTTAAAACACTAGTGCTTAGGAAATCTATTGGAGGCAGAAGCAGTCAAGGGTAGCCTAGGTTTAGGGTTAGGCTTAGGGTTAGGGTTAGGGTACGGCTTAGGGTACGGGTTCGGGGAGGGGTTCGGGTACGGCGTAGGGTATGGGTTAGGGTTAGTGTTAGGGTTAGGGCTCGGTTTAGGGTACGGGTTAGGATTAGGGTACGTGTTAGGGTTAGGGTAGGGGTTAGGGTTAGAGTACGCGTTAGGGTTAGGGTAGTTAGTAAACCTATCCCACTCTCTAGATACCCCTTAGCACGTAAAGGAATATTATTTGGGGGTCCAGTCATGGAGAAGAGTTTAGACACTAGCATAAGATAAGGAACACACCCATTATAAAGAAATCACATTAGGATTCTCTTTTTAAGCTGTTCCTTAAAACACTAGTGGTTAGGAAATATATTGGAGGCAGAAGCAGTCAAGGGTAGCTTAGGGTTAGGGTTAGGCTTAGGGTTAGGCTTAGGGTACGGCTTAGGGTACGGGTTCGGGGAGGGGTGCGGCTACGGCGTAGGGTATGGGTTAGGGTTAGGGTTAGGGTTAGTGTTAGGGTTAGGGCTCGGTTTAGGGTACGAGTTAGGATTAGGGTACGTGTTAGGGTTAGGGTAGGGGTTAGGGTTAGGGTACGCGTTAGGGTTAGGGTAGTTATTAAACCTATCCCACTCTCTAGATACCCCTTAGCACTTAAAGGAATATTATTTGGGGGCCCAGCCATGGAGAAGAGTTTAGACACTAGGATAAGATAAGGAACACACCCATTATAAAGAAATCACATTAGGATTCTCTTTTTAAGCTGTTCCTTAAAACACTACTGCTTAGGAAATCAATTGGAGGCAGAAGCAGTCAAGGGTAGCCTAGGGTTAGGGTTAGGCTTAGGGTTAGGGTTAGGGTACGGCTTAGGGTACGGGTTCGGGGAGGGGTGCGGGTATGGCGTAGGGTATGAGTTAGGGTTAGGGTTAGGGTTAGTGTTAGGGTTAGGGCTCGGTTTAGGGTACGGTTTAGGATTAGGGTACGTGTAAGGGTTAGGGTAGGGGTTAGGGTTAGGGTACGCGTTAGGGTTAGGGTAGTTATTAAACCTATCCCACTCTCTAGATACCCCTTAGCACGTAAGGGAATATTATTTGGGGGTGCAGCCATGGAGAAGAGTTTAGACACTAGGATAAGATAAGGAACACACCCATTATAAAGAAATCACATTAGGATTCTCTTTTTAAGCTGTTCCTTAAAACACTAGTGCTTAGGAAATCTATTGGAGGCAGAAGCAGTCAAGGGTAGCCTAGGTTTAGGGTTAGGCTTAAGGTTAGGGTTAGGGTACGGCTTAGGGTACGGGTTCGGGGAGGGCTTCGGGTACGGCGTAGGGTATGGGTTAGGGTTAGGGTTAGGGTTAGGGTTAGTGTTAGGGTTAGGGCTCGGTTTAGGGTACGGGTTAGGATTAGGGTACGTGTTAGGGTTAGGGTAGGGGTTAGGGTTAGGGTACGCGTTAGGGTTAGGGTAGTTAGTAAACCTATTCCACTCTCTAGATACCCCTTAGCACGTAAAGGAATATTATTTGGGGGTTCAGCCATGGAGAAGAGTTTAGACACTAGGATAAGATAAGGAACACACCCATTATAAAGAAATCACATTAGGATTCTCTTTTTAAGCAGTTCCTTAAAACACTAGTGCTTAGGAAATCTATTGGAGGCAGAAGCAGTCAAGGGTAGCCTAGGGTTAGGGTTAGGCTTAGGGTTCGGGTTAGGGTACGGCTTAGGGTACGGTTTCGGGGAGGAGTGCGGGTACGGCCTAGGGTATGAGTTAGGGTTAGGGTTAGGGTTAGTATTAGGGTTAGGGCTCGGTTTAGGGTACGGGTTAGGATTAGGGTACGTGTTAGGGTTAGGGTAGGGGTTAGGGTTAGGGTACGAGTTAGGGTTAGGGTAGTTATTAAACCTATCCCACTCTCTAGATACCCCTTAGCTCGTAAGGGAATATTATTTGGGGGTGCAGCCATGGAGAAGAGTTTAGACACTAGGATAAGATAAGGAACACACCCATTATAAAGAAATCACATTAGGATTCTCTTTTTAAGCTGTTCCTTAAAACACTAGTGCTTAGGAAATCTATTGGAGGCAGAAGCAGTCAAGGGTAGCCTAGGGTTAGGGTTAGGCTTAGGCTTAGGCTTAGGGTACGGCTTAGGGTACGGGTTCGGGGAGGGGTTCGGGTACGGCGTAGGGTATGGGATAGGGTTAGGGTTAGGGTTAGTGATAGGGTTAGGGCTCGGTTTAGGGTACGGGTTAGGTTTAGGGTACGTGTTAGGGTCAGGGTAGGGGTTAGGGTTAGGGTACGCGTTAGGGTTAGGGTAGTTATTAAACCTATCCCACTCTCTAGATACCCCTTAGTACGTAAAGGAATATTATTTGGGGGTCCAGCCATGGAGAAGAGTTTAGACACTGGGATAAGATAAGGAACACACCCATTATAAAGAAATCACATTAGGATTCATTTTTAAGCTGTTCCTTAAAACACTAGTGCTTAGGAAATCTATTGGAGGCAGAAGCAGTCAAGGGTAGCCTAGGGTTAGGTTTAGGCTTAGGGTTAGGGTTAGGGTACGGCGTAGGTTACGGGTTCGGGGAGGGGTGCGGGTACGGCATAGGGTATGGGTTAGGGATAGGGTTAGGGTTAGTGTTAGGGTTAGGGCTCGGTTTAGGGTACGGGTTAGGATTAGGGTACGTGTTAGGGTTAGGGTAGGGGTTAGGGTTAGGGTACGTGTTAGGGTTAGGGTAGTTATTAAACCTATCCCACTCTCTAGACACCCCTTAGCACGTAAAGGAATATTATTTGGGGCTCCAGCCATGGAGAAGAGTTTAGACACTGGGATAAGATAAGGAACACACCCATTATAAAGAAATCACATTAGGATTCTCTTTTTAAGCTGTTCCTTAAAACACTAGTGCTTAGGAAATCTATTGGAGGCAGAAGCAGTCAAGGGTAGCCTAGGGTTAGGTTTAGGGTGAGGGTTAGGCTTAGGGTACGGCTTAGGGTACGGGATCGGGGAGGGGTTCGTGTACGGAGTAGGGTATGGGTTAGGGTTACGGTTAGGGTTAGTGTTAGGGTTAGGGCTCGGTTTAGGTTACGGGTTAGGATTAGGATACGTGTTAGGGTTAGGGTAGGGGTTAGGGTTAGGGTACGCGTTAGGGTTAGGGTAGTTATTAAACCTATCACACTCTCTAGATACCCCTTAGCACGTAAAGGAATATTATTTGGGGGTCCAGCCATGGAGAAGAGTTTAGACACTGGGATAAGATAAGGAACACACCCATTACAAAGAAATCACATTAGGATTCTCTTTTTAAGCTGTTCCTTAAAACACTAGTGCTTAGGAAATCTATTGGAGGCAGAAGCAGTCAAGGGTAGCCTAGGCTTAGGGTTAGGCTTAGGGTTAGGCTTAGGGTACGGCTTAGGGTACGGGTTCGGGGAGGGGTGTGGGTACGGCGTAGGGTATGGGTTAGGGTTAGGGTTAGGGTTAGTGTTAGGGTTAGGGCTCAGTTTAGGGTACGGGTTAGGATTAGGATACGTGTTAGGGTTAGGGTAGGGGTTAGGGTTAGGGTATGCGTTAGGGTTAGGGTAGTTATTAAACCTATCCCAGTCTCTAGATACCCCTTAGCACGTAAAGGAATATTATATGGGGGTCCAGCCATGGAGAAGAGTTTAGACACTAGGATAAGATAAGGAACACACCCATTATAAAGAAATCACATTAGGATTCTCTTTTTAAGCTGTTCCTTAAAACACTAGTGCTTAGGAAATCTATTGGAGGCAGAAGCAGTCAAGGTTAGCCGAGGGTTAGGGTTAGGCTTAGGGTTAGTCTTAGGGTACGGCTTAGGGTACGGGTTCGGGGAGGGGTTCGGGTACGGCGTAGGGTATGGGTTAGGGTTAGGGTTAGGGTTAGTGTTAGGGTTAGGGCTCGGTTTAGGGTACGGGTTAGGATTAGGGTACGTGTTAGGGTTAGGGAAGGGGTTAGGGTTAGGGTACGCGTTAGGGTTAGGGTAGATATTAAACCTATCCCACTCTTTAGATACCCCTTAGCACCTAAAGGAATATTATTTGGGGATCCAGCCATGGAGAAGAGTTTAGACACTAGGATAAGATAAGGAACACACCCATTATAAAGAAATCACATTAGGATTCTCTTTTTAAGCTGTTCCTTAAGACACTAGTGCTTAGGAAATCTATTGGAGGCAGAAGCAGTCAAGGGTAGCCTAGGGTTAGGGTTAGGCTTAGGCTTAGGCTTAGGGTACGGCTTAGGGTACGGGTTCGGGGAGGGGTTCGGGTACGGCGTAGGGTATGGGTTAGGGTTAGGGTTAGGGTTAGTGATAGGGTTAGGGCTCGGTTTAGGGTACGGGTTAGGTTTAGGGTACGTGTTAGGGTCAGGGTAGGGGTTAGGGTTAGGGTACGCGTTAGGGTTAGGGTAGTTATTAAACCTATCCCACTCTCTAGATACCCCTTAGTACGTAAAGGAATATTATTTGGGGGTCCAGCCATGGAGAAGAGTTTAGACACTGGGATAAGATAAGGAACACACCCATTATAAAGAAATCACATTAGGATTCATTTTTAAACTGTTCCTTAAAACACTAGTGCTTAGGAAATCTATTGGAGGCAGAAGCAGTCAAGGGTAGCCTAGGGTTAGGTTTAGGCTTAGGGTTAGGGTTAGGGTACGGCTTAGGTTACGGGTTCGGGGAGGGGTGCGGGTACGGTGTAGGGTATGGGTTAGGGTTAGGGTTAGGGTTAGTGTTAGGGTTAGGGCTCGGTTTAGGGTACGGGTTAGGAATAGTGTACGTGTTAGGGTTAGGGTAGGGGTTAGGGTTAGGGTACGTGTTAGGGTTAGGGTAGTTATTAAACCTAACCCACTCTCTAGACACCCCTTAGCACGTAAAGGAATATTATTTCGGGCTCCAGCCATGGAGAAGAGTTTAGACACTGGGATAATATAAGGAACACACCCATTATAAAGAAATCACATTAGGATTCTCTTTTTAAGCTGTTCCTTAAAACACTAGTGCTTAGGAAATCTATTGGAGGCAGAAGCAGTCAAGGGTAGCCTAGGGTTAGGTTTAGGGTGAGGGTTAGGCTTAGGGTACGGCTTAGGGTACGGGATCGGGGAGGGGTTCGTGTACGGAGTAGGGTATGGGTTAGGGTTACGGTTAGGGTTAGTGTTAGGGTTAGGGCTCGGTTTAGGTTACGGGTTAGGATTAGGATACGTGTTAGGGTTAGGGTAGGGGTTAGGGTTAGGGTACGCGTTAGGGTTAGGGTAGTTATTAAACCTATCACACTCTCTAGATACCCCTTAGCACGTAAAGGAATATTATTTGGGGGTCCAGCCATGGAGAAGAGTTTAGACACTGGGATAAGGTAAGGAACACACCCATTATAAAGAAATCACATTAGGATTCTCTTTTTAAGCTGTTCCTTAAAACACTAGTGCTTAGGAAATCTATTGGAGGCAGAAGCAGTCAAGGGTAGCCTAGGGTTAGGGTTAGGCTTAGGGTTAGGCTTAGGGTACGGCTTAGGGTACGGGTTCGGGGAGGGGTGTGGGTACGGCGTAGGGTATGGGTTAGGGTTAGGGTTAGGGTTAGTGTTAGGGTTAGGGCTCAGTTTAGGGTACGGGTTAGGATTAGGATACGTGTTAGGGTTAGGGTAGGGGTTAGGGTTAGGGTATGCGTTAGGGTTAGGGTAGTTATTAAACCTATCCCAGTCTCTAGATACCCCTTAGCACGTAAAGGAATATTATATGGGGGTCCAGCCATGGAGAAGAGTTTAGACACTAGGATAAGATAAGGAACACACCCATTATAAAGAAATCACATTAGGATTCTCTTTTTAAGCTGTTCCTTAAAACACTAGTGCTTAGGAAATCTATTGGAGGCAGAAGCAGTCAAGGGTAGCCTAGGGTTAGGGTTAGGCTTAGGGTTAGTCTTAGGGTACGGCTTAGGGTACGGGTTCGGGGAGGGGTTCGGGTACGGCGTAGGGTATGGGTTAGGGTTAGGGTTAGGGTTAGTGTTAGGTTTAGGGCTCGGTTTAGGGTACGGGTTAGGATTAGGGTACGTGTTAGAGTTAGGGAAGGGGTTAGGGTTAGGGTACGCGTTAGGGTTAGGGTAGATATTAACCCTATCCCACTCTCTAGATACCCCTTAGCACCTAAAGGAATATTATTTGGGGATCCAGCCATGGAGAAGAGTTTAGACACTACGAGAAGATAAGGAACACACCCATTATAAAGAAATCACATTAGGATTCTCTTTTTAAGCTGTTCCTTAAGACACTAGTGCTTAGGAAATCTATTGGAGGCAGAAGCAGTCAAGGGTAGCCTAGGGTTAGGGTTAGGCTTAGGCTTAGGCTTAGGGTACGGCTTAGGGTACGGGTTCGGGGAGGGGTTCGGGTACGGCGTAGGGTATGGGTTAGGGTTAGGGTTAGGGTTAGTGATAGGGTTAGGGCTCGGTTTAGGGTACGGGTTAGGTTTAGGGTACGTGTTAGGGTCAGGGTAGGGGTTAGGGTTAGGGTACGCGTTAGGGTTAGGGTAGTTATTAAACATATCCCACTCTCTAGATACCCCTTAGTACATAAAGGAATATTATTTGGGAGTCCAGCCATGGAGAAGAGTTTAGACACTGGGATAAGATAAGGAACACACCCATTATAAAGAAATCACATTAGGATTCATTTTTAAACTGTTCCTTAAAACACTAGTGCTTAGGAAATCTATTGGAGGCAGAAGCAGTCAAGGGTAGCCTAGGGTTAGGTTTAGGCTTAGGGTTAGGGTTAGGGTACGGCTTAGGTTACGGGTTCGGGGAGGGGTGCGGGTACGGCGTAGGGTATGGGTTAGGGTTAGGGTTAGGGTTAGTGTTAGGGTTAGGGCTCGGTTTAGGGTACGGGTTAGGAATAGTGTACGTGTTAGGGTTAGGGTAGGGGTTAGGGTTAGGGTACGTGTTAGGGTTAGGGTAGTTATTAAACCTATCCCACTCTCTAGACACCCCTTAGCACGTAAAGGAATATTATTTGGGGCTCCAGCCATGGAGAAGAGTTTAGACACTGGGATAAGATAAGGAACACACCCATTATAAAGAAATCACATTAGGATTCTCTTTTTAAGCTGTTCCTTAAAACACTAGTGCTTAGGAAATCTATTGGAGGCAGAAGCAGTCAAGGGTAGCCTAGGGTTAGGTTTAGGGTGAGGGTTAGGCTTAGGGTACGGCTTAGGGTACGGGATCGGGGAGGGGTTCGTGTACGGAGTAGGGTATGGGTTAGGGTTACGGTTAGGGTTAGTGTTAGGGTTAGGGCTCGGTTTAGGTTACGGGTTAGGATTAGGATACGTGTTAGGGTTAGGGTAGGGGTTAGGGTTAGGGTACGCGTTAGGGTTAGGGTAGTTATTAAACCTATCACACTCTCTAGATACCCCTTAGCACGTAAAGGAATATTATTTGGGGGTCCAGCCATGGAGAAGAGTTTAGACACTGGGATAAGATAAGGAACACACCCATTACAAAGAAATCACATTAGGATTCTCTTTTTAAGCTGTTCCTTAAAACACTAGTGCTTAGGAAATCTATTGGAGGCAGAAGCAGTCAAGGGTAGCCTAGGGTTAGGGTTAGGCTTAGGGTTAGGCTTAGGGTACGGCTTAGGGTACGGGTTCGGGGAGGGGTGTGGGTACGGCGTAGGGTATGGGTTAGGGTTAGAGTTAGTGTTAGGGTTAGGGCTGAGTTTAGGGTACGGATTAGGATTAGGATACGTGTTAGGGTTAGGGTAGGGGTTAGGGTTAGGGTACGCGTTAGGGTTAGGGTAGTTATTAAACCTATCCCAGTCTCTAGATACCCCTTAGCACGTAAAGGAATATTATATGGGGGTCCAGCCATGGAGAAGAGTTTAGACACTAGGATAAGATAAGGAACACACCCATTATAAATAAATCACATTAGGATTCTCTTTTTAAGCTGTTCCTTAAGACACTAGTGCTTAGGAAATCTATTGGAGGCAGAAGCAGTCAAGGGTAGCCTAGGGTTAGGGTTAGGCTTAGGGTTAGGTTTAGGGTACGGCTTAGGTTACGGGTTCGGGGAGGGGTGCGGGTACGGCGTAGGGTATGGGTTAGGGTTAGGGTTAGGGTTAGTGTTAGGGTTAGGGCTCGGTTTAGGGTACGGGTTAGGATTAGGGTACGTGTTAGGGTTAGGGTAGGGGTTAGGGTTAGGGTACGCGTTAGGGTTAGGGTAGTTAGTAAACCTATCCCACTCTCTAGATACCCCTTAGCACGTAAAGGAATATTATTTGGGGGTCCAGCCATGGAGAAGAGTTTAGACACTAGGATAAGATAAGGAACACACCCATTATAAAGAAATCACATTAGGATTCTCTTTTTAAGCTGTTCCTTAAAACACTAGTGCTTAGGAAATCAATTGGAGGCAGAAGCAGTCAAGGGTAGCCTAGGGTTAGGGTTAGGCTTAGGGTTAGGGTTAGGGTACGGCTTAGGGTACGGTTTCGGGGAGGGGTGCGGGTACGGCCTAGGGTATGAGTTAGGGTTAGGGTTAGGGTTAGTATTAGGGTTAGGGCTCGGTTTAGGGTACGGGTTAGGATTAGGGTACGTGTTAGGGTTAGGGTAGGGGTTAGGGTTAGGGTATGTGTTAGGGTTAGGGTAGTTATTAAACCTATCCCACTCTCTAGATACCCCTTAGCTCGTAAGGGAATATTATTTGGGGGTGCAGCCATGGAGAAGAGTTTAGACACTAGTATAAGATAAGGAACACACCCATTATAAAGAAATCACATTAGGATTCTCTTTTTAAGCTGTTCCTCTAAACACTAGTGCTTAGGAAATCTATTGGAGGCAGAAGCAGTCAAGGGT
Source organism: Balaenoptera borealis (assembly GCF_965194805.1). Taxonomy (NCBI): domain Eukaryota; kingdom Metazoa; phylum Chordata; class Mammalia; order Artiodactyla; family Balaenopteridae; genus Balaenoptera; species Balaenoptera borealis. The sequence goes on along the minus strand of NW_028123914.1, from coordinate 44,619 downwards.
AGCCTAAGGTTAGGGTTAGGCTTAGGGTTAGGCTTAGGGTACGGCTTAGGGTACGGGTTCGGGGAGGGGTGCGGGTATGGCGTAGGGTATGGGTTAGGGTTAGGGTTAGGGTTAGTGTTAGGGTTAGGGCTCGGTTTAGGGTACGGGTTAGGATTAGGGTACGTGTTAGGGTTAGGGTAGGGGTTAGGGTTAGGGTACGCGTTAGGGTTAGGGTAGTTAGTAAACCTATTCCACTCTCTAGATACCCCTTAGCACGTAAAGGAATATTATTTGGGGGTTCAGCCATGGAGAAGAGTTTAGACACTAGGATAAGATAAGGAACACACCCATTATAAAGAAATCACATTAGGATTCTCTTTTTAAGCTGTTCCTTAAAACACTAGTGCTTAGGAAATCTATTGGAGGCAGAAGCAGTCAAGGGTAGCCTAGGGTTAGGGTTAGGCTTAGGCTTAGGCTTAGGGTACGGCTTAGGGTACGGGTTCGGGGAGGGGTTCGGGTACGGCGTAGGGTATGGGTTAGGGTTATTGTTAGGGTTAGTGATAGGGTTAGGGCTCGGTTTAGGGTACGGGTTAGGTTTAGGGTACGTGTTAGGGTCAGGGTAGGGGTTAGGGTTAGGGTACGCATTAGGGTTAGGGTAGTTATTAAACCTATCCCACTCTCTAGATACCCCTTAGTACGTAAAGGAATATTATTTGGGGGTCCAGCCATGGAGAAGAGTTTAGACACTGGGATAAGATAAGGAACACACCCATTATAAAGAAATCACATTAGGATTCATTTTTAAGCTGTTCCTTAAAACACTAGTGCTTAGGAAATCTATTGGAGGCAGAAGCAGTCAAGGGTAGCCTAGGGTTAGGTTTAGGCTTAGGGTTAGGGTTAGGGTACGGCGTAGGTTACGGGTTCGGGGAGGGGTGCGGGTACGGCATAGGGTATGGGTTAGGGATAGGGTTAGGGTTAGTGTTAGGGTTAGGGCTCGGTTTAGGGTACGGGTTAGGATTAGGGTACGTGTTAGGGTTAGGGTAGGGGTTAGGGTTAGGGTACGTGTTAGGGTTAGGGTAGTTATTAAACCTATCCCACTCTCTAGACACCCCTTAGCACGTAAAGGAATATTATTTGGGGCTCCAGCCATGGAGAAGAGTTTAGACACTGGGATAAGATAAGGAACACACCCATTATAAAGAAATCACATTAGGATTCTCTTTTTAAGCTGTTCCTTAAAACACTAGTGCTTAGGAAATCTATTGGAGGCAGAAGCAGTCAAGGGTAGCCTAGGGTTAGGTTTAGGGTGAGGGTTAGGCTTAGGGTACGGCTTAGGGTACGGGATCGGGGAGGGGTTCGTGTACGGAGTAGGGTATGGGTTAGGGTTACGGTTAGGGTTAGTGTTAGGGTTAGGGCTCGGTTTAGGTTACGGGTTAGGATTAGGATACGTGTTAGGGTTAGGGTAGGGGTTAGGGTTAGGGTACGCGTTAGGGTTAGGGTAGTTATTAAACCTATCACACTCTCTAGATACCCCTTAGCACGTAAAGGAATATTATTTGGGGGTCCAGCCATGGAGAAGAGTTTAGACACTAGGATAAGATAAGGAACACACCCATTACAAAGAAATCACACTAGGATTCTCTTTTGAAGCTGTTCCTTAAAACACTAGTGCTTAGGAAATCTATTGGAGGCAGAAGCAGTCAAGGGTAGCCTAGGGTTACGGTTAGGCTTAGGGTTAGGCTTAGGGTACGGCTTAGGGTACGGGTTCGGGGAGGGGTGTGGGTACGGCGTAGGGTATGGGTTAGGGTTAGGGTTAGGGTTAGTGTTAGGGTTAGGGCTCGGTTTAGGGTACGGGTTAGGATTAGGGTACGTGTTAGGGTTAGGGGAGGGGTTAGGGTTAGGGTACGCGTTAGGGTTAGGGTAGTTATTAAACCTATCACACTCTCTAGATACCCCTTAGCACGTAAAGGAATATTATTTGGGGGTCCAGCCATGGAGAAGAGTTTAGACACTAGGATAAGATAAGGAACACACCCATTATAAAGAAATCACATTAGGATTCTCTTTTTAAGCTGTTCCTTAAAACACTAGTGCTTAGGAAATCTATTGGAGGCAGAAGCATTCAAGGGTAGCCTAGGGTTAGGTTTAGGGTGAGGGTTAGGCTTAGGGTACGGCTTAGGGTACGGGATCGGGGAGGGGTTCGTGTACGGAGTAGGGTATGGGTTAGGGTTACGGTTAGGGTTAGTGTTAGGGTTAGGGCTCGGTTTAGGTTACGGGTTAGGATTAGGATACGTGTTAGGGTTAGGGTAGGGGTTAGGGTTAGGGTACGCGTTAGGGTTAGGGTAGTTATTAAACCTATCACACTCTCTAGATACCCCTTAGCACGTAAAGGAATATTATTTGGGGGTCCAGCCATGGAGAAGAGTTTAGACACTGGGATAAGATAAGGAACACACCCATTACAAAGAAATCACATTAGGATTCTCTTTTTAAGCTGTTCCTTAAAACACTAGTGCTTAGGAAATCTATTGGAGGCAGAAGCAGTCAAGGGTAGCCTAGGGTTAGGGTTAGGCTTAGGGTTAGGCTTAGGGTACGGCTTAGGGTACGGGTTCGGGGAGGGGTGTGGGTACGGCGTAGGGTATGGGTTAGGGTTAGGGTTAGTGTTAGGGTTAGGGCTGAGTTTAGGGTACGGGTTAGGATTAGGATACGTGTTAGGGTTAGGGTAGGGGTTAGGGTTAGGGTACGCGTTAGGGTTAGGGTAGTTATTAAACCTATCCCAGTCTCTAGATACCCCTTAGCACGTAAAGGAATATTATATGGGGGTCCAGCCATGGAGAAGAGTTTAGACACTAGGATAAGATAAGGAACACACCCATTATAAATAAATCACATTAGGATTCTCTTTTTAAGCTGTTCCTTAAGACACTAGTGCTTAGGAAATCTATTGGAGGCAGAAGCAGTCAAGGGTAGCCTAGGGTTAGGGTTAGGCTTAGGGTTAGGTTTAGGGTACGGCTTAGGTTACGGGTTCGGGGAGGGGTGCGGGTACGGCGTAGGGTATGGGTTAGGGTTAGGGTTAGGGTTAGTGTTAGGGTTAGGGCTCGGTTTAGGGTACGGGTTAGGATTAGGGTACGTGTTAGGGTTAGGGTAGGGGTTAGGGTTAGGGTACGCGTTAGGGTTAGGGTAGTTAGTAAACCTATCCCACTCTCTAGATACCCCTTAGCACGTAAAGGAATATTATTTGGGGGTCCAGCCATGGAGAAGAGTTTAGACACTAGGATAAGATAAGGAACACACCCATTATAAAGAAATCACATTAGGATTCTCTTTTTAAGCTGTTCCTTAAAACACTAGTGCTTAGGAAATCAATTGGAGGCAGAAGCAGTCAAGGGTAGCCTAGGGTTAGGGTTAGGCTTAGGGTTAGGGTTAGGGTACGGCTTAGGGTACGGTTTCGGGGAGGGGTGCGGGTACGGCCTAGGGTATGAGTTAGGGTTAGGGTTAGGGTTAGTATTAGGGTTAGGGCTCGGTTTAGGGTACGGGTTAGGATTAGGGTACGTGTTAGGGTTAGGGTAGGGGTTAGGGTTAGGGTATGTGTTAGGGTTAGGGTAGTTATTAAACCTATCCCACTCTCTAGATACCCCTTAGCTCGTAAGGGAATATTATTTGGGGGTGCAGCCATGGAGAAGAGTTTAGACACTAGTATAAGATAAGGAACACACCCATTATAAAGAAATCACATTAGGATTCTCTTTTTAAGCTGTTCCTCTAAACACTAGTGCTTAGGAAATCTATTGGAGGCAGAAGCAGTCAAGGGTAGCCTAAGGTTAGGGTTAGGCTTAGGGTTAGGCTTAGGGTACGGCTTAGGGTACGGGTTCGGGGAGGGGTGCGGGTATGGCGTAGGGTATGGGTTAGGGTTAGGGTTAGGGTTAGTGTTAGGGTTAGGGCTCGGTTTAGGGTACGGGTTAGGATTAGGGTACGTGTTAGGGTTAGGGTAGGGGTTAGGGTTAGGGTACGCGTTAGGGTTAGGGTAGTTAGTAAACCTATTCCACTCTCTAGATACCCGTTAGCACGTAAAGGAATATTATTTGGGGGTTCAGCCATGGAGAAGAGTTTAGACACTAGGATAAGATAAGGAACACACCCATTATAAAGAAATCACATTAGGATTCTCTTTTTAAGCTGTTCCTTAAAACACTAGTGCTTAGGAAATCTATTGGAGGCAGAAGCAGTCAAGGGTAGCCTAGGGTTAGGGTTAGGCTTAGGCTTAGGCTTAGGGTACGGCTTAGGGTACGGGTTCGGGGAGGGGTTCGGGTACGGCGTAGGGTATGGGTTAGGGTTATTGTTAGGGTTAGTGATAGGGTTAGGGCTCGGTTTAGGGTACGGGTTAGGTTTAGGGTACGTGTTAGGGTCAGGGTAGGGGTTAGGGTTAGGGTACGCATTAGGGTTAGGGTAGTTATTAAACCTATCCCACTCTCTAGATACCCCTTAGTACGTAAAGGAATATTATTTGGGGGTCCAGCCATGGAGAAGAGTTTAGACACTGGGATAAGATAAGGAACACACCCATTATAAAGAAATCACATTAGGATTCATTTTTAAGCTGTTCCTTAAAACACTAGTGCTTAGGAAATCTATTGGAGGCAGAAGCAGTCAAGGGTAGCCTAGGGTTAGGTTTAGGCTTAGGGTTAGGGTTAGGGTACGGCGTAGGTTACGGGTTCGGGGAGGGGTGCGGGTACGGCATAGGGTATGGGTTAGGGATAGGGTTAGGGTTAGTGTTAGGGTTAGGGCTCGGTTTAGGGTACGGGTTAGGATTAGGGTACGTGTTAGGGTTAGGGTAGGGGTTAGGGTTAGGGTACGTGTTAGGGTTAGGGTAGTTATTAAACCTATCCCACTCTCTAGACACCCCTTAGCACGTAAAGGAATATTATTTGGGGCTCCAGCCATGGAGAAGAGTTTAGACACTGGGATAAGATAAGGAACACACCCATTATAAAGAAATCACATTAGGATTCTCTTTTTAAGCTGTTCCTTAAAACACTAGTGCTTAGGAAATCTATTGGAGGCAGAAGCAGTCAAGGGTAGCCTAGGGTTAGGTTTAGGGTGAGGGTTAGGCTTAGGGTACGGCTTAGGGTACGGGATCGGGGAGGGGTTCGTGTACGGAGTAGGGTATGGGTTAGGGTTACGGTTAGGGTTAGTGTTAGGGTTAGGGCTCGGTTTAGGTTACGGGTTAGGATTAGGATACGTGTTAGGGTTAGGGTAGGGGTTAGGGTTAGGGTACGCGTTAGGGTTAGGGTAGTTATTAAACCTATCACACTCTCTAGATACCCCTTAGCACGTAAAGGAATATTATTTGGGGGTCCAGCCATGGAGAAGAGTTTAGACACTAGGATAAGATAAGGAACACACCCATTACAAAGAAATCACACTAGGATTCTCTTTTTAAGCTGTTCCTTAAAACACTAGTGCTTAGGAAATCTATTGGAGGCAGAAGCAGTCAAGGGTAGCCTAGGGTTAGGGTTAGGCTTAGGGTTAGGCTTAGGGTACGGCTTAGGGTACGGGTTCGGGGAGGGGTGTGGGTACGGCGTAGGGTATGGGTTAGGGTTAGGGTTAGGGTTAGTGTTAGGGTTAGGGCTCGGTTTAGGGTACGGGTTAGGATTAGGGTACGTGTTAGGGTTAGGGTAGGGGTTAGGGTTAGGGTACGCGTTAGGGTTAGGGTAGTTATTAAACCTATCACACTCTCTAGATACCCCTTAGCACGTAAAGGAATATTATTTGGGGGTCCAGCCATGGAGAAGAGTTTAGACACTAGGATAAGATAAGGAACACACCCATTATAAAGAAATCACATTAGGATTCTCTTTTTAAGCTGTTCCTTAAAACACTAGTGCTTAGGAAATCTATTGGAGGCAGAAGCAGTCAAGGGTAGCCTAGGTTTAGGGTTAGGCTTAAGGTTAGGGTTAGGGTACGGCTTAGGGTACGGGTTCGGGGAGGGCTTCGGGTACGGCGTAGGGTATGGGTTAGGGTTAGGGTTAGGGTTAGGGTTAGTGTTAGGGTTAGGGCTCGGTTTAGGGTACGGGTTAGGATTAGGGTACGTGTTAGGGTTAGGGTAGGGGTTAGGGTTAGGGTACGCGTTAGGGTTAGGGTAGTTAGTAAACCTATTCCACTCTCTAGATACCCCTTAGCACGTAAAGGAATATTATTTGGGGGTTCAGCCATGGAGAAGAGTTTAGACACTAGGATAAGATAAGGAACACACCCATTATAAAGAAATCACATTAGGATTCTCTTTTTAAGCTGTTCCTTAAAACACTAGTGCTTAGGAAATCTATTGGAGGCAGAAGCAGTCAAGGGTAGCCTAGGGTTAGGGTTAGGCTTAGGGTTCGGGTTAGGGTACGGCTTAGGGTACGGATTCGGGGAGGAGTGCGGGTACGGCCTAGGGTATGAGTTAGGGTTAGGGTTAGGGTTAGTATTAGGGTTAGGGCTCGGTTTAGGGTACGGGTTAGGATTAGGGTACGTGTTAGGGTTAGGGTAGGGGTTAGGGTTAGGGTACGAGTTAGGGTTAGGGTAGTTATTAAACCTATCCCACTCTCTAGATACCCCTTAGCTCGTAAGGGAATATTATTTGGGGGTGCAGCCATGGAGAAGAGTTTAGACACTAGGATAAGATAAGGAACACACCCATTATAAAGAAATCACATTAGGATTCTCTTTTTAAGCTGTTCCTTAAAACACTAGTGCTTAGGAAATCTATTGGAGGCAGAAGCAGTCAAGGGTAGCCTAGGGTTAGGGTTAGGCTTAGGCTTAGGCTTAGGGTACGGCTTAGGGTACGGGTTCGGGGAGGGGTTCGGGTACGGCGTAGGGTATGGGTTAGGGTTAGGGTTAGGGTTAGTGATAGGGTTAGGGCTCGGTTTAGGGTACGGGTTAGGTTTAGGGTACGTGTTAGGGTCAGGGTAGGGGTTAGGGTTAGGGTACGCGTTAGGGTTAGGGTAGTTATTAAACCTATCCCACTCTCTAGATACCCCTTAGTACGTAAAGGAATATTATTTGGGGGTCCAGCCATGGAGAAGAGTTTAGACACTGGGATAAGATAAGGAACACACCCATTATAAAGAAATCACATTAGGATTCATTTTTAAGCTGTTCCTTAAAACACTAGTGCTTAGGAAATCTATTGGAGGCAGAAGCAGTCAAGGGTAGCCTAGGGTTAGGTTTAGGCTTAGGGTTAGGGTTAGGGTACGGCTTAGGTTACGGGTTCGGGGAGGGGTGCGGGTACGGCGTAGGGTATGGGTTAGGGTTAGGGTTAGGGTTAGTGTTAGGGTTAGGGCTCGGTTTAGGGTACGGGTTAGGATTAGGGTACGTGTTAGGGTTAGGGTAGGGGTTAGGGTTAGGGTACGTGTTAGGGTTAGGGTAGTTATTAAACCTATCCCACTCTCTAGACACCCCTTAGCACGTAAAGGAATATTATTTGGGGCTCCAGCCATGGAGAAGAGTTTAGACACTGGGATAAGATAAGGAACACACCCATTATAAAGAAATCACATTAGGATTCTCTTTTTAAGCTGTTCCTTAAAACACTAGTGCTTAGGAAATCTATTGGAGGCAGAAGCAGTCAAGGGTAGCCTAGGGTTAGGTTTAGGGTGAGGGTTAGGCTTAGGGTACGGCTTAGGGTACGGGATCGGGGAGGGGTTCGTGTACGGAGTAGGGTATGGGTTAGGGTTACGGTTAGGGTTAGTGTTAGGGTTAGGGCTCGGTTTAGGTTACGGGTTAGGATTAGGATACGTGTTAGGGTTAGGGTAGGGGTTAGGGTTAGGGTACGCGTTAGGGTTAGGGTAGTTATTAAACCTATCACACTCTCTAGATACCCCTTAGCACGTAAAGGAATATTATTTGGGGGTCCAGCCATGGAGAAGAGTTTAGACACTAGGATAAGATAAGGAACACACCCATTACAAAGAAATCACACTAGGATTCTCTTTTGAAGCTGTTCCTTAAAACACTAGTGCTTAGGAAATCTATTGGAGGCAGAAGCAGTCAAGGGTAGCCTAGGGTTAGGGTTAGGCTTAGGGTTAGGCTTAGGGTACGGCTTAGGGTACGGGTTCGGGGAGGGGTGTGGGTACGGCGTAGGGTATGGGTTAGGGTTAGGGTTAGGGTTAGTGTTAGGGTTAGGGCTCGGTTTAGGGTACGGGTTAGGATTAGGGTACGTGTTAGGGTTAGGGTAGGGGTTAGGGTTAGGGTACGCGTTAGGGTTAGGGTAGTTATTAAACCTATCACACTCTCTAGATACCCCTTAGCACGTAAAGGAATATTATTTGGGGGTCCAGCCATGGAGAAGAGTTTAGACACTAGGATAAGATAAGGAACACACCCATTATAAAGAAATCACATTAGGATTCTCTTTTTAAGCTGTTCCTTAAAACACTAGTGCTTAGGAAATCTATTGGAGGCAGAAGCATTCAAGGGTAGCCTAGGGTTAGGGTTAGGCTTAGGGTTAGGCTTAGGGTACGGCTTAGGGTACGGATTCGGGGAGGGGTGCGGGTACGGCGTAGGGTATGGGTTAGGGTTAGGGTTAGGGTTAGTGTTAGGGTTCGGGCTCGGTTTAGGGTACGGGTTAGGATTAGGGTACGTGTTAGGGTTAGGGTAGGGGTTAGGGTTAGGGTACGCGTTAGGGTTAGGGTAGTTATTAAACCTATCCCACTCTCTAGATACCCCTTAGCACGTAAAGGAATATTATTTGGGGGTCAAGCCATGGAGAAGAGTTTAGACACTAGGATAAGATAAGGAACACACCCATTATAAAGAAATCACATTAGGATTCTCTTTTTAAGCTGTTCCTTAAAACACTAGTGCTTAGGAAATCTATTGGAGGCAGAAGCAGTCAAGGGTAGCCTAGGGTTAGGGTTAGGCTTAGGCTTAGGCTTAGGGTACGGCTTAGGGTACGGATTCGGGGAGGGGTGCGGGTACGGCGTAGGGTATGGGTTAGGGTTAGGGTTAGGGTTAGTGTTAGGGTTAGGGCTCGGTTTAGGGTACGGGTTAGGAATAGTGTACGTGTTAGGGTTAGGGTAGGGGTTAGGGTTAGGGTACGTGTTAGGGTTAGGGTAGTTATTAAACCTATCCCACTCTCTAGACACCCCTTAGCACGTAAAGGAATATTATTTGGGGCTCCAGCCATGGAGAAGAGTTTAGACACTGGGATAAGATAAGGAACACACCCATTATAAAGAAATCACATTAGGATTCTCTTTTTAAGCTGTTCCTTAAAACACTAGTGCTTAGGAAATCTATTGGAGGCAGAAGCAGTCAAGGGTAGCCTAGGGTTAGGTTTAGGGTGAGGGTTAGGCTTAGGGTACGGCTTAGGGTACGGGATCGGGGAGGGGTTCGTGTACGGAGTAGGGTATGGGTTAGGGTTACGGTTAGGGTTAGTGTTAGGGTTAGGGCTCGGTTTAGGTTACGGGTTAGGATTAGGATACGTGTTAGGGTTAGGGTAGGGGTTAGGGTTAGGGTACGCGTTAGGGTTAGGGTAGTTATTAAACCTATCACACTCTCTAGATACCCCTTAGCACGTAAAGGAATATTATTTGGGGGTCCAGCCATGGAGAAGAGTTTAGACACTGGGATAAGATAAGGAACACACCCATTACAAAGAAATCACATTAGGATTCTCTTTTTAAGCTGTTCCTTAAAACACTAGTGCTTAGGAAATCTATTGGAGGCAGAAGCAGTCAAGGGTAGCCTAGGGTTAGGGTTAGGCTTAGGGTTAGGCTTAGGGTACGGCTTAGGGTACGGGTTCGGGGAGGGGTGTGGGTACGGCGTAGGGTATGGGTTAGGGTTAGGGTTAGGGTTAGTGTTAGGGTTAGGGCTGAGTTTAGGGTACGGGTTAGGATTAGGATACGTGTTAGGGTTAGGGTAGGGGTTAGGGTTAGGGTACGCGTTAGGGTTAGGGTAGTTATTAAACCTATCCCAGTCTCTAGATACCCCTTAGCACGTAAAGGAATATTATATGGGGGTCCAGCCATGGAGAAGAGTTTAGACACTAGGATAAGATAAGGAACACACCCATTATAAATAAATCACATTAGGATTCTCTTTTTAAGCTGTTCCTTAAGACACTAGTGCTTAGGAAATCTATTGGAGGCAGAAGCAGTCAAGGGTAGCCTAGGGTTAGGGTTAGGCTTAGGGTTAGGTTTAGGGTACGGCTTAGGTTACGGGTTCGGGGAGGGGTGCGGGTACGGCGTAGGGTATGGGTTAGGGTTAGGGTTAGGGTTAGTGTTAGGGTTAGGGCTCGGTTTAGGGTACGGGTTAGGATTAGGGTACGTGTTAGGGTTAGGGTAGGGGTTAGGGTTAGGGTACGCGTTAGGGTTAGGGTAGTTAGTAAACCTATCCCACTCTCTAGATACCCCTTAGCACGTAAAGGAATATTATTTGGGGGTCCAGCCATGGAGAAGAGTTTAGACACTAGGATAAGATAAGGAACACACCCATTATAAAGAAATCACATTAGGATTCTCTTTTTAAGCTGTTCCTTAAAACACTAGTGCTTAGGAAATATATTGGAGGCAGAAGCAGTCAAGGGTAGCCTAGGGTTAGGGTTAGGCTTAGGGTTAGGCTTAGGGTACGGCTTAGGGTACGGGTTCGGGGAGGGGTGCGGCTACGGCGTAGGGTATGGGTTAGGGTTAGGGTTAGGGTTAGTGTTAGGGTTAGGGCTCGGTTTAGGGTACGAGTTAGGATTAGGGTACGTGTTAGGGTTAGGGTAGGGGTTAGGGTTAGGGTACGCGTTAGGGTTAGGGTAGTTATTAAACCTATCCCACTCTCTAGATACCCCTTAGCACGTAAAGGAATATTATTTGGGGGCCCAGCCATGGAGAAGAGTTTAGACACTAGGATAAGATAAGGAACACACCCATTATAAAGAAATCACATTAGGATTCTCTTTTTAAGCTGTTCCTTAAAACACTAGTGCTTAGGAAATCTATTGGAGGCAGAAGCAGTCAAGGGTAGCCTAGGTTTAGGGTTAGGCTTAAGGTTAGGGTTAGGGTAAGCTTAGGGTACGGGTTCGGGGAGGGCTTCGGGTACGGCGTAGGGTATGGGTTAGGGTTAGGGTTAGGGTTAGGGTTAGTGTTAGGGTTAGGGCTCGGTTTAGGGTACGGGTTAGGATTAGGGTACGTGTTAGGGTTAGGGTAGGGGTTAGGGTTAGGGTACGCGTTAGGGTTAGGGTAGTTAGTAAACCTATTCCACTCTCTAGATACCCCTTAGCACGTAAAGGAATATTATTTGGGGGTTCAGCCATGGAGAAGAGTTTAGACACTAGGATAAGATAAGGAACACACCCATTATAAAGAAATCACATTAGGATTCTCTGTTTAAGCTGTTCCTTAAAACACTAGTGCTTAGGAAATCTATTGGAGGCAGAAGCAGTCAAGGGTAGCCTAGGGTTAGGGTTAGGCTTAGGGTTCGGGTTAGGGTACGGCTTAGGGTACGGATTCGGGGAGGAGTGCGGGTACGGCCTAGGGTATGAGTTAGGGTTAGGGTTAGGGTTAGTATTAGGGTTAGGGCTCGGTTTAGGGTACGGGTTAGGATTAGGGTACGTGTTAGGGTTAGGGTAGGGGTTAGGGTTAGGGTACGAGTTAGGGTTAGGGTAGTTATTAAACCTATCCCACTCTCTAGATACCCCTTAGCTCATAAGGGAATATTATTTGGGGGTGCAGCCATGGAGAAGAGTTTAGACACTAGGATAAGATAAGGAACACACCCATTATAAATAAATCACATTAGGATTCTCTTTTTAAGCTGTTCCTTAAGACACTAGTGCTTAGGAAATCTATTGGAGGCAGAAGCAGTCAAGGGTAGCCTAGGGTTAGGGTTAGGCTTAGGGTTAGGTTTAGGGTACGGCTTAGGTTACGGGTTCGGGGAGGGGTGCGGGTACGGCGTAGGGTATGGGTTAGGGTTAGGGTTAGGGTTAGTGTTAGGGTTAGGGCTCGGTTTAGGGTACGGGTTAGGATTAGGGTACGTGTTAGGGTTAGGGTAGGGGTTAGGGTTAGGGTACGCGTTAGGGTTAGGGTAGTTAGTAAACCTATCCCACTCTCTAGATACCCCTTAGCACGTAAAGGAATATTATTTGGGGGTCCAGCCATGGAGAAGAGTTTAGACACTAGGATAAGATAAGGAACACACCCATTATAAAGAAATCACATTAGGATTCTCTTTTTAAGCTGTTCCTTAAAACACTAGTGCTTAGGAAATATATTGGAGGCAGAAGCAGTCAAGGGTAGCCTAGGGTTAGGGTTAGGCTTAGGGTTAGGCTTAGGGTACGGCTTAGGGTACGGGTTCGGGGAGGGGTGCGGCTACGGCGTAGGGTATGGGTTAGGGTTAGGGTTAGGGTTAGTGTTAGGGTTAGGGCTCGGTTTAGGGTACGAGTTAGGATTAGGGTACGTGTTAGGGTTAGGGTAGGGGTTAGGGTTAGGGTACGCGTTAGGGTTAGGGTAGTTATTAAACCTATCCCACTCTCTGGATACCCCTTAGCACGTAAAGGAATATTATTTGGGGGCCCAGCCATGGAGAAGAGTTTAGACACTAGGATAAGATAAGGAACACACCCATTATAAAGAAATCACATTAGGATTCTCTTTTTAAGCTGTTCCTTAAAACACTACTGCTTAGGAAATCAATTGGAGGCAGAAGCAGTCAAGGGTAGCCTAGGGTTAGGGTTAGGCTTAGGGTTAGGGTTAGGGTACGGCTTAGGGTACGGTTTCGGGGAGGGGTGCGGGTACGGCCTAGGGTATGAGTTAGGGTTAGGGTTAGGGTTAGTATTAGGGTTAGGGCTCGGTTTAGGGTACGGGTTAGGATTAGGGTACGTGTTAGGGTTAGGGTAGGGGTTAGGGTTAGGGTACGTGTTAGGGTTAGGGTAGTTATTAAACCTATCCCACTCTCTAGATACCCCTTAGCTCGTAAGGGAATATTATTTGGGGGTGCAGCCATGGAGAAGAGTTTAGACACTAGTATAAGATAAGGAACACACCCATTATAAAGAAATCACATTAGGATTCTCTTTTTAAGCTGTTCCTCTAAACACTAGTGCTTAGGAAATCTATTGGAGGCAGAAGCAGTCAAGGGTAGCCTAAGGTTAGGGTTAGGCTTAGGGTTAGGCTTAGGGTACGGCTTAGGGTACGGGTTCGGGGAGGGGTGCGGGTATGGCGTAGGGTATGGGTTAGGGTTAGGGTTAGGGTTAGTGTTAGGGTTAGGGCTCGGTTTAGGGTACGGGTTAGGATTAGGGTACGTGTTAGGGTTAGGGTAGGGGTTAGGGTTAGGGTACGCGTTAGGGTTAGGGTAGTTAGTAAACCTATTCCACTCTCTAGATACCCCTTAGCACGTAAAGGAATATTATTTGGGGGTTCAGCCATGGAGAAGAGTTTAGACACTAGGATAAGATAAGGAACACACCCATTATAAAGAAATCACATTAGGATTCTCTTTTTAAGCTGTTCCTTAAAACACTAGTGCTTAGGAAATCTATTGGAGGCAGAAGCAGTCAAGGGTAGCCTAGGGTTAGGGTTAGGCTTAGGCTTAGGCTTAGGGTACGGCTTAGGGTACGGGTTCGGGGAGGGGTTCGGGTCCGGCGTAGGGTATGGGTTAGGGTTATTGTTAGGGTTAGTGATAGGGTTAGGGCTCGGTTTAGGGTACGGGTTAGGTTTAGGGTACGTGTTAGGGTCAGGGTAGGGGTTAGGGTTAGGGTACGCGTTAGGGTTAGGGTAGTTATTAAACCTATCCCACTCTCTAGATACCCCTTAGTACGTAAAGGAATATTATTTGGGGGTCCAGCCATGGAGAAGAGTTTAGACACTGGGATAAGATAAGGAACACACCCATTATAAAGAAATCACATTAGGATTCATTTTTAAGCTGTTCCTTAAAACACTAGTGCTTAGGAAATCTATTGGAGGCAGAAGCAGTCAAGGGTAGCCTAGGGTTAGGTTTAGGCTTAGGGTTAGGGTTAGGGTACGGCGTAGGTTACGGGTTCGGGGAGGGGTGCGGGTACGGCATAGGGTATGGGTTAGGGATAGGGTTAGGGTTAGTGTTAGGGTTAGGGCTCGGTTTAGGGTACGGGTTAGGATTAGGGTACGTGTTAGGGTTAGGGTAGGGGTTAGGGTTAGGGTACGTGTTAGGGTTAGGGTAGTTATTAAACCTATCCCACTCTCTAGACACCCCTTAGCACGTAAAGGAATATTATTTGGGGGTGCAGCCATGGAGAAGAGTTTAGACACTAGGATAAGATAAGGAACACACCCATTATAAAGAAATCACATTAGGATTCTCTTTTTAAGCTGTTCCTTAAAACACTAGTGCTTAGGAAATCTATTGGAGGCAGAAGCAGTCAAGGGTAGCCTAGGGTTAGGGTTAGGCTTAGGCTTAGGCTTAGGGTACGGCTTAGGGTACGGGTTCGGGGAGGGGTTCGGGTACGGCGTAGGGTATGGGTTAGGGTTAGGGTTAGGGTTAGTGATAGGGTTAGGGCTCGGTTTAGGGTACGGGTTAGGTTTAGGGTACGTGTTAGGGTCAGGGTAGGGGTTAGGGTTAGGGTACGCGTTAGGGTTAGGGTAGTTATTAAACCTATCCCACTCTCTAGATACCCCTTAGTACGTAAAGGAATATTATTTGGGGGTCCAGCCATGGAGAAGAGTTTAGACACTGGGATAAGATAAGGAACACACCCATTATAAAGAAATCACATTAGGATTCATTTTTAAGCTGTTCCTTAAAACACTAGTGCTTAGGAAATCTATTGGAGGCAGAAGCAGTCAAGGGTAGCCTAGGGTTAGGTTTAGGCTTAGGGTTAGGGTTAGGGTACGGCTTAGGTTACGGGTTCGGGGAGGGGTGCGGGTACGGCGTAGGGTATGGGTTAGGGTTAGGGTTAGGGTTAGTGTTAGGGTTAGGGCTCGGTTTAGGGTACGGGTTAGGATTAGGGTACGTGTTAGGGTTAGGGTAGGGGTTAGGGTTAGGGTACGTGTTAGGGTTAGGGTAGTTATTAAACCTATCCCACTCTCTAGACACCCCTTAGCACGTAAAGGAATATTATTTGGGGCTCCAGCCATGGAGAAGAGTTTAGACACTGGGATAAGATAAGGAACACACCCATTATAAAGAAATCACATTAGGATTCTCTTTATAAGCTGTTCCTTAAAACACTAGTGCTTAGGAAATCTATTGGAGGCAGAAGCAGTCAAGGGTAGCCTAGGGTTAGGTTTAGGGTGAGGGTTAGGCTTAGGGTACGGCTTAGGGTACGGGATCGGGGAGGGGTTCGTGTACGGAGTAGGGTATGGGTTAGGGTTACGGTTAGGGTTAGTGTTAGGGTTAGGGATCGGTTTAGGTTACGGGTTAGGATTAGGATACGTGTTAGGGTTAGGGTAGGGGTTAGGGTTAGGGTACGCGTTAGGGTTAGGGTAGTTATTAAACCTATCACACTCTCTAGATACCCCTTAGCACGTAAAGGAATATTATTTGGGGGTCCAGCCATGGAGAAGAGTTTAGACACTAGGATAAGATAAGGAACACACCCATTACAAAGAAATCACACTAGGATTCTCTTTTGAAGCTGTTCCTTAAAACACTAGTGCTTAGGAAATCTATTGGAGGCAGAAGCAGTCAAGGGTAGCCTAGGGTTAGGGTTAGGCTTAGGCTTAGGCTTAGGGTACGGCTTAGGGTACGGGTTCGGGGAGGGGTGTGGGTACGGCGTAGGGTATGGGTTAGGGTTAGGGTTAGGGTTAGTGTTAGGGTTAGGGCTCGGTTTAGGGTACGGGTTAGGATTAGGGTACGTGTTAGGGTTAGGGTAGGGGTTAGGGTTAGGGTACGCGTTAGGGTTAGGGTAGTTATTAAACCTATCACACTCTCTAGATACCCCTTAGCACGTAAAGGAATATTATTTGGGGGTCCAGCCATGGAGAAGAGTTTAGACACTAGGATAAGATAAGGAACACACCCATTATAAAGAAATCACATTAGGATTCTCTTTTTAAGCTGTTCCTTAAAACACTAGTGCTTAGGAAATCTATTGGAGGCAGAAGCATTCAAGGGTAGCCTAGGGTTAGGGTTAGGCTTAGGGTTAGGCTTAGGGTACGGCTTAGGGTACGGATTCGGGGAGGGGTGCGGGTACGGCGTAGGGTATGGGTTAGGGTTAGGGTTAGGGTTAGTGTTAGGGTTCGGGCTCGGTTTAGGGTACGGGTTAGGATTAGGGTACGTGTTAGGGTTAGGGTAGGGGTTAGGGTTAGGGTACGCGTTAGGGTTAGGGTAGTTATTAAACCTATCCCACTCTCTAGATACCCCTTAGCACGTAAAGGAATATTATTTGGGGGTCAAGCCATGGAGAAGAGTTTAGACACTAGGATAAGATAAGGAACACACCCATTATAAAGAAATCACATTAGGATTCTCTTTTTAAGCTGTTCCTTAAAACACTAGTGCTTAGGAAATCTATTGGAGGCAGAAGCAGTCAAGGGTAGCCTAGGGTTAGGGTTAGGCTTAGGCTTAGGCTTAGGGTACGGCTTAGGGTACGGATTCGGGGAGGGGTGCGGGTACGGCGTAGGGTATGGGTTAGGGTTAGGGTTAGGGTTAGTGTTAGGGTTAGGGCTCGGTTTAGGGTACGGGTTAGGAATAGTGTACGTGTTAGGGTTAGGGTAGGGGTTAGGGTTAGGGTACGTGTTAGGGTTAGGGTAGTTATTAAACCTATCCCACTCTCTAGACACCCCTTAGCACGTAAAGGAATATTATTTGGGGCTCCAGCCATGGAGAAGAGTTTAGACACTGGGATAAGATAAGGAACACACCCATTATAAAGAAATCACATTAGGATTCTCTTTTTAAGCTGTTCCTTAAAACACTAGTGCTTAGGAAATCTATTGGAGGCAGAAGCAGTCAAGGGTAGCCTAGGGTTAGGTTTAGGGTGAGGGTTAGGCTTAGGGTACGGCTTAGGGTACGGGATCGGGGAGGGGTTCGTGTACGGAGTAGGGTATGGGTTAGGGTTACGGTTAGGGTTAGTGTTAGGGTTAGGGCTCGGTTTAGGTTACGGGTTAGGATTAGGATACGTGTTAGGGTTAGGGTAGGGGTTAGGGTTAGGGTACGCGTTAGGGTTAGGGTAGTTATTAAACCTATCCCACTCTCTAGATACCCCTTAGCACGTAAAGGAATATTATTTGGGGGCCCAGCCATGGAGAAGAGTTTAGACACTAGGATAAGATAAGGAACACACCCATTATAAAGAAATCACATTAGGATTCTCTTTTTAAGCTGTTCCTTAAAACACTAGTGCTTAGGAAATCTATTGGAGGCAGAAGCAGTCAAGGGTAGCCTAGGTTTAGGGTTAGGCTTAAGGTTAGGGTTAGGGTAAGCTTAGGGTACGGGTTCGGGGAGGGCTTCGGGTACGGCGTAGGGTATGGGTTAGGGTTAGGGTTAGGGTTAGGGTTAGTGTTAGGGTTAGGGCTCGGTTTAGGGTACGGGTTAGGATTAGGGTACGTGTTAGGGTTAGGGTAGGGGTTAGGGTTAGGGTACGCGTTAGGGTTAGGGTAGTTAGTAAACCTATTCCACTCTCTAGATACCCCTTAGCACGTAAAGGAATATTATTTGGGGGTTCAGCCATGGAGAAGAGTTTAGACACTAGGATAAGATAAGGAACACACCCATTATAAAGAAATCACATTAGGATTCTCTTTTTAAGCTGTTCCTTAAAACACTAGTGCTTAGGAAATCTATTGGAGGCAGAAGCAGTCAAGGGTAGCCTAGGGTTAGGGTTAGGCTTAGGGTTCGGGTTAGGGTACGGCTTAGGGTACGGATTCGGGGAGGAGTGCGGGTACGGCCTAGGGTATGAGTTAGGGTTAGGGTTAGGGTTAGTATTAGGGTTAGGGCTCGGTTTAGGGTACGGGTTAGGATTAGGGTACGTGTTAGGGTTAGGGTAGGGGTTAGGGTTAGGGTACGAGTTAGGGTTAGGGTAGTTATTAAACCTATCCCACTCTCTAGATACCCCTTAGCTCATAAGGGAATATTATTTGGGGGTGCAGCCATGGAGAAGAGTTTAGACACTAGGATAAGATAAGGAACACACCCATTATAAAGAAATCACATTAGGATTCTCTTTTTAAGCTGTTCCTTAAAACACTAGTGCTTAGGAAATCTATTGGAGGCAGAAGCAGTCAAGGGTAGCCTAGGGTTAGGGTTAGGCTTAGGCTTAGGCTTAGGGTACGGCTTAGGGTACGGGTTCGGGGAGGGGTTCGGGTACGGCGTAGGGTATGGGTTAGGGTTAGGGTTAGGGTTAGTGATAGGGTTAGGGCTCGGTTTAGGGTACGGGTTAGGTTTAGGGTACGTGTTAGGGTCAGGGTAGGGGTTAGGGTTAGGGTACGCGTTAGGGTTAGGGTAGTTATTAAACCTATCCCACTCTCTAGATACCCCTTAGTACGTAAAGGAATATTATTTGGGGGTCCAGCCATGGAGAAGAGTTTAGACACTGGGATAAGATAAGGAACACACCCATTATAAAGAAATCACATTAGGATTCATTTTTAAGCTGTTCCTTAAAACACTAGTGCTTAGGAAATCTATTGGAGGCAGAAGCAGTCAAGGGTAGCCTAGGGTTAGGTTTAGGCTTAGGGTTAGGGTTAGGGTACGGCTTAGGTTACGGGTTCGGGGAGGGGTGCGGGTACGGCGTAGGGTATGGGTTAGGGTTAGGGTTAGGGTTAGTGTTAGGGTTAGGGCTCGGTTTAGGGTACGGGTTAGGATTAGGGTACGTGTTAGGGTTAGGGTAGGGGTTAGGGTTAGGGTACGTGTTAGGGTTAGGGTAGTTATTAAACCTATCCCACTCTCTAGACACCCCTTAGCACGTAAAGGAATATTATTTGGGGCTCCAGCCATGGAGAAGAGTTTAGACACTGGGATAAGATAAGGAACACACCCATTATAAAGAAATCACATTAGGATTCTCTTTTTAAGCTGTTCCTTAAAACACTAGTGCTTAGGAAATCTATTGGAGGCAGAAGCAGTCAAGGGTAGCCTAGGGTTAGGTTTAGGGTGAGGGTTAGGCTTAGGGTACGGCTTAGGGTACGGGATCGGGGAGGGGTTCGTGTACGGAGTAGGGTATGGGTTAGGGTTACGGTTAGGGTTAGTGTTAGGGTTAGGGATCGGTTTAGGTTACGGGTTAGGATTAGGATACGTGTTAGGGTTAGGGTAGGGGTTAGGGTTAGGGTACGCGTTAGGGTTAGGGTAGTTATTAAACCTATCACACTCTCTAGATACCCCTTAGCACGTAAAGGAATATTATTTGGGGGTCCAGCCATGGAGAAGAGTT
The DNA here is from genome assembly GCF_965194805.1 of Balaenoptera borealis. Lineage (NCBI taxonomy): Eukaryota > Metazoa > Chordata > Mammalia > Artiodactyla > Balaenopteridae > Balaenoptera > Balaenoptera borealis. The sequence continues at coordinate 25,328 of NW_028123914.1, read as the reverse complement.
TAGACACTAGGATAAGATAAGGAACACACCCATTACAAAGAAATCACACTAGGATTCTCTTTTGAAGCTGTTCCTTAAAACACTAGTGCTTAGGAAATCTATTGGAGGCAGAAGCAGTCAAGGGTAGCCTAGGGTTAGGGTTAGGCTTAGGGTTAGGCTTAGGGTACGGCTTAGGGTACGGGTTCGGGGAGGGGTGTGGGTACGGCGTAGGGTATGGGTTAGGGTTAGGGTTAGGGTTAGTGTTAGGGTTAGGGCTCGGTTTAGGGTACGGGTTAGGATTAGGGTACGTGTTAGGGTTAGGGTAGGGGTTAGGGTTAGGGTACGCGTTAGGGTTAGGGTAGTTATTAAACCTATCACACTCTCTAGATACCCCTTAGCACGTAAAGGAATATTATTTGGGGGTCCAGCCATGGAGAAGAGTTTAGACACTAGGATAAGATAAGGAACACACCCATTATAAAGAAATCACATTAGGATTCTCTTTTTAAGCTGTTCCTTAAAACACTAGTGCTTAGGAAATCTATTGGAGGCAGAAGCATTCAAGGGTAGCCTAGGGTTAGGGTTAGGCTTAGGGTTAGGCTTAGGGTACGGCTTAGGGTACGGATTCGGGGAGGGGTGCGGGTACGGCGTAGGGTATGGGTTAGGGTTAGGGTTAGGGTTAGTGTTAGGGTTCGGGCTCGGTTTAGGGTACGGGTTAGGATTAGGGTACGTGTTAGGGTTAGGGTAGGGGTTAGGGTTAGGGTACGCGTTAGGGTTAGGGTAGTTATTAAACCTATCCCACTCTCTAGATACCCCTTAGCACGTAAAGGAATATTATTTGGGGGTCAAGCCATGGAGAAGAGTTTAGACACTAGGATAAGATAAGGAACACACCCATTATAAAGAAATCACATTAGGATTCTCTTTTTAAGCTGTTCCTTAAAACACTAGTGCTTAGGAAATCTATTGGAGGCAGAAGCAGTCAAGGGTAGCCTAGGGTTAGGGTTAGGCTTAGGCTTAGGCTTAGGGTACGGCTTAGGGTACGGATTCGGGGAGGGGTGCGGGTACGGCGTAGGGTATGGGTTAGGGTTAGGGTTAGGGTTAGTGTTAGGGTTAGGGCTCGGTTTAGGGTACGGGTTAGGAATAGTGTACGTGTTAGGGTTAGGGTAGGGGTTAGGGTTAGGGTACGTGTTAGGGTTAGGGTAGTTATTAAACCTATCCCACTCTCTAGACACCCCTTAGCACGTAAAGGAATATTATTTGGGGCTCCAGCCATGGAGAAGAGTTTAGACACTGGGATAAGATAAGGAACACACCCATTATAAAGAAATCACATTAGGATTCTCTTTTTAAGCTGTTCCTTAAAACACTAGTGCTTAGGAAATCTATTGGAGGCAGAAGCAGTCAAGGGTAGCCTAGGGTTAGGTTTAGGGTGAGGGTTAGGCTTAGGGTACGGCTTAGGGTACGGGATCGGGGAGGGGTTCGTGTACGGAGTAGGGTATGGGTTAGGGTTACGGTTAGGGTTAGTGTTAGGGTTAGGGCTCGGTTTAGGTTACGGGTTAGGATTAGGATACGTGTTAGGGTTAGGGTAGGGGTTAGGGTTAGGGTACGCGTTAGGGTTAGGGTAGTTATTAAACCTATCACACTCTCTAGATACCCCTTAGCACGTAAAGGAATATTATTTGGGGGTCCAGCCATGGAGAAGAGTTTAGACACTGGGATAAGATAAGGAACACACCCATTACAAAGAAATCACATTAGGATTCTCTTTTTAAGCTGTTCCTTAAAACACTAGTGCTTAGGAAATCTATTGGAGGCAGAAGCAGTCAAGGGTAGCCTAGGGTTAGGGTTAGGCTTAGGGTTAGGCTTAGGGTACGGCTTAGGGTACGGGTTCGGGGAGGGGTGTGGGTACGGCGTAGGGTATGGGTTAGGGTTAGGGTTAGGGTTAGTGTTAGGGTTAGGGCTGAGTTTAGGGTACGGGTTAGGATTAGGATACGTGTTAGGGTTAGGGTAGGGGTTAGGGTTAGGGTACGCGTTAGGGTTAGGGTAGTTATTAAACCTATCCCAGTCTCTAGATACCCCTTAGCACGTAAAGGAATATTATATGGGGGTCCAGCCATGGAGAAGAGTTTAGACACTAGGATAAGATAAGGAACACACCCATTACAAAGAAATCACACTAGGATTCTCTTTTTAAGCTGTTCCTTAAAACACTAGTGCTTAGGAAATCTATTGGAGGCAGAAGCAGTCAAGGGTAGCCTAGGGTTAGGGTTAGGCTTAGGGTAAGGCTTAGGGTACGGCTTAGGGTACGGGTTCGGGGAGGGGTGTGGGTACGGCGTAGGGTATGGGTTAGGGTTAGGGTTAGGGTTAGTGTTAGGGTTAGGGCTCGGTTTAGGGTACGGGTTAGGATTAGGGTACGTGTTAGGGTTAGGGTAGGGGTTAGGGTTAGGGTACGCGTTAGGGTTAGGGTAGTTATTAAACCTATCACACTCTCTAGATACCCCTTAGCACGTAAAGGAATATTATTTGGGGGTCCAGCCATGGAGAAGAGTTTAGACACTAGGATAAGATAAGGAACACACCCATTATAAAGAAATCACATTAGGATTCTCTTTTTAAGCTGTTCCTTAAAACACTAGTGCTTAGGAAATCTATTGGAGGCAGAAGCAGTCAAGGGTAGCCTAGGTTTAGGGTTAGGCTTAAGGTTAGGGTTAGGGTACGGCTTAGGGTACGGGTTCGGGGAGGGCTTCGGGTACGGCGTAGGGTATGGGTTAGGGTTAGGGTTAGGGTTAGGGTTAGTGTTAGGGTTAGGGCTCGGTTTAGGGTACGGGTTAGGATTAGGGTACGTGTTAGGGTTAGGGTAGGGGTTAGGGTTAGGGTACGCGTTAGGGTTAGGGTAGTTAGTAAACCTATTCCACTCTCTAGATACCCCTTAGCACGTAAAGGAATATTATTTGGGGGTTCAGCCATGGAGAAGAGTTTAGACACTAGGATAAGATAAGGAACACACCCATTATAAAGAAATCACATTAGGATTCTCTTTTTAAGCTGTTCCTTAAAACACTAGTGCTTAGGAAATCTATTGGAGGCAGAAGCAGTCAAGGGTAGCCTAGGGTTAGGGTTAGGCTTAGGGTTCGGGTTAGGGTACGGCTTAGGGTACGGATTCGGGGAGGAGTGCGGGTACGGCCTAGGGTATGAGTTAGGGTTAGGGTTAGGGTTAGTATTAGGGTTAGGGCTCGGTTTAGGGTACGGGTTAGGATTAGGGTACGTGTTAGGGTTAGGGTAGGGGTTAGGGTTAGGGTACGAGTTAGGGTTAGGGTAGTTATTAAACCTATCCCACTCTCTAGATACCCCTTAGCTCGTAAGGGAATATTATTTGGGGGTGCAGCCATGGAGAAGAGTTTAGACACTAGGATAAGATAAGGAACACACCCATTATAAAGAAATCACATTAGGATTCTCTTTTTAAGCTGTTCCTTAAAACACTAGTGCTTAGGAAATCTATTGGAGGCAGAAGCAGTCAAGGGTAGCCTAGGGTTAGGGTTAGGCTTAGGCTTAGGCTTAGGGTACGGCTTAGGGTACGGGTTCGGGGAGGGGTTCGGGTACGGCGTAGGGTATGGGTTAGGGTTAGGGTTAGGGTTAGTGATAGGGTTAGGGCTCGGTTTAGGGTACGGGTTAGGTTTAGGGTACGTGTTAGGGTCAGGGTAGGGGTTAGGGTTAGGGTACGCGTTAGGGTTAGGGTAGTTATTAAACCTATCCCACTCTCTAGATACCCCTTAGTACGTAAAGGAATATTATTTGGGGGTCCAGCCATGGAGAAGAGTTTAGACACTGGGATAAGATAAGGAACACACCCATTATAAAGAAATCACATTAGGATTCATTTTTAAGCTGTTCCTTAAAACACTAGTGCTTAGGAAATCTATTGGAGGCAGAAGCAGTCAAGGGTAGCCTAGGGTTAGGTTTAGGCTTAGGGTTAGGGTTAGGGTACGGCTTAGGTTACGGGTTCGGGGAGGGGTGCGGGTACGGCGTAGGGTATGGGTTAGGGTTAGGGTTAGGGTTAGTGTTAGGGTTAGGGCTCGGTTTAGGGTACGGGTTAGGATTAGGGTACGTGTTAGGGTTAGGGTAGGGGTTAGGGTTAGGGTACGTGTTAGGGTTAGGGTAGTTATTAAACCTATCCCACTCTCTAGACACCCCTTAGCACGTAAAGGAATATTATTTGGGGCTCCAGCCATGGAGAAGAGTTTAGACACTGGGATAAGATAAGGAACACACCCATTATAAAGAAATCACATTAGGATTCTCTTTTTAAGCTGTTCCTTAAAACACTAGTGCTTAGGAAATCTATTGGAGGCAGAAGCAGTCAAGGGTAGCCTAGGGTTAGGTTTAGGGTGAGGGTTAGGCTTAGGGTACGGCTTAGGGTACGGGATCGGGGAGGGGTTCGTGTACGGAGTAGGGTATGGGTTAGGGTTACGGTTAGGGTTAGTGTTAGGGTTAGGGCTCGGTTTAGGTTACGGGTTAGGATTAGGATACGTGTTAGGGTTAGGGTAGGGGTTAGGGTTAGGGTACGCGTTAGGGTTAGGGTAGTTATTAAACCTATCACACTCTCTAGATACCCCTTAGCACGTAAAGGAATATTATTTGGGGGTCCAGCCATGGAGAAGAGTTTAGACACTAGGATAAGATAAGGAACACACCCATTACAAAGAAATCACACTAGGATTCTCTTTTGAAGCTGTTCCTTAAAACACTAGTGCTTAGGAAATCTATTGGAGGCAGAAGCAGTCAAGGGTAGCCTAGGGTTAGGGTTAGGCTTAGGGTTAGGCTTAGGGTACGGCTTAGGGTACGGGTTCGGGGAGGGGTGTGGGTACGGCGTAGGGTATGGGTTAGGGTTAGGGTTAGGGTTAGTGTTAGGGTTAGGGCTCGGTTTAGGGTACGGGTTAGGATTAGGGTACGTGTTAGGGTTAGGGTAGGGGTTAGGGTTAGGGTACGCGTTAGGGTTAGGGTAGTTATTAAACCTATCACACTCTCTAGATACCCCTTAGCACGTAAAGGAATATTATTTGGGGGTCCAGCCATGGAGAAGAGTTTAGACACTAGGATAAGATAAGGAACACACCCATTATAAAGAAATCACATTAGGATTCTCTTTTTAAGCTGTTCCTTAAAACACTAGTGCTTAGGAAATCTATTGGAGGCAGAAGCATTCAAGGGTAGCCTAGGGTTAGGGTTAGGCTTAGGGTTAGGCTTAGGGTACGGCTTAGGGTACGGATTCGGGGAGGGGTGCGGGTACGGCGTAGGGTATGGGTTAGGGTTAGGGTTAGGGTTAGTGTTAGGGTTCGGGCTCGGTTTAGGGTACGGGTTAGGATTAGGGTACGTGTTAGGGTTAGGGTAGGGGTTAGGGTTAGGGTACGCGTTAGGGTTAGGGTAGTAATTAAACCTATCCCACTCTCTAGATACCCCTTAGCACGTAAAGGAATATTATTTGGGGGTCAAGCCATGGAGAAGAGTTTAGACACTAGGATAAGATAAGGAACACACCCATTATAAAGAAATCACATTAGGATTCTCTTTTTAAGCTGTTCCTTAAAACACTAGTGCTTAGGAAATCTATTGGAGGCAGAAGCAGTCAAGGGTAGCCTAGGGTTAGGGTTAGGCTTAGGCTTAGGCTTAGGGTACGGCTTAGGGTACGGATTCGGGGAGGGGTGCGGGTACGGCGTAGGGTATGGGTTAGGGTTAGGGTTAGGGTTAGTGTTAGGGTTAGGGCTCGGTTTAGGGTACGGGTTAGGAATAGTGTACGTGTTAGGGTTAGGGTAGGGGTTAGGGTTAGGGTACGTGTTAGGGTTAGGGTAGTTATTAAACCTATCCCACTCTCTAGACACCCCTTAGCACGTAAAGGAATATTATTTGGGGCTCCAGCCATGGAGAAGAGTTTAGACACTGGGATAAGATAAGGAACACACCCATTATAAAGAAATCACATTAGGATTCTCTTTTTAAGCTGTTCCTTAAAACACTAGTGCTTAGGAAATCTATTGGAGGCAGAAGCAGTCAAGGGTAGCCTAGGGTTAGGTTTAGGGTGAGGGTTAGGCTTAGGGTACGGCTTAGGGTACGGGATCGGGGAGGGGTTCGTGTACGGAGTAGGGTATGGGTTAGGGTTACGGTTAGGGTTAGTGTTAGGGTTAGGGCTCGGTTTAGGTTACGGGTTAGGATTAGGATACGTGTTAGGGTTAGGGTAGGGGTTAGGGTTAGGGTACGCGTTAGGGTTAGGGTAGTTATTAAACCTATCACACTCTCTAGATACCCCTTAGCACGTAAAGGAATATTATTTGGGGGTCCAGCCATGGAGAAGAGTTTAGACACTGGGATAAGATAAGGAACACACCCATTACAAAGAAATCACATTAGGATTCTCTTTTTAAGCTGTTCCTTAAAACACTAGTGCTTAGGAAATCTATTGGAGGCAGAAGCAGTCAAGGGTAGCCTAGGGTTAGGGTTATGCTTAGGGTTAGGCTTAGGGTACGGCTTAGGGTACGGGTTCGGGGAGGGGTGTGGGTACGGCGTAGGGTATGGGTTAGGGTTAGGGTTAGGGTTAGTGTTAGGGTTAGGGCTGAGTTTAGGGTACGGGTTAGGATTAGGATACGTGTTAGGGTTAGGGTAGGGGTTAGGGTTAGGGTACGCGTTAGGGTTAGGGTAGTTATTAAACCTATCCCAGTCTCTAGATACCCCTTAGCACGTAAAGGAATATTATATGGGGGTCCAGCCATGGAGAAGAGTTTAGACACTAGGATAAGATAAGGAACACACCCATTATAAATAAATCACATTAGGATTCTCTTTTTAAGCTGTTCCTTAAGACACTAGTGCTTAGGAAATCTATTGGAGGCAGAAGCAGTCAAGGGTAGCCTAGGGTTAGGGTTAGGCTTAGGGTTAGGTTTAGGGTACGGCTTAGGTTACGGGTTCGGGGAGGGGTGCGGGTACGGCGTAGGGTATGGGTTAGGGTTAGGGTTAGGGTTAGTGTTAGGGTTAGGGCTCGGTTTAGGGTACGGGTTAGGATTAGGGTACGTGTTAGGGTTAGGGTAGGGGTTAGGGTTAGGGTACGCGTTAGGGTTAGGGTAGTTAGTAAACCTATCCCACTCTCTAGATACCCCTTAGCACGTAAAGGAATATTATTTGGGGGTCCAGCCATGGAGAAGAGTTTAGACACTAGGATAAGATAAGGAACACACCCATTATAAAGAAATCACATTAGGATTCTCTTTTTAAGCTGTTCCTTAAAACACTAGTGCTTAGGAAATATATTGGAGGCAGAAGCAGTCAAGGGTAGCCTAGGGTTAGGGTTAGGCTTAGGGTTAGGCTTAGGGTACGGCTTAGGGTACGGGTTCGGGAAGGGGTGCGGCTACGGCGTAGGGTATGGGTTAGGGTTAGGGTTAGGGTTAGTGTTAGGGTTAGGGCTCGGTTTAGGGTACGAGTTAGGATTAGGGTACGTGTTAGGGTTAGGGTAGGGGTTAGGGTTAGGGTACGCGTTAGGGTTAGGGTAGTTATTAAACCTATCCCACTCTCTAGATACCCCTTAGCACGTAAAGGAATATTATTTGGGGGCCCAGCCATGGAGAAGAGTTTAGACACTAGGATAAGATAAGGAACACACCCATTATAAAGAAATCACATTAGGATTCTCTTTTTAAGCTGTTCCTTAAAACACTAGTGCTTAGGAAATCTATTGGAGGCAGAAGCAGTCAAGGGTAGCCTAGGTTTAGGGTTAGGCTTAAGGTTAGGTTTAGGGTAAGCTTAGGGTACGGGTTCGGGGAGGGCTTCGGGTACGGCGTAGGGTATGGGTTAGGGTTAGGGTTAGGGTTAGGGTTAGTGTTAGGGTTAGGGCTCGGTTTAGGGTACGGGTTAGGATTAGGGTACGTGTTAGGGTTAGGGTAGGGGTTAGGGTTAGGGTACGCGTTAGGGTTAGGGTAGTTAGTAAACCTATTCCACTCTCTAGATACCCCTTAGCACGTAAAGGAATATTATTTGGGGGTTCAGCCATGGAGAAGAGTTTAGACACTAGGATAAGATAAGGAACACACCCATTATAAAGAAATCACATTAGGATTCTCTGTTTAAGCTGTTCCTTAAAACACTAGTGCTTAGGAAATCTATTGGAGGCAGAAGCAGTCAAGGGTAGCCTAGGGTTAGGGTTAGGCTTAGGGTTCGGGTTAGGGTACGGCTTAGGGTACGGATTCGGGGAGGAGTGCGGGTACGGCCTAGGGTATGAGTTAGGGTTAGGGTTAGGGTTAGTATTAGGGTTAGGGCTCGGTTTAGGGTACGGGTTAGGATTAGGGTACGTGTTAGGGTTAGGGTAGGGGTTAGGGTTAGGGTACGAGTTAGGGTTAGGGTAGTTATTAAACCTATCCCACTCTCTAGATACCCCTTAGCTCATAAGGGAATATTATTTGGGGGTGCAGCCATGGAGAAGAGTTTAGACACTAGGATAAGATAAGGAACACACCCATTATAAATAAATCACATTAGGATTCTCTTTTTAAGCTGTTCCTTAAGACACTAGTGCTTAGGAAATCTATTGGAGGCAGAAGCAGTCAAGGGTAGCCTAGGGTTAGGGTTAGGCTTAGGGTTAGGTTTAGGGTACGGCTTAGGTTACGGGTTCGGGGAGGGGTGCGGGTACGGCGTAGGGTATGGGTTAGGGTTAGGGTTAGGGTTAGTGTTAGGGTTAGGGCTCGGTTTAGGGTACGGGTTAGGATTAGGGTACGTGTTAGGGTTAGGGTAGGGGTTAGGGTTAGGGTACGCGTTAGGGTTAGGGTAGTTAGTAAACCTATCCCACTCTCTAGATACCCCTTAGCACGTAAAGGAATATTATTTGGGGGTCCAGCCATGGAGAAGAGTTTAGACACTAGGATAAGATAAGGAACACACCCATTATAAAGAAATCACATTAGGATTCTCTTTTTAAGCTGTTCCTTAAAACACTAGTGCTTAGGAAATATATTGGAGGCAGAAGCAGTCAAGGGTAGCCTAGGGTTAGGGTTAGGCTTAGGGTTAGGCTTAGGGTACGGCTTAGGGTACGGGTTCGGGGAGGGGTGCGGCTACGGCGTAGGGTATGGGTTAGGGTTAGGGTTAGGGTTAGTGTTAGGGTTAGGGCTCGGTTTAGGGTACGAGTTAGGATTAGGGTACGTGTTAGGGTTAGGGTAGGGGTTAGGGTTAGGGTACGCGTTAGGGTTAGGGTAGTTATTAAACCTATCCCACTCTCTGGATACCCCTTAGCACGTAAAGGAATATTATTTGGGGGCCCAGCCATGGAGAAGAGTTTAGACACTAGGATAAGATAAGGAACACACCCATTATAAAGAAATCACATTAGGATTCTCTTTTTAAGCTGTTCCTTAAAACACTACTGCTTAGGAAATCAATTGGAGGCAGAAGCAGTCAAGGGTAGCCTAGGGTTAGGGTTAGGCTTAGGGTTAGGGTTAGGGTACGGCTTAGGGTACGGTTTCGGGGAGGGGTGCGGGTACGGCCTAGGGTATGAGTTAGGGTTAGGGTTAGGGTTAGTATTAGGGTTAGGGCTCGGTTTAGGGTACGGGTTAGGATTAGGGTACGTGTTAGGGTTAGGGTAGGGGTTAGGGTTAGGGTACGTGTTAGGGTTAGGGTAGTTATTAAACCTATCCCACTCTCTAGATACCCCTTAGCTCGTAAGGGAATATTATTTGGGGGTGCAGCCATGGAGAAGAGTTTAGACACTAGTATAAGATAAGGAACACACCCATTATAAAGAAATCACATTAGGATTCTCTTTTTAAGCTGTTCCTCTAAACACTAGTGCTTAGGAAATCTATTGGAGGCAGAAGCAGTCAAGGGTAGCCTAAGGTTAGGGTTAGGCTTAGGGTTAGGCTTAGGGTACGGCTTAGGGTACGGGTTCGGGGAGGGGTGCGGGTATGGCGTAGGGTATGGGTTAGGGTTAGGGTTAGGGTTAGTGTTAGGGTTAGGGCTCGGTTTAGGGTACGGGTTAGGATTAGGGTACGTGTTAGGGTTAGGGTAGGGGTTAGGGTTAGGGTACGCGTTAGGGTTAGGGTAGTTAGTAAACCTATTCCACTCTCTAGATACCCCTTAGCACGTAAAGGAATATTATTTGGGGGTTCAGCCATGGAGAAGAGTTTAGACACTAGGATAAGATAAGGAACACACCCATTATAAAGAAATCACATTAGGATTCTCTTTTTAAGCTGTTCCTTAAAACACTAGTGCTTAGGAAATCTATTGGAGGCAGAAGCAGTCAAGGGTAGCCTAGGGTTAGGGTTAGGCTTAGGCTTAGGCTTAGGGTACGGCTTAGGGTACGGGTTCGGGGAGGGGTTCGGGTCCGGCGTAGGGTATGGGTTAGGGTTATTGTTAGGGTTAGTGATAGGGTTAGGGCTCGGTTTAGGGTACGGGTTAGGTTTAGGGTACGTGTTAGGGTCAGGGTAGGGGTTAGGGTTAGGGTACGCGTTAGGGTTAGGGTAGTTATTAAACCTATCCCACTCTCTAGATACCCCTTAGTACGTAAAGGAATATTATTTGGGGGTCCAGCCATGGAGAAGAGTTTAGACACTGGGATAAGATAAGGAACACACCCATTATAAAGAAATCACATTAGGATTCATTTTTAAGCTGTTCCTTAAAACACTAGTGCTTAGGAAATCTATTGGAGGCAGAAGCAGTCAAGGGTAGCCTAGGGTTAGGTTTAGGCTTAGGGTTAGGGTTAGGGTACGGCGTAGGTTACGGGTTCGGGGAGGGGTGCGGGTACGGCATAGGGTATGGGTTAGGGATAGGGTTAGGGTTAGTGTTAGGGTTAGGGCTCGGTTTAGGGTACGGGTTAGGATTAGGGTACGTGTTAGGGTTAGGGTAGGGGTTAGGGTTAGGGTACGTGTTAGGGTTAGGGTAGTTATTAAACCTATCCCACTCTCTAGACACCCCTTAGCACGTAAAGGAATATTATTTGGGGGTGCAGCCATGGAGAAGAGTTTAGACACTAGGATAAGATAAGGAACACACCCATTATAAAGAAATCACATTAGGATTCTCTTTTTAAGCTGTTCCTTAAAACACTAGTGCTTAGGAAATCTATTGGAGGCAGAAGCAGTCAAGGGTAGCCTAGGGTTAGGGTTAGGCTTAGGCTTAGGCTTAGGGTACGGCTTAGGGTACGGGTTCGGGGAGGGGTTCGGGTACGGCGTAGGGTATGGGTTAGGGTTAGGGTTAGGGTTAGTGATAGGGTTAGGGCTCGGTTTAGGGTACGGGTTAGGTTTAGGGTACGTGTTAGGGTCAGGGTAGGGGTTAGGGTTAGGGTACGCGTTAGGGTTAGGGTAGTTATTAAACCTATCCCACTCTCTAGATACCCCTTAGTACGTAAAGGAATATTATTTGGGGGTCCAGCCATGGAGAAGAGTTTAGACACTGGGATAAGATAAGGAACACACCCATTATAAAGAAATCACATTAGGATTCATTTTTAAGCTGTTCCTTAAAACACTAGTGCTTAGGAAATCTATTGGAGGCAGAAGCAGTCAAGGGTAGCCTAGGGTTAGGTTTAGGCTTAGGGTTAGGGTTAGGGTACGGCTTAGGTTACGGGTTCGGGGAGGGGTGCGGGTACGGCGTAGGGTATGGGTTAGGGTTAGGGTTAGGGTTAGTGTTAGGGTTAGGGCTCGGTTTAGGGTACGGGTTAGGATTAGGGTACGTGTTAGGGTTAGGGTAGGGGTTAGGGTTAGGGTACGTGTTAGGGTTAGGGTAGTTATTAAACCTATCCCACTCTCTAGACACCCCTTAGCACGTAAAGGAATATTATTTGGGGCTCCAGCCATGGAGAAGAGTTTAGACACTGGGATAAGATAAGGAACACACCCATTATAAAGAAATCACATTAGGATTCTCTTTATAAGCTGTTCCTTAAAACACTAGTGCTTAGGAAATCTATTGGAGGCAGAAGCAGTCAAGGGTAGCCTAGGGTTAGGTTTAGGGTGAGGGTTAGGCTTAGGGTACGGCTTAGGGTACGGGATCGGGGAGGGGTTCGTGTACGGAGTAGGGTATGGGTTAGGGTTACGGTTAGGGTTAGTGTTAGGGTTAGGGATCGGTTTAGGTTACGGGTTAGGATTAGGATACGTGTTAGGGTTAGGGTAGGGGTTAGGGTTAGGGTACGCGTTAGGGTTAGGGTAGTTATTAAACCTATCACACTCTCTAGATACCCCTTAGCACGTAAAGGAATATTATTTGGGGGTCCAGCCATGGAGAAGAGTTTAGACACTAGGATAAGATAAGGAACACACCCATTACAAAGAAATCACACTAGGATTCTCTTTTGAAGCTGTTCCTTAAAACACTAGTGCTTAGGAAATCTATTGGAGGCAGAAGCAGTCAAGGGTAGCCTAGGGTTAGGGTTAGGCTTAGGCTTAGGCTTAGGGTACGGCTTAGGGTACGGGTTCGGGGAGGGGTGTGGGTACGGCGTAGGGTATGGGTTAGGGTTAGGGTTAGGGTTAGTGTTAGGGTTAGGGCTCGGTTTAGGGTACGGGTTAGGATTAGGGTACGTGTTAGGGTTAGGGTAGGGGTTAGGGTTAGGGTACGCGTTAGGGTTAGGGTAGTTATTAAACCTATCACACTCTCTAGATACCCCTTAGCACGTAAAGGAATATTATTTGGGGGTCCAGCCATGGAGAAGAGTTTAGACACTAGGATAAGATAAGGAACACACCCATTACAAAGAAATCACACTAGGATTCTCTTTTGAAGCTGTTCCTTAAAACACTAGTGCTTAGGAAATCTATTGGAGGCAGAAGCATTCAAGGGTAGCCTAGGGTTAGGGTTAGGCTTAGGGTTAGGCTTAGGGTACGGCTTAGGGTACGGATTCGGGGAGGGGTGCGGGTACGGCGTAGGGTATGGGTTAGGGTTAGGGTTAGGGTTAGTGTTAGGGTTCGGGCTCGGTTTAGGGTACGGGTTAGGATTAGGGTACGTGTTAGGGTTAGGGTAGGGGTTAGGGTTAGGGTACGCGTTAGGGTTAGGGTAGTTATTAAACCTATCCCACTCTCTAGATACCCCTTAGCACGTAAAGGAATATTATTTGGGGGTCAAGCCATGGAGAAGAGTTTAGACACTAGGATAAGATAAGGAACACACCCATTATAAAGAAATCACATTAGGATTCTCTTTTTAAGCTGTTCCTTAAAACACTAGTGCTTAGGAAATCTATTGGAGGCAGAAGCAGTCAAGGGTAGCCTAGGGTTAGGGTTAGGCTTAGGCTTAGGCTTAGGGTACGGCTTAGGGTACGGATTCGGGGAGGGGTGCGGGTACGGCGTAGGGTATGGGTTAGGGTTAGGGTTAGGGTTAGTGTTAGGGTTAGGGCTCGGTTTAGGGTACGGGTTAGGAATAGTGTACGTGTTAGGGTTAGGGTAGGGGTTAGGGTTAGGGTACGTGTTAGGGTTAGGGTAGTTATTAAACCTATCCCACTCTCTAGACACCCCTTAGCACGTAAAGGAATATTATTTGGGGCTCCAGCCATGGAGAAGAGTTTAGACACTGGGATAAGATAAGGAACACACCCATTATAAAGAAATCACATTAGGATTCTCTTTTTAAGCTGTTCCTTAAAACACTAGTGCTTAGGAAATCTATTGGAGGCAGAAGCAGTCAAGGGTAGCCTAGGGTTAGGTTTAGGGTGAGGGTTAGGCTTAGGGTACGGCTTAGGGTACGGGATCGGGGAGGGGTTCGTGTACGGAGTAGGGTATGGGTTAGGGTTACGGTTAGGGTTAGTGTTAGGGTTAGGGCTCGGTTTAGGTTACGGGTTAGGATTAGGATACGTGTTAGGGTTAGGGTAGGGGTTAGGGTTAGGGTACGCGTTAGGGTTAGGGTAGTTATTAAACCTATCCCACTCTCTAGATACCCCTTAGCACGTAAAGGAATATTATTTGGGGGCCCAGCCATGGAGAAGAGTTTAGACACTAGGATAAGATAAGGAACACACCCATTATAAAGAAATCACATTAGGATTCTCTTTTTAAGCTGTTCCTTAAAACACTAGTGCTTAGGAAATCTATTGGAGGCAGAAGCAGTCAAGGGTAGCCTAGGTTTAGGGTTAGGCTTAAGGTTAGGGTTAGGGTAAGCTTAGGGTACGGGTTCGGGGAGGGCTTCGGGTACGGCGTAGGGTATGGGTTAGGGTTAGGGTTAGGGTTAGGGTTAGTGTTAGGGTTAGGGCTCGGTTTAGGGTACGGGTTAGGATTAGGGTACGTGTTAGGGTTAGGGTAGGGGTTAGGGTTAGGGTACGCGTTAGGGTTAGGGTAGTTAGTAAACCTATTCCACTCTCTTGATACCCCTTAGCACGTAAAGGAATATTATTTGGGGGTTCAGCCATGGAGAAGAGTTTAGACACTAGGATAAGATAAGGAACACACCCATTATAAAGAAATCACATTAGGATTCTCTTTTTAAGCTGTTCCTTAAAACACTAGTGCTTAGGAAATCTATTGGAGGCAGAAGCAGTCAAGGGTAGCCTAGGGTTAGGGTTAGGCTTAGGGTTCGGGTTAGGGTACGGCTTAGGGTACGGATTCGGGGAGGAGTGCGGGTACGGCCTAGGGTATGAGTTAGGGTTAGGGTTAGGGTTAGTATTAGGGTTAGGGCTCGGTTTAGGGTACGGGTTAGGATTAGGGTACGTGTTAGGGTTAGGGTAGGGGTTAGGGTTAGGGTACGAGTTAGGGTTAGGGTAGTTATTAAACCTATCCCACTCTCTAGATACCCCTTAGCTCATAAGGGAATATTATTTGGGGGTGCAGCCATGGAGAAGAGTTTAGACACTAGGATAAGATAAGGAACACACCCATTATAAAGAAATCACATTAGGATTCTCTTTTTAAGCTGTTCCTTAAAACACTAGTGCTTAGGAAATCTATTGGAGGCAGAAGCAGTCAAGGGTAGCCTAGGGTTAGGGTTAGGCTTAGGCTTAGGCTTAGGGTACGGCTTAGGGTACGGGTTCGGGGAGGGGTTCGGGTACGGCGTAGGGTATGGGTTAGGGTTAGGGTTAGGGTTAGTGATAGGGTTAGGGCTCGGTTTAGGGTACGGGTTAGGTTTAGGGTACGTGTTAGGGTCAGGGTAGGGGTTAGGGTTAGGGTACGCGTTAGGGTTAGGGTAGTTATTAAACCTATCCCACTCTCTAGATACCCCTTAGTACGTAAAGGAATATTATTTGGGGGTCCAGCCATGGAGAAGAGTTTAGACACTGGGATAAGATAAGGAACACACCCATTATAAAGAAATCACATTAGGATTCATTTTTAAGCTGTTCCTTAAAACACTAGTGCTTAGGAAATCTATTGGAGGCAGAAGCAGTCAAGGGTAGCCTAGGGTTAGGTTTAGGCTTAGGGTTAGGGTTAGGGTACGGCTTAGGTTACGGGTTCGGGGAGGGGTGCGGGTACGGCGTAGGGTATGGGTTAGGGTTAGGGTTAGGGTTAGTGTTAGGGTTAGGGCTCGGTTTAGGGTACGGGTTAGGATTAGGGTACGTGTTAGGGTTAGGGTAGGGGTTAGGGTTAGGGTACGTGTTAGGGTTAGGGTAGTTATTAAACCTATCCCACTCTCTAGACACCCCTTAGCACGTAAAGGAATATTATTTGGGGCTCCAGCCATGGAGAAGAGTTTAGACACTGGGATAAGATAAGGAACACACCCATTATAAAGAAATCACATTAGGATTCTCTTTTTAAGCTGTTCCTTAAAACACTAGTGCTTAGGAAATCTATTGGAGGCAGAAGCAGTCAAGGGTAGCCTAGGGTTAGGTTTAGGGTGAGGGTTAGGCTTAGGGTACGGCTTAGGGTACGGGATCGGGGAGGGGTTCGTGTACGGAGTAGGGTATGGGTTAGGGTTACGGTTAGGGTTAGTGTTAGGGTTAGGGATCGGTTTAGGTTACGGGTTAGGATTAGGATACGTGTTAGGGTTAGGGTAGGGGTTAGGGTTAGGGTACGCGTTAGGGTTAGGGTAGTTATTAAACCTATCACACTCTCTAGATACCCCTTAGCACGTAAAGGAATATTATTTGGGGGTCCAGCCATGGAGAAGAGTTTAGACACTAGGATAAGATAAGGAACACACCCATTACAAAGAAATCACACTAGGATTCTCTTTTGAAGCTGTTCCTTAAAACACTAGTGCTTAGGAAATCTATTGGAGGCAGAAGCAGTCAAGGGTAGCCTAGGGTTAGGGTTAGGCTTAGGGTTAGGCTTAGGGTACGGCTTAGGGTACGGGTTCGGGGAGGGGTGTGGGTACGGCGTAGGGTATGGGTTAGGGTTAGGGTTAGGGTTAGTGTTAGGGTTAGGGCTCGGTTTAGGGTACGGGTTAGGATTAGGGTACGTGTTAGGGTTAGGGTAGGGGTTAGGGTTAGGGTACGCGTTAGGGTTAGGGTAGTTATTAAACCTATCACACTCTCTAGATACCCCTTAGCACGTAAAGGAATATTATTTGGGGGTCCAGCCATGGAGAAGAGTTTAGACACTAGGATAAGATAAGGAACACACCCATTATAAAGAAATCACATTAGGATTCTCTTTTTAAGCTGTTCCTTAAAACACTAGTGCTTAGGAAATCTATTGGAGGCAGAAGCATTCAAGGGTAGCCTAGGGTTAGGGTTAGGCTTAGGGTTAGGCTTAGGGTACGGCTTAGGGTACGGATTCGGGGAGGGGTGCGGGTACGGCGTAGGGTATGGGTTAGGGTTAGGGTTAGGGTTAGTGTTAGGGTTCGGGCTCGGTTTAGGGTACGGGTTAGGATTAGGGTACGTGTTAGGGTTAGGGTAGGGGTTAGGGTTAGGGTACGCGTTAGGGTTAGGGTAGTTATTAAACCTATCCCACTCTCTAGATACCCCTTAGCACGTAAAGGAATATTATTTGGGGGTCAAGCCATGGAGAAGAGTTTAGACACTAGGATAAGATAAGGAACACACCCATTATAAAGAAATCACATTAGGATTCTCTTTTTAAGCTGTTCCTTAAAACACTAGTGCTTAGGAAATCTATTGGAGGCAGAAGCAGTCAAGGGTAGCCTAGGGTTAGGGTTAGGCTTAGGCTTAGGCTTAGGGTACGGCTTAGGGTACGGATTCGGGGAGGGGTGCGGGTACGGCGTAGGGTATGGGTTAGGGTTAGGGTTAGGGTTAGTGTTAGGGTTAGGGCTCGGTTTAGGGTACGGGTTAGGAATAGTGTACGTGTTAGGGTTAGGGTAGGGGTTAGGGTTAGGGTACGTGTTAGGGTTAGGGTAGTTATTAAACCTATCCCACTCTCTAGACACCCCTTAGCACGTAAAGGAATATTATTTGGGGCTCCAGCCATGGAGAAGAGTTTAGACACTGGGATAAGATAAGGAACACACCCATTATAAAGAAATCACATTAGGATTCTCTTTTTAAGCTGTTCCTTAAAACACTAGTGCTTAGGAAATCTATTGGAGGCAGAAGCAGTCAAGGGTAGCCTAGGGTTAGGTTTAGGGTGAGGGTTAGGCTTAGGGTACGGCTTAGGGTACGGGATCGGGGAGGGGTTCGTGTACGGAGTAGGGTATGGGTTAGGGTTACGGTTAGGGTTAGTGTTAGGGTTAGGGCTCGGTTTAGGTTACGGGTTAGGATTAGGATACGTGTTAGGGTTAGGGTAGGGGTTAGGGTTAGGGTACGCGTTAGGGTTAGGGTAGTTATTAAACCTATCACACTCTCTAGATACCCCTTAGCACGTAAAGGAATATTATTTGGGGGTCCAGCCATGGAGAAGAGTTTAGACACTGGGATAAGATAAGGAACACACCCATTACAAAGAAATCACATTAGGATTCTCTTTTTAAGCTGTTCCTTAAAACACTAGTGCTTAGGAAATCTATTGGAGGCAGAAGCAGTCAAGGGTAGCCTAGGGTTAGGGTTAGGCTTAGGGTTAGGCTTAGGGTACGGCTTAGGGTACGGGTTCGGGGAGGGGTGTGGGTACGGCGTAGGGTATGGGTTAGGGTTAGGGTTAGGGTTAGTGTTAGGGTTAGGGCTGAGTTTAGGGTACGGGTTAGGATTAGGATACGTGTTAGGGTTAGGGTAGGGGTTAGGGTTAGGGTACGCGTTAGGGTTAGGGTAGTTATTAAACCTATCCCAGTCTCTAGATACCCCTTAGCACGTAAAGGAATATTATATGGGGGTCCAGCCATGGAGAAGAGTTTAGACACTAGGATAAGATAAGGAACACACCCATTATAAATAAATCACATTAGGATTCTCTTTTTAAGCTGTTCCTTAAGACACTAGTGCTTAGGAAATCTATTGGAGGCAGAAGCAGTCAAGGGTAGCCTAGGGTTAGGGTTAGGCTTAGGGTTAGGTTTAGGGTACGGCTTAGGTTACGGGTTCGGGGAGGGGTGCGGGTACGGCATAGGGTATGGGTTAGGGTTAGGGTTAGGGTTAGTGTTAGGGTTAGGGCTCGGTTTAGGGTACGGGTTAGGATTAGGGTACGTGTTAGGGTTAGGGTAGGGGTTAGGGTTAGGGTACGCGTTAGGGTTAGGGTAGTTAGTAAACCTATCCCACTCTCTAGATACCCCTTAGCACGTAAAGGAATATTATTTGGGGGTCCAGCCATGGAGAAGAGTTTAGACACTAGGATAAGATAAGGAACACACCCATTATAAAGAAATCACATTAGGATTCTCTTTTTAAGCTGTTCCTTAAAACACTAGTGCTTAGGAAATATATTGGAGGCAGAAGCAGTCAAGGGTAGCCTAGGGTTAGGGTTAGGCTTAGGGTTAGGCTTAGGGTACGGCTTAGGGTACGGGTTCGGGGAGGGGTGCGGCTACGGCGTAGGGTATGGGTTAGGGTTAGGGTTAGGGTTAGTGTTAGGGTTAGGGCTCGGTTTAGGGTACGAGTTAGGATTAGGGTACGTGTTAGGGTTAGGGTAGGGGTTAGGGTTAGGGTACGCGTTAGGGTTAGGGTAGTTATTAAACCTATCCCACTCTCTAGATACCCCTTAGCACGTAAAGGAATATTATTTGGGGGCCCAGCCATGGAGAAGAGTTTAGACACTAGGATAAGATAAGGAACACACCCATTATAAAGAAATCACATTAGGATTCTCTTTTTAAGCTGTTCCTTAAAACACTACTGCTTAGGAAATCAATTGGAGGCAGAAGCAGTCAAGGGTAGCCTAGGGTTAGGGTTAGGCTTAGGGTTAGGGTTAGGGTACGGCTTAGGGTACGGTTTCGGGGAGGGGTGCGGGTACGGCCTAGGGTATGAGTTAGGGTTAGGGTTAGGGTTAGTATTAGGGTTAGGGCTCGGTTTAGGGTACGGGTTAGGATTAGGGTACGTGTTAGGGTTAGGGTAGGGGTTAGGGTTAGGGTACGTGTTAGGGTTAGGGTAGTTATTAAACCTATCCCACTCTCTAGATACCCCTTAGCTCGTAAGGGAATATTATTTGGGGGTGCAGCCATGGAGAAGAGTTTAGACACTAGTATAAGATAAGGAACACACCCATTATAAAGAAATCACATTAGGATTCTCTTTTTAAGCTGTTCCTCTAAACACTAGTGCTTAGGAAATCTATTGGAGGCAGAAGCAGTCAAGGGTAGCCTAAGGTTAGGGTTAGGCTTAGGGTTAGGCTTAGGGTACGTCTTAGGGTACGGGTTCGGGGAGGGGTGCGGGTATGGCGTAGGGTATGGGTTAGGGTTAGGGTTAGGGTTAGTGTTAGGGTTAGGGCTCGGTTTAGGGTACGGGTTAGGATTAGGGTACGTGTTAGGGTTAGGGTAGGGGTTAGGGTTAGGGTACGCGTTAGGGTTAGGGTAGTTAGTAAACCTATTCCACTCTCTAGATACCCCTTAGCACGTAAAGGAATATTATTTGGGGGTTCAGCCATGGAGAAGAGTTTAGACACTAGGATAAGATAAGGAACACACCCATTATAAAGAAATCACATTAGGATTCTCTTTTTAAGCTGTTCCTTAAAACACTAGTGCTTAGGAAATCTATTGGAGGCAGAAGCAGTCAAGGGTAGCCTAGGGTTAGGGTTAGGCTTAGGCGTAGGCTTAGGGTACGGCTTAGGGTACGGGTTCGGGGAGGGGTTCGGGTACGGCGTAGGGTATGGGTTAGGGTTAGGGTTAGGGTTAGTGATAGGGTTAGGGCTCGGTTTAGGGTACGGGTTAGGTTTAGGGTACGTGTTAGGGTCAGGGTAGGGGTTAGGGTTAGGGTACGCGTTAGGGTTAGGGTAGTTATTAAACCTATCCCACTCTCTAGATACCCCTTAGTACGTAAAGGAATATTATTTGGGGGTCCAGCCATGGAGAAGAGTTTAGACACTGGGATAAGATAAGGAACACACCCATTATAAAGAAATCACATTAGGATTCATTTTTAAGCTGTTCCTTAAAACACTAGTGCTTAGGAAGTCTATTGGAGGCAGAAGCAGTCAAGGGTAGCCTAGGGTTAGGTTTAGGCTTAGGGTTAGGGTTAGGGTACGGCTTAGGTTACGGGTTCGGGGAGGGGTGCGGGTACGGCGTAGGGTATGGGTTAGGGTTAGGGTTAGGGTTAGTGTTAGGGTTAGGGCTCGGTTTAGGGTACGGGTTAGGATTAGGGTACGTGTTAGGGTTAGGGTAGGGGTTAGGGTTAGGGTACGTGTTAGGGTTAGGGTAGTTATTAAACCTATCCCACTCTCTAGACACCCCTTAGCACGTAAAGGAATATTATTTGGGGCTCCAGCCATGGAGAAGAGTTTAGACACTGGGATAAGATAAGGAACACACCCATTATAAAGAAATCACATTAGGATTCTCTTTTTAAGCTGTTCCTTAAAACACTAGTGCTTAGGAAATCTATTGGAGGCAGAAGCAGTCAAGGGTAGCCTAGGGTTAGGTTTAGGGTGAGGGTTAGGCTTAGGGTACGGCTTAGGGTACGGGATCGGGGAGGGGTTCGTGTACGGAGTAGGGTATGGGTTAGGGTTACGGTTAGGGTTAGTGTTAGGGTTAGGGATCGGTTTAGGTTACGGGTTAGGATTAGGATACGTGTTAGGGTTAGGGTAGGGGTTAGGGTTAGGGTACGCGTTAGGGTTAGGGTAGTTATTAAACCTATCACACTCTCTAGATACCCCTTAGCACGTAAAGGAATATTATTTGGGGGTCCAGCCATGGAGAAGAGTTTAGACACTAGGATAAGATAAGGAACACACCCATTACAAAGAAATCACACTAGGATTCTCTTTTGAAGCTGTTCCTTAAAACACTAGTGCTTAGGAAATCTATTGGAGGCAGAAGCAGTCAAGGGTAGCCTAGGGTTAGGGTTAGGCTTAGGGTTAGGCTTAGGGTACGGCTTAGGGTACGGGTTCGGGGAGGGGTGTGGGTACGGCGTAGGGTATGGGTTAGGGTTAGGGTTAGGGTTAGTGTTAGGGTTAGGGCTCGGTTTAGGGTACGGGTTAGGATTAGGGTACGTGTTAGGGTTAGGGTAGGGGTTAGGGTTAGGGTACGCGTTAGGGTTAGGGTAGTTATTAAACCTATCACACTCTCTAGATACCCCTTAGCACGTAAAGGAATATTATTTGGGGGTCCAGCCATGGAGAAGAGTTTAGACACTAGGATAAGATAAGGAACACACCCATTATAAAGAAATCACATTAGGATTCTCTTTTTAAGCTGTTCCTTAAAACACTAGTGCTTAGGAAATCTATTGGAGGCAGAAGCATTCAAGGGTAGCCTAGGGTTAGGGTTAGGCTTAGGGTTAGGCTTAGGGTACGGCTTAGGGTACGGATTCGGGGAGGGGTGCGGGTACGGCGTAGGGTATGGGTTAGGGTTAGGGTTAGGGTTAGTGTTAGGGTTCGGGCTCGGTTTAGGGTACGGGTTAGGATTAGGGTACGTGTTAGGGTTAGGGTAGGGGTTAGGGTTAGGGTACGCGTTAGGGTTAGGGTAGTTATTAAACCTATCCCACTCTCTAGATACCCCTTAGCACGTAAAGGAATATTATTTGGGGGTCAAGCCATGGAGAAGAGTTTAGACACTAGGATAAGATAAGGAACACACCCATTATAAAGAAATCACATTAGGATTCTCTTTTTAAGCTGTTCCTTAAAACACTAGTGCTTAGGAAATCTATTGGAGGCAGAAGCAGTCAAGGGTAGCCTAGGGTTAGGGTTAGGCTTAGGGTTAGGGTTAGGGTACGGCTTAGGGTACGGGTTCGGGGAGGGGTGCGGGTATGGCATAGGGTATGGGTTAGGGTTAGGGTTAGGGTTAGTGTTAGGGTTAGGGCTCGGTTTAGGGTACAGGTTAGGATTAGGGTACGTGTTAGGGTTAGGGAAGGGGTTAGGGTTAGGGTACGCATTAGTGTTAGGGTAGATATTAAACCTATCCCACTCTCTAGATACCCCTTAGCACGTAAAGGAATATTATTTGGGGGTCCAGCCATGTAGAAGAGATTAGACATTAGCATAAGATAAGGAACACACCCATTATAAAGAAATCACATTAGGATTCTCTTTTTATGCTGTTCCTTAAAACACTAGTGCTTAGGAAATCTATTGGAGGCAGAAGCATTCAAGGGTAGCCTAGGGTTAGGGTTAGGCTTAGGGTTAGGGTTAGGGTACGGCTTAGGGTACGGGTTCGGGGAGGGGTGCGGGTACGGCGTAGGGTATGGGTTAGGGTTGGGGTTAGTGTTAGTGATAGGGTTAGGGCTCGGTTTAGGGTACGGGTTAGGATTAGGGTATGTGTCAGGGTTAGGGTATGGGTTAGGGTTAGGGTACACGTTAGGGTTAGGGTAGTTATTAAACCTATCCCAGTCTCTAGATACCCCTTAGCACGTAAAGGAATATTATATGGGGGTCCAGCCATGGAGAAGAGTTTAGACACTAGGATAAGATAAGGAACACACCCATTATAAAGAAATCACATTAGGATTCTATTTTTAAGCTGTTCCTTAAGACACTAGTGCTTAGGAAATCTATTGGAGGCAGAAGCAGTCAAGGGTAGCCTAGGGTTAGGGTTAGGCTTAGGGTTAGGGTTAGGGTACGGATTAGGGTACGGGTTCGGGGAGGGGTGCGGGTACGGCGTAGGGTATGGGTTAGGGTTAGGGTTAGTGTTAGGGCTAGGGCTCGGTTTAGGGTACGGGTTAGGAATAGTGTACGTGTTAGGGTTAGGGTAGGGGTTAGGGTTAGGGTTAGGGTTAGGGTTAGGGTTAGGGTTCGGGCTCGGTTTAGGGTACGGGTTAGGATTAGGGTACGTGTTAGGGTTAGGGTAGGGGTTAGGGTTAGGGTACGCGTTAGGGTTAGGGTAGTTATTAAACCTATCCCACTCTCTAGATACCCCTTAGCACGTAAAGGAATATTATTTGGGGGTCCAGCCATGGAGAAGAGTTTAGACACTAGGATAAGATAAGGAACACACCCATTATAAAGAAATCACATTAGGATTCTCTTTTTAAGCTGTTCCTTAAAACACTAGTGCTTAGGAAATCTATTGGAGGCAGAAGCAGTCAAGGGTAGCCTAGGGTTAGGGTTAGGCTTAGGGTTAGTCTTAGGGTACGGCTTAGTTTACGGGTTCGGGGAGGGGTTCGGGTACGGCGTAGGGTATGGGTTAGGGATAGGGTTAGGGTTAGTGTTAGGGTTAGGGCTCGGTTTAGGGTACGGGTTAGGATTAGGGTACGTGTTAGGGTTAGGGAAGGGGTTAGGGTTAGGGTACGCGTTAGGGTTAGGGTAGATATTAAACCTATCCCACTCTCTAGATACCCCTTAGCACGTAAAGGAATATTATTTGGGGGTCCAGCCATGGAGAAGAGTTTAGACACTAGGATAAGATAAGGAACACACCCATTATAAAGAAATCACATTAGGATTCTCTTTTTAAGCTGTTCCTTAAGACACTAGTGCTTAGGAAATCTATTGGAGGCAGAAGCAGTCAAGGGTAGCCTAGGGTTAGGGTTAGGCTTAGGCTTAGGCTTAGGGTACGGCTTAGGGTACGGGTTCGGGGAGGGGTTCGGGTAAGGCGTAGGGTATGGGTTAGGGTTAGGGTTAGGGTTAGTGATAGGGTTAGGGCTCGGTTTAGGGTACGGGTTAGGAATAGTGTACGTGTTAGGGTTAGGGTAGGGGTTAGGGTTAGGGTACGTGTTAGGGTTAGGATAGGTATTAAACCTATCCCACTCTCTAGACACCCCTTAGCACGTAAAGGAATATTATTTGGGGGTCCAGCCATGGAGAAGAGTTTAGACACTGGGATAAGATAAGGAACACACCCATTATAAAGAAATCACATTAGGATTCTCTTTTTAAGCTGTTCCTTAAAACACTAGTGCTTAGGAAATCTATTGGAGGCAGAAGCAGTCAAGGGTAGCCTAGGGTTAGGGTTAGGCTTAGGGTTAGGCTTAGGGTACGGCTTAGTTTACGGGTTCGGGGAGGGGTGTGGGTACGGCGTAGGGTATGGGTTAGGGTTAGGGTTAGGGTTAGTGTTAGGGTTCGGGCTCGGTTTAGGGTACGGGTTAGGATTAGGGTACGTGTTAGGGTTAGGGTAGGGGTTAGGGTTAGGGTACGCGTTAGGGTTAGGGTAGTTATTAAACCTATCCCACTCTCTAGATACCCCTTAGCACGTAAAGGAATATTATTTGGGGGTCCAGCCATGGAGAAGAGTTTAGAAACTAGGATAAGATAAGGAACACACCCATTATAAAGAAATCACATTAGGATTCTCTTTTTAAGCTGTTCCTTAAAACACTAGTGCTTAGGAAATCTATTGGAGGCAGAAGCATTCAAGGGTAGCCTAGGGTTAGGGTTAGGCTTAGGGTTAGGCTTAGGGTACGGCTTAGGGTACGGGATCGGGGAGGGGTTCGTGTACGGAGTAGGGTATGGGTTAGGGTTACGGTTAGGGTTAGTGTTAGGGTTAGGGCTCAGTTTAGGGTACGGGTTAGGATTAGGATACGTGTTAGGGTTAGGGTAGGGGTTAGGGTTAGGGTATGCGTTAGGGTTAGGGTAGTTATTAAACCTATCCCAGTCTCTAGATACCCCTTAGCACGTAAAGGAATATTATATGGGGGTCCAGCCATGGAGAAGAGTTTAGACACTGGGATAAGATAAGGAACACACCCATTATAAAGAAATCACATTAGGATTCTCTTTTTAAGCTGTTCCTTAAGACACTAGTGCTTAGGAAATCTATTGGAGGCAGAAGCAGTCAAGGGTAGCCTAGGGTTAGGGTTAGGCTTAGGGTTAGGCTTAGGGTACGGCTTAGGGTACGGGTTCGGGGAGGGGTGCGGGTACGGCGTAGGGTATGGTTTAGGGTTAGGGTTAGGGTTAGTGTTAGGGTTCGGGCTCGGTTTAGGGTACGGGTTAGGATTAGGGTACGTGTTAGGGTTAGGGTAGGGGTTAGGGTTAGGGTACGCGTTA